>NC_066359.1:4523334-5170000 GCF_024516045.1 Bombus affinis
AATTTTCAATGTTCGAGTTTACGGAAGACATCGCCTTCTATGTAACCGCTAAGTAACACTTAATCCTTTTATAATAAAAGGGCCTCGCTGACTTAATGGCACACCGAGCTGCAGGTAGGAGTATTAACTTTTTGTTTTCTAGCTAATAAGTTGCTTCAGAACTCAGGAGGACGTTCTTTTCATGGAGTAACGTCTTTCCAATGTTTATCAATGTAAAGAAAAAAAACCATGCAAGTAAGTCACTTTTATTCATCATTGTGCTACATCCCTTTGTGGGCTTTTTTCCAGGTCGCATAAGCGATATTATTACCAGAACACTGCCACTGGAATTACACAATGGACTTATCCGGATACTGGCATCGCCGGTGGAGCTGAAGAGATGGAAATTTGTTCCACGCCTCCTCCAGCTGAGCAAGAAGATATTATTATACCTGGTATGGTGAAGTTTTGTAATATAAAATTAGACCCTTAATTTATTTAGTGAATAATGTATACTTCTCTTTGATAGCAGAAGAAGAAGGACTAAGATCAAAGTCAAAGAAATCAGAAGGTGGAGAGACAACAGAGGACATGACGATGCCAAGGAACAGCGACATAGAAGCTCCGCCTCCACCTCAAATTTCAAATCCGAGCCCACCCCCACCCCCAAGAATATACGCGGAGGATTTGAAAAGGGACAAAAGGAAACAAGATAAGTGCAACGACAAATTGGATAATAAGAGATCACGACTAGGAGAAGGTGCATCCTTATTAAATCAATTTTTCTTCACACACTTAGGTATTTTAAATATAAACTGATATATTTCTTTCTGCAGAGGGAGCAGCAGTCGCGGAAATAAAACAATTAGAAAATTCTGTTGCCCCATCCTCTGCCTTACTGTCGCCTCAGCCTGCCAATCTTGCAAACGTAACTAGCGCAGAACCCCTGCCACCAGGTGTTGATTTAACGGAAGCACCTTATGAGATACCTGCAACTGCCCTGAAGAGAATTATTTATGGCGCTGTGCAGTCACAAGGTGCTGCGCTCTACGATGCAACTGCGAGAGATCCGACAGTTCCTATTCTAAGTCATCCAGCGACCATAGTACAAGAACATTATCTTCAATATCCGGCATATCATCAACACTTACACGCTGTATGGTATTAAATATACTAATACAATCAGGTTACTTCTGTAATTAATCTTGTTATATTTATTGTCAAATAGCCAGCGGCCTTAGTACTTCCACATAAGCACAATGTGCAGCCTGCGATTCAGCTAATACCTGACTACACTCCAATATATACGAATCATAAGGTCATTGAGAAGCCACCAGTTAAAACAGCGAAAGAATCTTTAGTGTCTGCACTAGATTCATTTTACAATGACATTGCGCGAATAGAGAATATCGGAATGGAGAAAGTTCCTCAGAGACAAGATACTACGACGGTAGAACCGTCAACCTTACCAACAGAGGAAGCCAAATTAGAAACAGAGCAAGAACCTATCCCTGTTGAAACTACTGTGAAAGAAAAGAAAAGGAAAAGGGTAAAATATTTGAATAAAAGAAGTAAAATTAATTTGGTATATATAGATTAGAAAGAAATTACATCGTGTTATGATTTCAGACAAGGATGGGTATTAGTAAAAAGCATAAAGAAGTCTCTAGTATGGTTGCAAAATGGCAAAAGGTGCAACAGAATTTCGAAAATACGTAAATTGGTTAGGTAATCTAACATTTGAATGTTACATATTTTATATGTAAAATTTGTAATATTTTGAATATTTATTATATATAAAACTTTAAATATTATTTCCAGCTGCAACTTGCCGATATTTAGATCACTCGACACAAATAGCACACTGTACTCCCGCCAGTATAGTGACCCCGTACCTGCAATTAACTTTATTATTCTCTGCGCTCCCTTTTCTATTTTTAAAATTTGACGAACTTACTATAAGAATTAGTAGGTTCTGAAAAAAGAATGTTGTAAATTTTGAGGAGTTATAGATATGGTTTTCTTATCATTGTGTACAAAGTATAGGCTGATCTCTTTTAAAGCTCATCAACTGTGAGAGAAGAATATTATCGCGATTTATAAGCATTTGAAATAAAAAAAAGTATTGTAATTTAATAACATTCAATTCCATTGTCTTCGCATATAGGTTTATATGTACTATGCTTTGAAGTATTTAGGATTTATTTATCCTCAAATATCATGGAAGAAAAGTGTTCTCCCATCCTATACAATTTAAAAACCAAATATTTCAGTGCTACGTTCTCAAAAACAAATAGCTACCTCTTATCACAGGTCTAGAGTTAATTACCTACTTTTCATAACAACAAAAAGAGGCTTCTACTTGTTTGTTTAAGGTTATGTAACTTCGTTTGAATGCAAATTGAGGAGATAGTGTTATGATTATATTTAGATACTTTCATAATAATGATATAAATTTTAAAACTAAAATTACACAGAATTCATAATCATTGTAGGAAATTTATAAGATTATATGTATTACAAATTCATTTTGTAACAATATGTACATACATATATGATTGTCAAAAATATACATATGCATATATAAAAGCAGACAATTGTAATTGGTACTTATTTAAACTTACATTTATTACTTCAGATTTCAATTTAAATTTCACTGTATATTTTAATTAACTTTGATATTTTAAAGACTTATCATTTTATAAATAAAACTCGTTAAACTCGATTACAATTGGAGAAAGCCACGACTATCAATGTTATGTGATAAACTTTGAATATCTGGAAAATAAAATGAGTGCTTCAAATACAGATAATAAACATATATCGACATTAAAAGAAAAACTTACACAAAATCAGCGTCTAATTAATCCTTGTTTACAAGTATGTGTACGGGATTTAGTTCTTTGAGGTTATATAATTTGAACCTCTTTATTCAATTAAAATATTTAAAGAAACGAAACTTACAATTTGAAAAGTTAGAAACTAATTTAGAGAAGAATGGAAGAGTAGATAAATTTAGCTGTTTCTATTATTTTAAAAGTTGATGAAAAGTCTGTTACTTAACCTCAAAGGTATAAAAAACGTATTTATCTTGTTTTTTATTTTTCAGGAATATAACATCAGTGGGAAATGCCTAGAAGACAATAAATACGAAGTTAATAATTGCATAATGCAATTTGAAAATTACAAACTCTGTAAGAAATTTTGGGTAATTGTACATATATATTTACTAAGCACATTAATGTCAGTTCTGAATACAGTCTACTTCAAATATTTTATTAATGTTTTAGGGAGAGGTAATGACCAGTAGGAAGATACAAGGTATAAAGCCATACCTCCCTTTGCCTGAAGAAAGAGAAAAAATAAAAGAAGAGTACCTACAATCTCGCAAAAAATAGTACAGCTTTTTATGGATGTTAGGTTTTGTATATAATTTTATAGCTACTTTATAAACGTTATTTATATCTACAAAATCATTTTTATCATAATCCTGAAATATATAAGAGATGTATTCCTAAAATAGGTAACTCTTTGTTTATTTCTATAATTACATGCATTATATGTAAAAGTAAAGTAAATGCAAAACAGTCTTTTGTGCTTTTAATTGTATTATTAATGCATTAAAAATATATAGATAAAATGTGTATATAACTGCTCGCAGTAAGCGAAATATTTATGTAAAATTCCTGTTTTTAACATCTTTGGCAAAAACAAACGTTCAAGAATTTAATACATACATTGTTATATTCGATGAGTTATAAACGATACAGATGATTAATACCTTATACATAAAAAAGAAGAACTAAATATCTAAAAAGTAAAGTTACATAAACGGTGTTTTAATTAGTACGGGTTACATAGCTTTCGTTAATTACTATTTGTACAAGTATGTCCATAAACACCTAGGTAGTTAAAAAATTTAGCATTTCGAGTTCCTACACGTTCGGTAAGTTCTTTTGTGACTATGTATGTACATATACTAAAGTTTACAAAAAACTCGTTACATCTATTAACATTCTCCACTCTACTTACAATTCCAAACGAATACTTGAATTAATTTTTTCTTTTACAAAATGCAATGCGTTAAATTTCTTAAAATTATGTATATCGATAACATAAATTAGACTAGTAACAATATTAAATGCAGAAATAGAAATATTTTCGCTTAAAATATTATAATGGAATTTCAATGCATAAAATCAATGGCAACTCATGATAATACACATTTCAACAAATTGGTTAGTGTTACATTGACTTATTTGTTCGTTTTATTCGTACAACGTGGGAATTATTTAACACTTAATAGTTGCATATACTGTTTCCTAACTTACAAGCCAGATTATTCATTTCAGTTCACAAATTAATTAATATAATTACTGTTTATATATTTTACACCATCTGCTATTGTCACCAACTACATATCTTGTAGACAAAAATTATAATAATTGATTGGTATTAATAACAAAAAAAGGATCAGATAATTAATTGTTGCATGATTTCCGACTTCTGACTGTGATTTCATATATTTTTTCCCACGTTGAAAACTTATTGAATTTTTTTAGACTGCAAATTTTTAGGCAGATTCATATTTTTATAAACACAAATAAAAAGGTGAAACCTAAGCAGGTTTGCTTTACCTATTGAATACTATAACTAGTAATATATTTTATGCATTTTTGCACTTTATGTAAATTTAATATATTTTTGCAACTTCAAATTTCCCATAAATGCATAAAGATCCGCAATGAGTATGGACTAAAACGTCATTTGGAATATTTTATAAAGAAAGAAGAAAATGAAATATCGCGTATCTTTTCTTCAATTACTCACTAGGTTCTTTAATCAATTCGATCGACTTGATTTAATCTAAGTCAAAATTTGTGATTCAACGTTATCGTTATCCACGTCGGTACACGACGTTTTCTACATTATTTGCAAAGATTCTTCGTTTCAGGAAGCCGATTAAATATAATATAACATACACATACATCCTTACGCAAAATAAATAATGTCTTCTATCTTATTACACCAGCATTACACCCTTTCTCTTTTATCCATATCGAAGTTCATCTGCCAACTTGCTCAGAATTTTCACGCAAAAGAAAACTTCGTCCTTTAGCAATCACTCGAAACAAAAGAAAAGCTTCTGTGGAGACCTTCAAAAGTTCAAAATATCTCGAAATTTGACTCTTAAATTTCTTCAATTTTCTAATTTCAAATTTTCTAATTTCTCAAAAGGAAAGAAATGTTCGTTTCATGGGAAAATTGAGCAAGCCAGATTCATAATCTCATTTTTCAGACAATACATGTTAAAAACGAAGAATTCGATGCGCAACAGCTAAAAGCCTTGCGTGCTTTAAATAAATGCTCTATGCACAGTCAGAGTTACGAACAGAACACAAAAAGACAAAGTAAAGAGAACGTATGTGAACTTATTTGAGAGTATATACACATAAAGAAAGCTTCTAGGTTCTTCTTTAATTATATCACAGCAACATGAAATGGAAATGGCTTCATCTTTGCAACTGAATTGTTAACATTACTTAACAGGTACTCTCTCTATTTTTAGATATATGATCAGCGATGGTTGTATGCTCGAATAAACTCCTATTATCTACTGTCCAATATTTGCATGTTCATATTTGAAATATTCTTTTGTTCTTCATATCAATCATAATTCTGAAGTTTCTTCTGTTTGTCTGCTCTGTACTCAGTCATTCGTAGCTCTTTCCGACCGTTTGTTTGTATTTCTTCATTTTTAACATGTATCGTCGGCAAGTAGTCAGTCTGCACGATCTTTAATACGGAACGTGTGAATACGGAAATGACGACACATCTGACGCACCTAAAGGAATAAATAACTTATTAATAATAGTCTATATAGGATGTTTCTGCAATCATGGTACAATTGGAAAAGATTCCTCGTATAAAGCTAAGTCAAACATATAGAATAACATCTTTTTTTGCATATTCATTAAGTATACATGCATCTTAATCACACATCTTGCTCGGGGAATCATATCTCATCTTCTATGTCCTATATTCTCATATCTTATCTCATATATTCCACAACCAACTCTATTCAATCTTCAATATCTGATACTTCAAAAGTTGCATATTAAGCTATCGATCTCTTTCTCTCACTTTCTGCATTATCGACAATTGTATATACTATATCTAATATCTAATATTTATTATCTTACATTCATTAACCCAAGTCCATTCCACAACTTACATTTTTATTCCACATTGTATATTTTGTATATGCTACCTCATATCCCATATCATATAAACAAAATGTATTTATAATTACAAGCTTCCGGTTGTACCACGATTTCAAAAACTCCCTGTATTATAAAATGTTTTGTTGAAAATAATAATATAAAACTTACCACACATGTTCCATAGTGAATATGTGCCAATAAAGCTATAATGGCAAGAATATATGTGGATACCAAATCTATACTAGGCAAGATAAATGAGAAAAGGGCTGCAACCGCTACAGGTAATAATATCCATGATAATAGTTCACATCTGGTGTTGCTCATTTGTGAAACAATTAAACGACACTGTAAATTTTAAAGAATATAAATTAATTAAATTAATTTTTATCAATCAAACGGTTTAAAGTCACTCTGACTAATTATCTTACACAGATGTTTGAAAAAATAGTTCCAATTGCTAAGAAAATTATCCTAGGATCTTTATCTATGATATTACTAGGTGAATGAACTACCCAAATTGTTGAAATTGAAAAGAGTACTGCTAGAGGCAGTAGAGGTCTTATGGCATCTAGGAACGTTCGCATTTTACCAGTCTTGTCCCTATATGATCTAGAAATTGCAAAATATATTTTGTTAATATATGATAAAACGTCATTAAAAAATGTAAATTACTTTAATTATATTGTACTAACTTATATATATTCCATAGAACTACAGGCAAACTAGATACAATTGCAGTGACATAAAGTAATACTTCAAACATTACACCAACTGGTATACCACCAGGGAACACAATCTTCCAGGCTTTATGTCCGCCTATACTAGATATGACAAAGACAATAATAGTACCCTAAAAATTTTAGAGATAACCATAAATTACATGAATCACTTATCAATAATTCAATAGATACTTTGAATGAATACTTACTACCATAGATAGATCATATCCCCAAGGAAGAAACAGTACCCCTGTGTTATACTTTTCCCAATGAGTTAAGTAGAAACTAATAAACACATTCCACAGAATGAAATACATTCTTAATGGGGATACACTATGGTCTGTCCTACCAAACACAGAAAACATACAAACACTAATGAGCATTGTTGTCCAACTATCTAATCCATGATCAAATAACTCTCCTAAAGGACCTGATGTTTGCGTACGTCGTGCTTGTTTTCCATCAATACCATCTGCAAAATAAACATTACATTAAATACAATGAATTTGTAAATTCACAGGAGATATTAAGATTATACTTACCAAGAGTATATGCCATAAAAACATTGAATGCACCCAAGGCAAAGACCCATCTTGGTATAGGAGGATACTGTGGCTTATCATCACTTGATGCATACAAGTAATAATCATAAAATGCAAACAACGTGAAGTTAAAGACAGTAAACAGAAATCCAGAGAAAGTTAATACATTTGGGGCAACCCACTTCGGACAATACTATAAAAAAGTTCCAAATTGATATATGAAATTGAACAAGTAATTATAAACAAACATTTTATATAAAGTATGTACCTGTACTACTTTATTCCAAAATGGATGCATAATATATACACTGAGAGGGCTTGTATCCACTGAGCTATACTGAAAATGTAGATGAATGAAAAATTTACGAAAATATGTATGAAACTGTAGTCTTTTCTTAAATCTATATTATAATTTTGAGGTAATAAACTAATAATAAACGAAAATTTTTACCACGCAATTCAATATTATTCAATACAAATTATGAAGAAAAATACTTAGCTAGAGGACTTACTTTATAGTTCTCGAAGCCGGTAAGATGTTGTTCAGTAAGATACTTGACTTCGAGATTCAATTTGTGATACATGTTGATGTACAGAATTCGTCTAACCGCTGTGCTGGAGAAAGACGTGCTTCAATTCCGATTCGAAATCAATTGACCTTGTTTCACTTCATGGGAACGTCAAACGACATTCCCCGGAATATGAATATGCATGAAGGTTAGAACTGTTCACATAAAAAGATTAATAATTTCTAAGCAGCATGTGCTTTTTGCAAAGTAAGCCCGGTAAGCGTCAGTACATGGTAACACTATCTTATGTAAATGACGACACCTTATCTTAAAACGCAACTCTTTTCCGGCAAGCAGAAACTCGTCAAGGCTGATACTCACGTGCGCGAAAAAAAGATCCGTCCAGCCGAGTTAAAATCAAACAGGAAGAACAACACGCAAATCCCGCCTATGAAACTGCGTATTGACACCTATTCATAGATTAGCTCTAACGTAAACGAGTCCTTGAAGAATAATAATATCTCGTTAAATAATAGAAGCTGAAGATAATAAATATGCAGAGGTCAAAGTTGAATATACCAATTGATTATTTTAGCGTTTACCAATTAAATGTTTATTGAGCAAAATAAGATGCGGCATTGTACGTATTGAAATTATAACTGAATCATATATATAGAGTAACATTTGAATCGTGACACTTAAAATAGGTTATATAAATGAAATAACCGCGTTTCTCTTTGGTTTTCTGGTTATGTAATGGGATAATTACTGCAATTATTCTTCATTCCTGATTATAGTAAAAAATTTGTCAATTCATGCGAATCTATTTATAGCATATCTCTTCTACAAATAGCAATATTTAAATTGGTTGAATATGTATATTGGTTGTTTTCAAGAAAATAAAATAAATGGAAATTCTTCTGTATTATAAATCTTCTATATTCTATATTATATTGTATTCATTATGTATGATAAATTATGTCAATGTCTATGTGAAAACATTTCTGAAAATGTTGACATTATGACTTTATTAAACAGTACTTATAAGATTTTATTTTACAATATTTTTATTACAAATCTATGTTACATATTACATGTTTTGCAACAGTCTTAGACTAATTTATTTATGTTAATGCTGTAATACCTGTAAAACAATGATCAAGATAAATTCAAATTTACATTGAGGTGCTTCATAGGAACTATAAATTGATAGAACTCACACATATTACTTCGTTAAGTGGTACCGAAGAACAAGGAAAGGAACAGAAAATCCACTTCCAAAGAAAGCAATGAAAAGTGCACATAACTTGTATCTGTTGTTAATGCTAAAAGGAAGGTTCTGTAAAAAGAAAAGAGAAATTTTTATTGTTTTTCGTTGATAAGGAAAGGAGGGATAGTAAATGTTTAAAAAAGATACAGTTAATTATTTCAAGTTTCTATAGCTTATTTTTATTTTGACAAAAAATTATTAAGTCAGATTTCGTTATGTGTTATAGAATAATACATTATCTTTTTACTTACGGCACCGGGAAAACCTTCTGGTCCGTGATCACTTTTGTGAACAGCAGTAGTTTTGAAGGATCTGGTGAATCCTCGTAAAGCTGATCTTACAGTCAACATCTTTATAATTTCGTACTCCCTACGTTATTCTTCAATTACCTGGGTAAAATGGCGATAAGTCGTCTGCTCTGTACAAATTTAAGACGCATTCACATATGCAACAGAATCTAGTTATTTCATTGTTGTATCATGAGCAAAGGCGAATAGAGATTGCCAATGCAAAGTTAATAAAACCAGAAAATGCACATTAGGGATTTCTGGTGGTCAACATTCGAACTATATGTACATTTTTTTCTGGTGCTTCTGGTGAGAGAAATGCATATACACACGGCAAGAGAGAAAATATGCATTTGCATGGGTAACCAACGAGGGTAAGGATGAAAAAACATGAAAATTGCATAAAAGTTTAATTCAATACTTGAAACAAATAGCTTCTTCTTGTATATATTATAGAAATAACAATCAGGATACCATCCCACGCAAACCTATAAAAAGTCAAAAAATAAAATCGACAAACAGTTAAGAACACGCGAAATTTAAAGAGGAATCGTATAAAAAATGATCCCGAAATATATTCCGAAAATTCTGAGAAATGATGTCAAATTTCCTTTAATATAAAGATTATAATCTCTTAATATAAAATCGACATTTTAACAAAAAAATTTTCCAGGACTCGAGTATTTAAACTTTGATGTATTCCTGGAAAATGACATTATTTTTAAAAATTGGTGAATTTGTGTAACCTCCTATAGCCTCATGTTCTCCTGATACAAACCGCTATTTTGGCGGACAAGTTATTGCGCTCGAATTTTTTCAGAATGTTAGGCCATTTTTAGGAATTTCAAGGAATTTCAAGGAATTTCGAATACCTCTTATGGTATCTTATTCTCTTAATACTTATCAATACATACCAATCTTCCCGAACTCTTCTCGTCGTTTTTTATTACTTATTTCTTAAACTTATGGGTATTAGGAAGGATTTAATGATTGTGGATGATGAAATGCTGTTAAATTACTAGATGCCTTATTCATTTGCAAATTAAAATTGTTTCATTCAATTTGCAGGTTTACAATAATTATACAATTTTGTAACTCATTCATTTGCTGTATATGTAATAATTCCTGTGGTAATTTGATTCCGTCGCTCGACTGGTTTGCTGAAAAAACTTTTCTCATATAAAAATGACAATAAAAAATTTATAAGTATGTACATCATGGTATGTTTTACTGTTAGTTTCCGAATTGACACTAAGCATCTGCTTTCGGCTAGGTTTTCATTATCATTGCCACTTTCACAGTGGATACGCACGTTTAGTCACTAAAAACACCGGAGGAAAAAATGTAGATATGGTTAAACCGTTTGACCGTTAAAGGCGGTATGCTAAAGGCCCATACTGAAAATTATGCAGAAAATTAAAATTGTTGCATATTCGCCTTGATACATCGTGAATGTAATTGTAAATCTGCCCTAAAATTGTAATATTACTAAATATTTCAAACTGAAATAGAGTTTTTGGATCTTTCTTCTTGCATTATTGAATTGAACAAATATTATTAGTGAAATTTTACAACTATAGTACAATTTTACATAATGAATTCTTTTATGTAACAAATAAAGCTTTGGAAGTCAATTTTACGAATTAAAAGTCAACTAATATGATCTTAATATAAAATTATATGAATTATATATAAAATTATAGAAAAGACATCTATAATATATAACTTGTAACTTGTTAATTTACTAATATCATCAATTAATAAATTTGAATGCAAGAAGATCTTGGAATAGACTGTCTTGTTAATTGACGAAATTCGTCTGAACTGCATCTAATTATTAAGACAGCACTGAATCTAGTAAAAAAATAAAACTTTATTTATTTTAAATCATCTAAAACAATCATTTCTTATTGTATAATTAAATGATAAAACACGTGGAAAAGTTACGCAAAAATATTTTAAGTTTCTAAACTTATTTTACAAAAATTAAATTACATTATTAATTGTTATAAGTAATTTGTTATTACTGATTTAAATATTTTCTGTCTATTGTAATTTTGTATATCATTAACCACGAATTATTACAGCTAACAAATATTCTATACAGTTTTATATATGAAAATACTCTCTAACCTAAAACTTGCTTAAAAAGTGGAGTACTTGCATTAATACCCATTGTTCTGTAACTATTAATAATTTCTCATATATATCTAATTTCAATAAAGAAATTATCATGACTGACAACTTGGATCATCTGAGCAAATACTTTAAACAGACTCTAAAACCTACTGTAAGAACCAATGTAAGTCAAACATATTTAATAAATCAAACCAAATAAACTATCTTAAATTTCTGATTTTGTTTTAAATATCAATCTTTAGGTACTGGAATGTCGTGTCTGCGAAGAAGTATTTACTGTTGATGGAATAAAAGTACCAAGATTACTACACTGTGGTCACACAGTATGTCATTCATGTCTTTTACGATTAAGACCTTGCATGACAGATCAGCAGTTTTTGTTGTGTCCTTTTGATAGACAGCCAACAAGCATTAGTCAGAACAATGTCTGTAACTTGAAAAAGAATTTTGCTCTAATAGAATTGCTAGAGAGATTAGAACAGTCCAACAGTGAGAAACTATCTATACTTGAAAGGGAGAGATTCCAATCTAATCAAACTTGCGATGAAGATGAAGCTCATACAGCAGTATTATATTGTACAATTTGTATGACACATTTGTGTGAGAATTGTGATAGTACCATTCATTCTTCAAGGACTTTAAGCAAACATAAACGTGTAACTCTATCAGAGAAACCGAAGGACAAACCAAAGTGTCCAGTGCATACAACACATGTTGCAGAATTTACTTGTACTCAGGAAGGTTGCCATAATTCCCTTATGTGCTATTTGTGCAAGGATTATGGTAGACATAGTACGCATAAGGTAACAAACATAATTTATAATTAATGATCAATATTCTACTGTCTATTCTAATTGTAGCTAGCTTTGGTGGAAGTTGAGGCAGAGAATATTAGAAAATCTATTGTCACTGCTCTGCAGAAAATGACACAATTTATGGAGAGTATGAGAGATACAGCACACAGAATAGGCATGTTTGCTCTCGTTATTCTAACACTTTCATATTTTATTTCAATTCTTTACTGAACAGTAGTTAATGCAAAGATTCAATAAGTAAATCCACAGTAAACCTTTATTATAAATGTTGTTATTAGAAACGGTGATACAAGAGCTAGAAGGATGGGCAATAGAAGATGCAAGACAAAGAGTACGTCAGCATTTTGAGGAACTAAGAGCTCTATTGGCTGAACAAGAAAATGCAGCTATCTCTTGTATTGAAACAGAAACCCGTGGGAGATTATGCGCTTTAAGCCAGCAACAACAGGATTTAACTACCACTAGGTCTCAAGTAGCTGATGTGTGCATTCAGTGCGAAAGTATTTTGGATTCTGAAGATTGGAAGTTATTAAGTAGCGCAACGAAAGTTAAAGAAGTGTTAACTACGTTGGAACAACAGCAGCAACATTATGCTCAACTTGGCCCTGACTTCCTCACACCTGAGTCCTCTATACCTATAATATTCAGCCGTGTAAGTGTTTACGTTATTAAGTCAAAGCATCACAATAATTCATAATGAAATTACAGGACAACAGAGTACATATCGGCACGAAGATTGACATGCGTGTGGTAATCTTAGGATTAGACGGTGCTGGAAAAACAAGCATTCTATCAGCCATAAGAGGCATCACGCTCTCCGGACCGCCAATTTCTACAATTGGCTTTAATGTAGAAAGTCTAGAGTATAAAAATTTGGTATTCACTTTATGGGATGTTGGTGGACAACAGAAGTTTAGACCACTATGGAAACATTACTACCACAATACACAGGCAGTAATCTTTGTAGTTGATGCCAGTGATAGATCTAGATTCGAAGAGGCTCAGAACGAACTATCAAAAATTGTAAATGAACGCGAATTGAAAGACGCTTTATTCCTGATATATGCCAATAAGCAAGTGAGATATCTTTTACAATATTTTCTTATACATGAATCATTGATGGACTTCCAATTAATTTTACTTATGGGGTTTTTGATCTATTGCTTTTTAATTCTGTAGGACCTCGCTGGTTGCGCCAGTGTCGAAGAATTAACTGATATCCTGTGTTTGCAAAAATTATGTTGCGGTCGAGCATGGCATATACAAGGCTCATCTTCACTTACAAACGCTTGTGGTTCTACACAAGGTCTTGACTGGTTAACCCAGCAATTGGGTGCTCATGAAACTTTATATACCATACCCACTATATCATAAAATTTATGTATAGCGACTATGCCTTATAGAACGAATGAGATTAGAATGAAGAAAATTCAGACTTTATATTTACATACTTAATTAGCCTGCAATTTGTTTTATAAATTACATATTGCACATTCCGCGTATATCTTTCTTAATTAATTCAACAATTGTGATAATGTTTTGAAGTTATGTCTAGCTTATTGCCTTTGATATGATGTAACTATCATGTGATAATAGCCGTATTAATCGAAAGGCGAAAATAAACGGCCTGGGCACGTCTAGAAAAGTCTTATTTATTTTATTACATTGGTTACTTGGTTTTGCTTTTAATACATAATCGTATCAATTATATTTATATTTATATTTCATTCAGTCATGTCTGCATACATCCAATCATTCTTACATTTTAACTGGAGCAAGATGTTTAATACGCGCGTACACTGTACGGAAATTGAAATAATATATAATATATATATTTATATATATATATAATATAGCATCATTAAATTACATTTCAATTATCTTTCAATTGTATATAAAAACACTTGACAAACAAAAACGGAACAACTTAGAGTCTTTCATGGAGCTGTGCCATGGGGAGGGGAGGACACGGGGCAAGATGACTCTATATGATATATATATATATATATATACACCATATGTATTCTGGTAGCACATGAGCACTTTGATTTCTTTTTTTTTTTTGACACTCGACGTTCAGGACAATAACCTCACATCGATGAATTTCATGGAACACGATCGAACGATTGAAGACTAGGTTTGAAAATTCAGGCTACGAAGATGAGGCCATGTTTCTTTAGAAAAAATGAAAGAACTCTTATGGGTACACTGACTCAAATTGTCCACGAATTTAATAAATATTTCTTTTTCCCCGTAGAATTTCATTCGATCGAAAGGGATCTGATTCATTTTATGGCAATGGTTAGTTTTTCTTTTTTATCGCTATGATTTTTATGTGTTCTTATGGAAAGTTAGTGCGTGTCGCGGCCACACAGCTCCTGGAATACAGTCTGTATTCGTGTCCATCACAACACATTATTTACAATTCATCATGCTCCTGAAAAATACGGGAAGACAAATTTTAGTAATACGGCCAAAATATTAAGATGATGGGAATTGTTTTATCTCGTTTTCAGCAACAAAGAATTCCAGCCATTTTATCAATCAATTTAAATCAGAGCTAAATAGAATCATCATGAGAATTAAATAGAAGGAACAGTTTTTAATATTTTTTAAATAAAGCTTACTTCAGTATCAGGGACATTATTGTCCTCTTCATCCGCATCTTCATCCTCATCATCATCTTTATTATCTTCACTTTCTTTAGTCTCCTTTTGTCTCTGTTTCCTTTCCTCCTCATCTTGAGCCTCTTTCATTTTTTTCTCACCTTCCTACAACAAATGATCGCCAAATAAATTTATGTAACTTGATACTCAAAATCGTAATAATAATTATGTAACTTCAGCAACGAGGAATTCCAGCTTTTTTATCGCTCATTAGAATCAGCAACGCTTCTAACATCATTATTTCTACCAATAATTAGACATAATCTTTCTTAATACTTACAATAGTGGGTTTCCAAACTTCTTCCCCAAATTTACGAGCGACCTCAAGATCATCCGTAATCAGGACATTGTCGAATATTGTACCAGATTTTACTTGCCAGAGATCGAAACCAATAGCGCAAATTTCGTCCCTTTTGTACAATTCTGGATCAGGAGTGTATTCGGGATTGTCAATCTCTGGGTGAATCCAGGGTCCTTTGTAGTTAGGATTATCAATTTGTTTCGGTTTCCATTCACCCTAAATACAGAGAAATTAATTTACGTGAGTATAAATCTGAATTTAATTTATTTAGACACAATTTTGTACAACTAACCTTATATTCGGGATTATCAATCATTGGAGCTTCCCACTCTCCGTCCATTTCATCATCCCAATCTTCGGGTTTGGTGGCCTCGGGATCAGGAATGTGCTCGGGTTTGTCCCAGTCCTCTGGTTTTTGGTCATCTGGATCGGGAATGGTAGCATTGTCGTCCCAATCTTCAGGTTTGCTCTGGGACGGATCTCTGATCTTCTTCGGTGGAAGGAAGTCCCAATCTGCTTCCAATTCACCTGATTCAACCTCCTCATTGTTGATTAAAACCTACAAAACAAATACAAACATTTAAATAAAAGGAAAGCTAACCATTTTCCAACAAATACGTACATATGAATCACTGAAAATGTCGTTCTTTGCTACTAACGTAAATAAGTAACGTAACTTATATACACTTTACGAACAAGATAATCATTATTCTTCGAGATCCTCTAGCACCTATTCTCCACAGTAAATCAATGAGAACATGTGACTCTAGGCTCGATATATATTTCTACAACTTAATGTTGTAGTTATACTCCCTTACTTTGTATGTGTTGTCGGGCTTAACGATCAGAGTATACAAGTTGGTATATATATCGTCCTTGCAGCGGATATCTTTGTTAATCAAAAGATTTTTGCCCTTGTAACTGAAGATCACATGAACTTTCTTTGTTCCTGGTCCACAAATATCAGGTCCTGTGAAGAAGTATCACATTTAGCAATGATCACGTTCATTGGATTCCTGCCAAATACATATAATACATACTACGTATTTTTGTAACAAAGAGAGAAAGTAACCCTAATAAGCATTTTTAATATTCGCTAGATCTAACATTTTGTTGTTTTATCTATCATCTTTAATTAATGAAATGGTTAATGTATCTTTAAAGGTACCTGAAATATGTATGGTTACTATATTCAGGGCATAAGTAAGAATTTGCTCTCCGAGATCCATTAGCACCAGCATGCCACAGGGCATAACCAGTGACTCTAGGCTCGGTTTCTTATTCAAATCGCTTTAAAACAGTTAAAGATTCTTACCAAACATGATCTGATATGGACTTTCACCATGCATATCTTTTTGGTTCAACGAGCAATCAAATACTTTTACATATCCACCGCCGCAATCGATATTTTGTTCATGCTTAACAGTAAATTGAATAACAAGCGTTTTGTCTTTATTGCTGAATGGCTTGAATTTCGTGCTCAGGGCATAGAATCTGGCATCCTGAGATGTTTGGATACCTGTTGCAAATAAGAGAAATTATTGTATCAGTTGTTTTATTAAATCGTATATATAGAGAATCATGTTTTTTAATTCATATAAATGCTCTATAAGATATAAAAATTTCTTTACCTTTATCATTTTCTGGATTATTCCAAAATTTTCCATGACTTAAAACAAACTTTCCAAATTCCTTCCCAGGATGTTCAGAATATACCCAATTCTTTTCCCAGGAATCTATAAAAAATTTATTCATGAAAATGCTAATTTGATGCTAATGGGTTTAAAAATCTTATTATAACAAAATAAATCCTTGATTACATGATTTTAATGTAAGAAATATGAAATACACATTTAGGAAACAATCTACAGCAAGAAATTTTCTAGAATAAAAACATTAAGATTTTTGTAGCACAAAATGTTATATAAAGAATAAATTGTTGCCTAATAAATAATTTGCAAACAAAAGCAATTACCAGATATTCTACCGTTTTTAAATATCTAAAACAAGATCTCATGAAAAAGCATCATTTATTATGCAACAAAATCTATAAATAATTATATAAATAACAATTATATAAATAACATATAATAATATATATATATAAATAATTATATAAATAACAATTATATAAATAACATATAATAATATATATATAAATAATTATAATATATATATAATATATAATATAATATATATAAATAATTATATAAATAACAATTTCGAAAATCTTAATATTTTTATCAAATTCATATCATCGAATTTAATCGACTATCTTCCGCCAGAGATAGTAATCTGAAAGTTATTAGTCGTATTTGAACAGAATCGATATCTATATCGATTATCATACATATAAATAATGTTACAACGAAATCAATCTAAAGATCGAATCAAACTCAATAAACATATACAAAATACCTAGTAATCATGACACAATTGAGAAATGGACGATTCTATTCTTGAAAATGAATATATCGTATAGAATACGATTTTGTCATGGGACGCTATGGGACGTTTTCGAGAAAATGGAATTTGAAAATTTGTGAAATATACCCGAACTTGATTAATTCCGAACTGAACAGAATTGAATAATCAACAGAAGTTTATTCTACATATGAAAATAAGTCGAAACTACACAATAAAATCTTTTTATAAGATGTTCCGTTTCCGAGGAAATTAAGTTTAAAAGTTTACTAAATACGTACCGGATTTAATTAACGTGTTCAAACTACATTTTCTTGAAAATCATAAACTGAATGGTCTAAAATTGAAAATTTTACATCTTGTTTACTTAAATCACATGTAGAATAAACATCCTATATATTGTTTATTCATACCTAGTCGGTAATTAAGTTCACACATATAAAATATATTTCCTAATTTGTTTTCATTAAGAACAAAGCTCTGTATGAAAACTTTTAATTATTGTATATTTTAGATATATTTTTTTATGTAGAATCGCCCTCTTGTCGGTCGTATCATAATTATTGGGACACCCTGTATAATTGCATCGCTCTCAGCGTTCAACACAGATCAACCAATCGATTGCGCGTCATGTCGGCGAAATGCAACGTATGCTTATAGCCCTTGCCACGAGACGGTTCTCATGCCACGTTTACGGCGATTTCGATTTTTCTCTGTGGCATATGGTATCGTAAACAATTCTACGGCGCTTGATCATGAAATCTAGTATTAATTATGTAAAAATCCGTATGCACATATAGAGAGCATGGTAATGCGGAAACGATCGAGGCAAGGGCGTGTGGTTACCAAGGAGAAATATACCGCTCGGTCTCTCTTGGAATCTATTAACAGATCTTTCTGGAAAGTACTCCCCGATGAATCAATTTTCCACTCTACTACACAACTATCGTAATTAAAGACATGGGTGTGGTTTTTTCCTATGAAAACACGTAGGGAAGTTCCGTTAATTGTTCTAAACTATCTTTGGTTTGGGTAGTTGCATTTCGAAATGGAGTTACAGAATAAGAATGAAATTACGATGGAAAATATCTGGATGTGTGTTTACTCACCGTCGAGAAACTTTTCCTCAAAGTAGATTTCCGCGGTGACGATCGTAACCGCCAACAGAAGGAAAATTGAGCTGAAGAATCGCATTTTCAGACGCCGGGACAACGAAAGTCCGGTCGACGATGATGCTTACTCTACGACGAACTAGCCGATAATGCTCGAATCGTGGACGTGGTTGGTGAGTTAGCGGCTGTTGGGGTAGACAGATGGAGGATGCTGATTGGCTGAAACGCGAGCACCAATCAAAGCTGACCACGCTCAACCAACAAGGCGCCGCGCCGTGGCAGTTTATAGTCATGCCGCACGCATATAACTTCACGTCACTGATTACCTCATTTTATCTATTGTCGATATAGTAGAGGATATGGGATAATGATTCAGTGAAACGTTCTTATTGGTCGCCCTGCTGATGGCTATTATTGGGAGCAATATTCAAATAGAACTGACTTTCATGAATTTCTTTTGATACATTTGTTTTAAATATATGTATACAGCATTGGATTGTTTCTTGATTTTGTTATGATTAATAAACCAGAATATAGGTATAGATTAAAATTATGTAAGAGGTTCATATAACATAGCCTTTATAGACAAAGAGGCGTCACAGGCTTGACAATGAAAAGCTGATTGGGGAAAGTGTTTCGTCATTTTACAAGGGCAGGTGAAAATTGGCCTCGTCATCAAAAAAGATCTTTCGCGAGAGTGCTGTTTGGGCAAACTTCTTAGGGGCTGGTGCATTCATCCTCAAAGTGACATGTCATTTAGTCAACTCCACATGGTAAATTGTGGTACTATAGAGCCCTTTATAGGTCTGTCTGGATGTTTCTAAAAAATGGGCCAAATTTCTCTTACAATTTTTACAAAATTAACGAAATTAGTGAATAATTGTATTAAAGATTGACAAATTTTAAATAAAGATTTCTACACGTATGGACTTTTCATTACTATTAATCAATGTTAATTGTTCTTTTAGAGCTTTATGTTAATGATTAATTCAAAAGAATTCCATAGTACTGTTAAAAATTTGCTGTATTAAGCTGCAAAACACAGCAATAGATAGATAACGAATATTCGCTTATCATGCACACTCTCGATCGGAAAATTATGTAATCGTGAGCAAATGTAGGTCTGGCAATGAAACTTGACCGGCATATTTACACAGTAAATAAGAAGTCGTCGATAAAACAGACACAGCCTTCCCTCACGTTTTATTCTATGTTTCTATTTGTCCATGTAGAAGTTTTAACGATTTACACGCGTCACGATAAATCAACTGGTTGAATAGAGGTTCTGATCCTTGCTGATGCAACCACTTATCACCTGGAGGAACAGCTCCGGACGATGTATCGGGTTTCAGAATATATTGTATACCGATTTGTTTCCTTGGTAACGGCTTGTAGCAGGCGCACTTCGCTTTGGTCGAACTGCCACAAAATCTACAAGTAAAGCCAGTAAGGTCCAATCAGATCAGAGAAGTCGGTGGACCTGCAAGAAAACAGAAAAAATTAAAAAAAGGGAAAAATGTTGCACTCGAAGGCAACAGCTGCTCTGTTGAGATTGAAGGAGATAGACAAGAAGTATAATATAAAACGTAACGAGGGCACGAGAGTTCAGAGTAATGTCAGCACTGAAAGTTGTCTGGAAAGTTCATCTAGAAGTTTGCAAGTCAAATCTAAGACCTTGAATGACAAAGAAGATAGTTCAGCTTTATCAACACCTAATGCAGAGACGGAATTTAGATCCAAGGTATTGACCAGTTCTGCTGGATCATTTTAAATAACTTGTGGAAGATTTCAAGGTCGTTTAACGTAGGAGGTATTTATAAGGGAAGAGAATTATTTTTTATATTATTGATACCACATCTATATTTTTTTTGGAATCGATAACTTTATAAATTAATCTTTAATAATGTTTTATTCTTGACGAATTGGAAAATTTATTTTATTTAACTATATTCAACGCTTATTTAGGTATTTTCTAAATCCAAGATGGAGATTAAGATTCCATTCAACAATATAAAAGATGATGAATCCTCAATCAGTGACAGTGTGACCTTGAATAAACCTTCAAAGACATCCCCTAAAACGAGATCCATAATCGAAAGTATTGAAATAGAAGAAGAAAGTAAAGATTCAAGGTTGAAAGAATTTCCTGAGAGTCTCTCAAACTTGGTTACGAATTCCAAAGATAAGGTTAAAATTCCCACGATAGGATCCCGGGATTCCTCAAGGAACAATGATAATTCTTCTATCGCTACAGCGTTTTCCAGGCGTTCAGATGTTTCTGAAACAATTTCAGAAGCAGTTAAATCCGTGAACGAGACTTCCTCTAAAAAAAGCGATGAAAAATCGTACGAACCAGAAGTGACGATGGCTGAGGACAATGTCCCGTTGTCGAATAGCGATAATAAAGAAACGACGATAGAAGAAGTTATCAGGCTAATCGAAGAAAAAAGCGAAATCACCTCTGTACAATCAAACACGATGAACAAGGACATTTCCATGGAGAAGATTTCCTTCAAAGAAGAACAGAAGACTAGATATGAAGATGACACTTTCGAAGAAGCTTCTAGTTCCATTGAATCATCCAGTTCTGTTGAACAGAAGCTGGAGAAGAGCTCGGTAGAGGATACTGTGATTTCTGGGGTGAAACATATTAAGATTACTCCACACAGGCAGACAGAGAATGTTCAGAAGACGGTGATCGACGAAGACAGGTTATTAAAATAGAGATTCCTGTGTTTTTTTAATTATTTTTTTTTTTTTTAGAAAATATCTTCAGTCGAAGGTACAATATTTAGAATTATGTTCATTTCTCAGAGACAAAGAAATCGTGGAGTTGATCGCGCCAAAAATAATGCACAGTACCAGCGAGTGTGATATTGGCCTCGACAAGGAGTTATCGAATTACGTGAAGAGAACGGAGAACATGGACGAAGCAGGGCCGATCAATCTTTTGAAGCTACCTAAACAAGTAACTCCAACGCGGAGGCACGTTCGTCGAAAAAAGTACCGGAAGTTGCCCAATGAAAACACAGAGGAGAAAACTGATTCGACTTCCGAACACGAAAGATTAACAGAACATAAGGAAAACAGCCAAGAGTCCATGACATCCATGTAAGAGGCAATTCTGTTATCTTCGGTCCCCTATAATTGAAGAAATAAATTACTTTACCGTGTATATCTCCTGTATTGTTTTAGAAAAAGTGAAAAGGACCCGAAGGAAACTTCCTTGCCGACCGAGTACGGCAGAGGAGAATTTATTAACAGAATAGAAACTGGAAAGTCAAGAACTGAGATAGAAGATGGCAGTTCGAAAACGAATTTCAGCGAAGAGAAACTTCTAAGAGAGACACCAAAACAGTCTGATGTTACCTGTACTTTAAGAAAATTGAATAAAGATGCAATTAATGCCATAGTTAGGAGAAGTAGGGTTCAAACCCCAGTAGAAGCTTTAAGTAGCCTAAATAAACCTAGACCTTGTAAAAATTGTGGAACTATAGCGAAGCTTCCAGCTGTAGATGCCGTAGATTATGACAGTGACTCTTCATCTCTAGAAAAATTTAAGACGGTAAATATTTTAGAGAACAAATTTTTGGACAATCTAGTACTTTTAATATTTCTTTAACATGTAAAAAATTGTGAATCTTTTACCAAAAATCTTTATAGGGCAAGGAGACTAATTGTGATCAAAGAGTTAAACAGAAGAAGACTAAATGTAAGAAAGTTTCGAGGTCATCGAAGAATCAAAAATCACCAAATTGTAACAAAGTAGAGGGGAAGCACTCGAGATTCGAATGCAGACAAATGCATAATCTGCGGAAGCACGCAGCAATACTCAGACTGCAACAAGAACGCGAGGACATCCGTAATTACTTGCTGGAGCTGGAAGGCACGCGATTAGAATTTGGTCCAGGCATGACGTCGTCTAAATTATCCGTCTTCAAACCGCTTGAATTTCCAAAAATCGCAGCATTTGTAAAGCCTGGTAGATTATTTTTCTTTTAATTCATTCATTTCTATTTCCCTTAATTCATGTATCTTTTTTTCGTAATAACAGATGAGGAGGATTCAATATTTAAAGCCAAAGGTGGGCTTGCCGAATTACAGAAAAGAATACTGACGATAAAGCAGTGCCTGAAGGATCAATACATACTTTACAGGGATTATAGTAGTTTAGCACAGACAGTGAACTCAAAATATATTCCTGCCAGCCTGGAGGATGCAAAGAGGGTATATGTTTCATTTATACTTCTTTCCCTATATAAAAAAGAAAAAAGTTCTGAAGTATCAATATGTGTAATCTCTACACAAAACCTATTATTCACCATAAAATTAAAATATACAATACCATTGCGTTAAGTCCTCCTCACAGAAACCATATTATTTTAATAGAAATCGGTCTAAGAAAAATTACATAACTTTTCTGATAAATTTCTAATCTAAATAAACATTATTTACAATTAAAACTGAATAGTAGTCATTCCTCATCAAGTTTTCTCAAAGTTACTATTACATTCCTAATCTAAAATAAGTACACGTTTACATAACAATTTTTCACGGCGCACCATTGTGTAGTACAACAAAAAATAGTAAGAAAGACAGTATCGACCGGTAGGAAGTACAAACGCGTAGGAAACAATGGAAAGACAATAGAAATGGCTTACGAGGAAACAAGCCAAACGGGATTCCCCTTTGCCGGAGGAAGTTTTTCGGTCGACGACATCCACATTCGAAAGTTTTAACGAAATAATCCTGTTTCAGACGATTCGCCAGTTACAGAGAGCAACGATTAAGAGCAGGTGACCGGTCGTTTCTACGAACCTCGTGACAAGAACCGACCAGGCACGTGCAACGTGATTCCTCTACCATGCTGGAGTGAACGGTGTTGTTTCGCGCAGTACTGTGTACTGTGTATTATACTTCCTCTATGATGGTTGTGCGTCGACTTTTGCTTCGTATTATTGTACCAGTTTTGTGAAATAAATTTGTCTTGGAAGTGATCCCATGTTCATTGTTATTTTAGGTTGGGCGATTCCAATGAAATTTAATGGATAATTAGAATTGGGAGTACAAGGGCCGACTCAAAGAAAGTTTCAAATTAACAATGAAATTATATTTGAATTTGATTTTTGCGTTAGAAGTGATTCACAACAGTTTAGACTAAGTTATTTAACTACAAAGTATTTTACTTTAGTCCTATTCTATATTTTGTGTAATAAAGTTGATCGAAGGAAAAAATCCAAAGAGATAGGTAACTAAATCTCAAAACTTGTTACTTCTAATAAAGAGAATAACAAAACAAAAAGTGCTTAAATAACCCAACTGAAATCTAATCTAAACATTGTAATCCCCAATGAATCAACAATACTAATTATAGCTTATCTTCAAACAATCCAATAATAAATCGAAATCGCCCATTTCATTCTAGATAAAATTCCTATTCACTCTCGCAATAAAACAGATTTTAAATCAATACCAGCCATCAATCATAACTTCAAAGATTGTTTCAAAATTCCATTATAATCGAGCCTATCCATCATAGCGCGCTCGATCTAAAAAATTTGCAGCTTCCACACAAAAGCGTTGAAACATCCAGTCGACATCTCAGCGAATCGATACCACGATATCATGTTGAAAAGGGTCCGGAGAGAGAAGGGCAGACCCTACGCAGCCAGCCATCCACGCTTTGAAGCGTGTGTACGCGTGCGTGTTGCACGCGCACGTGCAGGAGAAGCTCGAATGAGCGGCGGTGATGCCGGTGTTCTTTCATTGACGTGCTGTTTGCTATATCCTGTATTCTTCAGTCCCGAGCGAGCCTCTGCACGCTCGTGATCACGGATTTTGTGTTGGTGGCTTCTCTTGAGCAAAACATATTCAAAAACTTAGAATTTTTGACAGTGACTGAAAAATATTTCAAAATAAAATAAATCATACTTTAGAAGAATTTGGTGATTGAAGTTGGATGACATCCACGGTGAGTCTTTTAAGATTTCTTTCTGTTGTTTTGGTTATTGAGTATTATTGACTCTTTGACTTCTTCTTTTTGGGTACTTTTGTTTTTTCTTTTTTTTTTTTTAATTGCGATAAAATAGAGAGAAATTACTGGAGTTTATAAGGCTTGAAGAAATTTAGTATGATTTTGGTGAAATGTTCTGACTGTTTTGAGAGTATATATTTAGTTGTTTGTAACACGGAGATATTTGAATAGATGACATCAGCAATCGTCTGGAACAAGCGGCGCGCCACAATTCTTATCTTATTAAATATACATGCACCTTGCTACACCTGGAAAGCAAAACCACATATACTGTGTCAAGGTTCAATGGATCAATTGAAATTGTGCAACCGTAGACCGGTTTCTACAAGTAAACTGACCCGCGGCTAATTAACCTTACTACCCGAGCAATTATAGTTCAGGAATATCGGATCGATTAATGCGCTCTTCATTTCATTGGTCTCTTTGCCAAAATGTTCGTATATGGAGTAACGAATTTTTGATTTTTGCAAAGGTCCGACGTCTTAATTTTCCGATTTTCATAACGTCAAACTTTTATTTCTTCATTTTTTAAAGCGTCAAGTTTCCAAATTCTAAAGCAACAAAATGATCAAAATTTTAAGTTTAGGATTTTACAGAATTTTCAACGCGCGTAGATATCAAAATTCTCAATGAAACATTTTCCAATCTTCAAAGCATCAAATTTTTGAGATTCCAAATATAAAATCTTCCAATTTTCGAATCTTTCAACTTCTGAAATTTAAAATAACAGTTTTCTTTATTTCTGATACAAAATACCCAAGGAAAACCTTAGCCACAACAAGAAATAATAAAACGCAAACCTCGGTAGCTCTTGAAACCTGTGGAGAAGCCGCGAAATCGCGGCTCGTGGCAAGCGTGTTCCCACGAATTTCTCCGCAGCGTCGATCGCGTCGAACGCAATATGTACGCTGGAATATCTTAGAAATTCGAGCGCGTTTAGAATGGCGAAAGTAATCGGGGAGCTCTCCCGGGATCTCCCTCTAGAGACCTTATCCTTGATGGAATCGAGGTCGTCTTCGATGATGTCGCCGTTTCATCGACGTCTATTCGTCAGATCTCGATGTTGTCGTCATCACGATGTCGCGGAAAAACAGTCTCGAATCCGACGTTTTCTAATATCCGTTTCCGTTCGACCCTAATGCGTCTTTCTCCGTGCTACGTGTCACTCGTGTGAAATAGAACAGGAATTCTAGGAGGGGAACAGATCGAGTGGGGAGCCGACCCTAATGATGCTGGGCCGACAAAGCAAGAAACTTCTTTTCGTCTCTTCGCATAACATGGGAATTTATGGCAATGGTAATTAATACGAGTCGAACAACGGGACCCTGAAATGCCAGAAACGTGTCTGATTTTTGTACTTTTGACTGGCCAATTACTTTTGATGGTCCTTTGTTTCTTATTTTAGTTGTTTTGAGGTTTGGATATTTGGACGTGGATTGGATGTAAAATGGACCGTGAAATAGCAAAGACGTGTCTGAAGCTCGTAATTTTAATTGATCAGTCCTTTTCTATCATATATTGTTTCTCATAGATGATCATGAATTTTTAGGTTAGGATGAAATTGGGCAGTGAATCTAAAATAATTTTGACAATAATAATTCTTATCCTGGTTATGTCTTTTGGGAACATTTATAGCATATAATGTTGGAGATGCAGATATCCTCGTTTTCTTTATGTTTGGAGCTCAACCGAGCGTGAACTTTGACCTGGAAGAGTGCACACACGCTCCGTCGGCTTCCAGCCATTGTTATGGGCTAATTTACTTTGGAGGAAGCTTGAAATTCAAAGATGTTCCGCTCTATACAATTCGACGTATCTAACTTGCTATACTTCCAGAGTTAACCTAACTTATCTTGAAGGGGGAAGATGAACAAAGGTCAAATGGACCACTTGTCTCACGTTACGCTTTTCTTCCGGAAGAAACGTTTTAAACAACTTAAAGGCCACTGATCAGGTCAATGTGAACATTAATTTTAGGTTAACCATAACTATCAGTCCTTGTAATTGACCTTTAGTGACACCTCTGTGTTTTTCATTCTAAATTATCTTTACTTATTTTTGTTACCAGTTTTACACTTGAACGAGAATCCAATAACCCTGTGATAATGTGATACGCAAGGCTCTCATGGTGAATGTCACTTCACGGGTTGTAGGTAATTCAGAGTGTTGATCTACGCGTCTCGAGGGCGAGTTTAATTACCACGCGCCATCTTTGTTAATGGTAATCAATAATGGACGTCTTTTGGATGGCATTAAACACATCTGGCTGTTTATTGACCTGCACCCCATTAAGAACTTCTGATCGATCCTCCATGAACTTCAGTGTACGACCCTTGTTTCAGGTTATAATTATTTATGGTGATTGTCGTCAGTTATAATCGATCCAATGTGCGTACAAATTCGAACTGATTGACGACGCTGGTCGTCATTGATAAAATAGAAAACTTGTAGGTGTCATTAAATCTGGTCTTTTATATTGCTAGTTCTCTAGATTTCGAACTTTCAGTATTCCAAATTAAAAATTTCCCAGTTCTGAAATTTCCATATTTAAAATTCATAGTTCTGCAATTTCCAAATTAAAAATTCTCCAAGTTTAGAATTTTACAATTTTCAAACGCTCAAATTATCTTTTTCCTTTTAATTCTCACAACGTAAGATTTTCAAATTTCCAAATTTAGAATTCTTCGAATAGTCTGATTGTATAGGAATTATAGTATTTTTAGAATAACTACATTGCATGTATTATGTAATAACTACCAATCATATAACTGCATAATTACAATTTCATGGAAATTGTCTTTTTTTAATCGATTGAACGCGGAACGAGAGTGGAAATAATTGTTCCAGGTTGCAGATTGTCGATTGCCCAACAAGCAAAGAATCGATTCCGCAGTGCTACAATGATTTCGTTCCATCCATTCGACTCTTGACGATTTCTCCTCCGTTCATCGAGATGCTTTCGACCAATTAACGCAGTTTTTTCGATGCGTCATTGTAAACAACGAGGATTCTTTAGAAAAAAAAAGCGCCATTCAATAGTTCATTTGACAGAGTCAATCAATCTTGCCGCCATTACTCATTGAAAATTCTGAAGAATCGTTTCTTTATACCCAATACCCTGTGCTTCATTTCATGTTATATGTGTCCCTATTTTATCTCTAATTATATACGGCGTTTCCAGCATTCAGTCTCTTCAATCATAAAGTGACATTCAAATAAAAAATGAGCAAAAATCCTATCCTAAGATCTTCATTTACGCGTAACCTACTATACTTTAAGTTATACCTGTCTCTCTTTTGTTCTCTAATTATACGCCATAATTCCAGCAAACGTTGTATGTTGTATCGGGGATCAAACTTCTCTCATGTGATACAGTTTGCGGCGGCGCGGGGAGTTACGAAATCACCAAGCCGGTTGCCTAAGACGCTCTATGTGTCCGGTAGTTTCTCTTTGTTCCACTGGCTGCCTCCAGGATAACCGGCTATCCTCGCCTCTGTACACACATTTTCGCGCAGCGTTGTAATTACACGGTTCTTTCTGTTATACTTTGATCCATTTAGGCCGAATTATGTTTTTCCCCGTGAAATTTCATGCAACGTCCACGTAATCTGCAATTACCATCGTATGGTAATAAAAGAAGCCAGTGAGTTTCTTTAACAGGCTATTACTAAATTAGAAAATCGCTTCTTTCTAACTCCATTTGACACTATGCTTATATTTGAAAAAATTTAAGATTAAATATCTAATTGCCTACTGCCTAAATTTTATAAGAAATATATTTCCCCGAATATTGTAACTTGAAATTTCAATATATCGTCTTTAAAAAATTGAAATGAAGTTGGAATCGATAATAATCTAATACTTCGATTAGGTTTCCTTCAGATTGGCCAATTGCAATCTTTGTTCTCCGAAGACTCAAGGACGCACTTTCCCTGCTCACATGGCGGAACTATTTTTAGAATATGGCTGGTAAAAGGAGGAAAGGGCAGCGAGAACACGGTTTGACGAAGCGTTTACTTCGATTTTCTCCCCTTAACTTGTTGTTTTGTCCGTCTGTCGCCTTCAGGCTAGTCTTTCATTCGACTGAGCCGCCTTTATCCTTCTCCGTCGACTGCTGACTATTTTCGTGCCAGAAACGAATGCAGCGTCACGGCGCCAGCGTCCGGCTCCCTAGCCAAACAAGAGAAAATTGTACAAATCGCGGCGACGTGTATTTGCATCGTAAAATCGCCTCCAAGACAACGCCGCCTTGACTTGACCCTGTACATAAGGTGTATACCAGGCTATGTATAGTCAAACCCTCAAGGCCTAACTTATTTTGGTCTCCAGTTTCGTATTGATAGAAAACGAGGCCTTTTTAAACTTGGTTACTCACTTAACAATTATTTCTCTGTACTAATTCTATCATTATTACTAATACTTCTATTTAATCCTTCTATAATTACTCTAAAAAACAATTCATTTGAGAATTAGAATCCCTAAAGTAAAGTTAGATTCACTGTAAACAAAAAAAGAGAACTTTTGTTAGGGAGGAACAGGAATTAAACTGATGCTTGATAATAAAACCATGACTCGCGATTCTGTGGCTTCCCCATGGTAAACGAAACGAGGCGGAAATTGATGGAAAGTCATTGACAATGAGTCACTGGCTCCGCTTCAAGGTCTAGGGATGCGGGGGTGCGGATAATATCATCGCCAGAATTAATTTAGTGGTCATCGGGGTGAACAACCTGGAACATCAGCTCTGTTTGGCCAAAAAAATGTTCGTTAAAACATCTGGAAGCGATGACGCACTCGAACCTTAATTAAAAAAGCACTTCATCAAAGAATCTGCGCGTCTTCTTCGCTAGTTACATTTTTCTGTCCATCATAACCTCAAAATTCAAACCAAATGGTGTTTCTTATGTTTTTTCTTCTAGTCACAGATTTTTATTCCTTTATGTATTTATTATACAAGGTGTCCATGATTATTGGAATATCATGAATTATGATCCAGGAAAGCTTTATATCATATTAAATATAGTCTTGACCCGATGCTAATTGTCTTTTTTCTGATCAATAAAGTTTGACTTTTTATCCTGTTTCTTTTTATGCGTGAGGATTCGTCAGGTGGTCTTCTCGCTCTTGATGGCCTCTCGCTTTTATACCGGATCACCTTGGGTGAGGAAACCCCTCCCTCAGTTGATTTCATCTCTGCTAGTGTCCACACGACGCTCGAATCTCTTTTAAAGAACGATAAACGCGCTCATGGTTACCTGATGCACACCTTGGACATGTGATGCCACTCCTCCTGACCCCAATTTGCGTCCATTTTTCGTCATCTGGAAGGATCACCGATGTTAGGCGTTTTTTTTAGTGGTTAGGGTAACTAATCTTACCTAGTGCGTGCGTGAAGTCGATATGCTCCTTCCGGAAGCTGTAAACAGGGTCGTAAATCGCGTCACAGCTTTCCATTCTTCTTCTTACATGGGGAACACGATTCCAGAAGGGGGAAGATATATTGGAGGTTAAAGATGAAGAGAGAGAAGGAATTGAAATCGGTCATAAATAGATTAAGGAGTAGGAAGAAATGGGCAGAGCAAGAAACATTTGTTCAAAGAACGAAAAATATGGTGAACAGACATTTTTTTATAGCTGATCTTTTTTAAAAAATATTGTTTGTTAAGACTTATTGCTGTAACTTCCATAATAATTATTACACTGCGATTTTTTGTGCACTTATGGGAAGTTTCGAGACTAGAATATAAAAAAATATCCAAAATATTTGAAGTAGAAATTAAGAGACATTAAACGATTAAATATTCAATACTAAAACAATGCAAGAGAGAAGGAAAAAATACAAGTGGAGCGAGAAGAAAAGGGGAAGAGAAACAAAAGAAGAGAAGAGTACTTGAAAGCGAATAAGGGAGTGGCTGGGGGCGAGGAGGGACAAGAAGGAAAGTGGCCGAAAGGGAGAAGGAAATGGAGCCAGAGACTAAACACGGGGATCATGATGGTCGATGACGCCGACGGTAACTCGTGGGAGCCTGTCGCCTTAAATACCTCGTGACATTATCCGCTTTACAATGTACCTGTATATAACTTTAAATTAAAAAATGGTACAAAGTGCAAGTAAAGTTAGAGAGATATTTTATTCGACAACCGTCGAATTTCCAAAATTTCAAAATTTTCAATTTTTAATCTACAAAATGTTAAAATTTGTTTCTCGGATAGTTTGACAAAGTTATTAAATATATGTAGCCTCATACAAAGAAGTAATTCAAACAAATACTTACTGATGTAGATGGCATTTTCGAGTTCAATAGTGGATGGATCATTGTTTTAAGCAGTACATTTGAAAAAAGTACATATATCGAGTTTGAATTGTATGGAAGAATTCAAAACGCGTTGAGACAGTGAAGCATAATACAGAGAAAACAATGAACGTCGCTTCTGAAGTGAGCTATACGATTGCTTCAAAACGTTATAGAACACGGGAAACAGGGAGATGTCTTCGTGATGTGAATAACCATGGTTTTGTATAGCTGTAACAGCTAAATGACATTAGAGAAGTGGAAATGAAACTTCCCAATCTGAAATTAAATTGGAACTACATACATATATATTTCATCTACGTGGGTACAAAGAACTGGTATTGAAAAATGCGAAGGCTAAACAAGCAGTAAAATGTGGTTTCGTTGTAGTCGGTCGAGACGTCAAGAATGATTGCACAACGTTGTTTATTTCCAATGCTACGCTGTTTTTATCCATCGTGAAAATATATAACCTAGTCAATTTTTCATTTCTTCTATTTTTTTAAATTAATTCTTATAAAACTTTTATCTCATTCCTAATTAAGGTAAATTCGTAATTAACAATTAATAAGAGGAGAACTTGTAGTTTTGGATGAGTAGGTTATAATTTTCCATAGCTATTTTGTAATGATCAAAACGATGCGGAGACAGGGCAACGGGAATCTGGGCGAGCAAAGACCACTTATACGCTGCAGGTTGCATAACGGTTTCGCGCAGCATCCAGCGTATACAGTATCCAATGTCTGCAAAGAAAGAAAAAGGTGCGGACACGTGCGAGCGCTTGACTCCTCGAACCATTCGATCGATACACGCTCTCCGCCAAACAATTGGGGGATCGAACTCGATGTAACAGTTCGAGTAAACAACCTCCTAACCTCCTCTCACTGAAACAATACGTTCTGCCCTCTTCTAAATACTTTTTCACGTCCCATTTTAACAATGTGATGAACGTACACTTAATTGTATACAATTTACGGTGTAACTTCTTATTACATATTACTTCACAAATGCGTGAAGATGTATCTTCCCCTAGGTATAGAATTCTAACCTCTCAGCTACTGATCATCTCTGATCATAATATACTTTTTGTCTACCACAAAGACTCGTTGGTGATATTTAATCAAGAAACAGATCAATGTTGTGACAGCAGAAGGTAAGAGGAGAATTAGTGAATGAATTTCTGGACAAACGAGAGGCGGGGTCGTTATGGCGAGTTCCACGAACTGAGATCTCGTTACTTGCTCGGTGGTCGAACGGTATCCCACAAAGGGGACGTCTTGTCGACGTGCCGCGGACTCCTTTGAACTGTTTCCAGCACCGCATCGTCTGGGCTTCTCTTGCCAAGGTCCGATTCATTCGACCGCAAACAACTTCCTTCATCAAGAAGTTTGTGCCTGACTTTTTCAACTTCATTCTTCTACCTCTTCACAGGAGTTGAATTATCGCGTCATTCACTTTCCAAACTATAAATTACTGTATTTCTCACCATTCTTTTCACATTCTCCACCTGTTGCACAATAATTTATTAATTGACAGTATTATAATCATTAGTGAATTATTAGATTATAGGTTATGTAAATTTCTCTTTATAATTTTATAGCTATACCAATTAATATCATCCAATGAAATCTCTATGCTGTTCTACATAAATTATACATAGAATTAAGAAAAGGTATTTCGCATATTTTGTGGCATAAAAAGACATCATTTCTTAGAAACATTCCAACATTTGAAACAAAATCTTCCATAATTTTTCTTCCTTTCTGAAAAAAGGTTATGTTTATATATGGAAGACTATAGAAGAGTTCCTATAAATGGGGATTCTCAGATGTAGAGCCTACCAGAGAAATTCCTCTCCTGGCATTAAACTTTCATTAAACGCAATTAAACTGACACAATAAATTACACAGAATTTAATTAATCTTCATAAGGATAAAGAACTTTTACATCAATAATTACATCAATTATTTTTAATCTTAACCCAATTTTTGCAAATTTCCAAACCTATAAGAAGATTAGAAGAATATTTAAAATTTTGATTTACCATAAGAAAATCTAATCGAATCAGGATATAATAATATAGAATCTAATCTCCAATTATAAGTCGGTATAAATGAAATTAATAAACTTTCGTGGATAGTTTTAAAAACGAGTTTTAAACGAGTATCGAGTAAAGAAGAGCGTCCGGGACGGAAGGACGCCGGAGTCCAAGGAAAAAGGAGAAAAAAAAAGAGTATAAAGAACAAGCAGGATGACTCGCAATCCTGATGATACTTGTCTGTCCTTGAATCGGCCTGTAAGGTAACTTAACGATCTCCGTGGATTTTTGTCGGACGTCTTTCCAAAGGTATTGCCGCGTTTCAGAAGCTCTCTGATCTTCAATTAATCTCCAATTAATAATATTTCTTGTAGTTTTGTTTATTACAAAAATTTCTGGCGCTGCTTTTCCTTACTAGCTGAAGAAAAGATAGAAACATAATTTTTGGAATTTATCGAAGAGTAATAATTCGATGAAACTAAGTATTTTGCAGAATCTATTATAAATTCTATTTTTATAATTATCATGAAAAATAATAAAAATAAAATTTATAATAATAATGGGATTTATAGTAAGTATAACAATTATTCTTGTAATTATTTAATTTTCATTCAAATTTCATTAACGAATAAATTTTTCATTAAGAAATAATTGGAAAGAAATTATTATACATTCTATCTTTTTACTTTAAGGAATTGTATCTGAATTGTTTTAATAATAATTTTTTACTTTTAAACAAAGCAGTCTTCTTTCGTTAAATATACTAGTTTGTGTAAATATTGCAGATTCGATCATCTCTTATTTTCTTATTGTTCTATAAGGCTAGTGACGTTAGAGTGTTTAATTAATTAGCAAACAGGCTGTGGATCGTTGCTTCGCCTCATCAGTATCGTATCTTTTAAGAGTGTATATTGCAAATGCATATTTTTCTTCGCAGTATTGTTCTTTCCCGTCAAATCGAGGACGCCAGCATTAAATCGTCGGCTTTGGAAAAGAGCATGCATCGTGAATGGAGAGTTTCTCTTTGGGGCTTATTACGGCCCTCCTTATTTCATGAATAATGCGTTACTTTTGCTGTTAATGCAATTATTTGCAAATCTATTATTGGCTCCACATAAATAAAACAGAAAGGTATATAAATGTTATTCAAATAATGTATAAATAGAGGAGCCCCAAATTTGTAAACATCTACATTTTTGTAGAAAGCATTAAAAGGAAAAAAGTGCTGTTATCGATTTTAATTTAATTATGTCAATGATAATTCACTGAAAAACTAAAGTTTATATAATTAAAAATATGAGGCAAAAGTTCACGTATATTGTTTGAATCATAGTTTTTGTAATTTAAGTATTATATTATATTAATCTTAATTTGATTGCATTTCTATCACAAAATTTAATAACAGTAATACAACAAGGATAACAAAATAAAAAATATTCCAATTAAATAATTGTTGAAAGAAATCCGCGACAATATAATTCTTTGTTTCGTATTGAATAAGGGCTCAAATTAATTCTTTTCTGATATCTATATATCTGTCTTACAACACTGTTTAGCAGAGTTTAACAAGTAATTATTGAAAAGGCACAGTGGAAAGTTTATACAATAAAAAATCAAGGAAAAATATTATAATAATGGAAACGCTCCCACACGTATTTTATAGTTATCTTCGTTGATGATCATGTCGCAATGATTGTTACATCAGAGAAAACTTCATTGGTCGATGCTTGGATGGCAGGAACACGATTTTCCAACCTTATTTCCGACGTTTCTTGAGCAACATCGCGATGAGCAGGAAGTTGTCGCGAAACTACCTTCCGGAAGTAGTGACATCTTTGTTTTCCATTACTTCGTTACTCATTCTAACAAAATTGCAATCAAACATTCGACTAACTATGAATCCTAAATATAAAAATAATTTTTGCAACCATACAACTCTAACGAAATCATTACAAAATTATTACAACAACGTTTACGGCGACAGTAAAATTATTTAAAAAATATACTCACACTTGACATTAAGAAATTATTGTAACATTGCTTATTATTATGAAAATTATTAAAGATGTATATTCATAAAATATAAAATCATGTTTTAAAAACAAAACTATAAAAACATTGTCAAGGAAAGAAAACGAAGGATAAAGAAAATGAAATATAGCGGAGAAAAACGTACGACTACGTGTAACGTGAAATTACAAAGTATAGAGGCGCCTTCTGTTGATATATCGTACTCTATTATTTCCAGGCACCGTTACCTTTTATTACACGGCAGATTTTCTTTTGTGGGTGGCTGCTTCCTCGATGGGACATTATAACGCCCGCGTGTTGCCTCCAACTCTCCAATGTTATCTAACCTCCAAAAAGAAAGGCGAGAACGTATTTACATACATATATCAATGATAGAAATAATCGAAAAGTTGGGTTAGATGGTGCTAGCATCGATGACAATTATACAAGACAGACAACCAGTGACACACGTAGGTTAAGAAGATAATCGATAAACGCTGCACCGTTGTCACAAAACTGGTTTGCCAACCCTTCCGGGTTTTCATAGCTGTCCCTGCATGAACTTTACTTTGGAAAGCTGATGTTTGGCTTCCCATACTTGCAAAATCTTTCCCCATAGAGATTGGCGTATATGATACTTAAGAAGATCCATTTCTTTAAAATTCAAGTTTACGTAAATCAAGATTTGTTTATTAATTTTGAATTAATATTATTATTAATTTATGGATGAAGAGATTTAGGAGGATCTACTTTTGAAGGTTAGGTTATATAAATTAAAATTTGTTTGCCCGTTAAGTTTGAATCTTCATTTATAAGTTTTATCAGAAAATCAATGCTGGAATATTATCGTATCGTTGATTTAAATTAAAATGAACTTGATGTTGGTACATTATTGTCTGTGCCAAAAATCTGTAGGGTGTGTTATGTGTCTGGGTTTAATTAAGTTCGTCTAGACGCCTATGGTGATTCAACGTCAACGATGGACTCGAGAGAGGAAAAAGATGAAGAGGACCGGCTATTCTCTTATGTAATGGAGATTGAAGTTTCTGCTCGGTGTAGCGTGCACTGCACACAAACCGCCTCGCAACTTGCAAGCAAAACGAAGGAGCCATTGTTTCTCACGTGTTCGGCCGAGTTTTTCTCTTTTTAACCCTATTAACGTCAAGTTTTCAACGAAAATATAAACGCCTCTGCAATTTTTTATTTAGAACTTATGTCAGAACTCAAAAGACTTGTACACGTGTCTGCGAATCCATTGCGAGGTTATGACCGCACCTGACGACCATCTTCCAGACCTCCACCATAGAGAGCTGGTATTAAAGTCAATGAGAACTGGTTCGTGAACAGAATATGATGTCACTTTCGTGTTGGTGACTGGCAGCGAGGGCACGGGAAAATAATAAACAGGAATATGCGAATAGAATAATGATTAAGATTAGATACGATTCCAGTAAGCGAGTGATTCTCTTTGTTCGTCGATCTCTTATTTTCCTTGGCCTTATTCTACGATATTTGCTGACGAAATTTGCTCGTTTTGGGATAATGACGATCACTGTACTATCCTTGAGGCATCAGTTATTCTTCTTCCAATACTCAGCTTAATTTCTTTTACAATTTATATTTATGAAAATTCATAATTTGCAATTTAGATGCTTGAAAGATTAATAATTTTGTAACTCCCAATTGCTTGGTAATTAAGAAATTAAAAACTTTGGATGGTTAGTAATCTAGAAATTTAAGATTTTGATCCATTGATTGATGCACTGGCTGCTGATAACGCTACATTGACGTCACGGCCTAGTCGCTCCCGAAGGTGGTTTATGCAGGTGACGCTGTGTAAGCATGACACGTAAACACTGACAAGCAAGTACTGACGAGCTTCAAGGAAAAAGATTTGAAAATTTGCAAATTAAAAAATTCCAGATTATAGTCCCAGATGGATTAGTAATACCAAAAATGTACTGCGTAATATGGAATTCCTTTTATAAGATTATAATAAATTAATAAATATAAAAATATTCTATTACTACGTATTTTTTAAAGACCAGTCATTTTGACTGCTTTTGGAAGAAATAGCTTAACTATCTTTTTAACTAACTTCGTCTTAATTATCGGTAGCTCTAGTGTTAAAAACTAAAAATATATAACTATTTTTTTTAATAAATAATAAATCAGAGTAACTCCGTAAGATTTCACACTATAATTAGTAGCATTTTATTGAGTATAGAACAGCAACCCTCCTGTGGTCTAGTGAATCAACTTTTTCAAGGATTCATTCTCGAAGAACGTAGTAGAAAACAGGGAGAGCCACGATGTTGTAATCGGTTCTGACAAGTATAGTTGCGGATCCTCCTGTCAGTACGGGTTCGAGGGGAAAGGAGATGGTTCACCTTTCACCCTGGAGTAACTGTAGAACGAGGAAAGTCAGGGAATGGATTATGCTTGACGGAGGTGAACAGCTGGGACTCGATATAACCCGCCACGATTACGTTTCTGTTGCCGCCTTTACCATGGAGTATTAATTTTCATTCATCTATGTTCAAAAGTAAACGCTTCGTCCTTGTTAACCGATGCGTTAACTTCGATATCAATATTTAAATAATATTTTTTTAACGAAATTCAAAATATTAATTCTGGAATTAATATCCACGCTTTCGTTTAGAAACTTTAAGATTTTTCATTGTTCGCACTTTCAAATTCTTTAATTTCTAAATTATCAGGTGTTCAAGTTTTCAAAATTCCAATCCTTCTAATTTTCATATTTTCAAATCTCTAAGTTATCAATCATTGAAATTATCGAATTATCACAATTTCGAAGTTCCAAATCTTTAAATCTTCACACATTCTAGATTAGAGAACGTTTAATTCCCCATATTTTTCATGACAAATTTTCAGACTTTTTGGAAAAGTGTCGCATTTTCGTGTTCCAAAATCGTCAAAATTTGACCGATCTTTCAAAACTTTCTTTGGTCGAGTGATTATCGAAACTTTAGAATTTAGGTAATAATTGTTATATTGCTTTCTTCGAGTGAAAAGTCGAGTTTCTACTGGTTGATTATATCAGCGAGACGGATCGCAGTGAACTGGTAGAAGCCACATGCTCTTCCGTGCTGAATCAGGATCGAGCCGGTGCATATTTGAAAAACAAACGAAAGCGCGTTTACGTAAGCGCTGACTCTTTTTCGTCTTCCTCGGCCGTTCCTCGTTCAACGAACTATGATAGCAAACTTTGAGCGGTTTCTGGTGTTGTTGACACGCGAAGTTCATTCACTTTTCCGTTCGTGTCCTTTGTTCATCGAATTCCTTTGGTATGTTCCTATATTTGTACTTCTTTCAAATCTAAAGTAAACATTCATAAAATTATTCAATTTTTATTATCATTCAAGAAACTCTTACTAATGTATCCTTACCAGTATCTTTATTTTTATTAATTCATTGATATTCATTACTTGTAGTTACTGTTAGTTACTTACAGTTACTATTTATTTTCTGGGAAGCTCCTTTGATAACAAACTTTTCTAAAATCTTCCTTTGTTCTTGTAGCCAACCTGCCACACACTGAGTTTCAAACTATACTTTAGTATCATAAATTTTAATTAACGACTCTCCATCAATCCATTTAATTCTTCCTCCTATGCAGACATCTGGGAACTCTAAATTTTACTATCTCATTCAACCATTCTTATAAAGAAGACATAGAGGGATTATATATACAGTTACCTAAAGTATCCAACTGTTAAGAAGTATAATTTATTTTACCTTCAAACTACTGGACCATCATTCTTATTTTTCATAAAATATCCTGATATACACTCTCCATAATTTTAGATGAACTATACTAAATAGCTAATATGTTCAGATACTTTTACAATCAATATTTCTTCCAACTTCTTTGTACACCTACATATATGAACCTTAGCCAAGAATCTTCTAATTATCTCAATTATCTTCTTCGCAATAGCAATCTCCTGCAAACAACATTCTTCAGACTGTCATTTATCCTCTAAACCCGGATAACCACGTTAACTTTTAGTTCCTGGATAAATCTAAGGAAAGTCCGTCTCTGTATCAACAGAGAACCACTCTGTCCAGTCAGGGAACGGTATTATCCACGTAAGAACAATTCGATCGTGATTCAGAGTTGGGGAGCGTGGGTGTGCTACGAATAATCGGCTCGAGAAGGGACAGAGGGCCGACTGGATCTCAAAGTGAAAGTCCTGGATCGGCGTTTAGTCGTGCCGCGGCCACAGACTTGCACGGATATTCTACAACGCGTTCAAACGTTATTCTCCTCTCAGTCCATTCGCTTCTTCACAGTTCCTTCATCAACATATTTATGTGAAAATGAATAAACAGTGGTGTACATGTGATCATTTTGGATTAAGGATCTACCAGTGATCTGTGGAACTGAACTGTCAAGGTTTGATTACGACCTTAAAAGTCAAACACAATTCTGCGTCGAGATTCATGAGTGGTTCGACGCTTGAGGATCTTTTTTCGTTAGTTCTTGATTTATTGCTGTTATTGTTATGGTTTGATTGCAAGATTAGAAACTGAATGCTATTCCGAGTTGAGATTTGTGGCTTGTTTTGATTCTTTAAGATCCTTGTCTTGACGATTAATTTAACTAATTTAGAGTTTCGTTGTTCAAGCTGATTAAAATTTAGTACATTTAGCTATCTCATTTTAAAGCTTGAATTGCGATAGGTCAAATAATTGAAAAGATGTCTCTTCTTGCGAGTCTGTGTTTACAACATTGACAAGTCGAAGACGTCTCAGTGCAAGAATCCTATGAACAGAGTGCAGTAGTTATCTGTGCCGTATTAAGAGCCGATCAACAACTTCTTCGAAAGGAAGTCCAAGATTGAATGGATCTAGCAGTGTTATGAAACCACAGAGACCTCAGAATCCCATGTTCGAATGATAATTACTCTACTACTAATTGCTCTATTACTATCCCGACACAAGTACCATTTAAACCAATCATTAATTAATCACTTGGGTTTTTCCAACATACGCTATCTATTCAGCATCCATAATTCCACTTTGCTAATCCTCTAACCTGTTTCAAACTTCTTATACTTGTTTTTTCCTTAATTATTCTCATCTTATACGTTAAAAACATATTCCATTTAGCAATTAAAATTACATGTGTGTCCTTCTATAATCCATTAAATTTCTATTAACACTAAGTGCGATCTTCTGCTTAATGTAATATCATAAAAAAAGTTAATAAAGTAGGCTGAAGTCAGGTTTGCGTGATCAGTGGGGCGTTAATCGCATGAAGGCTCGTTAAAATCCGTATCGTGATCGATCAGCCGACTGGGAGAGGAACGATCACTTTCCGTATTATTACTTGGCTGTGTGAAAGGCATAACCTCGGTGCTCGTGCGCGCAATAACGGAAATATTAATGTACGGGCCTCGTTCGAACTTTCGACCAGGCTCTCTGTAACGAGCCACGAATCGATCGTGTGCTATTGCCTGTTCCTCCTGTCCTGTCCGCTTCGATCCACCATGCGTGAAGGCTCAACCAAGGCTTACGGTACATTGTGGCGTTATTTCGTACGCTAATAACCAGTCTCTGCCTTTCCACTTGGTCCTCTTGCTTCAGAATAAAGAACTTCCCCTGAAAATAGATCCAAGTTACTTTCGATCATCATCAATAAACTGCAAGACAATTAAAAAGAGTAAAACTTAGACAGAGAATTGTTTCACCTTTTCTACACCAATTTTGCACATAATTGTATCTTTTGCGCTTTTACACTTTTAAATGTCATATGAGTGCATAAAAGTCTTTAGTGTAATCATTAGTTAGGCCTGAAACGTAACTGATATTACGACTTCGTTCAATTTTATCTTATGAGACTTGTTTCCCATATTTGTTCACTGTGGTAGTTCGTAAAATGTATTGGGTCAGATTCTACTTGGCTTTTATGAAGATACAATTTTTAAGGAATTTTTGTGATCACGTAAGAAACTCGGCGAGGAAAGTTCTTTTATAAGGTCCACTATAAAAATTCTGCTCGTGTATATATTACTTAACATGGTCATGTGTACGTACAACCACGCATGAAATAAATTTTTAGAGGGAAAGAAGAGTAATGATACACAAAAAGTTAAGCAAGCATGACTGGAAAAAAATATTGAAAACGTGCCAAATAGCGGCTGGCCTGGAAATCATACAGCGCATGATGAGGCAAGCTTATTACTCACAAAAATATGGAAAAGAAGGAAAAAAATTCCAAAAGTACAGGTGGCAACAACTATCCGTGAAACATTATCTTCATCAGAAATATCATTATGAAGCAATTATTATCCCGTTCATGTAATAGTGTCAGACTTTTTCACCAACCACTTTAATTACCGCCGTTAACAAGTTTTACGAGTTTTCTTCCCTTGATACCGTTCCATAGCTCACTCCGAATTTTAATGAAAATTGCAAATTATGATTATCAGATCATGTCTGATTGTTATCAAAATTATTCCACAACTATTGCATAACCATCTAATTGTATAGTCATGTAAAAAATTTTTGAATCTTTTTACTATTTTTTATTATTATACTATGAATGTTTACGTGTTATATCCATAGTTCATAGATGATTAAGAGCTTAGGTTAATTTCAAAGTTTGCTTCATTTTGATAGCATTAATTAATGACGTATTAAATTTGAAAAATCCAATGCTCGATATATAAAACGAATTGCAACAGAGCTTGCCTGTAAAAAGGAATCAAAATGTGTCTTATCATGTTTTTCTTCCATAAAAAAATTTCCAAAGATTTGGATAGCAACTCTCACTACAATCTCAATTGTTTTCATTTCTTCTGGGGATTTTTAGTGTCAAAGTACTCTATTGCAATCGTACAAAGATTAAATAGGTACATAACATGTTGAAGACATAAAAAGATAGGTTTACCTTCTGTAGTTTTCATAACACTTATAATAATATTTAGTGAATAAATAATTGCTCTATGGATTCCATTTTTTGAATCATATTCATAATAACACAAATTTGCATAAACATCCGTCTATTATCTAACTGTACCATTTCCATACAAATAATGAATCTCGTCCAATTATTCCACGCTATTCAACCATCGTATTCAGCTACAATGTCGTTGAACCAAGCAGCGTCATAGTTTTTCATGACAGCCACGTTTTTCGCGTGGATTTTTCGAGATCTCTTGGTAATACATAATTAAAGGGCAGAGGAGCATGGAGTGTTGTTGACGACAAAATTACCAAGGATCCAAAGCTCGTTCGAACGAAAGATTTTTTACTGTGATTACCACACCAAGCCGGGAGAGTCATCCATTAAATCAGTGGTGCGCAACTTGTATCGTGCCCGACGATAATTTACGAGCGCGCTTATTAATCTTGTAACAGCGATCGAACCGGAATCAACGCTTATTTTGTAACACAGAATTCACTGAACACAACTGCAGCAATATATTTCCCATATATAGGGTGTCTCAGGTTTTTACTCAAAATAAAGATGGCATATTCTATAACTGAAAAGAAGAGAAAACGTTACATATGAATAGGTTAATATATGATTTATAAATAAATTATAACAAAAATATGTAATGACAACAGATTGTTCTTACTTTAAATCTAATGGTACCAACCTGATCATTGGATATTAGGCCATTAGATTTGTATTTGGGAGTCAGGGCCTAATGCAAAAAATTCGTAATGCACTGAAATTAAAGAGGATTTGCAATGTAATGAACTCAATCTTTGCATTTGATCCATAAAAACTCGCGTAAGTAATCTACTAGGAAGAAATTTTCTTTGTCCATAGTGCGATGTTTCATAACAGTTATTTAATGTACACGTCAGAAGATTCGACTGGTTTACGCAACAGTAAATGCTTTTCCCTTCTCCGGTTTCTAAAAAAAAAAAAGAAGAATTTTGAAAATGAAATTTTTGCACTGAATTATTAGATAACAACCAGATTACGCTACACAGACCATAAATATTACTGAAAGATTTATGTGTACTATATGAAAAGCTAGCTCAACTGTGACCTTGAAATCTTTTCTAGAGAAAAAAGTAGAAATTGAAAAGAATTTGAAGAAATCTTATGCCTCACATATATAGCAATATTTTTCTCTGTAATGTACATTACTTGCCATGGAATTCTTTTTCCAGTTCTATGCTATATAGATGTTTGCTATGCTATATAACAACCTTCCATGTTACCAAAAAGATAATAATTTTAGTTATGTAATATATCTTTTATAGCTGAGTCTTTTATAGTATAGTCTTCTATAATATTCTTTTACGAAATCCTTGAAAAGATATTTCTCCAAATTATCATAAATGTATTCATTCTAAAGTGCAATTCCCCAAAATAGGTTATGTGATACATGTAAAAGAACAAGTTCTTGATGAAATGAGCAACACCTGGACATTCTTCTACCAGAGTTTCTGTGTCTGAAACTTGTTTTGTCCCGTATCAAGGGAGTTTGCGCACCGCTGAGCTCGGTCGACCGATATCAAACGTCGATAGACTGGTAATATGGCGTTTGTATCGGAACGAGGCACAAGCGGGTGAAAGAGGAAACGAGAGGAGCGGTTTACCTGGACGAAACTCGCTGCCTGGCAACCAGCTCGCCACCGGGCGACTGAGATATGTATATTGTTGATCCGTTGCAAAAGCTATGGAAATCGCTCTTCCTAACCTGAGCCTAGGCTACACCTTCGTTATGGAAGCTTTTAATCAAGCTTTTTAATTTATTTCCTAGCCTAAAGTGCTTTCATGTCATGATACCTTACTGTGACAGCTTTTGATATACTATTTGCTCTTTCATACTTTGTATTCAACTTGGTATCCTCAGTGGAGTCTGTAGATTAGTTTCCACAATTCTAAAAGTGCTGGAACAAATTTAGATACATTATTTTCTTTTCTATTTTACTCTTTATTTAGCTTGGTATGTTCAGTGGAATCTATAATTTAATTTCAAAAGTAGTACTGCTGACAGATTTTGATACACTACTTCTTTTATTTTTTACTTAATGTGGCATATTAATATACAAAAATCCAGAATTGCTAAAACAGCTTTTGATATATTACTTTTTTTATTTCCTACTTTATTTGCTATTGTCAGTGAAGTCCAAAAATCTAGAAACGTTGCAACAGATTTTACACTATTTAACAAGAATTCTTGTTTTGCTTAACTCAGTAAAGTCTATAAATTACTCTCCAGAAAATGAAAAATTTCATTTATTTCTCTTCATTTTGATAGTTATGTGTCTTTCATGCATTTAGATGCTAAAAAAGAAAACGTGTTTTAATTTCTAATATTTTATCACTGTGGTAATAAAAAATTATCTGTGATTCATTTTCGTTCTAATGTTAAATAGCTAGCTGCAGTCATTGTTCGACACCGAGTGTCTTGCCTCGGATAAATATCATCCTACGTAATGGGGAGCGTGTTAATGTTGATTGCGGGCCGCGTAACAGTTCACGACTCTCGGACCGGTATCCTGGAGAACCACGTGCGTGCACACAGCATGCATACTTAAAGCCTATGCGAATAACTCTTTCGTAATCGCTCGATTCGTATTCTTAAATCACTCGTTGTTTGAACTCAACGTCCTATACTCAAACAAAAACAATGCAAATATTTTTAATATTGGAATTAAATTAACCTGTTCAAATAGGTTTTTTAGGAATAGCAACGATACCATACTTCGAATATAGGTTAGGATTACTTCCCTTAGGAAGTTAGGATTAGGAATATAGGTTAGGATAAATTCATTTAGATCCCATTATATACTGTTATAGGTTCTCAAATAATTCGAAAAAATTCTAGGATACTCACTGAAATCCCCACTGCAATATTTTAATTCAAAGAGTTAGGTATTTTTTTAAATTAATGAATATCTTGTTCAAAATTTGAATAAAAATAAGAAAACGCAGTACAGATTGTAAATTTAAAAATTTACTTATAATTCACTGTATTTACATAAATTAATGTTGGGGATTTCCTAATTGTCTGGTGCATTAACGTTGCATCAAACTGCAGAACCAGAACAAAGGATCCTATCTATCCACACGATTGCTGTACCATGACAAGATTCTAAAACGCGTATATACATATACAAACATCGTGCTAGAAACATCAGACATTTGAATGCAAAGGGATCGGGTAAAACAAAGCACGCGAGACCAGATTACGGTTCTAGCGGAGTGAAGATCTAGGAACAGAAGTGGACTAAGCAGCCGTTATTGGAGCATTAATAAAAAGCTAGCTGGTTATTGTTCGTCAATAAAAGACAGGCGGGCTATTACGCGATTCAGCGTGGGCCCGCGCGGTCCGATTTCAGGATCGATAACGCGAAATCTCGCCCACGTTTCCCTTGGCGCACTTTCCATCTGCGCCGTGAGAAACCGCTTTATTTATACCTAGTAAGTTCTTTTTCCATCACGACCCACGAAGTGTGCACGCGTTTACGGTTGCATTCTAATATGCAAGCGTGGGTGTTTGACTGCGTTCGACCACATTTGCCATTTCTGCATTCTGTTGGTGACTTTAGAGGCAAATTCATTATAGAGATACTATTAATTCGTTTATTTTGTTACTTACTCCAAATTTATTGCTTATTTATGACTAATTTAGTTTAAGGGAGTAAAGTTTGGTAATCTACCTTAAGAAAGTAAATCTGGGGAATTTTCATCATAGTTAGAAAATAAAGAATTGGATTTACTCACTTTTTACTTTTCTATTTTCGATCTTTCCTTTTTAGATTTTTCTATTCTGAATATTCTCATTTCGGATTCTTCGATTTTGGATTTTGCCAATTTTGCATCTTTCCTTTCTTCGGTTTTTATATCCTAAATACTTCTTATTTTGGAATTTTCTACTTTGGTTAATCTCATTCTGCGGAAGTTCAATAAAATTCAATTACCATAGCCATTTACAGCTGCAAAGGGAAAAAGATGGACAAAAAGTAACATATATAGGCGAACATTATAGTCTAACGGGTATTTGCTGATCGTCGGTAAATCAGTTTTTCCCTTTTCATCTCTCGAACAGTTGTCGAGAATCCGGTTGGGCTACTCGGATTTCTTCACCGGCGATTTAAAGTCCGTGTATCCGTCCACTATGAAAAAGGAAATGTGTGCATGGTGAATGCATTATATACGATCTGTATTTACGGTAACGGGAATATGTCGTGCGTTAAAGCTCCTTCAAAGCAGCAGCTTCCTTGATAAACTGTGTAATTTAACGGCGCCTGGAAAACCGCTTGCGCCGTACGTTTAATTATTATCGGTGACAGATTACGATACTACGATTGGCCATTTTACGTATAATTTTAGTTTTAGACACTAGTTATATTCTATTTCGTTTTCAAACCAAGCTGCGTAAATGACCATGTAGTAATGATCATTTCATACAAATATGCAGCTTTCTAATTACTATACTGTAGTGTATTTTTAACATTTGAGCAGAAGATTTTTAAATACAAGAATATAAACAATTTCCTTATTTGGAGAAAAATATTTGTGAATTTTTAGTATGGGAGTTGAATACTTCTTGTAAGAAATAATTATATACATTGAATTGCTGCTTAGCTCAAATATTTGATCATTTATTCACCGTTCTGTATAGCGTTACCTCTCAGCTATTACAGCTATTACACAAAACTATAAGCAAATGTATAAGCTAGTGATTATAATCTTTTAAATATCAAAAATATTTTTTCAGATTAATAATTAAACAACTGTTGAATCATTCCCAAACTTCAAGCAACAAAAATAATGGCAAGGCAGCAAACAGCCGACAGGAACATTCCCCATCTCCGAGACATCTTTGGATTCGGTAATAAATGGGAGAACACGCGTCTCCAAGCTGAAGAGAAGGCGCCAGGACACGACAGTGCCGTGTCTGTCGGTTCAACTTCTGGTGAAGAAGAGAGTCCTAAGAACAGTAAGAAGAAGAAGTCGCGTCGTCGTGATAACAGCAAGACTTTAACAGAAAGCGACGTAAAACACCTGGAGAGACACCTATCCATGAAAAAAACAATCCGCAAGAAAATCATGCGCGACCTGCAACAGGCATTCGTCGAGGACCCGAACGAGTTCCGGGTAGACGATATACCGCCAGAACAGCTCAAGGCGGAAATCAATATTCAGAGCCTGAGTTTTGGAACACCATCGCAGAAACAGGGACGCACACGTGGCAACGCGGAGAACACGTTCCTAGACATGCTCCGTGCTGGAGGTGGTAGGATTTTTTTAAAACCATTCATTTTCCAGGATCAGCCTAAAAAATACATAAATATGTTAATTGAGATGTTTTGATGAAAGTTTGCCAATTGGACTGAAGTTTTATTATTTGTAAGCACATACAATTCCAGATATATGTATTTTTAAGGTTATCTAATATCATCAAATTTATAATTCTGCAAATTGTATTAAATTTAATATTGTTGAATTATTATTCAGTAATTCGGTGTTAATATTTATCAAGTGTGTTAATTTATTAGTTGACTAGCTGATAGCATACTACTTGACTGATTGAGAGCCTACTATTGATGTGTGTATTAATTCTTAGAGTTATATTTCAAGGAGATTATTTATGAAAAAATAAGTCCTTGAAAAATAGAAAAGAATAATGAATGGTAATTCATTTGTATTCCAGGTCTGGAAAAGAACTCTGGTGACGGAGATAGAGATTCTGGACACGGTGGCTCCCCCACTAGAGAAACTCCCAATGCACAAGATACGGATGACGAATCTAGTTACCCCTATGATACACCAGTTGCAACGCCATCAAAGAAAAGCGGCAACTTTTGGAGACGTTTCACCATGAAGAGCCGTAACAAGCGGTAAATCCCCCGAACGAACGTTGACCAACTTAATTTCCGTTTCTGTAACTATACCAACTTAGTTATTCGAGCAGAGCTTGCAACTGTGATATATATACGAGAGAGGAAACCAAGTTGTCTCGTGTGAGCACACTTCCCCAATTTTTTTTTACTGGATCTCGAGAAATTTCCGAAGCCCCTTTGCACAAGTGAACCAATATTATTAGACAAATTTTATACATCAAGGTATTAATATTAATAAATTCTCTTGCATAACTATAATACTAAATTTTACAAATTACAAGTCACTCAAAATCGTAGAATTATAATTTAAAAATTAAATAAATTACAATAATAATATTGGTTGACAAATCATTATGCGAAAAGACCCAGATCTAACTGCAAGAATACAGGACCAATAATCTAAAAAAAATCTAAAAAAACAAATCTCTCATAATCAAAAATCACCATCTTACATATCAGAACAATATTTTTGGAGTTCCTTTTGAAAACGCTTTTTGGCTGAAGGTTTTTGCGAACAATCTTTGTAAATAACGATTTAAAGCGTTACGAATGATGACTGAAAGTTCTCTGAGATCCTACTGACTCCATAACGTTACACAGAACCCCCTTTGGTGTGTACTTAAAGTAATAATTAATTAATTAAGGAATGCAGCGAGGATATCTAGAGCGTAAGGGTAGCTAGTTTGAATTATTTTTTTTTTTATATATATATAATTTCTAAGATAAGGACGAGGAAAACCAGATGGAAATAACAAGTATGCACAGCTCTTTCATCATACCTGTACATTGTTAGTGTTAGCTAGTCAAGCAGGTTTTGCAAGAGGATCGACATACGAAGTATTCTAAAACAATTCGTCCTAATTTGATACTGCTATTTTTTTGTGCAAATTTGATACATTTATTATATTTATCACACACGAAAACGTTTAGGACTAATATACATATATTTTAATATGAAAATAAAATTACGTTTGGAAGAGAAAAAAATGTTCAAACGAAAACGAAAAATTTAGAATTATCTTTTTGGACTGAAAAAGAGCACAATGAAAAAGGGAGCATCTTTTTATATCGTAAAATATAATCTTCGATTCTCCGAGAAAATCTGAAAACAGAAGTATAAATATTCCCAACTAATAAGCGAGATATATACATTATTATGCAGTTCGATATTTATTGTATAACGATGTTGATGTGAAATTCCATTGTTCCTATCGTTCTTGGATACCTTTTACGACGTCGATGGCATTTCTGTGCTTTTACAAGAGCATTAGAATCGCTATTAATAAGAAACATTTACCTGGTATGAACTGTTACTTGTAAATGTATTATACTCAAGGATTATGATATTAGATGTAAAGATAGCTATTAAATAAAAGTTCTTTATGAACGTTAAGTCTTGGTCTTCGTTTTCCTTCAATATAAATAATTGCGTTTATTAAAAAAAAACATCCTTTTTGATAACAAGTGTAAAAAATATATAAGATGTATAAAAATAAGTATCTAGTTATGCATATATATCTTATAATGGAGTAAACAGTAAATGTTTTCTACTGGTTGGTGAAGTTGGGTTGCCTCTTTTCAACGAATGCACTCATTCCTTCCTTCCTGTCACCCTGAAATTTTAATTACACCCCATTCAATTTTTGTTTTTTAAATTACTATATTTGAGAAAAAAATCCTTACTGTTGCAAATGTTCCATGGAACATTCTCTTTTCAAAGTGGAGCCCTTCCTTCAAGGTAGTTTCATATGCTAGAAAAACAGTAAAGAAATGAATATTTGAATAAATGAATAAGAACAATGATGGTTACATAATTTCAATGATTACCGGTATTAACAGACTCCTTCGCCATGGAGACGATTAATTGAGAGTGAGAGGCAATTACCTCACCCAATTTGATTGCCTCAGCAACAAGTTTTTCTGCTGGGAAGATCTTGCTAACCAAACCTGTAACAAAACACGTCTAAATATATACATATAATGATATTTGTATATTATATACAGGATAATTTGTGATTCTTAGCAGGATAGAAATACACAATTGGCAGGAAATTATTCTATATGCGAAAATAAGTTGAAAATGAAGAATAAAACTTTGTCGCTCAAGGTCACGTTTTGAAGAAAATTGAATTTGGATGTTTAACAAAAATTAACCGGTACACGAGTATTAGGCAAATCTCCAAATTCGATTTTCTCGAAAACGAAATCTCCAACGTAATTATATTATTTTTGCTTTTCGTCTTATTTTAAGCCATAGAATTTCCCTAACTCCAGTTGTATTATGAGTTACAAACCACTTTGTCTACAAATTACTTTTCAGTTTCTAATAAACCTACCGCATTTCTCTGCCTCCTCAGCAGTGATCTGACCTCCTGTTAGTACCATTTCCATCGCTTTACTCTTACCAATTACCCTAGTCAATCTTTGAGTACCACCTGCACCTGGTATGGTACCAATGATGATTTCTGGTTGGCCGAACTTTGCCTTGTTTCCGGCATAGATGATATCGCACATCATTGCCAATTCACAGCCTCCGCCTAACTGTGTATAAAAATATACTATTTAATATCTAAGATATAAGCAAATATTTGTTTTATCTGCTAAATATTATACAGTGATTTGAATATTTGATATATTTCTGAAAATTACCAAGTTGCTATTTTTTTGTAAATTATATTAACTTACAGCATATCCATTTACGGCGGCAATCACTGGTTTCGAAATTCGCGTGATTGCGTCCCAGCTTGCAAGGAAGTTCCCTCTCATAGTCTGTGAATAAGTATTATTCTGCATTTCTTTGATGTCAGCTCCTAAACAAAAACGTTCGCAATCTAATTCTAATTGAATAATTCATTAATAATTTGCTAATGAATATTAATTATGGAGTAAATTATAAATAAGTCATAATATAATTATTCTAATTTATTAATCGAATTAGTTAATTATAATTTCAATTACGACAAAATGTGTTTTACCGGCTGCAAATGCTTTTTCGCTGCCAGTAAGAACAATGGCCCCGATGCTGTCGTTTGTATCCAATTTATTTACAGCATTATTTAATTCAGTCATTAATTTATTACAAAGAGCATTTAAGGCTTTTGGCCTGTTTAACGTGACCAGACCAACGTTCTTCTTTTCGCCAGCAATTTCTACCTTGATGAATTCATAATTCTGTTCAGCCTGACCTATAATAAAAGAATTTTTTAATAATAATTTCAGTTTTGTATATCACTTAACTTGATTTCACACATTTGACGAAATAAATATTTTGGCGCGAAAAATTAGTGACATTATTTGGAATTTAGTATTACCCAAGGTTATAGATTTTTTCTCTAATTAAGTAGCTGTTTATTTACCGTTTAATTTAATTGCAACAGAATCCGAATCGTAATAAAATTCGAATTGCGTTTTCGCACAAGAAAAAGCAAGTTAAAAGTATCGGTTAAATATCGGTTTTTAAAAATTAAATCGGTAATTGCATCAAACTGCAAGTGGAAGTACATGTGGAAATAATAATATATGCATGTATAAAAATGAATACATTTTCTGCTGTAAATGTGCATGTGGCATAATAACATATTATTTCTTTGTAGACGTGTCTGTTCTTTCGCAAATATATGTATCATATATGTAAATATATGTATGTGATGTTCGCACAATATATGTATAATATATACAATGTATGTATAATATATATCTATAATATAAATACCATTTTAGTCAAAGGAACAATATATAATAACATAATAAATCTCGCTTAACTTAAATCTATACGAATTATAAACAAAAGATAAGAATTAGGTGCGAACGCACAGTTATGTACAGAATTCAGTGGTACTGAAGGTCTTTTGAAAATATCTCGGAAACTAAGATCAAGCGATATGGGAAAGCGATGTGTATGGGAAAGTCGTTCAAAACCATATCTTCAACAGCATAGTAAAAGATCATCAAATCTAAGATGACAGAGGTTTTTTAGGTAATTACCAAAGTTGAAAAAAGAATATTGCCCCAAAACGAAGTTTAGCCATAATAATAATTACAAAAAAAAAAACAATATTTACACTATAGGAATGGTATTAAAATTATGATAAAAGGAAGAAGTATCACGGAATTCTTTACTATAACCTTTAACCTATAACTGATTACACTCCATTGCTTATATAATTGAGCAGATCAACACATGAAAATTTTTGAACCAAAGTATTTTATAAACAAAAAGGGGATTTTACAAAACGGACCCTAAGATTTTGCAATAATTTTAGAGATCTGTGTAACTGCGTACTACAATTTGTATCAAGTAGCGTTCTAAAAGCAATTTACATATTCTATCCTTCCTTCCCGGCAATTCAACCAGCAACATAGTACTTACAACAATAGTATTTCACGTTCCTCGCAAAATATTGTGGTTTTTGACCAATCTGCAATCCTTTGTTAAACAGAATTTGTCCAACGCGTATAGTAGCCATGATGCTTATTAGTAGGAACACTATTATTTGAAAATAAAAATAATGAGCTTAGGATGAATTGATAAGACTAAGTTGTCACGTACACTGTGCGTACGGGATAAACAAGGTCCCGTGATCCACGTGGCTACTGGCACCAGTGGTGTATCTAAAGATCACTAAACCCTATTACTTTCGATGTTATTTTCACATAGAAATATTACAAAATACATATTTCATGGCATATATATGAGTTATATGGCAAAATACAACTGTGAATTGCATTTTCATGAAGGAGTTCAATGCAAGTCGCCAAACATGTTTTGTTTCAATGATTATGTGAAAAGAATTTCGCAATCTGAATAAGTTTATCAAAACAATTTGGTATGATGTAATTTATGGGAGAAAACATGTTTGTTATTTTCTTTTATATAATTTGAGTTTTGTAGTCTATTTTGAAGATAGACATTTGTACACTTTCATAAAGTAACAATCTGAGATATATTATTTTATTATACAAAACATTTAATATTACGGTTTTACGAAACCACATGTTTGAACTAATTTTTGCTCATGAAAAAAGCTATCCATGTGATTTAAACAAATTCCTTGAAGAACCAAAAATTGGAGTCTTTAGTATAGAATGTACTAATTATATTGAAAACTCTAATATTGGTCCTTTAATCCTTTAAATGTGATTTTATTTGATTGTAATATTAGGTTAAAGTATAGTTGTACATAATAATATAAAATATTAATTAATAATGCATTGAAATTCTTTTCAAATTATATTCGAAAATTAACACATGTTCATGATTGAGAATGAGCTATGAGACTGACATCTTTGCTCCATCCGATAAAAGTAGCTTACAATTATATGTCGCAATCGATAAGGTAGGTAAGTGGAAATAAACATAAAAACAAATAGATTGCGCGACAACGGAAAAAGACGAGATTTATAAAAGAATTCCATTGCAGGGATTGACTAACTTGCGTAATGCAACTAACGAGTAAACAAAATAATTATAATCTTTTCACTGTCGTATCTTATTTGATCGATGACTTAGATGATCCTGAATGTAGACAACCAGATGTATTCCTTGTATCAGCATCACGATTGAATTATTAATATCTCGAAAGAAATACAAAAATGTTATTTTATTGACTTTTATATAAGGAGAAATAATCTACTATTTTGTAAGATAGATAATTTTAAAAGCTTACCAATACAGTATTCAAACAGTATCTTTATCTTTAAATACAAATATACGAATATCAGCGTATGATTAAAGATTAAAAAAAATAGAAGATTGTAAATAAATTTTGGATTACAAGAATACATAAATTTCCCCTAATATCGTGAACTAATTAATTAAAAACTAATTTAAGAAATTTTTACTGAATCGAAGAAATTGATTTAAAAGATTTTAGAAATAAATCTGCTCTAATTTTAGTGTACTATGATTTTTGTAACAATGATGATTTATACATGACATTGGAAGGTTTATCAACCTGAGCAGTATAAAAAGAACTGAAATAAAAATATAGATGTATGCCAGGGTGAAAGTATTAGGGGATTCAGTGTTAAAGTGGGAGTCAGCCAAGGGCAGGTAATAGTAGGGATTGCTTTCTGACGTGTGAACTTGAATTCTCTGTCAGTTCAGGGACGTTCATCTGGCAACGTCATGCAAGTACCGCTACATGTCGTGCTGCTCCTTATATTCACTTTAAGAGGACAATTCGCGGGTAATTACAATATCAGTATTAATTAGAATGCGGATCTTTGATTCTACTTTTATTATCTATTTCATTTAACTATTTATCTTCTATATATCCCACAGAATTATTTATGTTTATTTATCATTTAACATTTATTTCTAAACGATCAAAACGACTTGGACTTTGAGTTTTTGCTCTAATGTCGAAACAACTCTGTATTATCGAAATGTATCAATCGTTTTTATTAAACTCAAAGACCCGATGGCATTCATTAATCGCAGAAACTGGTATAATAACCAGCAAAGACCGACTTCTTATCGATGAAGAAAATAACAGAAACGTTCTTCATTTATCACAGAGGAAATTTGGGAGCAAGATTTGTCCATGGACATGCAAATTGGAGCTTCCACAAAAGGATATGATCTGGTCGCCTTACGCTGTGGGGCAGAAAATATGGTAGTGGATCTGCAAACATCGGAAAATTTTTCAGGTGTGATATACACACGAGGTAGCTTCTATTCCAGACAACCTTCGTGTTTCTTGAATCCTGATCATGGTGGAAATTTCACTATGACTATTCCCTTCAACCAGTGTGACACAGAAAATGTAACTACATCGTACAGTCTGCTATAAATTTAGAAAAGCTACTACAAAATAACTTAGAAATAATTCACTGGTTTAAGATATTTGTTTCAGGTTGATAACAAATATCGGAACACCTTGGTTCTTCAGCATGACGATGAGCTAATTACTCCTGGTGACGCTGCTTTTGTCTTGGAGTGTGACTTTTCCAAGCCCAGAGACCTCATAGTGTCAGCAGAATTGCCTGAAACTGATAAGAAGTAATTAGGTTTTTGTTAAATGAAGTTCTTGAGTTGAAACATGTTAGACTATATACTTAAATGTTTGGATCTTTAAATTCCTCATAAATGCATAAAAATCTTTAGAAGAAACGAAGGTGTGTACTATGTTTTCATTTGCAGAGAGGTAAGATCGAGTATATCTCTAGTGGACGCCGATCCAGGAAGAGATAAGACGAAGAGGTCTAGGTACGTGGAGAGCGACACCAACGAAGTTGTCTTTGTGCCTAACTCGGTTATCAAGATTAACGACGAGTTATAGATCATTGTCTAATACATTTTGTAATAAAGCTTACTTCTATTTTTAAATTTTGCTTCAAACTATCTAATATAATTATAATATAAATATTTAATATAAATAAATATAATCTATTATAAATATTTCAATTTAACTTAATACTCTCTAAATAATCCCATAGATAATCAACAATTAATTATTGCCAATCTTTTAGATTAGAAACTTGTTTATTCCCCTTTTAAAAATATCCTGTTATAATAAATACTTCAAGCTCAGCTCCCAGGAAAATTGTATTACATCCTATTCTTTATGTTGAATCTTCCATGAAACTTTCAACACTTTGAGAGTGATGAAACTGATCAATGAATCTGATTATTAATTATTAACTATCGATAGTAAAATTCCACTGTGGTCTACGCAACGAAATTTTTTCGCGGTGACAACGACAGGATGTCCATCAATGACGTTAGCTCGTTGCACTTGCGATATGATAGTCTGATAACCTTAGAACAAATTAGAAATCACTATATTCTCTCGTTTACATAATGCACTAAAATAGTAGGTCGTGCATGAAAAACAGAGGAGAATAACATGATAAATCACATTTTTGTTGTATCAGGACTGTAGATCTTTTTCTTCCTTTTGTTTTTAAAATTAATATGCATTTCTACCATTCTCTTATATTTGGAGATCAAGAGGAGATTAAGATTTTGGAGATTAGGAGATCAAGATAAATTCGGAAATTTTGTCTCCCCCATATCTAAAAGAATTTTCCAATAATTACATTCAATAATCATTTTGACAAATTTTTATGTAAATCATTAGTAGTCTAAAATAAGATCTCTTTGGGTCATTCTTTTTTATTAATAGTTCAGAATCTTTTCCACAAAAAAACGTTTCATTACTTACATCCTTTATTATTTAAATTCTGTAATCATAACATAATTATCAAAGATGAATTTTTCTGAACTTGCAACATAGCACTGAGATTAAAATTTGCCACTGAATGAGTCAATGAAAGGTCAGTTGATAACTGATCAGTCGACACGTTACTAAATAAAAAAAGTCAGAGGACCAAAATGAATACATAGGATATTGACACTATTACAGCAAGAGCTTACAATTTTCCACTTCTGGCTACGAAACGTTCATATCTCATACAGAATATTTCAAAAGTGTCACAACTCAAAATAATTCAATTTTGTATTAGAAGAATATTAGAAGATCATTGTTTTTTATATTCTATTCTTCTTGTTAACTTATGCGTTTAATAAGGATAATATTTTTTCTTAACTTCCAAATAGTCTTTTATTTTCTCTGAAAAACTTATTTCAATTGTGTCACTTTTGGAATACATGTATGATACATATATTACAGAAACGATTAGGTGTTAATGAATGGACAGAGAAACATTAGACGACTGCTACAACTGGACATTCGCGATTTTGATGCTTTATATGAATGAGAAACTGGTTTTTATTAATCGAACGATTAACTGCATTTGATATATTCATGTCAGCTTGATGGCTATCTTAATGAGGCCAATATTTGAACCATAGCTACTTTATGAATTTACGTTATGTTAATCGCACACATCTCTCCCCACTATCGTTAACCAGTTCGTTTATATACATATATAACAGACCCACCGTTCCAGACTGTCTTCTGCCGGTTGACGAATCCGGAGATTCATATTTTACTTATTTATTTAATATTTCATATTCCTAACAAGACACTTACAATGGCAACTGCGAAATTCAAGGGTGCCTCACCTTACACAAAACCACAACCAAAGCCTCCACAGCAGGATTATCTTTATCAAAAGTGAGTATTTTTTCAAGTAGATCGTTCAAGTTCATTGAAGATTTTGTGTAAAATTTAATTAATGCAAACTAGATATTCTTCCCTTGCCTTCTTTTCATCACATGATATTCTATCTAGAGCAGAATGGGGCACTTTGTAACTGGGATGAGAACAAGAAATTAATTTGTTAGAAAATAAATTTCAAAATCTTATTTAAGAAATAAATTATTCCAAAATGATATCTACCTATTGACATAAAATATGTGTCTTGGGAACAATTCTCCTATATTTTACTTTTCTTCATCTCTTCTCTTTTAATATGCTTCAAGCCGGTTGTTGATCGTTGTTCTAGACTCATATTGACTACTTAGTTCGCTCTTCCTTTTCCTCTTTCATGACTGAAAATGGATTAAATGTTATTATAGGTATCTAGAGGATCTGGCACTGAAGAAGGATCTACTCCATCCTAAAGTAAGACTTGCTCTATTTGGAGTCGGTCGTGCTGGAACCATTCATCTGTCCAATATTATTTCCAGTTCGCGTGTCAAACTGCTCTACATCGTAGACGATGTCGAGTCTAAATGGATGAGCCTCAAGGAGTACTGGCAACTTGACGATGTTGTCTTCTTGAATAGCAAACAAGCAGACAAAGTGTACAATGATCCTAAGTAAGTAATTTAAATTTTCTTATGGGAAACATTTTAGATACAATACAAGATGTATATATCACAAAAGTGATCAAATGAGTTAGATTTTTAAATAGGAAAAATTAAAAATAACAAATCATTAATTAACAAATTTAAAAGAAACTTTCAAAAAGTTACTTGTTTCTGCGATAAGGAGGATTATTGTATTAATATTCCCCACTACTGACCTTTGATTATTACCAAAATTAATCCTTCCAAACCCCAAACATTTCCATTACAATTACTTAATTTCATGATAAAAGATAATGATGATTAAACTCGAGAGAAAACATAAAGATCAATTAGGAGTTCAATTAACAATTAAAATCGTTCTTCATGTTGATAGTGTGGACGCAGTAGTTGTTGCATCGCCTACGTACACACATGAAGGCATTGTAAGGAAAGCTTTGGAGGCGAAGAAGGCAGTGTTTTGTGAGAAGCCGATCGCCGAGGACAATGTTAACTCGATAAAATGTTACGAGACCGCGAAAAAGGTCGACAAACCATTGTTCTGCGCCTTTAACAGGCGATTCGATCCCAGCTATTCTGCTGTTAGAAGCAGAGTGAGGAATGGAGAGGTTGGACACGTTCAGATCATCAAAACGGTTTCTCGTGACTCTCCTCTTCCCAGCATAGAATATTTGAAGATGTCCGGAGGTATATTCCATGACTGTATGGTTCATGATATTGATATCATGACTTGGGTCCTTGGAGAGTACCCTATCAAGGTGAGACTCCCTGGATATTGTTATCAAACACTTGTAGCTGGAGTTTTAAGTAGGATAATTATGTAGAATATTGGATTAGTCCTTCCATACCATGGAGACCTGAATTTATAAATACTACAGCATTATAAAGAAGTTTCCATGATTTAAAAAGATCCTAACTTCATAAAATTATAGGACACAGATAGAAGAAACTAATAGTTAGAAAAATCTTCAGTTCTAATTAAAAACAGAATGTAGCTTTGATTTTTAATTGCTACTATGAGCACTTAAAGTCAATAAGTACCATAAGATTATAAAAGAGTTTCATAAATAACTATTGGTAATGTTGATTTCTATCCTATTGGCTAGTATTTGATGAATTATTAAATGTTGGAATATTTTCTTGCAGATTGCTGTGCAGGCACACGCACACATTCCAGAGATAAAAGCGATCAATGACTTCGACACAGTTGTAGTGACCTTGCATTTCCCATCAGGAACCTTGGGGACCATTGACTTATCACGGAACAGTAGCTTCGGTTATGATCAACGCTTGGAGGTGTTTGGCCCCAAGGGTATGATCAAAGCAGATAATGAACAGCCAATGCACTGTGTCACATCCCAATATAATCTCGACGGATTAACCAGTGCACCAATATGGTATTCGTTCGCCAGCAGATTCATGAATGGCTATCGTCGAGAGCTGGACCACTTCGTTGACGTTGTACTTGGTACAGCTGAATGCTCCGTATTACCCAAAGAAACTCTAGCTGTGATTAAAATTGCGACTGCATGCCAAGAATCTGCTCGTACCGGCAAGATGGTGGAAATAAAGTGGGCGCCAAACGAGCTACCATAAATGAGGTCATGGTCTAGCGAATTTTTATCGTTCCCATGATATTCCACCATTTTGTATCTTGTACGATCGTGATATATTCACTTCTAATTTTGTCTTTTAAACGAGATTTTCATTTCCTTTCTCGACGGACGAGGGGAAGTTGAGATTATCTTCGCTGAATCATGATTTGCATGCACGAGTGAAAAGACTTAGGTGAATCTCGCTTGTTACACGTTTTTTTCTTCTTTTTTTATCTGTATAATAATATAAAGAAAATACAGAAAAATACCATATACCCTAAATACATAGTAACGATACAAAATTCACATTGTCTGTTAGCAGACTCAATTATGAAAGTTTGTAAGAACGAAACAATAAAAAAATTCCCAAAGTTTATTCGTGTTTCTCTTCTCTCAATTCTTTAACCCTTTGAAATAAAAAAAAAAGAATTAAAGAAAAATTCTTTGTAGATTCGTCGATGCGTGATTGGTTTACATTACAAAATCCTCTTTTTTTTCGTAAATAATAAAATTACAGAAGTAAAACTAATGTATTCTTGGAGGTATCGCAAACTGATTTTTAGTCGCGAAGCTCGAAATGTCCGTCAAATCGTGTAATATGTCTCTTAAATTATCTCATTATCCTTTCAGAAGTATATTTTCTTTTGTCTAATCTAGTAAATAAAAATTTTGTGAGACATCTACAAACGTGACGCAACTTTCACGAAAAGCAATAAGCTGCTGCCCTAACTTATGACTTTGTTTTCAATCCATTTTATATTGATTCCTAAAATTGTGTATTGCAATAATGGTAGGCTAGGTTATCAGAGCACGCTGACTTCCACTTGAAATTCCAAATTCGATTCATTTCATTTCTGTATATCTAGCAAAAAGAATACAAAAATCGAAGAAGATATATGTAGCTTTACTCTGAAGTAGCCACTTATTAGTTAAATGAAATATGATATCTATACATACATCATAATATCTGCTCGACGAAATAAAATCCGAAACACGATTTCATGCTAATTGTCGAGCAGTGAGCTTGCTTGAGCTGAGTTTCGATCGTGTGGTTTCCAGATTTTATAATAATTGATATGAAAATTCGCTACCAAAAGTCAAGTACAAATTTTCCATTCCCTTATCTTTACTGTTCAAACATGGAAACCTCCACAATTTCTCTTTTCTTTCCTTGTTGTTTTATAGTCTAAAAGATTTTGTGAACAACGCATCGGTGGCTTGAGTTTTGTCTCCATTAAATCTACGCAGTTCCGCGATGACCTGTACTCTGCTGAATCCCAGAGATTCGATTTCTTTCACTGTTTCTTCTGTGAATGGGTCGTGGGGGAAGACTGTAGTTTCTATGGAGCCTAGTCTGCTTGATGTCCCGCTTGAACTATTGTTTTCTTGCGCTTCTAAAATACATAGTATTCATTTAAAAAAGTCTTTTTGTATTCTAGCAAGTCACAAATAAAACTATAAAATTAAAAGCCACAATTATAAATTATCTGTTTCAAGTCACTAGTCCAGGCAAGTTAGAAGGATTTGTCTCAGTTGAATCTCCCTAGGAAAAGGATAGATACAGTAGTTAATATATAAGGCCTTGTATTAAATTCAGCTGCATAAACTTGAACATTGAAAAATTAATAATAGCGATAATATCACGAGCATTATTTTTGAAAATTTTCCTTGGAATTTAATACTATTATTAAAATTTCCATAATACATTTACTTGAATTTATAAATATTTCCTTTTTTATTGCAACCACTAAATGTCGAAATACACAATAAAGGAACATATATACAAAGGAAATTTATTGGGTTTCATTATGGAATGTTACACAAATTATTTAACACAGGATCTTATAAGGAATTATGGTAAGAAAGGATAGCCTGGACAGATACATACTTACCCTGCTGGCGACGTTGCTTCTTTGCATCTCTAGAGCCATAATCCAGTGCTCTTTGAGGTCCTCCCCTCTTGTCATCCTTATCATCTTCTGTGTCGTAAATACTTGCATCGCTATAACCACTTAACCTTAGCCACTCTGGCAGCTCCCCTAATCAGAATTAAGCATTTATGTTGTATAACAGATAAAAAGACATTGTGCAACTATAGAAATATTTAAGACCACCTTCTGCTAAAAACGGCGTCTCTGCACCGGTGGTGCCTATTTTGAGCACGTTTTTCTTCAAATCTATGCAACATTGATGCCTCTTTAACATGTCCAGACCCAGTAGCATGTCCATGCTTTGTTCCGCGAGCACAGTGAATGATGTTGTTAGATGATCATTACCAATTTGAATTTGTACCATGTGAATACGGCCAATGATGCGTTGAGTTCCAACACCATGTGCTATTCCAGCCCACCTTGTGTCCACCAATCGCATTATGTGACATCGTTCGGCACACGCATCCGACATTATAGTTGATTGTGCACCTGAATTTTAAAAACGTAATGTTACTATATATTTCGAAATGTTTTTTTTTTTTAAGAGGAACAAATTCATGGAATTTTTGAAGACAAAAGTACAGTCTAGGTCAGAGCACGGATTTCAATATCTAAATTTAAATTTCTCCCACCATGAAGTACCACATACTACAAAGAATGACTTTCAAAATGCAGGAATTTAAAAATAGACACATTGGCACAAACAGCAGCCAAACAAAAATACATAAAAATGATCTTGTCTCCAGTCTCAAAGATGATCTCTGACATTTATCACTGCGCATTTACGCACGTGTATAACTCATTAATTATAAATGTAAATAAAGTTGATATTTACCAGTATCAATAAATGCTTTAACTGGGAATCCATTGACCTTACAATTAACATATAACATAACAACTGATCCAAATGTTTCTGGATTATACTCCATTGCAGCTTCCATGTTTGCTTCAATGTTTTTTTGCCTAATATCCTCTGCAATAAACCTCTGTGCTTCTGTGTCAAATGGATCTGCATTCATCATTCTTAGTCTTTGTGCCTCACGTTCTTCTCTTACTTTTATTTGTTCTCTGAGTACAGTTGTAAATCTCTCTACAAATTAATAATATCTATTGTAGAGTAAATTCTAAGATTTCCAAAATACAGTTCTTAATATGTACTTTTGGAAGACTCACCAAGATTTCCAGAAAGTAAGGCACTAGCCAGCTTGGGATTATTCTGGCTCAGCAACGCTAGTTGATCTGGATTAGCCAAAAACATGTCTCTTATTATTTCTGGATCATCCTCTTTTCTAGGGTTTTGCATTCTGGCTATAGTGCTACTGGAAGCTGTTGGCTGTCGACTGCTGGATGCTCCTGGTACTCTGATGGAACTGAAGTCCAACATGGGAATAGCTAGAGTAATATGTATCTTGGAATTTAGTACATTCTCTTTTTTACTACGCAATAGTGCGCTCTTAAATAATTGATCTGACTAAGCACATGGCGACAAAAGCTATCTCTAACAAATCAAACTCAACACAAGTGAATACAAAAAACTTGTGCTAAACTGAACCGGACAGGTGTGCGGACAAGATGAGAGGAACTTAGATGATTCTCACACGAAGAAAAAAAAACTGTATTCTAATAGACACTATTCTATAGTGAAACCAAAAGGGGGATAACATGCTCGATCGAGTCTGTTAAGCCAAATTCATGGATCGTGCGTTATAAGTCTGGTAACATCTGATCGAGAGACGTGACAATACAGTGAAAAAGAAACGTAAATCGAAGCCGAAAAGCTAACCTCACGACCCGCCTCGATCGCCACTTTAAATAATGGTGCTGTATTGAAGCTGACCTCCGTTTAACGGGTGAAGGTTCAACTCGGCCCCGCTTTGATGCATGTGCTGCAAAATCACCACGTCACCGTCACGGATCCCGTGATCTTTCAGCGATTTCTTGTCGTTCATCAATGGTAGACCATTGAAAGCGATCACCATCTCATGGACTGGTACGTTGCTCTCGATCTCGCAAAGAGCCTTGAAACTCTCCAGCTCCATATCCTCGATCACGTCCAGGACGAAAATGTCGTCGCTGAGCGTGGTTACCGTTACCTTCATCGTGTGTGTGTGTTTTATCTAGCTGCTTGTGCTCTCGGTTCCGTGCGTGCACAACGATTGTACGGTAGATACTAAGGGCAAACAAGATGAGCAATGAAAGTGGTCACTGGATGGCAATAAAACTTCACGTGAGAATTTTTGCCGCTCCCCTCGCGCACGGAATGTCCGTACGAAGAGCGGCTACAGGATGTAAACAACAACCCAGCTCAGCGAAAATACTGGCTGGTCTTTGAGGCTTGACCTGAAGCTACTTAAATCACCTCGAGATATCGAGGAGTAACGAGATCGTGAAATTGTGCCGATGAGCAGACTGCGCGCCAAACTTGAATTTCCATTTGAATGCGTCATGCTGTCACTTGCTGTTTTAGTAGAACATCAGCGTATTAAATAAATTTTACTACACAACATACACGGACAGATTACATTGACAGATATGATCGAAAGTTTGCGGAGGTTGGTGTTGTGGGTTATGTTATTATATATTGTTCAACAACCTTAAAATGCGTGTTTTTTAAATTATCACGGAAATAGAAATTTCTAAACTTTGATATTCCATTTGTTTCAGTCATCGATTAATTAACTAAATCTTTTCTTGTGTGAAAAATAAATTATTGACTGTAACTACAATCATACTGTATTTTGTACCATTACATTATTTGCTCCATTTTTCTGGTCAGAGGAACATTTCTATCTTTTTGATTAGTAATAAAGCAGCTTGAAATCAAATTTTCTAATAGCATCGAGTATATTGAAATATGTATTTAAAATATTGAAATCTAATCTTTTCGTTTTATCCTTGGCGGATAATCTAGAATCCTACATTACATTATCGTCGACAGAGGGCAGACCAATGAACTTCAACTTTCTAAACCCAAGATATTCAAACAATAAAAATTGCTGGTTATTATTTAAAAAGTTATTCTCTTCACCTATATATTTCAAATTGTACGAACAGATTTCACACAACTCCACAGATGTTAAAATGTTTACATAACGTCAGGCTCATGGACTTGCAATGGAGCAAATCTTGTTAGGATCACAATAGCAATAATCGCGATGTCGATTTATCATAGATTTCAATATCTATAATCAACGTTTACTGAGGAACCCTGTGTACGCACAATTTGAGAATTAAACGTCCCATACATGACGTTCAGATCGACGTAATGATAACCTTATCTCCCGCAGTGAATAGATCTTATCTTGATCATCCTATTTTCAAAGCAGCCCGTGGCATCGATAATTTTCAACCTAATACATTTATTTCGCCTAAGAAAATTATAGATTTTTGTGTACCAACCTTTTCACCCTAGATAAAGAATATTTCTTGATTATTTGAAAATTCACCGTCTTTTGGAATATTTTATGATAAGAAATCGATCCTATGGAGGAAAAAAAGCATGGGCCAAAGGTGGTGCAGTGAAGCATGCAACGTTCAGGGGATCCTGCCCTCCTGGAGGGCACGACCACGAGGACACCGCAGGGGGTGCCATCCCCCATAAACCGGAAACGGATGCAGAGGTGGATATTAGACAGGTGGCTCAGAATTTCGCGTTGGACAGGGCTGATGGTTAAATTAGCGCATGATTTCGACGGTTCGCTCGATTACACTCGGAATAGGATGTGTCACGACAAATATCGTGCAAGGTGTGTTTGTAATGTTGTATAACACTGTTTCACGCTGTTTAATGATGTTTCCTATAGTCTGTAGAATTTTGTATGTCAATAAACAGCACCTGAAAAAGTAAGAAAAATGTTAGGAAAATATCACTATGTATAATAAATACAATAAATAACCAGAATACAGTACTGTCTCACGTGGTTTGATGATTTTTTGTAGAAGTTTATAAAGGTTTGTAGAAGTTTGTGTACCAATAAACAGCACCTGAAAAAGTAAGAAAAATGTTAGGAAAATATCACTATGTATAATAAATACAATAAATAACCAGAATACAGCACTGTCTCACGTGGTTTGATGATTTTTTGTAGAAGTTTATAAAGGTTTGTAGAAGTTTGTGTACCAATAAACAGCACCTAAAAAAGTAAGAAAAATGTTAGGAAAATATCATTATGTATAATAAATACAATAAATAACCAGAATACAGCACTGTCTCACGTGGTTTGATGATTTTTTGTAGAAGTTTATAAAGGTTTGTAGAAGTTTGTGTACCAATAAACAGCACCTGAAACGGAAATAAAAATGTTAATTAAATTTTGAATAAAATGTATAAGATCAAATGATATAAATGAGCGTATATTTTATTGTAAAATTGATTAGTGTGAAAGTTTTGAAACAGGGATTCCATTAGAGGGTATAACAGCCTACTGTAGGGCTGCAAATCGATTAAGCTTTGGAAGATGAATCGAGAGTGGGTATAAATCGATTTCACACTCCTGCTGAGTATAAATTAATAGACACTTATGGGGTTGTCTGTATTTCGAGTGGGTACCAGGATGTCCCCGGGATTGTACCGGCTACCAGGTGTTGGACATGGGTTCCGGGGTGCAAGGATGTGCCATAGAAAATCGGTTAGGCATGGAGAGCGAGTTTTTTCGAGAAATGATGCGCTTTTATGAACTCCAATCTCTTTGTTTGCATTAAAATAATTCGCCCAGAATATAAATAGCATACTGAAACTTAAAATAAAGCATATTACATTAAATTGAATAGTTGTGATGTTACGTATCTCTAGAATTTCCTCCTTTCTAATTTTCAATCTTAAATAGTAATGCTAAATATTCTTTCTAGCGATTATAAAAAATAAATATTACCTTCTACAGCAGTACAATTTATTCGTTTCGTATTTAGTATTTAACTTCGAATTGAGGGCACACGTGCCCAGGGGATTTGCCATTTAAATCTGGGTCCCTTTGGTTATCTCTCGATCTCGAGGATCAAAAATCCAGCCACACAATGGTCCTGCCCCAATCCTGTGTTTTTCTTTTGGATTAGATCCAGACAGGCTGCGGCTTCCGATCTTCAGATTCGATTTTTTCATAATCAATCGTTGCACCTGCACCTTGCGTCATTAAAAACTATTTCATTCGTTTGTACAATCAATTATTGGTAATTTATAGTTGGAAAAAACTTTCTCTTACGCAAATTGCAAATTAAACGTTTCTGAATTAAAGCAGAAAATTGTACTCGTGGGAAAGGAAAAAATCGTTCCCTTGATTTTCCCTGGAACAACAGATGGAGCGAATAATTCATCCTGATGCAACGGGCCCTCTTAATTTGTAGCGTGTTAATTGTCTAGCCTCGGCGGATACGTTCAGTAGAAAGTTTTGTGGGAAATCGATAATGGCCCGTACTTTATATCCTGTCGGCGCTTCAAAGAAAATCTTTTGGTACTTTTAAATATCCTAAAATTAACATTTCCTTCCGTTTTGTCGTATATTTTTAATAGAAGCATTATTCGAATACTTCTTTTATTCTTACTTGAAGTTTAATATCTCACATTTTTTGGAACCACCACTTTTACTTGAAATTCCTACTCCAATTTCAGATAAATTTAACTTTCTTCCTTTCTTCAATCCTTTTTGGATATAATATTTTCGAATTTCTTTTTAAGGAATAAAATTATTACAAGTTCCCTGCTGTATTATGTTGGACTTGACAGAATCTTTTTTCTTGAAAGAGAATTCAGAATATCTTCTCTTCTTTAATTTCTGAGGTTCTATATTCTTCCACAGGATCCACAGGAAATAATGGATGTTGGGGACTAGCGAGTTTCATGGTTGTCCATAAAAAGAGCATCCAAGGGAATCAAAGGTGTAACGGAGAAAGAAATTAGGGGCACGTGTCGTGCACGTGTACCGAAAACACCGTGCAAGGGTTTACTCAGGGGTTAACCACTTCTGCGACATTTGGCCTAGCCGGAGCACCGTGTAATTATGTGGCCCGTAACAGGTCCGATATGATTGCTGCTGTATCATTATCGTGCCGCAAAATTATATTATTTAATAGCGCAACAATATGTTTCTATGAAACTTTATGTCACGTGAAAGAAAGTTTTCCAAGCTTTGCACGATATGTACTTTTTAATATAGAGCTGTTATTCTTTAACGTATTGTAGTCAGCTTTTTGTTAGTTTTCTCAGTTAAATTCAAGTACGATATTTGACATTGATAAAAATTCTAATACAATCCTTCTATTACGAATTGAATCTTCTAATCTTCTGAAGAAAAATGTCTTCTGGTTAAAAGTTTCTTTACGTAGTTTCCTTTCTCTAAATTCTTTCTTAAATCTATCACTTTTTCTAAAAATCCTTTTTCCAATTGTTGAATTCCTTCCCCCGATTCTTGCTATATTTACTTTCTTACAATTTCTCCTACATTTCTTCTTTTCTTTAGTTCATCAAAATCCTTTGTCCAGTTTCTATTGAATCGTATAGCTGATCCTCTTCTTGGAATTTTTTTTCCAGATCCTCTCTTATTCCAATTTTTATACGACACTCGCCTTCAACCAATTTCCACCGAAATTACAGCTTCTTCCTTAGACTTCCTTTATCCATATATATACGACAACTGTCTAACATCTAAAATATCCATCTTGGTGTGTAAATTCGATTCGCAAATCTATTCAATTCGCATTATCGCTCCGTTTCTTCAATCCAGAACCTCCCTGTTTCTTATCAGATCGATGAAGAGGCGGAACCAGCAGCCAGGCAACTAGGGGTAGGTAGGCTCCACCACCAACTAGCTCGACGAATGGGGATGCAGCTAGACTTTCAACCCCAGGAATGGCTTCCCTACCGCTTTTCTCTTTCAGTTTCGACAGACTACCTGAACCAGTGCTCATCAATGATCCACAGTCCCATTTCACCTATCTAACAGCCTAACATTCACTCAACAGTTCGATATTCTCTCTTTCACCTCAAATCCAAATAATTATATATACTAACAATACCATGTCAGTGATTTTCCTATCTTTTCTCTTACGAGAATCAATTTTAACATCAATACATTAAATACACTGTTACTCATAAGAATTTGGTTATTAGTGGATCCGTGAATGTGGTAACAATATAACAGTTTTATCAAAGTGTACGAATTAATGCATTAACCCATTAGGTTCCAAGCTGGTTTTAATTTATCACAATTTTGCAACTTCTCTTCAATTTTTTCAAATTTCATATGGTCGTAAAACCCAATTTAGTGTGAATGATGTGTGTCGAACGTCCGATTACAAGTTTGAAGAATCTGAACTATGAGTGGAAGTGAAGAGAACGTTGTCCAGGAAGAAGATCGAGGATGAAGAGATTGGCTGATGGTTTCCTTACATCCAAAGTGGTTCTTCAGGTGTCTGGAAGAGGAATTTTGAATTAAATCACAGTATGACCAACAAGGAAGGATCGAATACATTGTGTTAAGTGTCTGGACAAACCTGGACACGTGTCCTGGTTTCCTGCTGGCACGTGCCGCTGTTTAGAAGTATTTCCTAGCACGCGCTGAGGCCACGTGTCACGTCGATGGTATCAGTGATCCTCGGGACGTGATCGAGGGTGCTTGCATTGGAATTCGTTGGAAATTTCAACGAAAACTGCCTGCTGATCCCAGTTTAATTGAATCCATTCAATGTCCCTTGCATTGAGTTTGAAGAATTGTCTCTTCTGCGTTCAAAAAACCCTATATAGCGTTCCAGGAAGCACTCAGAAATTACACAGCAGCGTCGTCCGTGATCTCAATAATCTGTTCAATATTTCCTGTATTAGGTCGAAGATATTGGTTCTTCCGCGTTCAAAGAAGACTATAGTGTCCATATAGACAGGGCTCAGAGGTTGTATAAAAGCATTGTGACTGGTCTCAAGGATGCTTCTTGTATTAAATTTGAATGTGGATCCCCTCTGAGAGATTCTCAACTAGAAACTACAGTGTGAAGTCAAACGTTCAAAGTATCCTGTAACTCGTGATGGAAACGTTTGGATCTCACCTGAGAGATTCTCAAGTAGAAACTACAGTGTAGAATCAAATCTTCCAAATTTCTACATCGATCTAAATAGGATTAATAAACAATCTTATAAACACTATGTAAGAACATTTCAATGAATTAATTTGAACTAGTCAAAGATTCTAGTCACTATACCAAAGAATTTATCTGAAATACACACGTACCAAAGAAATTTAAGTATAAGACAAACCTCTTCAAGATGTATTCTATGGATAATTTGGAATTAGACATGATGAATCGCCAGTACATGTACGAGGCTCATAGTTTCCTTGGAAATCCTGCGATTCCAGCTCTGCCACCGCATTGCGGAGCACCTACCACGGCTACGCTGCCTTCGATTCCGTCGCAGCTAGCTTCTCATACTGCTGGCAGTACTGGAAGTACCAGTGGCAGTGAAATTTATTTATATGACGAAAACAGCACCGACAATGAGAGCGCTTACAGCAGTGACCAGGAAAACCACACCAGAGAGTGAGTGTTACCTGCGCAAATAAATTTTTATTAAAATTATTTTCATACTTATTTTTATTCAAAAGAGCGTCTATGTTAGCTTATGATACTTTGTCAAGACTGCGAGTCAGAGTAGTTTCATATTAAGAAAATTTCTTCCTCTGTCTTCCACTTTCTCGTGGCCCATATTTACACTGAATCTCACAAACACCTTGAGGATATATACAAAAGTTGTCGTCTAAAGATCATAATCCCAACAAATACAGTCCAATAATACAGTTCTTCTACTATTTTGAACCACTTTTAAACCTAGCTTTCAAGGAATCTTAGAAATATCTTCAAAAGTAGGTGTCTAGAGATCATTATTCTATTAAACACAGTGTAATAATGATTTCTAGACGAAGTCAGAGCAACAGAAGAAACGGGGCAACGGGAAAAAGTCCAAGGCAGGCGGTGCAACAGAGGCAGGCTGCCAATATGAGGGAGAGGAGACGTATGCAGAATATAAACGATGCCTTCGAGGGCCTTAGGGCTCACATACCAACTTTGCCCTACGAAAAGAGACTCTCTAAAGTAGATACATTAAAATTGGCGATCGGTTACATAAAGTTCCTGAACGAACTGGTCAGAGCTGACAAGGGCAACGATCCTCTGACAGGGAACGGAGGTCTCTCGAGGTGTTCCGGTCGAGACGACACTAAGAAGGTCATAATTCGTGGTGAGGCCAATACCGATCGCACTCACATCTCCTTTCTGTCATATCCACGTTCATCCTTTTCTTCTTTTTTTAATTTATTAACCTGAACTGTGTTAGATTTTTACCTATCAATTGGCTTAAATTGTCTTTTAAATTTATCTGTCATCCTTACAGAAGGATTTCTGTGACTTACAACAATATATTTGACATTGTTCTTTTGTTTGCTCTCTTATGCAAAACAATAAATGGATTACAGACAGTGATATAAAATTTTAATTAACAAACACATCGAATTTCGGCCTATCTGGTCTTTACAGACTTGTTTCATTGACAGTTTGTTAACAATTTTATTGATCAAGTTTTACGAGCAACCAAATCCTATAGTTCGAGTAATAAACAAGGAGAAGAGAATATTTAATTTTATTAAAATTCTGATGGTTATTTCAATAGTAATTAAGCTCCTTGATATACTAATTTTGATCAATAATCAAATTTCAGGCAGCGAGGGGAACCCATTCATTTTCCATTCTTTGTCCTGGTCTAGGAAGTCGGACATCTCCCCGAATGGGACGATGTACGCGAAAGTCTGGACCCCGGAGGACCCAAGAACGTCAAAGAATGGCTCGACATTCGAATAAAGTGCTCAGGTGTTAATTATTAAGTGCGTCGAGCCTGTTATTTAGTATCTAAGGACAGAAATTTCTAGTCAATCATTCATTTTTCCTAATTTTTAATCGTACCAAAAGAGCAACATTTGTTAACAAAAAGAAATTATGCTAATTAATTATCCTGTATCTCTAGTCGATTTTAACACGGTTGGACAGTATTATTCAATTATTATTGTTAATATTATTTAATTGTCCTATATATAGACAGTATCATTCTTTAAATTAATGTGTTAATAGAATTTCAGATAGGGATTAAATAAGAAATTCCTATAGTGATGAAATTCCTAATGTGAAGAACATGTGTAACTTCTTTCAGTTTCTTTTTAGACGTGCTCAAAAAACAGCGAATCTACGCTTAGTAAATGGAAAAAGAAATACATAGAAATTCTGTCAGGAGTCTTTCTCTTCTCTTAAGTAATCAATTGATTTCTCTATTGTCTGACAGAATTCATGTTATTATTGTACATATAGAGTGAGTAAAAAAGTGTAAGCAGATATTGTTTGTACGTGAAATGTGAATATGCAACAGAATGATTGTCAATGTGATTGCCATCCAAGCCAAATAAAGTAGGTTCTTCAAGTTTCAAACTGTTTTTTCTTTTGTTACCATGCATTTTTTATATTTTACCGTAACTCCCCCTTTCTTCCATTCTTTCTCTTTTATTATTGAAGTAGTAGTTAATGAAGTTTGCTTGGATAAGTTAAAATTCCAATATTCTGCGCACTTCCTGATAGGTGTACATAGTTCTTTTAGAAATCAATAGTCTTCCCATTGTAACTCGTTAAAATTTAATCCGAAAGCTCTTTGCTTGGTTTAGAGAAAACTGAATCCAAAATAATTTTTCTTCGAGTAGCTTATCTTTAATTTTCAAATTTCTACAATTTCTGTTAATTTTTTAGTCTTCCAAATTTTTATACCTTTCCATCTTCAATTTGTCTCGTTCCTCTTAATTAATTTTAACAAGTTATGTTACTAAAATTTTTTCAGCATGAAATAGACTCTATTTCATCAAATTTTCAGTCCAAGACTAATCTCTCAGCCTTTTAGTCTTTTTTATATCTTCAATTTTCCTTGCATTCTTTTCCTCCATTTAGTATAATTTAAAAAGTTTATTCCCCAAAATTTCATCAAGATTCAATGCAAAGTAACGTAATGAAAATAAAGAACGTGTTTCCCGAGTGTCCAAGAAGTCGGGCAAGGCTTTGAATGTAATATTCTTCGCAACGAAATGGCGGAGGACTCCGAAAAAAAGAGGGTAGAAGCTGCGCCAAATTCTGGCGTAGAGTTCGCCTGAAAGGGGAGCAGAACCGACGTGGATGAGACAGAGAAGGAAAATCGTGGGCGGTACGTCGATATTGCGGTGTCGCGACGTCCTGCGACTCGGGAATAATGGCGTCGACGGCTGCGGATCTTCCCACGACGCGATCCTCTTTTCCCTCTTCGCTATTTCTGCACCCTGAATACGGTTTTCTACCTTCTACCAGTGCCTCACTGGTTGTTACGTTAATGAGCCGAGTCATTTACTTAAAAATAGATATCATTAGCATAATAACTAGTCCACCTGCTTTTACAAGTTTCTGACTATCTTCCACTTACATAGTTACGTTTTACTAGTTAAAAGTATACGTATGTACAGTTAAAAGTGTATATGTACAGTTAAGCACCGTGTAGGGCTCGAAATTTTGCTTCAAGGGTGGAATTGTATGGTAAGCCAGAATATTGTGGAAATTGTTCCTTTGAAAATGTTTTATCCATTACTAGTTGTATTTCCTTCCTAATTTTTATGAAAATCTTCTCTCCTTGCGTCTTCTTCATCTAAGTTTGTCTTTCCCGTCTCTTCTTCTTATTTCTTCTCTCTGAAGTTCATTTAAAGTCCTTTGAAATTACAGTACTTAATTCCAAATAAATGAATTTTTTAATTACAAACAATTACAATTTATCAATGATAAGAACATGACTATACTAAAAAGAATACAATTATAAATATATTATTTTATTGTATTATTGTGACCAAATTCTGCAGTTAAAATCACATTGTTTTTCTTATCGGAGAGATCAGAAATTACACTTACTAGAAAGACAGTCTACTAGGTTCACCTAGGTCCAACTTGGTGGAGCCGCAGCAGGACGTGGGCCGCTATCAGCTGTGAAAACAGCATTGTTTATAGACACCGTGGCACAATGAGGTGTAATTGAATCCATATTCTACCCCGTTGTATCAGGCGGCACTCAACAGAAAGCTAGCGGAACGCCCCTGGTGCCCCAGGGGGTGGTTATACTTAACGGTTCGGAAATCGAGGGTGGTCGTCGATTTGTGGACAATTAGGGACGATATACGTGTCCCTTGGGACGAATCGAAACAGTTCCCAGCTTCCCCGAGAGTGTTCTTTCCTCTCTTCTTTGTTTTTGGTTATTTAAACAGAATTGGAATAAATATTTTATATTTGTCATCAAATATTTAAGAAATATGTACTTTGAAGTAACTCAAGATGCTTAATAAGTACCATTAAATACAGCAGAGTACTTAGATGTCTCAAGAATTTTAGTATCATGATATAAATATTTAAAAATTGAGGGAGAAATTCTAGAATTTCTTACATGGATACATTTTAGGGTACGATGAACAACGTTAGATAGTGGATTAGTATGGACGTTGCATTCAGAGCGATGCTACGGTATTACTACATGAATCGCGAATTAATACTTTATTTGTGTGTCACTCCAGCTGCGAGGATCAACACAAGTGCGACCCTCGTGACAAGAGGGTGCTCTTAATGCGCGTCTGATACGCGGAAGGGGCTGCAGCCGCGATTCTATGGTTTGCTAATTTTCACGGGATCACGGTACCGTGACGTTCGAGCCGATTAGGTTCAACCTGGGGTATTGAACTTTCACGCCTCCCCTTAACCGCTGGACTTCTCTATGAAGATGCCCTGAAAAATGATCGAAACTTTAATTCCATCCTTATGAATAATAAAAATGAATATATGATCAATTATATTATCATCAAAATGTTGGGGCTTTTTGTTTTAGTTCTGATTGAAATAGAGTTTCATTTTTAGATAATATGACTGAAGCAAAGAATTGAAAAAGATTAGAAAACGATCGCGTTTCATATTGGCAAGAATATTAATGTAACACTTGATATTGAAAGATATAAGTGCTAAAAAATTGATGCGCCACGAAGTGGCGCGTGATAAGTGCAGGTGTATGAACACACCTGCGTCAACTGTAGATAAGTCTGAACCAGTTTCAATCACCTGACGAATAGCTGTCCTTTTATCAGTTATAAATCTTATTTACTTTTGTAATCATGGCACAGATAATACTAAGAAATACTGTTAGTATACGATATACTAGCCAGTTACTTGCTATCAGTATATCAAATGCTAAAACAAATTGCATTGAAGTTTCAATGTTTCAAGGAGAATAATTTATCCTTTTAGCTTGAAACATTCGTATCTAACTCCTTAATTTACAACTGCCAGTTTATTCTTTTCCTCTATCCATACTCTAAAAGAAAGGAGTACAAATTAGTACAGAACAAAGTATGAGTAAACCAAAGAAAATAGGAAAATATATCAAATTCATAGATAGTGGTTTGAATGTAACCTGAGAGCAGAATTAACAATGTTACATCGACAGGCAGGAGGTTGGGGTTCCATTACACATACTGGGGGGTGTTCTGAGCAAAAGAGAGCATCCATCCACCCTTCTGCTCCCCCTCATAGATTCCAGCCCCACAGGCTGAAAATTGGGGCACGCAAATACCTGGGCAGCTGCGTGCTCCAGGGTGTTTTTCGAAGTTCCAGCGAAATCATCGACCCCTGAACAACCCTGTCGGATCATTCTTATCCTTGTAGCTTTCCCTAAATATTCTCCACGCGATTATACAAGTAGACAATGTAACACTTGATTTGATTGTCGTTAGTGGACGATTAGAAACGGTATGAATAACGAACTGGACTGGCTTTTCATGAATTTCTTCTACTTTGTGCTCTGTATTCTTCGACAATTTTCTTCTACTTACTAATTATTTCCCAAATTACATTTGGGTTGGACAAGTGGGATTTAATAAACCAGATTGTGAAAATAAGATTATTTCAGTTCAGCTTAACTGAAATTTAGAAGTGAAGAGATCAGTTTATGTATGAGATGTAGGTACTGTTGGCATGAATGAGCGAATAAGTAACATCTTTAGAAGTGGAACATGTAGACAGATAAGGATCTGAAATCCATAGGTGAAATCCAGCGTGAAAACTCAGGCTCGACGAAATCCTATTACTTTACATTGGACATTGTTCTGCTGTAATGCGAAACTGAAGCTTCCCTCCCCAGAAGATGATCTAAAAATACTGACACGTGAAAAGAAAAGACACGTGCAATATTTTTGCTATATTCTTCCTTTTATGTTCTGTAATATTAATTTCTTGATAACTTTTGCAGAAAAATTGAGAATTAAATTAATGTTATAGTAACGGGCCCATTGGTGAATTTTCACCTCTGCTACAATTATAATTATTTTGTCAGACTTTAATATGATATATATTTCTCTTGGGTGAATTTTTACCCATCGTACAAATTATCTCAAGTTAACTTTAACATTAACATGGAAATTATTCATTTTCATTGATTTATTTAATTTATGTTGAATATATTAAGAGGATCAATTGGTTGTTTCTGGTAAGAGAGTCTTTCAGCTTTATCCATGAAACATAACGTATTCGTACAGTCTCGTATAATATTGATTCGTCGGAGACGAGGTCGCAGGTGAGCCTTCCCACGATCGTTGTCCAGCACTGAGGCAAACGTCAGGGATTTGTCTGGAGATAGCCATCCATGCCTTCATAGACGAGTAAATATACGCCTTTCTTCTTTGTTTCAGAAGAAATCAACAAACTTTCCATCTTACATTCAAAATTCTCTTCGACAACCGCTTCAAACCAACTAAAAAGTATATTTCAAAGTATATTAGTTCACAAGTAGGTACTCCTCAGAAAAAATATATTTACTCAAACAAATAAATAAAATCTAATATATATTTTTGTATCTGAAAATAATTCTAATCGTCTGTTCTTTGTTAATTTATATTTTTACTAGTATTATTTTGAATGGTAAATGAAGAAATACTAATATTTGAAACTGAACGGAGCAGCTGTAGCTCTCAGAAGGTAGCTTCTCCAAATAATTAGACTCCTGTTAAAGGATCCATACAGAAGGAACGGAAGGATCTGGAAACAGAGGAGATGCGTCGATCCAGTAAAACGATGCTGTCGTCGTTTACTCTTCTTTTATTACATGCTTCCGTATGCACAGTTACATTACAAAATCGTATCGCACAGTGATTTACATCCCTGGATTCGGAACCGATCCACGCGACTCCGTGACGACGCTTCTAAATGAATCGTGTGCATCAATGACAAACAAAACTTCCAGTTTTAACTTTCTTAATCGATGAACGAAAAATAGAGAGAGAGAGAGAGAGAGAGAGAGAGAGAGAGATTTGAGCGTATGATAATACAGCATTGTTGTCAGAAGCGTCGTCTTTAGTCGGGTTAACTCCTTTTGTGAGCTCTCGTCCATCCCTTGCGCCTGAGCAAGGCCTTCAATCCTCTAGATTCGACAGTGTAAAATCTTAGCAGATGTACATATAAAAGTGAAACTTTCTAGGCGTCCAATTCGAGGCAGAGAGCCTAGTCTCGTTGGCGCTGGATCTCCTGAATTTAAGCCAGTGGCTCTTCTCACTGTTCGACACAGGTGCTCTTCGCAGTATTACCATACTTTGTCCAATTTAAAATGACAAACTTAAAAAAACATATACATAGCTTTCACATACAGATTATTGAGAATTTATTAGATATAATTGAACATCCGAATACTTACATTTATTTCAAACGTTTCTTTCAAGATACTTCTAACACATTCTGAGAGTTTTAATAATAATAATAACAATAAAACAACGATTCCTTTAGTACTGAAAATCATAGATCTGGAACCAAAGAACATATAAAGATAAAAGTTCTAATAAATTAAAAGCTAAAAATAGAATTCGTTGATTAAGCAGCGCATAAAACAAAGTAATCGAAATAGAGCATTGACAGTGTTAAACTCAGGATGCCCCTAGGAAATGGACAAGATTTCGATGAATCGTTACACTAAACGCGTTAAAAAAACAATCAGCCTTTTCTCACGTTAGAAAATTCAGTTTTTTTTCCCCTGTGTGGAAACACATATGGCATTTCGATCGGTATGCTCCTTCCTTTATATCCTTACACGGGTACAATAATAAACGTACGTAGTAGAGGACAGTTTAAAGGTAGCTAGCCACGGAGCAGCCCCGGATTTTTAGCTGCTCATGTTTGTTTCTCACTTGAAAATATACAAAAGACTACCGGAGGACGCGGCAGCCTTTGAAGTGTCCTCGTGATTACACCCTTTCTTTTTTATCTTTTTACATAAAGCTACCGCTTTCTACAAATTGCCAGCTGTCCCAAGAACGTGGCCGTGTTCGACACTTGACCTTTTTACAATATCTAGCACACAGTACGTTTTATATTTAACTGGCGCGTTTCTTGGGAAAACCAACAAGTGCATCGAGACAGATAAGTGTTTGTCTCCTTTCCATTTTCCAGTTTCTTTTCTCTTTCTCTTCAAGTAGAATTATGTTACAATATGAGTTGCTTGTTTCTGTTCGCTCGTCCAGAGATTGGGAGGGATATCAGCTAACTCTCGTAGAAAAATGAAAACACGCTTCACAAACGGCGCCAAGATTGGTTCACTTGCACACTTATTTTTTTTTTTTTTCTTTTTTAATTCTTTTTTAACTGTCCAACAGTGACTCTTAGCGAAGAGATCACGAGTATCAAAATGCTACGGATACGATCTGTGCCAATATTTCGGCCAATCAAAGCATTGCTGCCGCCTGGACATTGTGGTTTCATGATTTACAAATGCCTGAATGTTTCCTAACGCCAGTTTCTTGGCAAACAAAAGTCTCGTACGCGGGACCAATGGATCTTGTGTATTCCATTTCCACTGTACTCGAGCAGCCTCCAATTTATCGTTCGAATAAATAGATTTTTGCTCATTTGTTTCTCGCTGATTCGTCTTTTGGAACAATTAATTTGTTCGAGAACATCATCGTGAGCGTAATAAGTTCTTAATATCAACGAATCTAATGATATTAGCCTAAACGCATCAACTCTTGCGCACATAAGTATATACGTACCAAACATTTAAGTTACAATTAAACTACAAGCGAATAGAAAATCCTAATGGACAGAGCCACATTGGGTTTATACAAAATTTATCGGAGAAACATCTTTATCAAAACGTACAATGTTCGTCCAAAAGGTTTCAGTGACTCTGAGCGCAAAAACAATTTCCTTTTTTCTTGTCTATTCTGTATAAATCCAATTGCGGCCCAGAATTAAAGAAGACTTTGGTCAAATTAAAGTAAAATTTTCAAGCGACAAAAATCTCCGACAGTCGATCCACATTGGATTTAGGAACACAATAATTTATTTGTACACGAATAATTGAAAAGTGAACACAAAATTAAACGAGAGCATGGAAATGTCGAAATTAGGGAGCGACGTTATGTTCAATTTACGTTTGTTTCTTTTTATCATCTTCGATCGAGGAAAGGTTTCATCAAGGCGATTCCAGTCCCAAAATCTCGAACAACTTTGTTTTCTAATACGTTGCTCGAGTTTAGAGGGAGTTCAATGATTCGATTGCAAAAATTTGGCACGGTCTGCTGTGTGTAAAAATATTATCGTTAACTGCTCTCTGTTTCAACACCACACTTAATACACGCTTTGTTCTCGCCTCTCTCTCGCTTTCTCTCCCTCACTCTCGCCCTTCTATCGTACCGTATATTATCTTAAACATACAGCGATACTACATTGAAATATAATAAACGCATAAAATACTCTTCATCGGTATAAACGCATTGTTGTCTTTGACGATCACCCGACGTTTTGGAAACCCTTTAGAACTTTTGACTAAGTCATCAGTCATTAATACTCCTTTTTCCATTTACAACAGAGAACACCATATCCATATCGTACATGTTAAAAAATCCAAATATTAATTTATTTATACATAAGAAGAAATTTCTAAGAAGCTTGAGAAATTATAATTAATTTAATTTTTTAGTATTTTTGGTATTTAAGTACTATGAGGCAACGAAGAATGTAGTATAACAGGCTTGTTTAGGTTCGAAAATGTATGATAACTAGACTGTGAATGTTAGTGCAAATTTATATTTTTATGAATAGGTATAATTAAAAAATTGGAACTTAGGCAAAAGTTTGTTTAATCTAATATAAATATTTTATATATTTTTGTATCTATAAATTTGAATTGCATGAATGCATAAAAATCTTCAGTGATATAGTGTTCTATGCTGCATACAATCGAGGTACACGAAGAAAACTCGACAGAATTTTATTTTAAATCGATTTTCCCTGAGTGATTGCGTGCTATTCTGAACGCTTGGTGTCCTCATGATCTATCACTAAATCGTATTATCAACGCGTTTATCGTACAATTTAAGCCTAAAGGTTCCTCTCGGTTCCCTTTAAAATCACTCGTCTATCTTTCCTTATCGAGAATCGTCTTTCCGCAAAAATAATACTTTCCGATCAAGAACACAACATGGTAACGTTTTACGCTACAAAATCTCATTTCCTATGACAGAACAAAAAACATTAGTATACAAATCCTTACTAGCTAGGCATTAATTAAGAACGAAAAAGAAATTCATGAATCTATATTAACATTGAAACAGATATTCTTTTCAAACGGAAAGACAGATTGTTTCATTACTAGCAATGCTACTATTTTATCAATTCACTTATTAATTTTTTATTTTGGTGAACCGAGAGACAGAAAATTAGTCTCCCCATTATAATCATTTCCTTATTCTCAACGAATCGAATATCATTCATACAAATGCAGCTCTTATACTGAGCAAATATCTTTTCATGAAATTTTTCATAGTTCAATTATTTAACAATGATTTTTTTTTTTTTTTTTTTTTTTTTGATTATGCGTCTCCTATCGACAAAGGTCGACAAAGGTCAATATTCTTGATAGTCTAGTCGAAGTAAACTGTATGCTGCCATTGAGAAAGACAAGGTACAACAAAAAACAATCACAAATGAACTCTATGCGAAAACGAAGCGCGTGTGCAACATTCTGTCTAGAAATAACTTTAACCGTTTCCTCAATTTCCGTTTAATGGTCGTAGTTCGATCATCCGATCTGAAGAAACCATTAAAAACCATCATACTATAAAGAATTATAACTATTCGATCCGTTTCACGGCCATTTTCATTGATGGAAGGCAGTGCTCGAGTTACATATATCTAAGTATATAATTTTACATGTATAAGATTAGAATTTACATCGGTTCCAGCCGTGAGACGGATCAATTGCGAGACATTTACAAATTTAATGTTAAAGATGTAGTCATCTTTGCGAAGCGTCAACAGTGGTGCGCTAAAGAGAACCCGAGAAACGAATTTTCGTTTGTAAGATGGCGAAAATGAGATGTCTTCGTAGAAAAGATGGGTGACTTTGCCGTACCACTAGACTCATACGCAATTTTCCTTTTTTTTTCCCTTTTTTATATAAAATGTACACCTACATCGTATTATTATTGCTATTCGTCGCGATAGATTAACTTATAGTCTAAAATTTGTACATCTGCGGATTTACTGTTTCATCATACGATATCGATGACAATGATGAATGATGAAGATGATGTAAAGATTGTCTCAGACGTGCTCGATGACGTGCAATCAAAGGAAAAAACAAAAAGAAAAAACGTGTCTCTACTTCTAGATTGCTCTTTGTTCGAATTTGCAAGGCCTCTGTTATCGCGTTTGTATGTGAAGCTAACATAACGTTTGAACTGACAAGACTGCTCTCGAAAATTCGCCAAGAAATGATAGAAACATACATAACGCGTGTATTCGCACGCAATAAAATCGCGAATTACAAGTATCGATAAATGCAAATATTTTCTTCCCGCTGTGTAGAAACTTTCCTTAGTTAGTATATATTAATCTATCGAATTGATCACACTTTATCGAGCAGAGACCAGTCAGAGATCGAACTAATCAGCAAAGAAGCACGAGAAGGACAAACGACTTCCCTGTGTTCGTGTTTTAAGGATGGTAGCACGTTTCGGTCGGCGATGACACATCATCACGCCTGCTATCAGACGCAGCATATTCTTCCTTATTTTCCATCTATCTTCAGCTGGGTTTTCCAGGTGGTCCATGGCTGGGTGGAGAAGGTCCATGTGAATGAAGATTATGAACATTACCTACTTGATTACTTGCCAAACTGGACATCGTGGGTTGGTACATTGAAGGTATGTAATTGCTCGACGACTGTGGCACTGACCTGAAACATATCAAAACTCCACCTACTTTCCACGGAAATACGTTTAGCTATACGAAATTATACTCAGTAATGCGGCTTCCAATGCCACATTTTAACTAAAATATTGCAAGCCAAAGAAAATAAAAGTGTCGAGTTTTACCTTGGTACCCCGCGTAAAGGATCTGGTGTAACGGACGAATTCCTGACCACACCAGGATTACTAGTCGGCGCAGGGGAGACTATATTACTAGGCTGTCCTTGGTGGTACGCGTTTCCGGCCGGACTGTGTCTGTTCACATTAATTAGGAAAAAATAAATTCTGCAGTATCAGTACACGTGATACTGAATACAGGACAAATATGTTACCTGATCGTTGGACTTGGTTGGGGTGCGACTAATGACGTCCTGTGTTGATACTGTGGAAGTGAAGCTGCAGCTGGAGGTGACGGATCCGGAGGCAGGCCATTTTCTAGCGTCGTAGAATGATTACTGGAGCTCGAGTGTGGCATGTACGTGTTGTTCACTCGTGTTTCCCTGCTCACCCTCGGAACAGGGGCCGCAGCTCCTGGTGGGACTTCGGGATGTGGAACATTAGGGTGCGATGGGTTGACTGTTGGGTGTATGTTATTCACTATAATTTAAGACGATTAAATTTTCAAATGATTATTCCAAATATTAGATAAGGAAAAATTCGAATAAATTACCTGGGTGAGCACTAGGCTGGGACGTCAGAGGGATTGCGAGTCTAGCGTTCACAGCCAATAAATGATCTCTCCTTTGCAGAAGACTATTTACATGTTCCTCTAACCTAAGGTTCTCTGCTCTCAATTGGTGAAGACACGAAAGTAATGAAGCGACTGTGGAAAGAATTCCAGGTTTCAAGAAACGTTTTATTTAATCCATTTAAGTGTTAGTAGATCAAACGAGCTAGGAAGCAACATATTTTGCATTTTGGTTAAATATTTTTGGTATACAAATTCATCATTGCAAAAAAATATACAGTAAAAAGATGGTTCATGCATTTCCTTTTAGTTAAAAATCCCCAATTTTACCAAACCCATGCGATTGAAAGCATATTTTTTCTTGCCGTACACTCACTGTCAAAGTGTTGGGCTTGCTCCATCAGAAACTGGCTTCCTTGCTCCCATTGTCTCTCTAACAGTTGGTCAAGCGTTTGGGGTATTGCTCCACTGCCCAAAGAACCGGTGCTGGTTGTATTAGCGTTAGTGTTGGCGTTGCTGTTGGTATTGTTAGTGGCATTAAAAACCGAAGAAAATGATGTAGGCTGTGCACCTGTTTGATTGGATCGTATCTGTAAAATAATATATTAAGATAAGGACACAAAATCTCAAAATAGAAATTTTCTCCTTATTTTATTTTATTTCGAAGATACCTACAGATGCAATCACTCGACTATGTAGCTGTGGGCCAACTAAATTCGTTGTAGGATTACTAGCTTCCGTAAAAATAGAATGTGCTTCAAGTTCCTGGGTAAGAGTATCAGACATTTTTTGTGCCATTGTGGAAGTTGGGTTCAACTGATTTCCTAGCATATGTGGTGCACTAACTCCATTCTGGAATCTAATAGATATTACAAATTGGCATATGTACAGTAATATAAAACATTTTATTATAGCAATCATCTTTATTTCTTACAATTTTATATCCTTTTCTTCTTTTGGGTTTGTAAGAGTCGGAGTACTGGATGCAGAAGGCGTTGGCGTTATAGAAGCAGCACTGATGTTTTTCCGTTTCTTCCTTCCAGGTCCACTACTGCTCATACTCTCAGAGCCAGGACTGCTGGGTGGGGATTCTTTGACAGTAGGTCCCATGTTATTTACAGATCCAGAACTAATGTTACTAAAATGACCACCGCTCAATGTTGGTCCTTGAATAATTGATGGTACGGGTGCCACAGTTACAGCAGGTGGAGGAGTTTGATGATTACTTCTTCCTCCTCGTTTAGACGTTGTTACCACTGCACTGCTAGATACTGATGTTACCACGGAAGAAACTGGCTGAGACTGCTGTTGCTGCGTCTGAGGCTGTACTTGTGGCAGTGCTGGTTGACTATTCGATGATCCACGTTTCGGTTTTCGCGGCTTTTCTTGCTTATCTGACGATTGAGAACTGAGAAAGCAATGAAATGAATATTTATTCAGTAGTATTGAATAACTATATTTTTGTGCGGCCTTGAAACTAAGAATACTCGAAAAGTTCTGGAAAATTGATTTGTTATATAAAATTCAAAACAAACGGACCGTTCCGCGCTGCCATTTACATCACGTTACTCCTTTCCTTCGTTCGTTGCCCTTGAGGCCCCTTGAGGTAGAAAAAACAAACATAACCTCAAAGTATCCTTAAAGCTACAGACGAATCAGAGGACGTCAATAAAATCACAGTCGTTCACAACAATTTCTGTCAGAATCCGATTACGATTTACATCACACAAAAGCAAAATAAAAAATTCTCTTGAATTCATTTTTGCATTCGTACAACTCGTAACTCGTCGTCGCGAACACCTTCCAATCGCCACGATGTTTTCCGGAGATTTTACATAACGCAGTCGCATCCTTGATGAAACGATATTTTTCACAGTACCATAAATCCATATGTAACAAGATTTTTTCTACCTGAATGTTTTTTATGAAACGCAAGAAGAGGTTAAAAACAAAGAGGCTTGTTTATCCAGCTAGTCAGCCATTTTGATACCTCCTGTTTTGGCGCGCATTTCAAATTACCCGCAACACTCACGATTTTTCTTAATTTTAACTTTTCTTTTTATATTACAAGTACATACAAGTATGTTACAAATATAATTATATTATATAATATTAATATTAGTTAAAAGGTTTCAAATGATAATAATAATTATTAACGTTATTAATAAATGGACATTTTACATAGGAAAAAATACCAGTATCAAAATTTAAATGTAAACTTACCGGGACCTCTTAATAGGTACTTCTTCAGATATAAATCTTTCAGAATTCGACATAGCACTCGTCCTCGGTTCCGTAGTAGCTGCGGTAGTTATGATACTCTGTTGCAATTGTTGGTATAACGTTGGAGCACTTGTCACCACACTCTGTACCGTATTGGACAACGAAGTCGCGGTCAGTGGGACAGATACTACTATACTATTTGATGTGGTTGTCGGTGATTGAGTAACAACCGATGATTGGGATTGCGTTACTGCCATTATCACAGGTGTGGTGGTCACTTCAGTGGTGATTGGAGTACTTGATGATGTCTGAATGGGGCTCTCCACCTTTAACTTAACAAAAAAATTTCAAAATATGAAATATATCGAAACACAAAGTTTGTAATGAAAATTATCGTACGAATTCTTATTTACTTTTTTCGACTTTTCCGGTTCAGTGTTCGTACTCAAACTTGTCGCTTCCGTTATGGTTGTCTGCACGTTATTGCACGATACAGCTTGCTGTACAACTGAACTCACAGCAACCACAACCGAACCGCTGGCTTCGGAACTGACTGATTGATTTGAATTTTCATTCCCTATTACCGTCGGCGTTCGCGCCCCTGTCTTTCTCTTTTTACTGTGGCTCGAAGTTTTGTTCGATGACGAGGAATTCGATTTCGTTTGTCCACTATTTTTGTGACCGGAGCTCGAGTTCGATCCGGATTTAATGGTAGCGGCGGCCACCGCGGCTGTGGTGGATGCGGTGCCGTCATGTCCGAACACACTCTCCGATTGGGTGACGATCGTCTCTACGAAGTTGGAAGTGGTGAATTTACTGGAATTTGTGGTGTTGTCTTTGGGTGTATTACGGCCGCTACTGCTTTTGTCGTCAGCAACGCCATTTATTTCTAGACTTGGACTAGTATTCGATTTGTTTTTAGAATTTGTAGCTGATTTGGAACTTGAACTCTTTCGTTTACCACTTGACGAAGATTTTATCGGAGTCTCCGCTTCCTTTTCAGGAGACGAGTCTGACGAACCATTATCAGCGGGTATTGGCTTATAAGGTGGTATTGTTTTTACATTACCACCTTTTTTCTGTAAGTGAAACGATCAAATTGTTACTGGAATCGATCGATTCGATTTCGTCGAGATTTTGGTTTTAAACAGTATGACACACACCAATTTCGAGTAATGATGTTGACAATATCCACAGTATTTAACATTATCTAGATAATTGCCAGCTTCTTCACAGAGCAAGCCAAGAGCCTGAGCACAAGTAACATGAAATTGCTGCCTGCAGCCAGTCTTGTTGCACTGCATACAGGCTCCCACATTTGCTCTACTACCCCTTCCTTGTTCTTCACAAATGTAACATGACTGTAACAATCACATTACATACTTTATATTAAATAATCATTAATAAGTCTATCTTAATTTGGGATGTCTTTACCTTACTGAATCTTTCAGATGGTATCAATTGCAAAATAATTGGTTCCATTGTTGTCACGTTACCAAACCTAACTTCAGGTATATAAAGTGCACAAACCACATGTGCCCATCCAGCTTGATCGGTTCTCTTAAGAGCACCATCTCTGCTTGGACATAATTCGCAGCGCTGCAAAACAATTTGACACCCAAGTAAACAATGTACTTTTCAGGGCAATAATTATGAAACTTACTACACGGGCACTACGTTCCTGCGACTCACACTTCCTGCAGTACCATGGTCCCGTAGGTACCGTAACGATACCATAACAAGCTATAATAACATTAGGATGTAACATTACAATGCTATACCCTCAATTCTAGGCATACGATTCTACGCAGAAGAAGAATCAACGTAACAAACAAACCTTGGTGTACAGCAACCGTACAACCTTGGCCATCACAATACACCAGTGGATTTTCAGTCCAACCCCTCTCATCAGAACACACGCAGCACCCTCCAAGCATCTCCTTCATGCTGTGTTCCAAGCAATTCGGAAGACGAGACTAGCATGAGGAGCTAGGCGAGCCGTAAGCGGAGATGTAACGCGAGGTAACCTCGCTTTCGCAATTGCATCCTGGCAACGTGTGATTCTCAACTCGTTTCTTCTTTGACTATTCTGTTCGATGCTTGTGGACACGCGTGACGCATTCAACGGTGAATCGTGGCTTGGAATGCGCGACCCCACGTTGCCCGTTGCCCGCACGATTCCACACCGTGGGAACACGAAGCACCGAGACCGAGGCGCTTTCAAAGTACCGTGCACCGGCTGTTCTTTAAAGAAATACCGTCTCGAAACGTGCTCAAACGGTTTGTTATTTACAACGGCGCTCTATTTGTTTCGCTGGTCGACCATCTTATTTTGTTGTTGCGCCTTGCGTGCGCACGCGCATCCGCGCGCTCTACCGCGAAAATGTTAGAGCGTGTTCAAAAATCGGCCGACGTTTACTTTCTTTATAGTAGTTTCTTTCCGTCCATGTTTCTTTCATAACAGTTATCAGACTGGATTTTTACGTATTTATGGGAAGTTTGAAGCTGTAAAAATGTACACAATACATGTAATATGTAAATATATATAAAATATACAACTACAGTGTTTATCATATTTGGTAAATGGAACAAATTTCTATTTAAATACACCTCCTTTAGTTATATCCATAAGAATATAAAAATATATAAATTCAATTTACTATTATTCGCTATTTATAAAATTTCCTTCTTCCTTTTCCATTGAAATATGAATTCAAAATTTTCGATTTATAAAGATTAAATTATTTCTTTTTTTATTTACCTATAGATTCTTACATGCTTTCAAATTGATGCTATTAATATTTCTTTGTCAGAATTTTAAAGAATATAAAAGATTCGTTTGTGAAGGCTAGTTTAGAGATGAGAATGAATCACGTGCTCTATCAATAAATATGATATGATCCGAATTCCAATATCGACCAATCAAAACCCTAGTTTACGATTCTATTTATGTGTAACACCTTCCAACAAGTTACATTTAAGTAGAGTGAGTCCATTGCACGACTAATTGTGATGTAACAAGAAACATCGATTTATAACATATTTCTGTTACCAATATAAACAAAAAGTTACATAATATAGAACTATCATTTAAGGTATACATAAATAAAAGACAATAGAATAAACAGTAACTCTGCTTCAGGTGAAAGAGTGATTTAATGAATGAAATAAGAATACGATGGTAAAATAGATTCCTAACTTACTGATATCGTTATTTTTAAAATATTGATACATAGAAAAATGGAATCAAATAACGACCAATATACTTTCGAATGGGCGAATGATACTCACTTATCGGAGATTTTATCTTTCTTACATGAAAATTTCGATAAGGAAGAGACCATGTTGAAAAGTTTGAGAGATAATAATTCGTTAACAATAGAGGATGAAGAATCGATGAGGATCGATCACGAGCGACTGATACGGGCAATTTTCGCTTTTTCACCTTGCATCATAGCGATAGGAAAATCATCGAAAAAAATCATCGGAGTAAACCTGATGATAGTTAGTAAGAATTCGAAGTCCGATGATGGTGCTGATGGCGTTTCCGCTGCCTTTAGCAACAATCCTCCTAAAAATGAATTAATGAAACAATATTTCAACTATTTATCCGAGATCAGTGAAACGGCTGATTTATATGGGAAGTTTCCAAACTCTAAGGCAGCCGTAGAATTTTATGCGGTCGCTGTGGATAGAAATTATCGTAGACAAGGACTTTCAAGGTCACTAATGGCTGCAGGAATTTCTTTCGCGAAAAATACTGTGAAAGACGTCGGATTTATATTTGGTGTGTATACGTCTCTGTATTCGAAAAAAGCGGCAGAAAGACTTGGATTGAAAAGCGTTATGAACGTAGATCTTTTGCACTACAAAGATAATGATGGGCGACCTATTTTTCAAGACACTCCGCCGCATAATGTTATTTCTGTTATGGTCTTGCAACTTATTTAAAATTTTCTGGATGGCACGTGTCGTATAAAAAAGTGTACAAATGTATGCTAAAAAGTATATGAGCTAAAATTGAGTATTCTGTATCTTTCAGTTCTCATACGCCACTTAATTGTATAATAATTACTGTTTCTAAAAATGTATTATTAACAAAAATAATTATTAATAAATATTACTTTGAGACAAATTATTCAGCAGTTTTATATTAAATATTAAATTAATTTAATTTCATATTAAATAATTTATCTATAATCATTGTTTATTATATATTAATTACTCGTATCATTGACTTAATTAGTACTTATTATCTACACTCTCTACTATCGCTTCAATACATTTGCCATCATCACTATAATTAATTACCAACTGTCAAACGTGTGAAAGACATTTCTGATTTATATTCATGTATCTTTACATGTTTGCTCAAGCGACCGATCAAACGCTAGCGCTAGAAACTGGACAGCTTGGTCTATTGCAACTTTCTTGTTTGACAGCCTGGATGACTGCGATCCAATCGAACAATTCTTCTTCCTGAGAACATTCGTCATTTGATATTGCTATAGAATGCGATAACGTCAGCTACATAACCATATGATATCTTGTTCTGGGAAGTACCAAGACTGCACTGAAAGTCCCGCGAATCAAATTGACTATTTTACGTGTTACACTACAGTTATATCTTAGCTCTGCTTTACCAATTGCAATTCGCTACAGTTGCCCTACAGGAGCGCAATCGAAATTTTGCAACGCAGTATATCTACAAACACATACAAAGAGAATTATACATTATTGTAAGTAATTTCAAATTCCTTTTACAAAATTTTTAATAATAAAAATTGATATAGTTGTTAGTGACAATTCAAAGAAACGTGCCTCATGATTTATCTATTAATGAAGTATTTAGGTTGTCATCGATGGAAGTTTCCGGTAGTCGGTTTTGAACTTCTCGCTTCTTCACAACATAGTTTTTTATGTTTTTGGTGATAAATTTTGTAACAGTGTATTTCTGAAATGTCACAGACATTAGACACGGTATTTTAATATCTGCTATATTTTTCATTATTGTTTGAATTTTGTTAAATTATTAACAAATACGAAATGACTAATATTATCATCATAAAATAAAGTTTCTTTTTTCAAAATTTTCCAACGATATAATAAAAGGACGATATAATAAAAGCACCCTCTCGTGTTAAGAAGTAATATTCTTGCTCGTACAATTTCATCATTCGGAGATGTCAAACTTAGAAATCCGTTAGCAGTGTTGCAACAACATTGTTTTACTCTGGATCGCTTCAATTATCATCTACGGGATTGCCAATTAATATTATCAATCGTGAAATCACTGATACGTTTCCACATCGGTACATTTACAAATCCATCTACTATAATCTATCTGCATCCATGTTATCCGCCAATTTTGGAAAACTTCAAAATCAAAACGAACGAAAATTCTTTACTAATTAGGGATACTTCTGAAAAAAGCAGGTACAAATTAATGGTACAAGTATTCTACACAAATGACCTTGTTTGTTTCAAGTGACAGATCTGTTGATCTTCGAACAATTTGGAAATCGTGTTTTCCAGACTATCTAAGATAACTATATCTTGTGTGGTACTGTTAAAATTGCTGTGGTACTGCTTAAAATTTAGATGACTACAGCTTTGGAACTGACAAGGAACGCTACTCGATTGACAACAGAATCATACAGATTTTTCGACACGATTCGAAAGGATAGACCATGAAGCTCGCAAAAATATTTTTAGAAATGATATTGACAATTGGTTTAGGACTTGATCCTACTTTTGTTTATTGTATCTTTCTGCAATAAATCAGAAGAAAGTAAACAAGAGTTTATCTCATACGGTAACAGCGTACACGATGTGTCACGTTCCGACGGAACATATCCTTTGACGAAGAGAGCCTCTCTATATTATAATATTAATATTTATTATATTTATAGTTGCTATATAATGATATTAAAAAATATTTCCATAGACAAAGTCGCTAAAATCGCCATCCGAAGCATGCTGGACCTTCTTCGCAAAAATAAATCTAGCTCCTACCAACCAATTATCGGTAGCATCTCTAAAACATTCTTCCTCCTTCGAACCGTGTCAAGAAATTCACCAAAATTCCATCATCAATCGAATGGCTTGCCAGTGGAAAATCTTGAACGACGAAGAATTTCAAGTTTATGGCCACTGGTGGAGGGTAATGAACAATCCTCAATGAAGATTTGGCTCATTGACTAATTAAATTAGCTTTACACACGGTTAACGACCTCTGATGGCCTGTGGATCGACTAAATTTATCTCTGCGGCACTTTCATCAGCTCCCCCTCCCTCTACCCATCCACAACAAGTTGACACATGACCTTGTATGCAGCTATATGGTTCCACTGACTCGCATATATCGCGTTTCTCAAACGGATATCGCATTGTTGTCGAGTATAATGGGTTCATTCGACTCCAAAGAATTCCTCGCTATCCGTTCGCTTCATAATAAATCGTAAATGTTATTCGTCGTAATGGCAGATGCACTTGCTTTCCAGTTGATAGAATTGTTTGAAAAATTAAAGTTTTCTTATCGGGCCGGAATTGTGTGTTTGTTTTCGACCTCGTTCGACCGATTTGGTCAGTTATTTTAAGAGATATGAAGATAAAGAGAGCTGATGGAAAAATTGGAGAAATTCTAGCGCACGTGAAATGTGATAACATTGTTGGTGTGTCTTTTAAAACATGGTACATAGGTGCCGTTTTATCCATCAACCGATAGCTTAGTAATCGACAGCGTTAGGTCGCCTTGTATTCTCATGGAAGTGGCTGATCATGGCCAGTGTAGCGTGATCCAGCATTGTCTGCACATCTGTCAGTCAAAATGAGGTGAGAAAGAATAAAATTAAACTGTAACTCGTTATTGAGAGTTATTAACGCGATTCGGTAGCTTTCCGGCAGATCACAGATAGTGAATCGAGTAATCTGCGTCGATAGTTGTGATCCTAATTTTTTAACCAGTTAGCTGTTTTCGACGAGTATACTCGTCGGGAGGGAATGACAATATTTTGCGTTATGACGAGCTCTGTCAGTAATAGAATTCAAAAATAAAACAGTCATTTCGTTTCAACTTAATTCTATATTATAGCAGCCACACATACTCTGTATTTGACGAGTATACTCGTCATCGCTTACATTTTGCGACACACTTTAAGTACACACTTTCCAAAGTTCTCAAAGAGGTCGCAACAACTAACTGGCTCATATTAGTTGCACTGATTGGTTACAGTACTCGTTATAATATTAGTTAGATGAAACAAATTTGTCTAAGTCCAACATTTTTCCATAAATATCCGTTAACGTCTACTAATGACGTTCAGAGAACATTTTGTTTTCTTTTTATGATTTACATAATATAAGAAAATTTTTATTTATAGGTACTATATCGTATAGAAAGATGGAAAGAAAATTTTTCAGGACGCAATTGAGATAGGCAAACGTTTCCTTATTTATAAGTTCGTCAGTGTGTCCCATCTCACGCACTTCCCTTGTCATCTTTTCTAATGTAAATATAGAATAAATGTTGCATTAGTTATTTCAAATAATTGCATTTGCGTTTAGGAAGCGAAACGGAATGCCACCGTACCGAGTCTGGGGTTCCACGGAGGACAGGACCATTGACTTTGAGTCCTTGACGAACGAAACTCTGGAAGGAGCTCTGGATGTCATGAGAAAGAGCTTCTTTGTCTACGAGAGCGTATCCAGAGGTGTAGACCTACTCTCAGAACCTGGTGCATCAGAGGAACTCGAGAAACTTTGCCTGGATGCTGCCAAGGATGGCGTCAGTGTAGTGGCTGTGGACATATACAGTGGAGAAGTTATTGGAGTGGCTTTTAACAAGCTGCAGGTAAATAAAAAGGATGAAAAAGCTAAACCATACTACTGGATATGAGTTTGTACAAATATCTACGATCTAATTACCGTACAACCATTAAAAAGACACTGTCTCTATTGTTCAGGTCCTTAACGGTTCATCAGACAAGAGCGCTTTCGAGATATTCAGTGAAAACTGCAAGTACAAGTCGTCGAAAGCTCTAGTGGACTTCATGATCAACATAGATGCTAAGATGAATTTATTCAAGCACTATAACACCGACTGTATTTTTGAAATAATGTTCTTGGCTACCTTGCCGAATAATCAGAAGCGTAGGATAGGGGAACTATTGGTATCTACATCCATAGAAGTTGCAAAGGAGTTGAAAAAGGGAAAGGCTGTGAAGACACCAGTCACGATAAATGGCGACAATACGATACAGAATCTGGAAGCAGTGCCTAACCTAGTGTCTGCCATCATGACATCAAACTATTCACAAAAGATTTCAGCAAAGTGTGGATTCGAGAGCCTGGTGTCAACCAATTACAAAGAGTTTCAGTTTAATGGAAAATCTTTCAACGAGAGGATAGGGAACGAACACTTGAACTGTCTCCTAGTGGCTAAAAGATTATTTTAGACTGAATGTAACTAGTTAAGACACTAATTTATTATTGGACTGCGGATTTCTATGAATTTGTGGTAGATCGAAAGATGCGAGGATGTATATAATGTGCAAGAATATATAATATAATAATATGTTAATATTGCTATAATGTTAGACGATACAAATCTCTGTGTAAATTCTATTCTTTTTTTTTATAAAAATATGAATTTATATGAATATCCATAATCTACTTATTAAGAAGGAATTTGATACTGATAGGTTTATCTTTAGAGATACAACAGAAAATACATATTTTCTTGCATAAAATTGTACAATACGAAGAAAATTGGCTTAATGTCTATATATACTTCCACGACCTTGCGTTATTAAGTTAATCTGATTGTTGTAATCGAGTTTAGAGTGCTTGCACGCGATAAGGTAGCACATGTATAGTGTGTCAGCAGATAATTTACTAATCAGTGAAGAGTACTAGTTAAAAATATTCTGTTATACACTGTTATGTCTTATTCCGTCAAAACATACAGGAGAAACAAGTATTATTTAAGTATTATTATGTCAAGGGGTTTTTTGCAATAAACAAATTGTTATTTAACGATCCGTCTTTTGAATCGTTCTTTTATCTATCACGTCAAAGTACTCGACATGATAATCTTTATTTATTTACGTGTTCTAAATGATGCAAGCAGTTCAAAGTACTCGCTTTGAAAAACAATAGTGCGTCGATTATAGTTCAACAACTTGTACGCAAATAATATGAGCGTTTCCCCGATATGCATTAATTGGACGCTGAAAGCTGAAGCGGAGGCTGCTTATCAAGACACCAGAGCTGTGCCAACAAAGGCCTTAATAGACAGAGTGTAGGTCGCTTGGAAGAAACTACTCGAATTTAGCTTCATTCTGTTGTCGCACATGCAGCGGAGAACATCATTTTCCTCAAATATTGGTCTATGACTGAGTTATCGCTGCCAGTCGTCTCAGCACGTGTTGCTTCCTATCTGTTTCTTTATCAGCCTGTCAAAACAACAGGTAACAGATAAAAACGTCTTTCATCTTGAATAAAATTGATAAAACAATTAGTCGAACGTTAAATCACAGAAATTTATATGAAAATCTATATTATTTATATTTATTATAATTGTTAATCGAGCAGCTTCCTCGAAGAAAGGATTCATAAGACAAAATGGTGAATGGATTAAGTCCTGTTGGAAATTTTAGTTCCAGTTTCACCATTTCGCTTCTCAGTCATGTCTCTGGAGTTTGATGATGAACTGAACTACAAACTACTCACCAGAGACAAAGTAGAGGGTGCTTTGGCTATACAGGCTCAGACCATGAAACAGGAAAATCTGGCAATAGGTTTGGGGATGTTCGAAGAAGATGGAGCTCCAGAAGAGATGTTGTTAGTCTTCAAGGAAGTCATCAAAGATGGTACAACGTTGATAGCTGTTGACAAGAAGACGAATGAATTAGCAGCCGTGGCGTTCAACAAGCTTCACGCAAGTTTTCATTCATTTCCATAGTAGCTAGCCAGTTTTTCCTCTAACTTTCCCTAAGTGATTTTCACCGAACGTTTTCTATCACTTTGAAGGCTAGACCCAAAGAAGGAGTAAAGGATGAGCTAGAGGTGTTCATAGAGGAGAACCTGAGGCACCAGACGTGCAGGCAGCTTATCAAGCTTCTCGATGACGTAAGTGTCTCTTGATGATTGGCTAAATTGCCTCGTTTAGATCAAGTGTCATCTTCAATTTGTTCGGTAATTGCTTTGCTACCATCACAGGCTTTATTTAGAGACTCGGAAGATCTAGACGTATTTTTGAACTCGATTAAGACGTTTCTTGTGCCTGCAACAATACTAGTTTATCTTCGGAGCTGAAGCTATGAATTTCAGACCACGCGCTAGTTCGCTTCTTCGCACCAATCAATGAGATCAATAATGAATTGAAGCAAATTCGTGAACTTGGCCTGTCTTGGAATTCATTACTTCAATTAGAGTGTCATCAATAGCAACCAAAGCGTTATTAGAACAGTCTTTTCTTAAATTTTCATAAACAAACCAACTAAAAGATTAATTGTGCTGCTTCTTGGTCCAAGAACAGACTCAGTGCAGCGTAGATATTTTTGAGAGGAACAATGCAAATGGGGCGTTGGAGCTGTTTTATCTTGGCACCAATCCACGTTACCAAGGCCGAGGGATCGGTCGCCAAATGGTAGAAAAGTGTATCGAGTTCGGTCGAGGACTGTTGAACGGTACAATGAAGAGAACATCGATCGACGGTGACGTTCTGGAGCAGCACGTGCTCCCAGAGATAATTTTCGGTGTATTTGCATCCAACTACAGCCAACGAATCGCAGACAAATTGGGTTTCGAGGTTCTACATGAGTTTCGATACGAAGATTACAGCTTTGCTGGCAGAAAAATGTCCGAGAGGATAGGAGACGTTCATAGAACGGCCAGGTTGCAGGTTTTGAAACTTTAAAAAGAACTAAGACGCGCGAGAGATAGGTTCTGTAGTGAGTTCTTTGATGTTATGCTGTTGTGAAAGTTAAGAGTTTATGAAGACTGTAACATTTGAAATGGTTAATAAATGGTACTAGTATGTACCATTTAATGAAATATTTTTGTTAATCAAGAAATATTATCAGTATTTTTTGTTTGTAGAACCTTTCGAGATATGAATATAACATTCCAAGAAAAATAAAGGAAGAAAGAATCCAAATGGTAGTTCAGTTTGTCTTGCTGTGCCATGGGTCTTATCAGACACATTCTATTGTCAGATATTAAGTAACAATTAAATAATTAAAACTCTTTGATAGAATAATGTTCGAATTTACATTCAGATTCGTTCTCAATCTCAAACTAAAATTCAAATTCAAATTTCAATTCGAATTTAGTAATTGAATAAATATCGATACTAATTTTAGCTAGTCATTTTTAAAAGACGCATTTCACCATCTAGTGAGAGGATTTCAGAGGAAAAAAGAAAGCAGTGATGGGCAGAATCAGTACGAGGGCACTCGAGATGAATATCAAGCCCGACAGTGAAGAGATTCTACGTTATCCCACGAGTGTCTCGTGGCTGCTACATAATTAACTTCGTTAGTCGGTACCTGCTTTTCAGTAACTTAATTGATCTTGTTATTCAAACGAGTGAACGACGAGTGGTCGAGTGACGAGAAGATGAGCTTTATACGACGACCTTTTTTTTTACCTTTTTTATATAAGTATATATATGTATGTATTAACACATTTACAATCCGGTACATAATTGTTAAATATAGTGAATATATTGAGCGTAATTATGAATCCAAACATCGACCACGGGAATACGCTTATTTTCCTTTCTTTTTTATCAAATTGCTTTCTTACAAAATCCCCTCTTTTCAATACTACATACGTACTGTTATGGGAGATGATTTCGAGGAGAAATGCAATGCGTTACATGAAAAAATTGTAACAGAATTTCTCAAATAAAATATTTTACAAATATACTTCAGAATTTCGATCCAAAATTATTAAGGGCAGTTCTCCTCATTCTCGTAATATCTTTTTTATATTAATTTCGTCGCATCCCATCGCCGAAATTTTCGATTCCACTTATTTAAAAATTTCAACTTCGCGTCCGCCAAAAAATTCTACAACTTAATTACACACAATTAATGAAATATTTTTCATACTTTGATAAATCTAAGTTTATTATGTTCCAATACCAACGAACATCAAAGCTTTTTCTAGGAAAAATCCTAATAAAGAAAATCACAGAAGTAAACGATTGAAAAATTGTCCAAGTGCGGAATTAATTTGGCGGACCGGAAGTCGAGGATTCTACTGTATACGAGCTACGGTTGGAAATGTCATAGTTAACGTTATATTCACGGGGAAGACACCCAGTATAAATATATATGTATATGTATATATATTATGTGTGTATATATACGGCACTGCTGATCGCTGGTAAATAGTATTTTTTTTGTTAAGTTTCGTAAAGCGTCTATCTGAAAGAGATGCGAAATACGCGTTTATCGTTTCGCATTGCTTAGCATGTCGCGCGCTAATTTACCATTGTAATCAGTATTCGAACGCACTACGGTCCTTTTATAAAAATATTCAACCACAAGCAACCAGATAAATGTAACAATATTTCTCCATTCAAGTTTGCATCAGATGCAATCTGCTTTTTTTTATTTTTGTGCAACAGAAATTTGTATCTCTTTCGATTGTTATCTAGTTAGTTATTTTGTTTGTTTTGTTTAACACATTCGCTGTTATCAAAAATACTTCATCAGAAGTGTGTTTACTTGAAATAATTCAATTCTAAAAGATATATTAAACAATAAACACGTTCATACTTTCTTCAACTTCTTAGATCATTTGATGGAAGATACGAAATATAATACTATGATTCAATATTGCACACTACAACAACTAATGACTTAATAACTAATTGAGGTATAAACCGAGCGAATATATTATTAATAACAATGTAAAAATATTGAAAAAGAAATTGATTCTGCATCGACGCACCGTATGCATCAATAGCAGCGAATGTGTCTACGATAGGTCAACCCTCCCAGGTCGTGAGCGTTCGATAAAAAAATAAATCACTATCAGAAAGCCAGCGATTAGATATCCTGTACGCAGAATATAGTTTCATTCTTTTTAACATTTGGCGATAACAACCAGCGCAATTGAACAGCGTCTTATGCATCAGATAATTAGGGAAAAGCCCTGGAAGGGTTGACTAGTTGATTCACAATGAGAAGACTCATCGCGATTGAGCCACATGAGAAAATGATTCGCTAAAAAATAAATTATTAAAAATCAACAGTTTGCTATTTTTTTTCTTCTTTACTTCCTTTTTTTTAAATTTTCTTCTTATTTCTTTTTTATTCTTTAATAGACTTTGTAACCTTCTCTAAGCGTAACTTCTCCGATTCACCAAGTTTCCCTTCTGTCGAATTTATTTCCCTTGTTGAACCAGAGCAACTTATTAACTCGTTAATTGCGCTTTCTTTAAAAAAGTTTAGAATCATTTTCTTTGTATGCAATTGCGTCTGTAATTCAATTTACGTCTCGTCGATTAAGAAAGCTACAAATTGAAATCGGCTTCCCTCTTGCGTCTTCCGTTAATTGTATAACATGATTTACTTCTTAATATATATATATACGTATATATACGATTAAATGTTGCGACTATAGAATAATAATATAGTAGTAGTACGTTCGTTATTGTTTTTCTTCCGTTTTCGTCTTTTATTATTGTAGCAGCTATAGCAGAATTGCAGAAAGAATAGACCTTAATAGGTCTAGCCAAAATTCATCTTCAGTTACCATAAAATAACTCCAAGTTCCTTTAACAAGTAAATATTATACGTAAAATGTAAAGTGAAGATTATATTACTGAAAATTCACTGATAAACTTCTCCAATTTCTAAAACTAGCATCATTGGATCAGAGATAATGACAATAGTTGGATTATAATCTATAATCCAATGGTACCAATTGAAATCTAATCACGCTATTCAATGTTTTATTCTCATTCAGTTACAGCAATATGAGAATATTAATATGATACTAATAGAATAAATAAAATAGAAATAATGATAATAATAATAATAATAGAAATAATAATCAGAGACCATCTCAAAGCCTGTTCTTCTTGCAATCTTGATATAATTACACTTGGAACGCTTATTATCAGTGTAAAAAAGTCGTGGACGTATATAGCTTCTGCGATAGAATATGATTGACATATTTCCAACAACGAATATTCCTCTTTCTCTTACATTTCTACCATCTCAACATCTGCCAACAACAAACTACACTTAATTCACGGTACTTGTCTATGTGTGTCACGCTATTCTCAGTACGGCTCTAATAAATACTTATTAGCTATCGTTTACACGAGTCGTTACAGTCGCTACAGGCTAAAACTCCGTATCTCATATTTTGGCACGAATTTTACAATTTTCCTTTCAGCCACTTTCAATCACATCCTCATTTCTTTTTGATTTCATGTGGACAGCAGTTTTTGATCAGCTTTTGGGACTGCGTGTCAGTCCAAGGAGAAGGAGGAGCGGGATTGACAGTCATGGAGAAACGATTCACCCTAATTCGTCTAAGATAAAATGCAGTGCTTACATACTAAGTACTAAATACGTAGAAAAAGAAGGCTCTTCTACAAAAGTTGAGCTAACACAGCTATCATAAGCAGACTGTGGATACCTATACATTTATGGAAAAAGACACAAAAATTTTCTGGATGTATATTATATAAAATATTCAAAGTAAAGTACTTCTTATAGTATTTCGTAGATAAAATCTACATTTTGGTTTCATTACTTTACATTCATAAGAATGTGAATGTGTATTGATATCCACAATCTAACCATAAAACTTTGTTAATTAAGTATATGCATTTATCAGTTCAAAGCATTTCTAAAATAATTGTCTTTTAAAATTATGTTTGTCCTACTTGTCTCCATGGTCACTGTATACTTGATGAAAATAATAGGCTTAAAATTCTAAATGACATCTTAAATTTCATTTAATCTAAGATAATTCATCTACTTATTTGATGTTTTAGAAACACTCTGTACACAGAATACTAATAGAATAATACTGAAAGCGTAGAATTATTTTCGCATAAATAGTTGCGACAAATAATTAAAATGGTCAAGAATATCGACAGGATTATCCACGTGAATGAATTTTGTAAAAATATAAAAAAGGATCGCACAATTTGCGCTGAAGAGATCGGAAATTCTGTTAAGTAGAAACATGTCTCATGTAAGTTTCTATGACTAGTTCGAATTTGTTCGTGCGCCATATTTGTTCATGTAAAATCGTGCTTTCACGCGTACGCACACACTCGCGTTTATACTCTACTTCTAAGACTGAAAAATCTGACGTTTAACATTCCTCTTCTCTTATCTTTGGCAAATATACTTATCTAAATATTCGCGTGTGCACGAAGTGGAAATGGAGGATCACAGAATCGCGATAAACTAGTAATTGCTTTGCCATCAGACAGTAAAAGCTCTATACTTCAAATATAACATCCCAAAAAATTTTATAAAATCAAAGTTTGTAAGTTTTTTTTATCTAAAAAGGTGTACCTGTGAAGATTCAACCATGTCATTTTGTCTTCTTTCATATTTGTTAAAAAAATGGCTATAATCCCAATATGGCGACTTGGGAACATATTAGAAGCCAAATTGGCATGTTTCTGTTTACATTTACAGAGTTATAGAGAGTTAATATTATAGAGAGATTGAACCGCTCTATTTTCTTCGATATTTCAACAGAGACATTAGATTCTCAATTTCTGTTGCTAGATTCATTAAACATAGCAATGAATAACAGAGAAACCTAACCTCTAAGCAGGTCCTTTTCAATAATATGCAACTTTCAATCCAGTACACGCTATTATACTTTGAGTTTATAAAATATTTTCTTATTTTTGTTTCTTTCTCTGACACACTCATTCACATATACACACGCATGCATACCTCCTATTCACATATATTCTCAACACGTATAATTCGAACGTTCTTTGTTTCGAAAATATTAAATATTCTCATTATCAAAATAAAATATAAATCGGCAATAACGTTGTGTGACTAGACGGATGTTCTCGCTGGCAAATTACATAGGAAACATTGATCGCTTCTCTCCTTCCTCCTCCTCTTTCTCTTTCGCTTTTTTTCTTTACTTCGCGTATACGAGATAATCGATATTATTGCTTTCCCCGGGTCCATGCCACTTCCTTTATCACAACTGTGCACAGAAAGCTTTCCTCCAGCTTAAGAGAGGTCACTCCATCGATCAGGGGCGGTAAAGCCAGTTTTCTATATTTGTTTCTGTAGTATTCATAAATGTAGTGATACTGATAGAAAACAAAACTTAAGATTAATCCTTTCACAGGATTAATTAATTAGATAAAAAAAGAGAAACTTTTTCAAACATAGTGCAAAGAAAGAATCGGTTCCGAACTGACGTAGAACTGGCCTAACTGTTCTAAGTCCGTATGACCCTATTTCGTCTCAAATTACTTGTTGTGTCACAAAAAGTTGTAAGGTTTAATCATTGATTAATTTTACGACTTCACCGTGTCGTTTTCAACTACTATAATATATTTGGCAGCTTGCTTAACTGGGCCTTGAGCTACAACAGTTAAAAAGTTAATTAAGTCACTACCCCCAGTCGATTGCAGAGCTCTCACGTGTTCTTGCACATGCTACTCCCAAAGCATTATCTTTTTCCTTCTTACCCCTATATCTTTAATTTCTATAAAATATTGACGTTCGATTTCTTCTTTTTTTTTTTATACGTTTAAACAAAAATTTGTAGAATGATTATTATGGATTTTTTATGCTGTAGAGTTAAATACGAAGACTCCAGTTGGTTTCCTGAAAGATGTTCATCTTTGAGAAGATTCGCACTGTACGTCAGGTGGTTGCATCGTCAAGTAGCAGGGCTGAGTGTCACGAAAATGCGATCTGACAAGAAGACCTAAGCCCAGAAGGACCACCGGAAGACCCAGCAGAGCGCAGATTAACTCTCCCGTCACTCCGGGAGACCATGTGATGAAACCTGTTTAAATTCTTCGTTTGAGAAATCTTATTGATTCTAGAAGAAACAGGACTTCTAAAGTAAATTGAATTTTGTAAAGTAAGAGATTTTAGTGTGTCTCGAAAGCGTAATCAAGATCCGAGTCTGATTTATGAGTCACATATATAATCATTTCAAATGAGACAATTCCTACAGCTTGTTATAATTTTCTAGTTATTATTTAGGTTTCTAATTTTTCCCAAGTATTTCAATCCTTATGAGCAAAGATATACATGGTTAATTAATTAAAGGCTTTTTACTCACGGCCGTGTACATCCATTTTATAGATGCTCCACCAGATTACAGACAATGGAAGGGACACAGTGGCGGTAGCAACAGTGAAGACAGCACTCTCACTTATAGACAAGAAGTTTAGTACAGAAATTGAGAAGATGATATACGCTATTAAGAAGATCCAGCCACGAGTAGAGATATTTGAGCAGTTGTCACTGTTTTTGAAGTGACACGTGAGTCCATGCTCCACCACGCGGTATAGCTCCGCTGGAGATAATCCCTGGAACAGAAAAAGTACAACTCCATTTACTGGAATGAAATCTTAACTAGTAGTTGACTAAATCGATCAAATGAATAAATCTTGTTTATTGAATCCCAGTTATCTGAACATGAATTTCTATTGCGAATGAAAAATTATAGATAATGGGGGGGAATTAAATTCCTATGTATTATTAGATTCTTTTAGATAAAGTGATTGAATTTTTAATAAAACTTTCAACGTTATGTCTACTGAGTAAATAGAATCCCACCATAATTTTAAATGTAAATTGATTTAATTAACTTACTCTGCCTATTCCTGGCAACGTGTCGATCCAGGACATCGATAAAATGGCGAAGAACGCGATTAAGTGAATGTAGAAGAGAGTTTCGAGGATTGGAGGTTTTGGAATATGTTTTGGTTTTATGGTAGGGTCAGGATCTGTCACGTGGAGCAGTCTGCCTCCCTCTTCTTCAGAACCTCTTCGACGGATGTCTCGTGACGATACCAATCTTGATACTGTATAGAGGAAAGAGTTTTGTTGGCTCGCCATTATTTGACACATATTTTGTTGCTGAAACATAAAGAACATTTTCTTTTTTTTATACAATTGCCTATTTTTATGACAGAATAAAATAATTTATAAAACTAATACGGAATCTGTATTCTTCATAGAATACACTTTATCATAGGATATTAAATTTTCTTGATAAAACTTCTATTTTTATGTGACGGTATATGTATATTTATTTTTTAATGATTGTTCTTAAATCCTAGTCATTATATGCACGGGATGAAATGTCGTCCACAATATTCTTCTCGATTTATTTTTAAGCTCTCACCTCAGTGGTATAATGGGCCTCGAGCAAAGTGAAGAACATAGCGAAAGCGGCTAGTGCACCGACATAAACGAACGTCCAAATGGCCTTCACGCCCCAAGATCCTCTCATAGTTGTGGTGTGACCCGAAACTTCCTGTCCTCTACATCGAAATTGATCACAGAGGCCATAATCAACGCTTATGAAGAGACCCACAATTATCGTAGTGCTTGAGAAGATCCTCTGCAAGCTCATCACTATAACAATTGATTATTTTTCATTTTCTTTTTATAAGAATGACAAAATGTAGAATCTTACTTTTGCGACAAAAGAAGAAATAGTAGACCAGGGAAAAGACAAGAGTGATGCCTTTTATGGGATCTTGTAGATGACAGAGGACCCTGTCCCGGTCCAAGCAAAGCGTGATCACTATGCCAGAGAGAGCATAGATGAGGCTGATTTTGAGCAAAGCACAACGAGGGATCTTGATTCGCATGCTGTTTGGAATCAGGGCGGGTGGTGGAGATACTCTTCCCGCGATGAAGCATATTATGCCCAGGATGAAGGCAGAGCAGAAGGCAGTGAAGAGAAGTCCTAAAATTGGTACAAAGAGGTTTTATTTTAATTTTTTATTTATTCCTTCACGTAGAATCACTATCTTCCCACTTATAACGTACATAATAGGAAAATTCTCTGTAGGATCGTAATAGAATCCCATAGCAAACAATCCTAATCGATACTACAAACTTCTTATATCAATATCATATCAATTGTGTAAACACGTATACATAGAACGTACGGTTTGAAAAAGACGAATGGAAGGCTAAAAGCAGAATAAAATCGCCTACGCGAAGGAACTAGAATTAGCATTATCCATTCGTTTCCGGGATACCTGTGTAAGCGTTGGACACGTAGCTGACGCTCTCGAGATAAAGGGGATAGGTGATAATCAGAAAGGTAATGGACACGACAACGGTCAGAAGGGTTGCGACGAAGCTGAATTTTTGCCAGGCCACCCTGTCCGTATCGAACAGCTTATCAGTGACCTGATAAGCGACATATGGCGAGTCGTCGGTGTCGGTGTACTCCTCGATCTCGACGTCGCTTCCTGTGCACCGCAGCTCCTCCTGTTCTTCGTCGTCGACCACCGTCGAAACGCAACTCGCCAGGCCCGCCAGTTTTGCAGTTTATTTTGTTCACCTCTCTGAAAAATATTGTCAAGACGTGTTATTATTAATCATCAATTAAATGCAATGGAGATAAAACAGTTTATTGATAATTTTCTCTCGCAACGCAAGGCTATGTTATTTAACTAATTCTTCATTTACTGCTTATTTTTTGTTACGTGTTTTATAATATATGATACATAATATACATATTATATAACATATATTACAATAATCTAACCCATATTATAGCAATTGAGGATTGACGCAACTGAGAAATGAAAGAACGAAGCGAAAAACTTAGTGCTAAGTTTTAAACACATGAATTTAAAGCGAAAACATAGTACTGTATTTTGTGTACGTGGACTTTAGTCAATTAGAATTGAACAAAAAAGCAGTACATCTGAACGCAACACGAAATTACAAACAAGCGTAATACTAAGTACGTGCATGACCTGTAAACTATTCCTGGAAGAAAAAACACAATACAATATTTACAATTCATCCAATGTACACTAAGATCGATCGTCATTTGCAAGGGTGAGCTTTTTTTCGCAGCAACGTAACTCACGCAAAACGATTCAGTTGAGTTCAGGTCGATTTGTTTTTTATCCCCAACATTTTTCCTTTTCGTCCTTGCAATGGTGCACAATTAACGAGCACGTTGCATGCACGCGCCGTTCCTCTACATACGCTTTTCACCGTGCAGAGATTAGATAACCGGTCTTTCCGTTATCGGCTCACCGGAATCGGAGAATTTCGTGCCCGGTTCTCCTGTATGGAAATCTGTGTGCGAATGCAAACAGAGAATGGTTGGGTGGCTAGTTGGGAAGTGACGAGCATAGTAACATTAATTCCCTTTTTTATAATGCTTTAACTTTTTATTTAAAGTAGAATTTGATTAAAACAGAAGGTTTTTATAGGTATATCTTAACCTACAATTACATTGAAACGATGCATTAAAAAACTGAATAAGTCGAAAATAGTGGCAAGATTATAAGAAATATAGTCGTGGCTGAGATGACGAGTTAACTCGTGTTGCTGCCGATGGCCACTGATATAGTGTTACGTCTTTCTACGATCTATGACTGATTGTTGTCGACGTAATATTACGTCTTCCTGTAAATTACAGCTGGTTACCACTGACGTAATATTACGCCTTTTTATAAAATACATCTGGTTACCACTGACGTAATATTACGCTTTTTTTTATAAACTACATCTTATTACCATCGACGTAATATTACGTCTTTTTTAAAAATTACATCTGGTTACCACTGACGTAATATTACGTTTCTTTATAGACCATAGCTGCTTACTATTCAGGTAATATTACGTCTTTGTATAAACTACAGCCTACAGATTACTAGTGACGTAATATTACGTTCTTTCACAATCACAAAAAGGACGACTAAAAATACAATATCGACTATCTTTGAATATCTTCTGTTTGTACTGTCATGTAAATGATGCACATATATTATATCTTTTATTTGACGAAATATTAATTGTGGAACAGATACGAGAGAAAAATTGGAAATCAAATTTAATCAAACTTCGAAACAAGTATTAAATTACGAAGCTTTAATTTTCAGCAGGCAGGCTGAATTTAATAAATGCAGTAAATATATTTTAGGAACGAAATGCATCTTTCCTTCTATTAAGGTATCTATACGTTCACCGTCTTTCTTGCCAGTTTTGGAGAAGTGTTGATGAAACTTTTAGAATTAATGAAAGCCCTCCGTAAAGAGAAGTTATTTAATTCAGAAAATATTTAACTGTGTGTATGTATGAAAACGTTCAAGTGACCGAATTTAATTAAGCTGATATAACTAAATTAATTAGATCGAAAGAGTTTCTCCGGTTGAACATAAATGAAGTGTCCATTCCAATTTATAAAACGTCGTCATTTATGTGCAAGTTCTATCATATCTGTGTAAGAAGTTTTGTTGCTTCCTTCTTGTAAAAGCTCTGACATTTTTAAAGCGCATGAATTTCATTAGAAAATGTGTTGTAGCCCGCGTAATAATTTTTGTCACGAGTAAATGAAAAACTCAGTGAGAAAGAAATGTAAAAAAATGAGAGTACATTTTTTCTAAAAAGAAGAAAAGAATTAGAGCGCAGGCTACATAAGACATACATACTTATCTAGGGAATTTTCTTACAGATACCATAAAACTTTGTGAATACGTGCTCTACATACTAAATGTAGTCATTTTTTAAACTGCTTTAGTAATGTTTAATTCAACATCTGCTAACGCTTAAGGTAATTTTTAATTCTATGTAGGTATATATATTTGATCTTCGGTAACTGTATTATAATAATCTTTCGTCGACTGTGTGTTTTAATACTTGAACAAGCGTATAGATTATTTCTCAAATGAGTGAAAGTTCCCCAAATTGAAAATTTTACCGATATCACGTTTCATGCGATCAAAAAATTCCCCACGACGGTACAGTACCGCTACATAGATTATTTCTATCTATTTTCTAAGTGAACGAACTTTTCCCAAATTGAAAATTTCATCAGTACCATTTTTCATACGATCAAACATTTCCCTATATCGATACAAATCCGACATGGATACTGCAAAGCAGGAAACCAATTAATATGTATTGTGTCGCGACATGTCAGATTTTTCCCCTAGGATCGCGCAGTCGATAAAGCGTAAAATTCTGTCGGAAGCAGATTCCTTTCACTGTTCGATCGGCAGATGTCACAAAGCAAATTCCATTCCGCAACGATGGAGTTAACGGTTCGCTATTTGCGGGCTCGAAATAATATCGATCTCCGCGATAACGGGCCAATTTGTACAGGTTATCTAACTTGATGCAATAGATAGAAAAAAATATATATATATATAAAATCGGAAAATCGACAGAGAACAGATTAATTTCGTCCTGAGAAGCTTTTTGGTACAATCGCAAAATAAAGCAAATATCTAAGTAATCTCATTTAACCGAGACACCTTGCATATGAATAAACACGGTTTCATACTCTCACTCTCTTTTTATTCCCAATTTTTCGGCACAATCAACCGAGAGGTTTTTCAACGGCGATCGCTTTTCACAAGAGATCGATTAACTTTTACCTATAATGTTCTTAAACGTATACACGCGAGGCCTACGTGCATTCGCTGGCCCGATTTCAAATAAGCTCACTTGCGAGATTTTACCCTAGACTAATCCGTGTTGCTCACTGCGTTTTCTAGGGGAAAACCTACTACTATTCTTTCTTTGTAGATCGTATGATAAGGCGTTGGATCTATTCTGAAGATGGTACAAAAGGTCTGGGTAAAGAATTCTTCGACTCATAACCTTTTTTCTTTAGCACGTTAGACTTTTTATTTTGACACAGCACAATCGACGTTCTTCGTGAGTTAATGAGAATACGTTCGAATGATTTCGATGAACTCGCGAACAAATACCTTGACTTATAAGACTTTCTTACCCGGTCGGTAATAGTCGATCGCGACGCGAATCGAATGGAGAACTTCAATAGGTTCCTTCGGTAAGAATACGGCTTTGTTGGCTTATCGGTAGCTTATCTAGATATCCCTTTCTCTTTTGATCTCTTCATCTCTTTATTTGCGCGAATAGCTCGACGTTGAAGCATTTATAGCTTTATAACCATCTATGATCAACGGTGTCGTCATATAGCGAATGAAAGCTAGTAAGGACTCGCAAGGTCGCTGAATCTTAATAGGAATATGAACAACTACTTCCTGTAGTATTTACTACTTTGGAATGTGTATTACTATATGGAATATGTATTTTGCAATATTATGCGCAATTATTATAATTCAACTTTTTTGCCACTATGTGATAATGTATTTGCTACTATGTGATAAAACCAGAAACGTAGTACTGCGTGACAGGAGTTCAAATTGGGTCCAAACAGGTGATATTATGTTCTACGTGTGTTCCATGAAATTCTCGATTAGAGATATTGTACAAAATGTTCGTAATTCGAATTTGTAATCAAAAAGCTAATATTACATGATAAGCATTCAAGTTGTGACCAAGCACGTAGTATTACGTTCCAGTTATTATGTACGTTTAGAGTTTTAATTGGATTGTTTCTCTCTTATGAAAAAATATGTAGAATACGGTTAACCGTCATGCAAAACAGAATGGTATTTGGTGGGAAAAAGGCGGCGTTTAAGGGCGGAACAAAAGAATCTAATTACTAGCAACTTCACTCGTCACAAGTGGCTCGAGACAGAATCGTAACTCCGGTCTCTAAAAACAATAGGATAAAGTGTGACGCAAAGCGACCAGATTGAGCTTTCTTTGGGAGTTTAACCTATGTTATTTTTTAATTTTTCACTACCTCGATAATCTAACGAAACGCGACACAGCGGAAAGAAAATAATTGAATAAATTCTACCTGAGCCATCTTGAAGACCTTTTTTTGTAAAAAAGAAACTTTGAACCGAGAAGAATTAGCATTTAATGTCGCTAATGCAATTCGCATCAAACAATTTAATTTTAGATTTTAATAAATTCTGGAAACAATACTGTTTAATAATATTCTATCAAAATGTTTTACTAACAAAAGCGAAGTTAAAACGTTCAATGTCTTCCAGATAATTTATTCATTTTTTAATGAAACATTTTTGATAATTTCATTTAATAAAGACAACGTAAATTTTAATCATGTATAATTAAAACAAATTTTGTATACATGGCGAAAAATTAAGTTATCTCCTATGAGAATGTGAGAAGAAAGATTTAAAATTTGAGACTCGGTCGGTAAGATGGCGACAGGATATTGGCATTTTCCAGCCGAAGAATTAACAAACGTTAGGCCACGGAAGTGCGAAACCCCGGTGTCGAGGAACTCTCTGCTCTGAAACGAGACACTTTAGAGAACATTGAGTGTACTCGAGGGATTATATCTCGGTGCATCCTTGTCCAAGATCGGAAAACTTTTCCTTAATACAGCCAGAAACTTCCGACCAATCTCCACAGAATTTATACAACTTTCCTACCGCCAAACAAACTACTCTATAAACCGTTATTTTTCCCCTTCTTCAAATTGACATCGAAATTTATTAGAAAATAAATGGAACAAGATTACAATTTATATTTCAATTTATGAGAAATAATTTGAAAATGTTTAAAAAATAATTAGAAATTGCATTACGTATTTGTATTTTTGTTTTTATTTGTGTTTTTTTTATTATCAATAGAGAATCACATGTATTTAATTATTCTTCATTACTTGCTATATTTTTTATTAGGAAACATATTTGTGTATAATTTGTTTGTTAATTTAATCAACGGCATGTGTTTGTTTATTGCACTATTAGTGAGTGATTTTTATTTATTTGTACTTCGTGCTTATCAATGATATCTGTATTTGCTGTATGATATTTGCTTCGAACAAATACAATACGAAATACAAATTTTAAATTTCGGTAACATAAAATCAACTGGGAAATATGAACGGAAATGAATTTTGAAATCTATCAACAATAATGAAGTAATAAATAACTCCTTAATTACAGGAAATCTCCCATAAACAGTTGCGTTCAAAGCAACAAAGAACGCCAATAAGCTGCACGTCTACAGCTAATATCCAATACAAACTGCCACAACATCTAACCTAACAACATAATTTCGATAAGAGATCGAAAAACCGATAACCTCGAGCTACTAGGTACACCGCTATAATAAAGTATGAACTAGTTTCTGGTCACCTGTCACGAACATTCAAACGTGCTTGCGGAATCGAATAAATCAAAATCATTTGCGAAACTCTGATTTGCACGTTAGAGTTTAGCTTGATCGATGGAAAATATCGAATCAAATTCCATCGAGGCGGGGAAAAAGGTGAAAAAAGAATTTCAAGAAATAATGGCTTATCAATGAACTCTATATACGTGTTGGTATTGCGACTTACCTTCGAAACCTAACCTGACACCGCCCAGTGTCACACCAAAGCTGCTTCGAATCCTTCGGGAACTATCCTGTTCCTGTGAACGCTGTGCCTACTGGGGATTCACATTCGTAAAACGTCGGGAAACTCGATGGGTTTCACGAGAGCCGCGAACCGCACGAAAAACCAGAAAAAACCACAACTTCGTCCCATTGTGAGACGACAACTGGCTTCGATGCGGGCTCCGTTCACTGGCGCGCAGTACTGTCGCTAGGCGCTTGGAGACCACTGCCCTCTGTGCACGAAAATCGTTCCATTTGAATTTAGAAATATAGCGTGTTTCGGTAATCGTGGTATAATCGGTAAGAGGGTGATTCTACGTGAACAGATAAGTTGAAAATATAGTATAACATTTTTCCATACGACGTTCCGTTTTCAAGAAAATCTAGTTTGAACATCTTTTAAATAAACGAAGTAGAAAAAGTAGAATGAAATTTTTTTTATACGGCACTTCGAATCATCTCCTTGCTGATTTTAGCACAATTATTAGAGCACCCCGTATATTGTTAATATTTACTAATTGAATGTAGTATAGATATTATAAGAAAGAATAGTATTTTTTATATTTCCAAACGTCTATTTTCTATATTTTATTATAATTTAGACATTTCTTGACAGCGTTATAATTGCTTTTGTAAGAACTTGACTCTTTTTAGCCATAAATTCTTTGAAATTTTGAAACATTCTTTTGTGAAAGCTGGACAATGTGTTCAATTTTTGATGAACGAATAAAATTGAAAATTTGATTTGTAATCCAATATTTCCTTTTTCATCGAAATATTTTTGTTAAAAGTGAAGCACTTTATAATTACATTAACTGCATTGTACACTGTTCTCCAGCAGTAGCATTTTATAAAATTTACAATAAATAATCCTTTTGGCAATTTCATCAAATTAAATAATTTGTTAAAAATATTTTTCTTCGTGGTATTATATACATTTTTAAATATAAAACTGTTGTAATAACACGTCTTTAAGTATCTCAAAGTTGACTGTGCAATGAATCCCTATAGGAGAGAACGGTCCTGGTATCACGCATGCGCAATGGATGTAATTCTAACTGGTGTAGATAAAGCGGGGGATATGTTTTACTCTTCGTCGAATTAATCATGAAAATTATGAATTGTTAATTGCAGCTTGACGAATGTCGCCTGCAGATCTTCTTTCGTTTCCAAGTAATTGTTTCGTATGTCTGTGTTAATAACTCGTTGCGAAGACGGAAAAATGAATGATCTCATCGACGACAGGAGAATTCAATTACGCGCTCTGAAAATTTGTATCGCTGCGTATTCAATTGAAAACTGATTAATCCAGATGAAAAAGTATTTCTGATTGTATCTCGCGAATATCTAGCATTGTACAATTCGATATGAGATTAATTAATCCAGATAAATTGCTCTTCTCGCATGGTGAGCAAAATGATTATTTTAGAAACGAGATTCATTCGCAAATTTTTAAGATTCTAACCTAACCTTCGCAAATTTGACATTGCAAATGGCACCCAGAGACGGGAACTGAAAAGAAGCAATTATTTAGTTTTAATAATCGTCATTTACAGATAGACGCATTTGGCGGGAAAAGCCATTATTTTTAAATTGTCCAGTTTACCATCGGATTTTCACGAATTTGAGATCTTAGACGTCACGAAGCAACGAGGATACAATTTCTCCCGACTCTCTGTCATTTTCAAGGAAAATAGTGAGACACGGGTTAGGGTGATTTTGGCACTGGCTTTAAAATTCTATTCGAGACTTAGACAAAGCGGAATTTGAAACAGTATTCCCACGGTGATCAAAGAGATGCAAGAATAATGTCGATTGTAAACTTCGCCAATTGCAGGGCTTCCCAAAGTTTCGCAGCACAGTCGTGAGAAAGGGTAATTTCGGTAACCAGATACTCACGTTTCAATGAAACCTGGCTGAATTATGAACAACTCACTGACGTATCCGTTTTAATTCCCTTACATTTCAAACTACTCCATCTCCAAATTTGAAACTCAAACCTAACCTCGCTCTTTCGTCAATCCTTATCGAGAAATCAAACTGTTTTTATTAAAACTCCCCACTGTAATTTAACTTGAACTTTCAATTTTCAAGGATATTGCACATATTTGGAAACTAAATCCTAATACGACTTGAATTTTCAGTTTCATGGAGTGTTGAGTATGTCCTGAACGATCGGCAAACGTTTTAAAGGACCCAGCATTAAAGGAATGCCAGAAAAACGAAATAGTACGTTTGTAGAAGTATAGTCTGTGATTAGGAGGGGCTTCCAAGCCGAGGAATGGAGAGAGAGAGAGAGAGAGAGAGAGTATGAAATTGGAGCGTAGCAATCAGAAATAAGATGTTCATTGAATTCGGCCAGTAAAGGGGAGAGAGTAAACCACGACAAGAAGCACAACACACATTGTGAACCAAACCCTGAGGGGAATCGATAAGAACTGGGTTAATACGAGCAGCCTAAAGCAGCAGACTTCTTTAACCTGGCTATTATATTTAGAATCGACCATATGGCCAAATGTGGTAAACAACCCCATGGGACATGCAGTTTAGTCCATTCCCTTTGAACAGAATCGCTTACGTCGCATTATTCAGCATTGTGGTTGCTCTTTCTGTGAATTTATGTGATTTTTAGAATTCTCCATCTAAGATCTGCCAAGTCCTTATTGGAATTCCTGCGAAATCGTAATCCATAAAGAAACCTGCAACCGATTTTCACTTTCATTTAAATTTCTCCCTCTACAACACCCAGACACCAGTACTCACATCATTCTCCAACCTAAACCACGTTTGTCGTCGTAGCTTTGCTAAAAACCGCAATGCCCGAGCAAATCCAAAGCGTAAGTCCTTGGTTCCATAGATCTGTATCCCACTCCAACGCAGGAAATAATTGTTTCCACTTAGTTAATAGGCGTCAGTTCAGCGGCCGTACCAAGACGGACGGGTTAATCTTCAGTCGGGGGTTGTGTGTCTCCGGCTCAGGGCTGTAGGCGTGGGACGCACGTCGAGCCCTGCGCACAGTACGCGTACTGAAAGCCGCGCGGAAGCCGCGCCGGAAGGTTTAGTCTGCGCGCGACACTTGTCCGAGACGCGTCGCGCTCCTCTTCTCCAGAAAGTGTATCCTCGCAACGATTTCTTCATAGAACCACGAGGAATATTTCAATCGAACTCTCAACAAACCTTTCTTCGTCGATCGATCATGGCTTCACACCTACACCACAGAACACCGTGCGATAATCCTATGGTGATCCTCTGATTCTAGGGTTGCTGGCATTTTTGAAACTTTCTAGACCGTTTCAGTGAGGAACAGAGATTTCTGTAGAGATACGGAAATAAGTCGGAGAATTGAGTTTTATTTTTCTAGTTACCTGCTGAATTTTTGCAACTTGCTGTCATCCAAAAAATCCAAAATGCAGGAAGTGAATAATTTCGTAATGATTCGCTGAATTCCAAGAGATCCCGAGCTTCTTGCGATGCTGACAGGGGTCTGACTGTCTGGGGAAACAAAATTTGAGACTTCTCAAATTTTCTGCAAATCCTTCGATCATGAATGATCCAGCCGATTCATCAAGGAAGATTCCCAGCGAAGCGTAGGCTTCTGTGAAGAAGAAGATCTGTCAAAGTATCTCTCTTCGATAGTCTTAAGATATATTCAACAAACTGTTACCTGCCGATTATTAGCCGCGAAAAATTGTTGTTGGACGAGAAGATTCGTTAAAACATCGAGTTTGAAGGGTTTAAGAGGAGTCAGACAGTAGCAGATGAGGCCAAGTCCAGGCAAATCTGTTACCAGGCTGAACATTGAGCGTCGAGGGGCCTTGGCTCGTTTAAGCTGTAATTGCCAAGCTGCTGTGTGCAATTGGACCGTTTGTTCCTGTCGTGTGTCCGTGATTGATCTACATTCCTCGTCCAGATCATCGCTTTCTTCTCTGCGGGCCAGCATTCCTCGCAGTTTTGGCATCCCATTTCGCCAAATGTACATTTGCGCCGAATTTTAACACGATCCTTCGTACCAAGCTCTGCAGAGACTCTTCAAAGGCTCTTCAAGAGAAACTAAAATCAAAAGAAAACGCCTCGAAAGACCTCAAAAGACCAAAGATTTTTTAGTTTCTGATCGGCTAGAGCTATCGATCCTTTGAGTGACCAGGTGTGGAGGTGGGAATTACGAGGAGGATCTCGTGTGAAATCTCGGAAAGGGACTGGAGTTTGAGTTTGGGAAACGGAGCAAGCAGTCGGTGAGGTTTCGCAAGGATCTGGCAAGAAGGGATAGTGATGAAGCTGGAAAAGAGCGTGGCAGATCGGATGGATCTTCGTGGAAGATTGATCAGTCAGTCCGATAAAACAGAGGGAAAATCGTTGTGAAAGGGGCCCAAGAGTGCCGGGAATCAAAAACCTGTCAAGATCGAGCATCGAGCGAAGGTAAGAATGCTCGAGTTTTATCGTCGATTAGCGTGACGATTCGTTGATCGTTCCTCGCGAGCACGCACTCGTTCTGATCGATGATAATGAGCGCCGCTGACCTGTCAGCTATGTCCATCTGTTTGGTCATAAAAATCGCAGTTAAAAATTCATCGACAAGAATTTACTTCAGTCGGGCCATTTTCGATCCTTCGTGACCCAATCGCGTTTGACGTTCGTCTTGTTTCAGCCTTTTTACTTTTAGACAGTTTACAAATGAATATTTTTAAACCTTTGTATTAGAGCCTAATGCAATAGCCAGTCGCTAACAAATTTCGTTTCTATTCGATTGGAGATGGAACAAAATCCCTAGGAAATGTTAATGTGATTGGTAAAAGCAAGATACACTGCTGCGCAGGTACAATTTGTTTCTTCTTATCGTTCGCACGTTTACGTGGAACGATCTAAATATTGCAATTTCACTCGTTGGTAAATAAATACGATATTACAGAAAAATGTAACAATTTCAAACGAAAATATCTGTTTTATCGGGTGGACACTTTTTGTGAGGTTACAATCAACTTATTTGCAAATATCGATTTTAGACTTTCTTTCGTCCATCATCGCAAATTCGTTTAACTTGGCCCGTATAGGAAGAACTCGCACGAAACGAAGTTACTCATCGAAACGGTCTCGGTTATTCAACCGAATCATCGAAATTACGCGAAGAAGAAGCGAGTTTTCTTAAAATGTGGAATACAGTCCGGAGCATGTTCAGTCGTTTCATCCGGCTCTCTAATACTTCAGCCGGTGCTCTAACCCCGCCACGATTATGTCATCATTTCAGTTTGCCTCGTCAAAGTTACATAGACCTAGACATGGTTGCAGGGGGAAACCCGGTTTTCGCTGCAATTGGCAGTCGGCTATTCGCGTCTGCGATCATAATGGCCCGAATAAGCAGCGGTAGAATGCGTATGCCTTCGTTCTATTATTGGCTTATGATCGACAACCATAATAACGTCCCTTTCACTACCCTAATTGGTTGATGTTCGTTAAATCCGAGACTCTGTCGTCAACCGTAAAGACAGGCTGATCTGAAGCAAACAAGAAACACCGAACATCACAAGGATCATTCTTCGAAAGTGTTGGCATCACTCACCTATCGTTGACAAGGAATATATTTTAATTAGAAAATTATTATTATTCTGTCCATGATAATAATCACAGCTACGTATAATCATAGAAAACGTGATTTCGGGTTTAACTCTTGCGACCATTTAGAAGGTAAAATTATTTATTTGCAGAGGGTTCGGCGCAAAATTGGCAATTAGTAAAAAAAAAAAAAAAGAGTAAAACTGGGGATAAAATTCACCTGCCCGAAAAATATGTCGAACAGGTTCAAACGGATCATTTTCGATTTCACATTTTACGTTATGTAGCCTGTTGTCAGCGACATGCCGGGTATATTTTTTCTTCTTTCTTTTTCCTATATTTTTCCAGTTTTCGATAACGATGATGGCCGCAACGATCGATCCGGTTAGAGGTAATCTCCGCAGCCTGCGATTCTTTTATGGCCTCAGATAATATCTGCAAGTGAATCCGAAGGAATATTAAATTTTCGTTGAAAAGATCGTATTGAACGATGTGAGTTAGACAAATTCTCGAGGACAACCGCAACGATCGCATCATTCAACTGGCATCGACGCGTAAAATTACGCGAAGGAAATTCAGAAACGCGCATCGATGTTTCGTTTCGTTCCGTGGAAACATTTTCGTGTCTCTAAGCGTTTTAAAGATGAAGCTCACACTCGGCTGCATAGAGCGTCCGTTAGGCGAAATATGTATACGATATGCATAGCATATGCAAGATACAGGAGATATGCATAATGCAAAACGCATGGAATTGTGTTTAAAAGAAACGAAGAGCTCAGAATCTACGTCTCGGTTTCATCAGAGGGATACATTTTAACGATGAAAAGCGAACGAATTATACGTTTGATCGGTAGGATACACCGACAGAAACGATTCAGTAGAGGATCCTTGTGATTGCTATAAGCAATACATTCAGGTTTCTCTAACTATTATATACATCTAACTATATGTCATTTAATTTTGATAGTTTTGCTATTAAAACAATTCATATGAACAACTTTAACTGCAATGATAAACAAAATAATTTATGTGAACTTTAACTTAAAAAAGAATGTAATATAACTGTAAGAAATAATTTAATGTTATTAAAGAAGAAAACCAGATATTGAAATATCATTTGAAAATTAGCTTCTTACGGTTGTATTACTTTCTTCTTTGAGTCGAAGTTCATATGAATTTTTTACTATCAAAACAATTCATATGAACAATTTTAACCGTAATGATAAAGAAAACAATTTATGTGAACTTTAACTTAAAAAAGAACGTAATACAACCGTAAGAAATAATTTAATGTTATTAAAGAAGAAAACCAGATATTGAGATATCATTTGAAAATTAGCTTCTTACGGTTGTATTACTTTCTTCTTTGAGTCGAAGTTCATATGAATTTTTTACTATCAAAACAATTCATATGAACAATTTTAACCGCAATGATAAACAAAATAATTTATGTGAACTTTAACTTAAAAAAGAATGTAATACAATTGTAAGAAATAATTTAATATTATTAAAGAAGAAAACCAGATACTGGAATATCATTTAAAAATTAGCTCCTTACGATTGTATTACTTTCTTCTTTGAGTTGAAGTTCATATGAATTTTTTACTATCAAAACAATTCATATGAACAATTTTAACTGCAATGATAAAGAAAACAATTTATGTGAACTTTAACTTAAAAAAGAACGTAATACAACCGTAAGAAATAATTTAATGTTATTAAAGAAGAAAACCAGATATTGAGATATCATTTGAAAATTAGCTTCTTACGGTTGTATTACTTTCTTCTTTGAGTCGAAGTTCATATGAATTTTTTACTATCAAAACAATTCATATGAACAATTTTAACCGCAATGATAAACAAAATAATTTATGTGAACTTTAACTTAAAAAAGAACGTAATACAACCGTAAGAAATAATTTAATGTTATTAAAGAAGAAAACCAGATATTGAGATATCATTTGAAAATTAGCTTCTTACGGTTGTATTACTTTCTTCTTTGAGTCGAAGTTCATATGAATTTTTTACTATCAAAACAATTCATATGAACAATTTTAACCGCAATGATAAACAAAATAATTTATGTGAACTTTAACTTAAAAAAGAATGTAATATAACTGTAAGAAATAATTTAATGTTATTAAAGAAGAAAACCAGATATTGAGATATCATTTGAAAATTAGCTTCTCACGGTTGTATTACTTTCTTCTTTGAGTCGAAGTTCATATGAATTTTTTACTATCAAAACAATTCATATGAACAATTTTAACCGCAATGATAAAGAAAACAATTTATGTGAACTTTAACTTAAAAAAGAATGTAATACAACCGTAAGAAATAATTTAATGTTATTAAAGAAGAAAACCAGATATTGAGATATCATTTGAAAATTAGCTTCTTACGGTTGTATTACTTTCTTCTTTGAGTTAAAGTTCATATAAATTGCTTTTTTGTATTTTAGTTTTCATGCTACAATTAACATTGTATTGTCTTATTATAATATTTCTATTCTATGATTATAGATTATATTATATTTGTTATATTTAAACGAGGATCCTGCCAACTTATAGTAGCGTATTGCCGTAGGTATGCAGTATTGTTCGGTGTAATGCTATTCATGCACCTGCCAGTCATTAATGCCGCCCCCCTTGATCCGGGTTTAATATTTAAGCCCGAAACCGAAACCTTTGTCGACCGTTTCCGGTTCGCGTGATTAGCATAATGTTGACCGCCCACGCAGAACTGCAGCTTCCTCTGCTCATCGAAATCTGTTTTCAAGAGTTTTCCACGTTATACGCTGAAGCGAATTCACTTTTACGCTTTCTTACCTTTGCGAATAAATCACCGGGCAAAGATTCTCGTCCCATTAAAATTATAGGGGATTTTTTAATAATTTCGTTATTACTAATCGTAACTAGACTTCGGATATTCATGCAAATTTATAGCTTTACGAATTTAATCGAGGAAATAGAATTCTGTACATGAAATTGTTTAACCTGCTGGATATTGTGCCATGCATTTACCATATATCGTACTTTACATATTTCGTATATCTTTGCGTATTACGTGCATTCGCGTGCCTAGGCATTTTGGTATTTTTAAATTGGCCATAAATGCGTGAACATCTACAGTGTTTTTCTAGAAACAAAACTAAATTTTTACAGGGTGCATTCAAGTTATAGGGAATTTTCTAGTAATTTTGTCATTAAACAAAATTGGACTGCTGATATTCATGCAAATTTATATATCTATGAATTTAATCGAGAAAATAGAATTCTGTACATGAAATTGTTTAACCTGCTGGATATTGTGCCATGCATTTACCATATATCGTACTTTACGTATTTCGTATATCTTTGCGTATTACGTGCATTCGCGTGCCTAGGCATTTTGGTATTTTTAAATTGGCCATAAATGCGTGAACATCTACAGTGTTTTTCTAGAAACAAAACTAAATTTTTGCAGGGTGCATTCAAGTTATAGGGAATTTTCTAGTAATTTTGTCATCAAACAAAATTGGACCGCTGATATTCATGCAAATTTATATATCTATGAATTTAATCGAGGAAATAGAATTCTGTATATGAAATTGTTTAATCTGCTGGATATTGTGCCATGCATTTACCATATATCGTACTTTACATATTTCGTATATTTTTGCGTATTACATGTATTCGCGTGCCTAGGCATTTTGGTATTTTTAAATTGGCCATAAATGCGTAAACATCTACAGTGTTTTTCTAGAAACAAATCTAAATTTTTGCAGGGTGCATTCAAGTTATAGGGAATTTTCTAGTAATTTTGTCATTAAACAAAATTGGACCGCTGATATTCATGCAAATTTATATATCTATGAATTTAATCGAGGAAATAGAATTCTGTACATGAAATTGTTTAATCTACTGAATATTATACTAAATATCATTCTTTAGATATTTGATATATCTTCACATATTATGTGCATTCTACGTCTTTATACCTTTAAATTGTCTATAAATACCTAAACTAATTATAACAAATACATAATCTAAAAATTGTCTGAAAATGCACAAACAATCCGCAGTGCAATCATAATGTACAGAGAATTAGATTATTCCGTGGAAACTTCGAGATTGAATTTTAAGACGCTGATATTTAGATAACCGAGTTATCCAGGTCTGCGTGTGACCATAAAGAAAGCAGGAAAAGGATTAGCGTCAGACGAGTTGATTTTTACGATCGTGAAAGGGATGATATCGATGTACGAGTCGTTATTCCCTTCGACACGTTGGTTTTCTCAAATCTCATCCGGATTCTTCGAGGATCAGCAGTTACCCAAGAGCTCAGCAAGCTGTCCTATTCCCTCGAATAAACGTCGTTCACTGAATTTCGATCGACTGCGAATGAAATTATAATAACTCGTAAAATTGTAAACTCTCGGGTTATATGTATCAGGGGGAAGCAGCAGCAAAAGTAATTTCTAGAAGATAGAATTATAAAATTTGATTTTTCTAAATTTCCCGAAGTTTCGTAACTTTCTCTTAATTTTTGTTTCTACATCGGAAAACTTCTTTTTCCAAATTTTCCCTACATTGGACAAATACCCCTTTGCAGTTTTATACTTGGGAAATTTTCTTTTCAATTTCCCTGTATTCCGAAAATTTTCCTTCGGAATTTCCGCTATATTTGGAGAAAACAACGGCGAGAGCACCATTCTAGAAAATTTCCACACAAACAATGACAAAATTCTACTAACTGAAAGTACCGAAATAAATTTCCTAGATATATTTGAGGAAATCAGTGTTAAAGCTACTTCGAAGAATCTGTCGTAAGAACAGTGATAAATTCCGAAGAAGTTTGTACAGAGTAGCAAACAATTTAATGGACCGCCTATAAACTTCCCGCATACTTCTACGGCACGACAATTTCCATAGACTTATCAAACTTTTACTAAGATTTCACCGAGGAGAGCGTGTTTTTCAAAGTTACGTAAATATTACTAGACGATTGATCGAGACGTCGCGTGACGGTAATTTAGAAGCAGATCGGATCGGCAGTGAGTGAAGAGAACGTTTCTTGTGTCTCGGCCAGTGGAATAGGGCGGCCTTTAATCAGACGACGCGACGCTTCCTCCGCGACCATGAAGGTACCTGCGCTGGTTGTCGTTCGATCTTAATTGGCACTGGTTACGTGAACATGAATAAATAAACACGTGCTACCTGATTCCTCCTATTCTCCGCTTTTCATCACCGTCGTCCGCTCTTATCGTAAAAATAACTGAAACGCAACCTTCGACAAGATATACCGATAATATAGATTTTCGTCGTATCTCGAACTACTTCAAACCTAATCCATAGCTAATTTAAGCTTTGCAATGTCAAACGTTTTTTAAAAATATACCAATCAGAATTCAATTTCCAGATTTCTCGTTTCGCGAATTAAGTCAAACCAGGTCTGAGTCGAGCTGACTTTAATTTCCGTAATTTCTTCTTTTGAGATGGTGATGATGGATGGCTGTACTAATTGAAATGTGATTACTCTTTTCTCGTGTCTCAAGCTAGCTGAAACCTAATTTAGTGTAATTACATAGATTTTAGTAAAAAGATAATTGTTGCTTTGATTATTCATTTGTTAGGCGAGAGAAATGACATTTGTAGGGACATTTGCTAGTTACCATTCTCAACTAGGGGTCTCCAGGGAAATCACTAACTGTACAGCTAGCATACCCAATTTTGAGGATCGTTATTTGCTATGTTGAATAGCCAGTTACACGAGAATTTCGGCCGCCCATTTTCAGTGCTGTCAATTAATCGTACCCTTTGTGAGCCAGTGCAGGTTTGATCGATTCTACCTGCTGCTTTTCCACCGTTTCCCAATCTACTCTGCAATTAGGCTCGTTGTAACCAAACATAACAACGAGGAAATTAAACTTGTTCATTTTTAGGGGAAGGACCTAGGGACTTTTTTGAAATCTAAGACGAGGAATATGCGGTGAACGACTTTTGAGTCGAGCAATTATTTTTCTTACGTCTCGAACGATAGATATCGAACAATAATCGAAGATATTTAACCACTTCGTTTGGCCCTTAACAATCTCTTTTATAATCAAATCTCGTGTTTCGGACGCAGAGTCGCGTGTAATTGGAGGGCAGCAATCAAACGAGTGTACCGATTCGTGCAACACGAGCAGAATATTTTTATCCTTATCCTACGGGCATACAGAGAAATTCGTTGAGGAAATAGTGACACAGAAAAATAATGAATAATCTGTAACGAAACATCGAAACGCTTCGATAGGCGATGACAATGAAAACAATGAACCCTGTGCAAACAACTGCACTAATAACGTGATTATGCGAAACGTTAAAGTAACGTAGCTTTAACGTCCAAACTACATCGTTCCGATCATAGTGAGTGAAATTTTGAAAAGATCCCTGCAAAGTTCCAGAAATTAAAATTTTCTAAACAATGACCAACATTCGAGCAATCAAAAACTCGTGAGGGGACTAGTAACATTTTTTAAAAAATTCCTCATCTTTCCAAAAATTCTCAAACCAAATTCTCAATGATCAAAATCCTGAAACTCGATATTAAAAGGTCAAGAAGAATAGAAAATCGCGTCGTCTTGGATTAACGAAGACGAGGATTGAAGCGTTCGGAGGAAATTGTGGTTTCTAGTAAAATTTGCCAACCCAGACATTGGGTTGCCAGGAAAATGATCGAACTAGGGACTTCGTTATACTCTATCGATTATCGTTAACCACTAGCTGAGATTTTCGTGGCGTCATTACCGACCAAAACCGCAATACCTCTGAATTCAGTGTACATACTGACGGGGGCCCAGGATAATTGCAGGCGTGATGACATTCGATTTGTTGCCCTACAGCAACCGGAAGTCGAGTTGCCCTTTCGACTAATTGCCATGGATTCTCTGTGATTGGAACTATGACAACGATGTATTACTACGTACATGTTGCTAAGGAATATCAATTCACGCAGGTGTATCGATCTGTTCTAATCAATTATCGATGTATTATTAGCTGTATGCAAAAGTTCTAGTACTCTTTTCAAGCGTTCGCGTATAGTTACTTTTAATCGATCTAATTTCCCGTCCTTTTCGTGCAATTGTTTAGTTGGTATTGATCTATCTGAAACGCCAACTTCATGATCGATTAGTGACGATCACCATAACCTCAAAAAACAGCAGCGAGCACGATAACAACGCTAGGAATCTACTTACGTAAAAACAAGTATGCATTTCCATTTAAAAAAATAATGCAATTGTTTATTGCACTGCAGCACTGCAGTAAAAAGAAATTAAAAAAAGAACATGGTCCTACGGATGTATATTTTTCAATCATTCATCTTACCCCTTTGGCATTTTTCTATAACTATATATTGGTAACGTATATCATGGAATAGCTGCGTGGGCTACCCTGTATATTATCAATAAAGGTTTTCAAACGAAAAGATTAATATGCATCGCGAATACAGTATTTCCAATATTTATTGACGAACTGCACTTTTGTTGAGAATCTCGAAATATTGGCGATATTATTTATTGCCCGAGGGCAACCTTGAAAAAGTTAAAAAGTGAATTTTTTCCTGTAACAACGTGTACAGAGTTTCAGAGTGCAATTTGAAATCTTAATAAAACTATTCAAGTTTTCCCTTGTTTTTCTTCTTCCAGGATGATGGCACCGCGATAACGAGATACCTGGAACTCGATTTTGCGTCGTTTGCGATAATTAGCCCAATTTCCTACAATTTTTTCATTGATCCCTGACGAGGTAATGGGAATTGTATGGTATGCTAGTCCCTGTCCTCTTTATTATGTAATTGTGTGTCAACGATGGATGCTGTTCTGATTGCTTGATCGCATGGGCATGGGACACACTTGTTGAACACACGTTCGATACTTATCCCATAAGCCGCTTGATTCAATTTTCAACCATTTCCTTCTTACTACCGTGCCCGACATTAAACACACATATAATTATTATACTAAACGTTCTAAAATTCTTATCATTATATTATTAGACGATTGATCTTTATCGGATGGAAAACAAATTTCTAAGAGTCTCTTTAATAAATATTTTTATCTTTGCAGATGTATCATTATTCATAGTCGTAATTCAACATGTAAATGTAATTCAACAGAAATGACAAAAACGTGGTACTATATGTTTTTGGTACGTTTACCACGCTACTCCTATTTCAGTGAACGATTGGAACTTTCTAAAGGTAATCTCATGAATAAGTTTTCTATTCTATCTTCTTCCTAAATAATTAAATAATGCGAGAATTTAAAAGGGATAGCTCCTATGTGGAAATGTTTCGGCAGTATAAAATGTGGCTAGTAAATTTTTTCCTCCGAGTTTCTTGGGTTATTGTGCAACGTCGAGGCGACACGAAGGACAAATTGGAATCTTTGAATGGCCCTCGAGAACACTCGACAGCGGCTCGCCTTTGCCACTCGATATCGAAAATCCTTTTTTCTCTATTCTACTCTACCAATCGAGCCTCAAGTCCGCAGACAATTCTTCCGTTCGTCCACGGCTGTTCGCTGTTCTCTAAAACGTTTCCTCGCTATTACATCTCCCTTTTCATGGATTATTTCACGAAATAAGTAGAAGACAAATTGTTTCCAACGCTCATACATCCGGTTTGCAAGATGACCTTAAGATACTTGTTTACGAGAAAACAAATCACTGTTCCAAATATCCCAGTGCTTTTACTCTTAAATTCTTCAATTTTCGATAGACGCAATATGTAGGCAAAAAGCGAGGTTAAGTATGTTTTAAGTATATTAAAAGAATAACAAAGTTAGAAGAAAGCTGCCTACTTATTTCGTTGTTTGAGGAAGCTTTGAAACTATCTGTTCTTTAGTTCTGTATTATTTTAATTAGTTTAATGGCACGCAGACTCGAAAAACGAGGTTAGGTTACTTAACCTTTAAAAATATGGTGGTTATGCTGAAAGTTTCAGATTGCAATTTTCATGCTCGTACTATTCGAACCAGTTATGACTTGAAATACATGTAAGATGGATTTAAAATTTAGACATCGTGCGCTATCTAAGTTTCAATTCCAAATTTCTGAGATACGATAGAATCTAGATTTGTTTTAGGAAATAAAAATTCTAAATTGATCGACCCCCCTATTCTCACAAACTATAGCTATAACTATACTGGATTACAATTATGCGATATTAAATTTTACTTGCACAACATTGCAACTGAAAAATCGATGATTCATAATTAACTCCGTTAAAACGCGAGAACTGGAAAATGAGTTATCGTCAAAGATAATACGAGAACCATTTTCCAGACGAAGCTAATGTCTATACGCTGTAGTGCGGGTGACTGATGGACGAAAATCGATCCAAGACACGCGGCGTGCGTTAATTTTTAACGCGACTTCGTTTCCTCGTGCATAGCGCCATTTGAAAACGGATGTCGAGTCGTTTCTTTATTTTAGAAGGCAGAGATTAATGCAAGACGCAGAAAATATCAGCCAAGTATTAAGGTATTTGTAGCGCGACGATATTCCTTAAAAGTAAAGCCACATTTGTACTTCTCCAAATTTCCTCCAAAGTGTCGCAGTGTAAAGTCGGCTGAAGTCTCACTGTCCATGTGGCAACGTCGCGTCGTTTCCTAAAGGCGCAAGCGCGGCCCATTAAGCCAGTTACACACTTTTCGGTAAGTCTGTCAGTTACAAACTTACTAAACGGTTCCTACCTGTGATGGTGTGAACCTGTTACATGTGCCTACTTATTCCTATGGTACTTTAGCAAGCGTAGCTCTACCTACGTGTGTTATACGACCATACGTTGAATGGTGTGTATGAATGAATGTTACTTATTTTCTTTACTGTACTTGTTCTATCCACAGAAGTGCCAAACTCTTTTAATTTGATTACTAACATTGAATACGACGTTTCTTTCTCTACACGATGGTAATCTTTGGATTTCAAGTTCCATAAGCACGGTTCGCTTCTGTAAATTTCTAATAATTCTTCCAAAATGCATAGCAACGGAAACGGCTCGTTGCTGTTTCACGAACAGGTGCACTTTTTAATAATCATTACACGCACGCATACTCGCTGTTAGCATCGACACATCTGATACGCGTGTATTAAACGACGCTTCGTGGACAATGGGCTTAAAACACACCGAGACTCGAGAGTCATATTCCAGATGAAACCAAACCAAATGAAAATCTGTTGACCGTAACGTCGGTTTGCTAGCGGTCGAGACTGCGGTCAACAGTTGAAAAGGAACACGGAGGACGAGCGTTTAATTGAATTTGTAGGAACCTGCAGCAAACTATATGATTTCGGTTGCAAAATATATCACAGACCCACCTGACAAAATGAAATTGCGAATCGAAATAAGAAAAAAATGGCCTGCAAACTTCTATGGTCACACAATTAGCGCAATTACTCCCATTTATCACCTTCACGTTACTACGTTACTGTTGCAAACATATCGCATTAGATATCTTATGCATCCTCATCTAAAATTGGCACGATTTTCATTAAATTATACTTGGAAAATGACATTGTTCCTTCTTCGATTGGACGAATAAAAATGAAAGAGATTGCCATGGGATCTGATTGTTTAGTTTTGCTGTGAAATCTCAGATTTCAATCGACCCTGGTCCGTCCGTACCTTAGGCTCGTAGTGTGAATCAGGCTTTAGCGTCGATGCAACATGTTTCAACGTAGACGGAGTTTCGAAAATGTCCAACTTTGAAGTCGAATATCTCCATTTTGCTAAAGTAAATTTTCTTGAGAACTGAATCCTGTAAGGATAATATAGTAAATAAAGTATTGTCAAGAATTCAGAGGAACTGTAAGAAAGAAAGGCTAATTTCCACTGCAAATACCTTAATGCATCGTTGACGAGGCGTTAATAGAGCGAGGGGGAGAATAAAAAGTGTACACACCTCGTGTATCAGGTCGACGGTTCCAAGCGGAAATAAAAATAGAACTTGCTCGTTCCGTCTACTTATTTCTTCCTCTCTTATCGTTCGTTTTCTATTTCTGTGACTGTGCTCTGACACGCAGCGTAATTTTCTCGTCGTTCATTCATTCTCCACCGATACTCCACCATATATTATTCGATACTATGAAAAATTCAAGCCATGAATTCCAAAAGCAGCACAAGTCTACTCTCGACAGTTATTGCCATGAGTTATGGATAGAACTGTTTTTGGCTGGATTATTAGGAACGCTATATCACGAGATATACACTGTACAAATGTTCGCAGTTAGGTTCGCTAGATCTACAAATTAACTGAAATTGATTACATTTTTAATTAAAATTTAAATTGATCAAACACTGATATATCACGAGTAGCCGGACAGTTTGCTCGATTTGTAGTAACAATGTGTGAATTTGACCAAATTATACGACTCAACGATGAGTTGACAATTAAAAGCAACACTTGCTACCTTCTTATTAACCTACCTACGTATTCAAAAACAAAGCACTAATTTATTCTCGTATTTATTACTGTACACGGTGTATACGCATGTATAGTAATTCAATACACACATTTGCTGTTTAAATATCAGCGACTGTATCAACATCGTGAGTCTTCCTATTTGTTTGAAATAACCTTCTTAACCCGCCCTATAATTGAAGAGTTAAATAGTCTTCAGATAAAGAGCTTGTAAAGTAGCAAGGTACTTCTGTCAGATATGTTTCATTATTTTACTATTTAATTTTATTGTATAATATTTTATTATATAATTTAATTTGTTTTATAATTTTATTATTATATTTCTTCTTTCTTACATATTATTACGTTACACCTACCACTGTTACACCTTAGCTACAGCAATCACGAAGAACCAAACCGTCGTAGTTTCATTTGGCCATATGATGATTTTGAGGTTAGAATATGTCTCGTCAGAGATAAACAAGTGTCCCGTATACCTTTCAGCGACAGTGTGTTTTTTAAAGTAAATTCTGTCAAATTCGATAAGATCCGGCTCGGAGGAATGGCACGATGATCTCATTGGCAGAATCATGTTGTTCGATATCGTTGAGCTGGTTCGGGGGTGAAGAAGAATTGATACGATCATTTATAGGGAATTATGTAAAACAGGGCATGGCTGTGGCATAATTGAGGAATAAATTCCATCGTTTGGCCCAATTAGCGGCAGTAAACCAACGAAAGTAACGATAACGAGTCAAGAGGACCAGCTGTTGGAATACTGGGGGCCATTTTTCACAGTGGAAAGAGAGAGGGAAAAGACCAACCATAGAAATTTCATGCAATTCTAACCTATTCGTCAGAAACTTCGTTAGAATTAGTTGGAAAATTCTTTGAAAATGTTAGGTTATGTTCGCAACTATTAGGTTGGCCAGTTGTTAATAACTGTATATCGACGAGTGCTCTATAGCGGGAAGATTTATCGTAGAAACAAGTCACTGGGTTCTGGGTTGCTGTTAAGCATCGACAATACGACACGCGTACACAGTGGGTTCCGAAAATAACCGAACTTTTTAACACTGCCGGACGGGGTCACGTGATTTCGCTCTGCCATCTGTCGTGCCATAAATGATCCATTGAAAGTAAATGGTCAGAAAATAATTACAACGCCGATTTCCGTAACTGAATGCGACAACCAGGAAATGAATTATTAAAATACCGACAGTCAAAAACCAATCCAGACAGGAAAAAAGAAATAGCGACATCAGTACGACATATGGCGGTGTCAAATTTTTATGGCGGTTATGCCATTGGAAGGAAAGTTGTAACGATCAACGTCAGAGTGGATTTTGTTCACGCGTCGAAAAATCTGATTCCGTCGCACGATAATACGATGGCCCATCACGCGGCTGCTACGAATGCTTTTCTCTAAAACAGATCAAAATGTTCCACCTCTCCTGTTCGCCAGATTTAGCGCAATTACTTTTTGTCTCGACGAAACGACATCGCCTGTAGACAGTCTCCACACACATCTTTAGGTGCAATGTCTGTCAGTGTAAACGCGCCTTAACGTGCAATCACGTTGAGTCAACCATTCGATCGCCTGATCAGATTGTCGAACATTTATGGTCCATATAATAAAACCTTTCTAACAACGGCTCGCGTATAGAATTGACTAACAATGAGAAACTGAAAAACTGGTCTACCAGCCCTGCAGCCTTTTACGTTTGCCTTTGTATTTTCATTGTTCCCTTTTAACGCCTGAAACAGTTCACAGAGTGAAACACACGTTGGCCATTTTCATTCGCTTGCAGAAGTAGCTGCCGCTGGAGGGAGGCAATCGCGCGTGAAATTGCTCTGGCAAATTTGTTTCTGCTTGAGTGGGGGGGAGGGGGAGGGGATAGTGAGAATTGGCGGGAAAAACCGGCCGACCCATTTCCGGCGAACATTGCGAATTTCCGAAAGCGAAGGGTCGGTCACAGTCGACCCATCCTGCGAAATCATTCTCAATCTCGTTGCCTGGAAGATTTCAGGATTTTCATGGAAATTCAACGAAAAATCCTGTTTTTCTTCCCTCCTTTCCAAGTTTCGCGTCAACGATGAAAATCCAATACGATGTTTACGCGCGCTATTGTTTGGACGCAAAGTACTGCCAGTCCGATTGGGCATTCGATACGTGGAAACAGCACCGATGGGTCTGTCGATTCTTTGAAAAACCTGTTAGCCTGCTTTTGACCGGTTTAGAAGTTTTATAGCACGTACGCAGTGAACATTGAAAACGCAGCAGATTGAAAAAGTCCCGGGACTAATGTCATTAGGAACGCAGCTTTCAAGGTAAATGAAATTTTATTATCTGCTATTCAACATACGTCTCTTCCTACGCGAATCTTCTACCTCTCTCTATATATTACAAATTTTGTATGTAACTGCTCATGTAAGTGTTGAAAGTGCGCGCGGTCCTCTTTTGAAATTGTCTTTTCTCTTCGTTAGTTTCTCTGTTATTGTCTTAAGTCGTATGGACTGCAAGGTTATCAGCGACTGAGGTATGATGCTGCGGATCATGAGATATTTTATACGCGAGAACTATGAGAAGAACGGTGAAGAGACGGATTTGTGCAATTTTAGGTGGATTGGTGGAACCACCTGGTAGAACATCTGGTGAAACCACTAGAGCCACCTAGACGACACTGTACGACAACGAATGACTAGAGTTGCAGAAGTTCTTCTCAGATTGTATTTAAAACAGCTGTCACGTTCTTCTAAATCGTTTCTGCATCGTCAGAACGCTGCTCTTTCAGTGCCATCTTCGGCTTAGGAAGAAGTCAGCAGAAGCGAAATCCGGGCAGTAAGCTGGGTCTCAAGCAACCCATCGACCAAGCGTCAAATAGCTGAGTGGTGAGATCCAGGAGACGTCAGACCGATGAAAGTGACGGTCACAAAATCAGAAATGGGGACGATGTTGGTCGTATATTTTTATTCAAGGTCACTGATTCACTACGAATTCGCGCCATTCGACAAGACTGTAACTGGATCATTTGATACGGAAATACTTGATGGCTTTTGAAAGGAACTGGTAGAGTCAGGCGGGACACGTAACAAGAGTTAGAATGATTTCTTCTGCATGGCGAAGCTCCGGCAGACTATAATCTTTGATTGCCTTGCAATTTGTTGCTAGAAAATCGGTACACTGATTAACCACCCACGCTACTCCGTAGATTTAGATCTTCGCTTCACTTCATCCCGTTTCCTACGTTGAACGTGTCATCGTAAAAAGGACAGCGTTTCGACGGTGCAGAAACAATTCAGAAAAATGGGAGATTAATCAGCTCTGAACTAGCCGACTGCTATGGCTAATACACGAGCGATCTAAAATTTATAATAATATATAAAATATTATTATCACATCAACAAAACTACCAAAAGCCATTAATAACACACGAAATGGTCATAAGTAACACATCTGGTAACATTTCACACTTTCATGTGAAGAGAAACAGGAAGGAGATTAATTAGCATAATTTGTTATTAATTTATTTCGCTATTAACACAGAAATATTGATTCATCAATGCGGTATCTGACGTTACATCATTCAAATGAACAAAAACCATTAACGAACTCGCAGAATAATTAGATCTATCGCGTCTAGTGACATTGCACGTTTATCTAAGGGAAAATAGGAGAAAGCTTTCAAACATAATGTTTACCGCGAAATCATTTTCTCGAGAGAACCTAGCGAAAGATAAAAAAAAAAGAGAAAGAGAAAAAGATAAAGAAATGTTTGAGTTGGGATGCAACGTGCGAGAGATGAAAATATTTTTCTGGTTGACAGGAGCAAGATGGAGTAGCGGAGGACAGCGTTGAATTGGTCGGAAGAGTTTTTCGACCGACACAGGCAAAGAAAGGGACGATATGGAGAAATACGGCGTCGAGTTCCCGAGGCACGAGTGGAGCCACCGCCTCAGCCTTCGTGCAAGTCGAAGAAGTCACCAGGTAAATCATAAATAACATCCGCGTTTACTTTTCAAAACCTTCGTCCCGGTTCCTTTTACGACTTCTTTCCTGTCTCTTTTTTTTTATTTTATTTCGGTTTTCCGAGCGAGGAAAGAGATCCCCGAGTGTTCTCAAAGCAGAAAGATTTGCAGAAACGCTTAATGTGGCGGAAAAGTTTCGCAGAATCGAAGGTTCATATTAAGGAAGTTGGCTGAGAACGATTCTTCGTCCGGCCACACGGAACATTCAAGCAGCGGAAAGTTACATTTGCTCTTTGATTGAGAAACGACTTTCCTGTCCCCACCCACTTTACCTTTAAACTTCTTGTTTACCTCTTTCCAAGGAAACATCCTATCTCGAACGGTTACCGTGTAATATTAGGTATCTTCCACCATGTTTCGTAACGTGTAATGCTAGATGACTATGAATTCCTGGATAATTCTAACGATGTAGATGCTAGTCATGATAATTCCCTAAACTAAATCTCAGGGGCACCGAACTTTAGACGTAACATAAATCCTAAATCTCAAAGTAGATTTTATGAGTCTTATGCGAAGCTCGGACAGGCTTTTTTGGAAATCGAAGTGGAATTTGAAATTAAACGACGAGAGTAGAAAATACGAATAACACTAGTTTCAGAACTGGTTGAGATAATAACAAAAGTCCCTATATAATATGTATAGAAACAAGATGGAGACTGTCATAGGGTACCAAGAAAGGAAGATATCGTAGAAGGTAGAATAAGTGAAGTGGCGATAAGTTGGTTAAGAGTTTTGAAAAAAAATCGTAGGAATATAGATAGTGAACTAATTATGAGCCAAAGATAGATATGTGATAGTATATACGTTAATTATAGGATAATATACCTGTATAGGTTATGTATGAGATAGGATAGGTTAAGTATATAGATTAAGAGAAATAAATATATGTATATTTAATCTGTAAACCAGGAACGAATACGTGATAGTATATAGGTTAAGAGAAATGAAATTATACGTAAAAAAATGAGACTTCGCCATAAATTTAAAAACAATTCCAACACGATGTACGAAACAGATTAAGAGGAGAAGAAAAACGACGCGTCAGCGCCTCTGCAATATGGTAATTCGCGAAGACGTTGGAAAATCCCTAGACTAGTTATTTTTCCTGATCCAGAGTCTTCTCTTGTAACGAAGAACGATGATTTTGCAAAACGTCGGACGCGAGGTTAAGATTAATCGAGGACAGAGATAATCGGCTTAAATCGATTGATTAATTCCACTGGTTCGTGTCGACAATAAGAGCTAGGTTCAATTTTCGTTTCTCCTTAACGGCACTCGTGGCTCGCGAACGCGATGTAATAACGCGCGACAGTGCGTTTCACAAGGCGAGCGAATAAACTAGTGAATAATGGATGAGCCAACGAAGCGTGTCGCGCTCTTTAGAACGACGGAAAACAGGGTTACTCTATTACGACCGCGATAACCTGGCTACGGTATGGCTGTTCGTTGTTTATCGCTAAATTTTTTCTTGCAAACTGACGCCGGTTTATTTTTAAAGCACGTACCGCTTCGTTTACACCCATTGGAATCACCACGTTGACGATTCTCGCGTCGATTATGGCGAGCATAGGCACCACGACTTTTTACGTTTGAGAAGCTTGGATATCGCGTCCTTTACTGGACACGGTATATCAGTTTCGGTCTCGTTGTCTGCGCTACAGTTGACCGAAATCGAGACTCCTCGGCGATGAATCATCGTGTAGGGGACTCGATTATATGAAATCGATACGATCCGTCATTTTGCCGAATCTAGGGAAAGGCAGCGCGAGTGAAAGGGAGACAGATCCGAGAGACGGCTCGATGAAGTGAAACATATCAGCTGGAAGATGTTAATGCAACAATGACCTACTTTATTGAACTATTATTGAACAATGAACTATTTTATTTTCGATCATTGTTGAACAAAACTTTCGCCAATGTAATTGCGAGGTGTTCCTGATTAGAACAAGACCAAACGCGTTGCAACTTGCAGCATATTTGCTTATCTAGTGACATTATCTTACTGTCTTTATCGTATATCAAGTATACGTGCAAACGTGATTTAAACTACATGGCGTTTGGTCTCGTTTTAATCAGAAAAATCTCACGAATACCTCAATAAGACTTGAATTGAAGAAAAATATAAAATAGAAAAGTATCATCGTTGTCGTGTGGATAGCTATTACTTTCTTCATGGACAATTGAATTCATGGATCAGGTTACACTACTCAATCGTCGAACTTCGTGTTCCGTTGAAGGGAACATTAGGGGAACTCCCCCCGGTAATGGCGGAGACGACCTGTCAATTATGGGGAACAAAAAAGCGAACATTTAGGTAGACACTACTGTATCATTACGTTTATCGATATATAGTGCTCTGTCCTTTCATCAGATAATGAAAAATGCATAAAAATCTAGTAGTACGTTTTTCTTTTTTGTATTTGGAGATATGAAAGATCCTGCGAGTGCCACTGAATTTTCATTTCTTAACCTACAGCGCTCCTGTAGTGATTCCTTTCACTGATGAAGTATTAGGTTATTTGATTAGGGTTAGCATTAAGGTTAGGTTACCTTAGGCTACCTTGGGTTAAAAGTTAGGTTAGGTTAGGAAGAGTCGATGGAGATACGGCTCAACGTTTCTTGGCTTTGTGAAGCTTGGAGATCGTATGCAGCTAAAGACGCGATGATTTAATATGAATCTCCATCGATACAGTGCACTGTTCTTTGAGAAATCAAAGGAGAATTCCTCAGCTACTGAAGTATCGATGAAAACCTAGTACGTGTACAGCGAGTCAATTACGATATCTCATATAAAAGCGAGAAATCTGTCCAATCCTTATGAACGAGAATCATCATACTTCTGATTTAATGGATTGTAAAAGATAGCTTATCCTGTAAAAGAGAGCCTCATTTGAGACTTCGAAATTGATGAAGTCCGTCACGAAAATTTGCGAACCAATGCGACGGAAACGATTCTCGCTAAATGAGACTTCGACCGAAGATAACCCGCAGCATAGAAGGCGCGGTAGTTCTCGCGTGATTGAAAAATTCCACTGACTTCGCAAGGAAGAGAAGCAATGACAAAAAAAGGGAAAAAAAGATGACACAGAAACAATTTGCTTAATGGCGTTTGTTCATTCACCGATTAATCGTAAAAGTGGCTAGAATCGGTCTGCCCTGACTGTGTACGTCCTTTTGGCGTTAAAAGATGAAAAAGTGGCACGACTGTCGCCGCCAGATGCGAAGCAGTGGAAAAATTGCTCGGGCGGCAAGTGGTAAATTAATTGTTTTGCCTATCGAACGAGAAGTGCCGTGAAAGATTCGAGTGACTCCGTCCGCCACAGTGATTCGAATGATTCAACTGCATGAAAATATTCAGCTGGTATTTTATATCGGCGACAAAAAGCATCGAAGAATGTGCCAATCGCGGTGACTATTTCAACGAGCGATTATCACAGCAGCTCCACCGCAGAATCTACCGCGTAGCCACCGCAAACTCGAGCTTTCGTTTTGCCACGATATTGTTTAACCATTAAACTTTATTATTTCGCCCGCGGTTATTTAACTAGGTTACGAAACGTCGAGCAATTTTTCGCCGATTTATGCAAACACGAGCTCTTGCTGGATAGAGGAAGGTTTTCAGAATGCGTTTATTTTACTATTTTTGGCGAATACGAGGTAGTACGTTTTGTTTCAGTTTGGGCTGTATATTCTTTTCCTTTTTCTGCTTTTTCTTCTCTCTCTTTTTTTTTTTAAACTCCACGTAATATTAGGTTTCATAAATTTAATGTGTTTCGTGTAATACGACACCAAGGTTTTTTAAAAATTAAGGCATTTTGCATAATACAGATCACGTAATAAGATATAATTTAATATTAAATTAAACGTATAGTATAGTACAGGGTCTTTCAAATTTCAAGTATTTCGCGCGATATAATATTAATGAGATTTTCTTGATTTAGATCGTTTTACGCACTAACAAAATTTTTCATTCAATTTCGGGTATCTTACGTAGTATCAAATCCTTTTTAAAATGCAACATGTTTCGTATAGTACGAGGACCTTTTAAATCTAAGACCCTTCACCTAGTGCTATGTTGTTTTTAATCTACCACTTACGTACCAGTACGTACGATCTTGTATTACTTTAACGTGGCATTTAAACGATAATTCATCGTGACGTAGTTATTAATATTTATTGCCTGTACAACGAAATAATACTTCTGTTTGAATTTATAGCACTTTGCGTAATTACATCGCGAACGTTATTCACGACTGGCAGAAATAAAATTTGAAATTCGAGATCGATTCGAAACTATGAGAAAATTCGAACGTGTTCAACCGCAGCCGATGAATAATTCATCGCGTATAATTAATCGAATTCGCTAAGTTGTTTCACGCCTGGAGGGATGGCAACCGCCTCCTTTCAGTTCGAAAATCTCCGTCCTCTGCTTTATTAATATTTCGGCCCGATGCTCGTTAATTATTCATCGGGGATTCGTTCGATCATTGCGATTTATCGCGACACCAGATAATCGCCGACCAAACCTGTTATCATAGGGTATTATTTTAACGAGAACGAAATTTATAATTGACACGCGATCATGGTGATCATATCTGACATTACAACGCTTTAATAGCGGATACAACGAAAATTCAACGGATTCGAGGGTCCTACGTAACATGGAATTTCCATTCAACGAATTTCATGGTTAATGATTGCACGTGTTTTCGAAAACTCGCAGTAAATCGCTTCTCAAGCGAAATGTTATATTAATCTACACCGTTGTTCGTAAATATTTGCATATTTGTTGAACTCGCGGGGAAACGCGGCAATCGATCCACGTTGTTAGGGAGAATAAACGCGACAGTTGATGCAGATCGACCGTCTGGATCTTAAAACTCATCTTAGTCAACGCGACGAACCTTTCGTATAAAATATTCACAACCTTTGTGTCAGAAATGGGGGAATATGAGGGATGATAAAATGTCCCTAGGGAAGCATCGGCGAATATCTAGGGAAGTAGAAAGCCGAAGACGGGGGAAATGCGATAGGAAACTTTTTGTCACACGGCAGTCGCGTGTTCAGCTTTCCATGAATTGTCTGGAAATTCCTGCCGACTGATACGTTATCGAGGTTTCCACGCGTGCACGTTTGCACGCGTGGCCGACGAATTCAGCGAATGTTTCGAGCGCGGTAAATTTCATCGGGGCTTCACCGTGGAACGATAACAGACTATTAGAAGACTGCATATGTGTAGATTCTCTTATCACTGGCTGTTGATTCAATTTTCAGCAGTGTGCAATCTGAACAATAAAAATCGAAAATAGACCTGCCACTCTGCTGCACGTATAATAGCAACCTAACCAATAAATGTAATGCGCTTTGAGAACATAAGAAATATACAGGGTGTTGCAAAGAAAGAATCTGAGGCTTCGAGAGTTTATAGTTACAGTACGGTAGAGTTTCGATAATCCGATCTGATGTGAACCTAAGCTGTCTCGGATAATTGAAAACGATAATCAGAAAATGGAAAAATGATACGAAAGATTCGGTAACTGTTAATGAGTCGCGAATTAAAATAGTACAAAAACATTTTGACGATGTAATAACGTACATGTATTTAAGTTTATTTAAGTATTTAATTGATGGAAAGTTAGATTAACCGTCTTAACAATACCTCGCTATTTTTCCTACTCTTTATGTTAAACCTTCGAGAGAAGTTACGATAAAGTTTAAAATACATCGAATAATGCGAAACTTTGGTTAAACGGGACTCGGACGACTGAGACTCCATTGTATTGTACAATGTAGCAAAAGTATAAGGCAGCTAATTACAGAGTGTAAACTTTTCGAGAAGATTTTCTAACCTCTTTCGGAACAAAGATACGGCCTGGCCCAGTTCCTACGATTGCCGCCATCTTTGATTTTCAACTGTTGGACGATGTTTGCCCCTGAATCAAGAGAAATTATCCTTCTTAAACTGCGGGAAGAACATCGCACAATAGACGAGGAACAAATATAAAGCGAACTGGTCTCTGTTCCGAGTTGAAGTAAATAAAAAATATAGAAAAGAATTCATTTCGTTCGAAGCGTTGTATTTGAAAAGTCGAATATAAAAATTCATGGATCTGACTAATTCCTGATCAAACGTGTGTAAATTGAATTTTCTGGAGAAAAAAGAGAAAGAAAAAAACCAGACCTCGAACGAAAAATGTTCCAAAACACGTTTCCCTACTTCGTGTCACTTTCGTATGAAAAGTGCAATGTGTTCAAACAGAGCTAATCCTCGTTGAATCTCGTCAAATCCAAAACAAAACGTATCGCCTGACAGGAAAAAATAATACATTTTTCGAACATGTCTGTGCTTTCATATCCTGACGAGCGAATATCGTTGTCAATCTCGAAAAAATAAGGGGAAAAGTCACGAAATTTTCGCCTGTCCGTTTCGTTTTCAATCGATGAATGATAGGGGAGTTTTATAGCGCAAGAACGACAGATAAAGATGGTTTAATGGCCAGCGACGAGATGGTCGAAACGGTGGATGGTAACAAAAGAACAGTGAGGCCAATCGAATTAACAAAATTCCTCGATGTAACGACTAGGAGAATGGCTGACGAAGTGGCGGCTTAATTCGAGCAGCCGAACGGAAATAACAAGCTTTATGGAAGTTTATCGACCAGTCCAGGCAAGATTAACGAGTCCCTGTTGCGATCTGCTCCATGCAATTCCTTTTGCTTTGCCAACAAAATCTAGAAATTCCTATTTTCTTACTTTGAAATATGCTTCACAAGCGAATGGTAGAAATTGGGATTTTCTAAAAATGCTGGAAACCTGAATTTTTATCGTAGGAAAAATCGTGGAGTTTTTCGTCACGTTGAGAGGAGTTTCGCGGGAAAAATTGTAGAAATCTGAGTTTTCGTATGAATAATCGGGAGATTTCCATTTTGGAATATTGAAAAGTTTTTTCAAAAAAAAAAAAAAAAAAAAAAAAAAATGTTAGAAATCTGAATTTTTACATACAGGGAAAAAGGAGAAATTTACATTTTGTTATACTGAAATCTGTTTCACCAGGGAACAGTAAAAATTTGGGTTTCGATATAAATTTCCGTAACATCGAGAAATGGGAATAATTTTGATGTGTATTAAACAGTTTATGGTACATTCTATCGCGGAATTTTGAAATGTCGAATTCAATGATATTTCTCTCTTTTTGTAGATTTTTTTTCCTTTTTAGGGTTTTAAAGAAAAGCGTTGGTGAATATTTTAATAAACATATGTATATTTCAGTATATTGTGCAGGATATGAATATGTATCCTAATGGAAAAAATAAGTTTTCCTGCTACTGTTGAATTTTTAGTTCGCAGTTTCGATTACAAAGGATATTTAAGCACAAACAAGCGTGTGTGTTAAAACGATCTATACCTGTTATAGCGAGAACAAACATTCGCCTTGTCATTTATTCATTTTTAGGGAAATTGTGAAATCTATTCTTTGACGAACAATAGGAAGGATCTGATATGAAATAAAAGTGCAATAGAGAAAAGAAGAATGGAGAAAAAAAAATTACATTTTCTATCAAAATGAATATTTATCAGTCTGATGTTAATGCCACGGTTGTTAGTACTATGAAAGTGCTATTCATCTGTTTCTTCTGTATTTTATCTTTTAAATTAAATTTCAAGATCTCAATTTTGCTCGGGGCCCCGGGGTTGCAAAGCCCGTACCTACCAATTACGGTAGGCCCCCTGGAGGTTGAAATCGTCGAAATTGAATTTTTTCCCCTCTGAATTTTTATTTTGGAATTTTTAAGCAAATTGCAGAATATCAGAGCAGGACAAATATCTAAATAAGCCTACCTTAAACGTTGCATTGTCGAGTTTCTAATATCAAATATTAAATAACAAATTAAATTTCTAATATGAAATATTAAACCAGGTATGGAAATTTATCGGACATATTCTCCGAAATTAACTATTAAAATCATGCTAATATAAAAGAAATTTGCCGATATCCGAATAAAATTGATGTACATTACATAATATTAAATTAAATATTAAATTTATGTATTAAAATTTATACTATACTATATATGTACAGTATACATATACAGGGTGGTCCATCTACCTTTATCACCTGGAATATCTCACTTTGTTTTTTCTTGGTAATACTTAAAAATGTTTCAGGCACAAGTTAAATAATTTTGGGGACGCTATAATTTTACACGAGTACATTTTTCGTAGGTGGATGAGTAGGGAGGTATGCGAAGGTCACCGTTGTCTTTTTAAATAGAACCATATGTCGTTTAATATATGAGTCGACCCAGTTAGACATTAGAAAAAAAAGTATTCACCTGTTTATGTCGCAAAATTATTAATTTAGCAGATATTTTACCTTAAAATATAATATAACCTTCAAATATAATATATTCGAATCACCTGTTTATGTCGCAAAATTATTATTAATTTTACCTTCAATTTGTGAAATTTAACGTGTGAAAGACAAAGATAAAGCACACACGAGAATATCGGTTCGCGTCTCTCCTTGTCTTTCGTACGTTAAATTTCACGAATTGAAGTTAAAACATCTGTCAAACCGATAGTTCTTCGACATATAATAAATCAATACGCTTTTCATAGGAAAAATCGGGATAGATCGACTAATGCATTAAAAGACGCATAATTTCATTAGAAAGAATCATCGGTGACCTTCACGCGTCCATCTACAATGAGAGCTAATAACGTCAAACTATGTCAAATTCAACTTGTATTCGAAGCGTTGTTTGATATTATCAGGAGCAAGCGAGATATTCCAGGCGATGCAGTTAGGTGGATTATCCTGAATTTTGAGAAAAATGGTAAAATTTAGCAAATATTTGAACGAGCATCCACCGTGTCACACTGTGTATTTAGAAACCTTAATCAGTCAATAAAAGAGAGTTCATTCATGAAAGTGACTAACTCGCGGGAGAATGGAGTTTAAAAATCCTCTGTTCGTTTAACAAGTCGATAAATTCCCCCTAAAGAACTATTCACCGTAAGGGAGATCTTAATTACGTCGAGAAGTTTTCCGGGATGATAAAACGAGACTCGACGATGTTAATTCAACAAACGACCCCTCCATGTTGTTTCAACCCACCCGTTGGTTTGCTCACCCATTTCATTTCCGATATACCGTTTGACGATTTCACGATGAATATTTAACCAAACATAACCTAAAAATCAATCATCTTCTGAAGTACTTTTCTTCCTTCTTTTAAAGAAGCTAAAAGTTTCTTTGGTTTTCAGCTTCGTAAATAGGCTTGTAGTATCTGGCTGAAGGATTGTGAATTGTTAGGAGAAAAAACACATTTAATCAAACATAACCTAAAAATCAATCATATACCGAGGTACTTTTCTTTCTTCCTTTAAACAAACTAGAAGTTTCTTTGGTTTTCAGTTTTCTAGATAAGCGTGTAGTATCTGGCTGAAGGATTGTGAATTGTTAGGAGAAAAAACACATTTAATCAAACATAACCTAAAAATCAATCATCTTCCAAAGTACTTTTCTCTCTTCCTTTAAAAAAACTAGAAGTTTCTTTGGTTTTCAGTTTTCTAGATAAGCGTGTAGTATCTGGCTGAAGGATTGTGAATTGTTAGGAGAAAAAACACATTTAATCAAACATAACCTAAAAATCAATCATCTTCCAAAGTACTTTTCTCTCTTCCTTTAAAAAAACTAGAAGTTTCTTTGGTTTTCAGTTTTCTAGATGGACGTGTAGTATCTGACCTAAGGGCCGTGAATTGCTACGAGGAAAAACAATCGATATCAGAAAATTATAGGTTATAACAATGGATAACTCTCTTTAATAACCTTGGAAGGAAGGTTTAATTTTTAATTCATGTCATTAATATCGACAGGTGCGTGTAGCAAGTGGAATTGAATTATGTAATTCTCGTAGCTGGTAGCGTTTTACATAAATATAATTGTTTATATCGCCAATGCTATGATACAGGTTAGAAAATGAAAAATTGAGTGATCTACAGAAGCAACCTACTCTTACCCTATACCAACGACCCCAGTTAAAGGTTAATAATTCATTCATTTAAAGATCGCCAGGTTCACAGGTGCATAATTAAAATCATATTAGGTCCGGATGATCATATATTCATGTGGGAAGACCACGAGCTGTATTAATTTTTTAACGCTGCATCCTACGTGAAGACCTAAACAACCAATTAAAACTAACTTATTCAAAATTAGAGGGAAAATAATGACTCTAGGAATGTAGAAATACTTTGCTTAAAAATTACAAAATACCAAAATGCCAAAATGATCGTAGTCATGACTCTGATCGATTGTAATTGTAATTTGATCTCAATCCAAAAGAGCAGCTTCATTTTTAAACGACCAAATTATATTCGCTGTTAACGACAAGTGGCTATTTCATTGATGCAAATATTTATTGCCATTATTAGTAATTTAATACAAAGACCGATAACAAAACCGCCTAGTCCATGTTCAGTTGATCCAGATTTATTTCGAATTAGGTCATGTGTTTATAATTAATTTTGTTTTGAATTACCAAGCTTTGCAATTTACTTTATGCTTATTTAAATAAAGCGGATAAATCGGTCACATAATTATTCCATGGAAATTATAGATTCCCAATCAATCACCATCGTGTTTATGGTTACGCTTGTTTCAACAAAACTTTGGCTACGTACATATAGCTGGTTAAATACATTTCAAATTATTAATCGTCAGCCTGGAAACGATGTTCGATATCTCAAACGGCTTTTTAAAAATTTTCCGAATTCGCCTTCGAAGGATAAACCGCACAAGATTTTTGCTATTCGATTGGAAAAAAAAATGTTCTTCCCTTGATTCGAGCATTTTGTAGAAAGATTTCGACGAAAGAGAATCGTTAGCAGCAGGATCGATAAAGCCCGGGATAAGACACGTTGAAAGGAGCAGAAGTGAATAGATGGGGCTTCCATGGCTGATTAGGTAATAGAAATTTAATACGACTCGGACGTCGTTCGTCCTTCGTCTTCCAGCGTGCATTGATTTCAACTGATACATTGGAAAGCTTTCAGCTGCCTTCCTACTTTGTCTACCACACAGTCAGATACTTCTACTGTACCACTAACACGGAGACAAAATTATTCACCAATCTCTAGATTTACTATTTACTGGATGGTCAAAAAATTCCAATGACGCAAAGTCCAGTCCAATTTCTGAGCTTTCAGGTTTCCATAAACAAATACAACGCGATACAAACAAGTTCTAATAGCTTTTCGTAATACAAAAGGATTTGTACTAAAATCGATTACGAGCAAAAATGTTAAACAGCCGAGAGATTCCGTCGATTGAACGCAGCAAAGTGAGCTTGAACGAGGCGTTAAAAATGGTCAAAAACAAATTAAAGTGACAGTGGAAAATAGAACGAAGCGAAAGAGCACCTGCTCGCGCTACAAACCTCAACAGCAGCTTCAAAAATCGCCTGACACACACTAAACGATACAGGACTACTGTAACACAATCGCATGGTTCAGCGACTGGACTAATGTAAACTCGGCTTTAGGTTCGAGAATAGAACGAAGACGAAAGCTTTCGGAAATAAATTTCCGCTTTTTCTCTGTAGCTAATGGAAACTTCATTTCTGGAAGCGCAACGTGTTAACAGAGTCGATTAACTGATCGTAAGGAGGAGTAACACCCATGGAGACCCATGTCAAGAAAACGTGATGTTAGGCGAACTAGCGAAAATCAAGATGAACCAAACACGTGTAAATTGTCTTGTCTCGTGAAAGTTCACGACCACCTGTCCATTAGCCTGACAACTTGCAGTCACGTTTCAACAAGGCGCACACGATAACTCCATTTAACTAGAAGAGTTGGCACGGTTTCCCATGAAACAATTTTCCCCCTTCGCGCGATACGGCGTGCGAAAAGCAGCAGCACGCAGCTTATGAAAGTTCACCTTGAACATTCCCCTGGCGAAGTGAAAACAAACTGGAGCGTCGAAGAAACAAGCAACAACAGAAAGTGTTATCCCTCTTCTCCACGGGGGCTCGAAACAAATGTAATACGTTTAAGAATTTTATTACTCTGCCTCCTCTGTCTTTGCTACCCCTCGCACGTCTTTCTTATCTTTCACATATTTTCTCCCCCCCCCCTTTTTTTTTATCTCTTTCGTCTTTCCTGAAAGACAAACTGGTATCTCACGAACCCTGGTCCTAGCACCCACCGTGTCTCAGAGATTGGAAAGCTCGGAAACTGAGTTCTCCTCTTTCTTGGATTTAAGAGGAGATTTAAATTCTTTATACGATACTCTTCGACTGCAATTCTTTTTCCTCAACTATGATCTGCTGCTAGAAATCCAGATAGTTTCGTATCAATTTTTTGGGATTCGGTGTGTTCAGTCGGCGATTGGACTATTTAGAAATTGTCTTTGCCCGAGAAGAATCGGAAATTTCCGTGTTTCAATTTTCTTTCCTCTTTTCTGTGCTCTATAGTTTGCACTCGAAGTTTCTACTATTCGTTAATGTTACATATTTTGCTATTTATATTGGGTTGGCAACTAAGTGATTGTGGATTTTGTCATTAGGTGGTAATCCAATAGTCACTATCATATATTTGTAATGTTGGTCGTTATCGAGGTCCACTGGGAACGTCGTACTACGAGTTTCCCAATGTATTTTTAAATTTGATTCATTAACCATCCAGATTTTCAATAAATGAAATTTAATTTGTCGATGGGCTGCATAACAGACTGTAGACGGTCATCTACCATACATCACAATTATTGAGGTTGACTGACAGAGGAACGAGTGGATGAATTAGTAATAGAAAAATATATTGAAATAAGTATAGGTATACTGTATGCTGATCCAGATCCTCGCTCTTACAGTGTTACAATACAACAGAAGAAGATTGATTGGGAGCACGTTCATATATTTATAGCGAAGGACATTACTAAAAAATTAACATTGTAGCTGTAGCTGAAGGCTACAAGAAACAGTAATAGAAATCTATTGTAGCTCTTTTCTTTCTAGACCTTGTAACCCAAAAGAAAATTTACATTCAAAGGCAGAATAATATGGACCTCTCCTTATTTTCAATTTTTTCATTCACTAAATTCTATTCTCTTGGTAACAACGGTCTCTAGGTCACAGATATATGAAAGAAAAAGGGCATAGAGTTTTTCGTGAGGTAATCACTTCAACAACCATATATTCCAACTATAAAGCGATGGATTAACAAATAAATTAGCCAGAATCAATTGGATGACGTAACAGGCTAATCCCACCAACTAGAAGCCCACTTCTGCATATGAATATAACTCTTCAACATAAATGAAATTCAATCTATGCATCTCTTCCTTATGTAAATTATTAAAATTTACTAATTACTAAATTACTAAAATAATACAAACACTTATGCAAATTAACAAAATAGAAGATTCAAAGACTCTAGACCATTCTATCATTCATCAACAGCATCACGTTCTAATTCACCATTCTTCCTAATTTCAGAACAAATCCGCCTTTCCACGTGAATATAACTTTCTAACACAAATAAGATTCAATTTACGCGTGCTCTTTTCTATGTGGTCCTAAATTATAGAAGATCCAAAGGCGTTAGACCCTTCTAGCCTCCATTGCTTCAACCATTCTTCATCCAAAGCATCGTGTTCATCATCCCCAATTCCATCACATTCATCATCCACAAACGGTAACCTAGTGGAACGATTTGATTTACAGGGCGAGGTGGCTACCAGATCTGTAACCGGGTCCGTGAGAAGCACGCGAAGATGGGCCAGCTTGCGACAGCACGTGAGCAACAGCGACGGTGGCAAGCCGAAGGTGGAGCTGTTGCTCGATCCCCCGGGATCCAAGTCCTCGACACCATCTTCTCAACCGCATACACCCAACACTCCTCGAACTCCTCATACACCGCTGAGAAAATCCAACTGGGAAGTGATCGAGCACTTCACTGGCGCGCCACGTCCCTCCATCGTCACGGTGAGCCTTTGCACAACTAGAATTATACCTAAAAATGTAGCTTAACAGATTCAATGAGAAGTGCTTCAGTGACACATGTTGCTGTTATCTTTCTTTTCCTTTTCTTTTTTTTTTTTTTTTTTTTCTTGTGTATTTCTGAACAATTTAACTGGTGCGTTCTAGCCATGTTTTAAGCGAGACCTAAGGTAGTAAACAAAGTTTCTTTTTTTTTTTTTGTTATGGAAAGTAGAGATTCTTCCGTATGGAAAATATTAAGTCAAAAGATCCTGCTTTTATCTGAAATGAATTCTTTCGTTCCTAACGTCGATAATAATAGAAGAGACCCGAGTGCAATCGATCAGTCAGAACGCGTTGTTCAGAATATGGTTGAAATCTGAAAGATTAGAAATATGTCATCTGATAATCATAGTGCGAGTTGGAATCTAAAGAAATTTCTATCTAAAGGAAGAAGACTAGTATTTTATAAATAAAAATTCGACGTTACTCTTTCAACGGCTCAATATAAATACGTACAGTTTAATATAACTTAGCATAGTTCATCTTCCTATTGCCCTGCATTCTCATTGATCCATGTATATATACATGTGCATTTACATATACACTCACACAGCCAACCTTATTTAATCCCCATTTTCTATCTCAAACCTAATCCAATCTACATCTATATCACCTGTATAGATGTGTTAGCCTTGGACTGGGTCTTTGATTAAGGAATTTGAATATACAGATTCCACAAAGTTTCATAATTAGAAACACTATCTGGCTGTTAACTGTTATATGTATTACTATATTAACTATTACATGTATCTTTTCCTTTTTTATATATCGTTGAGATTGACTGATAGAGGAACGAGTGGATGAATTTGTGATAGAAAAATATATTGAAATAAGTACAGGTATAAGTACAACCTGTATAGATGTTAGCCTTGAACTAGGTCTTTGATTAAGGGATTTGAATATATAGATACCACAAAGTTTCATAATTAGAAACACTATCTGACTGTTAACTATTATATGTATTATTATACTAACTATTATATCTTATCCTTTTTTATATATTGTTGAGGTTGACTGATAGAGGAACAAGTGGATGAATTTGTAATAGAAAAATATATTGAAATCAGTACAGGTATAAATACAGGTATAAATACAGGTATAAGTACAGGTATAAGTACAGGTATAAGTATAACCTGTATAGATGTTAGCCTTGAACTGGGTCTTTGATTAAGGGATTTGAATATATAGATACCACAAAGTTTCATAATTAGAAACACTATCTGACTGTTAACTATTATATATATTATTATACTAACTATTATATCTTATCCTTTTTTATATATTGTTGAGGTTGTCTGATAGAGGAACAAATGGATGAATTTTTAATAGAAAAATATATTGAAATCAGTATAGGTATAAGTATAACCTGTATAGATGTTAGCCTTGGACTAGGCCTTTGATTAAGGAATTTGAATATGCTGATTCCACAAAGTTTCATAATTAGAAATACTACCTGACTGTTAACTCCTTGGCTAATAACCACGAGTCTGACTCATGGTAAAGAATTTGTGCCATAAGCGAAAACCACAAGTCTAAAAGCACTATCTGTCCTCAAACGTTGTTTATTATTTCACAATTCCTTTTGTAGCCCCTAAATGTACATGTCATAAGAAGTATACATCTTGCGACAGTTCGGGCATACGGCTGAACAAATGAATGGCACGTTCTTGCTTACTATGGCTGGCGCGATCGGCAGATAGCGTGTAGGCCAAGGGTTAACTATTATATGTATTATTATACTAACTATAGTGTATGCTGATGTAGATCACTCACTGTTACAATGTTACAATACAATAGAAGAAGTTTATATATTTATGCCAAAGAACATTACCAAAAAGCTAACATTGTAGCTACATCAGAGGGCTACAAGAAACAGCAATAGAAATCTATTGTAGCTCTTTTCTTTCTAGACCTTGTAACCCAAAAGAAAATTTACATTCAAAGGCAGAATAATACGGACGTCTCCTTATTTTCAAATTTTTCTTTCACTAAATTCTATTCTCTTTGTAACAACGGTCTCCAGGTCACAGATATACAAAAGGAAAGGTGTACAATTTTAATTTAACACGCATATCTATATCCATATTAATTTTTTCCTTTTTCACTGACTATTTCTCTTAAACTAACAACGCTGTCTAATTCCAGAAACCCAATTTGTATACACGTTGTGGCATCGGGAAGGGGTACTACAATAAATTGTACGCTGCTTTTTGTCGACAGATGAGCAGGGGATCAGAGGTGGGAGTTGGGCTTAGAACCGGGAAAGAACCGGCACAGGAGGCGAGCGTTAACGCGACGATAACTCAGCCAGCGAGGAAATGTGCGCTCTGCCGTTTTTTGAAGTCGCTGTGCGCCTCTCACCGCTTCAAAAACTTGCAGGTAAACACCTGAACGAACAGAGTAAAAAGGCAATTGGAATAACGAAGCATCCTTTTTTGGCCGTCGTTTTTCTTTTTGCCGGGGAAAATTCAACCTCCAACCTTGCGATGGAAATTCGCGTCTCTCTCTCTCTCTTTCTGAAGAGAGAGAGTTGTCCGATCGTGTTATTGGAAGGAAAGCACAGCTGTATCGGACGTTGCAGAAAATCTGCACGTAAAACGTACATAAATTTACAAAAGTACAGCTTCTGATACGGAACATGCGCGAGGTGGACAGAGCTACGACTGGAATATTGGGTTGGCAACTAAGTGATTGCGGATTTTGTCAGTACCACCTAATGACAAAATCCGCAATCACTTAGTTGTCAACCCAATACTAAGGAAACGATAATAGGAGAGGGAAGCACGGGGCTGTAGGTAGCGCAAAGTTAGGGAAATTAGGTATTACGGGGCTATAAGATTATGCTAAAGACAGGTGTAACGCGGTATCGATGTAATACGATTTGCATGCTATTTCCACGACCATATCGATAGTCTGAGTAAGTGAAAGACGAATTACAACAGAAATAAGGAATCAGGGTATTTTCGTTGGTTGCCAGAACATTTTGAAGCATCCTGTACATCAAACTTTTTTCCAATCTGCTAGATAAATAAAAATAGTAAAAAAAAAAAAAAAAAAAATACGACGAATAACAATGAACACTACGATAGCTGCGATAGTTGAAACCACTAGATCGAACGAATTTCGAACGTTCAAATAAAACTACCAACGAAACAGCTAAAAAAGTAAAAACAATTAGAAAATTGTTGGCATGGCGAAAATTGTCGGAGAAAATATAGGAGACAGAAGTAAAACGTTGCTCGCGATATATAGAGACGATGGTGACAAGGTGTGGCTGTTTTCTCGCTAAATTTCAACCACTATAGTAATGCTGCAGCCACTTAAATAGGAAAACATGAAATCGCGCAACAAGTTTGCGCGGCCAGAGAATCTGAAACTGTAGGGGGCTGTTCGCAGACAGTTGCGCAACTCGAGTGCTCGTTCCTCTTCCTTCCTGCCATTTGGAATCGAATCAGTGGCGAGCGATTGAGTTGCCATAAATTCGCAACTCGAGTAGAATAGTCGTGAAAATGGTGGGAAAAGTTTGACGATGTGGTTTCACAGCCGCGAATTGAATTCGCGTTGATCGACCATTTCAATAGCATTTGCTTCTTTCCTCCTTTCGACGAAGCTGCAACGATGAAATTATCGACAGGTAAAATATACAGACGTGATACTACGTCGAAGAGTTTTGCGCTTCGAAATATTTTTCAATGGAGATAAAAAGTAATTAAAATCCATTTTGCCATTGCACGATGATTATTCAGATTTTTAAGATCGGTATTTGATGTTTCAGAAAGTCAGTGAGAAATGCTTTGCGTGCAATTGTCGCGGATCTTTTATTTTCGATTTTTTAATTTTTAATTTCCAATTTCTAATCCTCCATAGTCACTGGAAGTCGAATTAATCGACAATTATCACGTTCGAAATTGTATCTCGTTATTTCCGGAGAAAATTCATCGATGAAACTGTCATTGACCAGAGTTTCAATATGGACACGTAACGCCACGCCATTTCGGTTATGCTACGCTTCATAACGACTACAGTCAGTGCTATATTCTGTGTCGTTGATGGCGCGCGATTTCTTAATTTTACTTTACCGACCGCTAGCGATTCCACAGCATACGCACGTCCGACCGGCATCTCCAGTGCAGATTCTCCCTAGCGCCGGTTCTGTTCCCGTTTAAAGTCCTCAACACCGTTCAATTTCGTTCATTGTGAACGCTAAGTTTTTCAAACTGGTATAAAACTGTGGGAGCTTACGAAGCAACGCAATTGACGCAACTGAGCAAGGTATCTTAGCATTAAATATTATAATTATTGTTCAAATAATGAGAAAGATCGTCGGTGACAAAAAGCCGATTAATAGGATATCGATCGGTAATCGTCGACGATAAAATACCGATTTATCGACTATCGGTCGGTAAAGTGTTAATTTTCAGAAAAGTCGTTCGTATTTCTATCGTTTCGTTATTTTTTGCTATATCAACGGTGTTTCATCGAATTTTACTCTCTGTTTTTCTTAAAGTAACACTATATAATGTTTTATTAAATACAACATTTATATAAAACAGAACAACTATTTTATATATAACATAATAACTTGAAGTATCAACGGACAGCGCTCTATTCTTCTCTTGCACATCTCAAACAGCAATGAATTTGTTTTATCGCGCATCCACTTATTCATTCTCTCCTCCTCTTTCATTCCTTCCTCGTCCAATGCAGATGTACACACATCTATTTTCAGACATTTTCTATTTTCCTTTATTTAAAAAAACAGCCGATAATAGAATCGTCAATGGTTGAAGCTTAACCCTTTGCACTCGTACGTCGAGTGTGACTCGATATCAGTTTTTATCTCGGGAGCTCCTTTGTCGAGTCTCGCTCGACATTCTTTCAGTCCCACCTTTTTCTGTGAAACGTGCGAAAGAAAGGCAGGAATTCTACTGCTGGAAATTGTTTCAAGATATATCATACACTTAAAAATTACAAAATACAATAGAGCGAATAAAACTGGTATTTAAGTGAATTACTTTCTTCCTTTATTTGTTTAAATTGTCTTATTTTCTAGTCAAAGTAAATTTCAAATAAAACACTTAAAAGCGTTAGGAACGAAATTGAAATAAAATTCAGAATGCAAAGTGTTAAGAATGGGATACACGGTACAATAGGAATTCGAATATTACAATTCCAATGGTATTGGGTTGGCAACTAAATGATTGCGGACTTTGTCAATACCATCTAACGACAAAGCCCGCAATCACTTAGTTGCCAACCCAATATTTCCATGTTGCTTTTCGACGAACATTCGATGACGAAACGTTGCGCGATCGGTTTCTAAGCGTGGCGCAATTGGCAAAAAAATCACCTCGCGAGCGAAACAGATGGTGGACGTTGAATCGATCGATTATCAACTCGTGACGTTTCAATTTTTCCATTTGTGGATTGAGGGGGGAATTAGTTCCAACGGACCAGGATAATGGAAAATACGCGTAGCACGTCGTTGCAGATTATAAGCACCGATGATCACCGGTTCCGCGAATTACAAAATTGTTTATTCTCATGGATGGTCCTGCTCTTTCATGTTGCTGCTCGCGTTTGTAGCTCGTGGCTAAAAATCGCTGTTTGCCCGCCGGTGTTCACCACCAACACGACCGGATCAGATAATCCGGTTGAAATCGCTGCATTATGAAACATCCGTGTAATTCCTCTCTGCAAATATTGTCCGATGACTGTGAACCTCGTGTTACATTCTGTAACGGCGCTTTAGCTTCTGTTTCGTCGCAGCACGATGAATCCGATTATGGTGCACACCTTTTCCTTGTATTCTCCTCTTCTTTATATTCCAGCGGTCGATCAAAACGATAACTAGTTACCATGCAAGCTGATATTTATCGCGGTTTGGGTTACGTCTGACTGAAATTTGATCCGCGTCACGCAGCTACCTAGCCTTCTCTTTTCAAACTCGATTTCTCTCGCGTCTAAGTTACATTTCGAATATTGGGTTGGCTACTAAGTGCCACCTAATGACAAAACCCGCAATCACTTATTTGTCAACTGAATAGCTTTCGGTTACATCAGCGAATGAAACATCATTTTTGTTACACATTAATTTACACATTAATAATTTATCAATAAAACACTATTTACTTGATGTGTATTGAATTTAATTGACCTCTGACGTGGATCGTCTTAAGTCAAAGGACAATTGCACATCTAAAGAAATTGAGTCAGGTCGAGTACTATGCGATGCTACTGCGGTAGCACGTCATGTTATTAGCACTCGTTGATGCTGTCGAATATTCTCAATGTTACAAACGCGTTGATGTTTTCCGTTTGTCAAAAGTGTCGAGAACGTAACGTCACGCCGATGCTCGAACATTTCTAAAGTTTCTCGGACATGCAGCGTCGCGTCAACGCTACTCGGGTCAAACTGACCCGAAACCGTGCCACGCGTCCCTGGCAATCCGTTTCCTTCGGTTACGCCTGCTTAATCCGAGCTTCAGATCGCAGCTGATCCTCGAGGCTCGAGAGCTCTCGATCCTTGACGCGTACAGCTTACGTTTGACTAGAGCCAGCTTCCTGCTCCATAGTAAATCTTCGTTCTGTCGTGCGATAGAACTCGGATGGATAACACCGTCGTGCAATTTCTACGTCAGATTTCAAGAATACTGAGCAACAAAGACAACTGGACACTATATTATACTTTATATCCAATTTATTATAATATCAGGTTTCGCAAGGGTGGAAGGATAAATTTGACTGAAAACAAATTTGAAGACAGCTGGGAGATTTGAAGGTTAATCTATATTTGGCCTATGTCGTGTGTCTTGCAAAAGAATTAGACGCTGCTTCGATCGCCAGAATAAGATCGAAGGCTTTCGCAGTCGAAAATTATTAACACGAAGCTATTGGATTGGCAACTAAGTGATTGCGGATTTTGTCATTACCATCTAATGGTAATTAGATAATTAGATGGTAAGGACAAAATCCGCAATCGCTTAGTTGCCAAGCCAATATGTTCTTAGAGTACGATATACAGTAAATCAAGCAGAATTTTAATATACTGAGCAATTAATAAAATAGGACAATGTTCTTGACATCTTTGGACGATAGAAATTGACAAGGTAACTGCATTCCTTTTGCACCATTACGTTAACGTAGTACTACGTTTGCCCGAGTTATACAAGTTCCTACGACTCCTTGCGTAGTCTAGAATGATTCGTTTAGTAAATCTTAGTTTAATTAAATTTGGTCACGTATTCTGGTAGAAATTAGCACAGCCTTGGGGCATAAGAAGAGTTTCACTTCGATAGACGATTAATCAACGAAGAAGTCTGTGTTTTTCGTTAACCGAACACCAACAGCCCCGCAGCTATCTCCATGTATCTTCTTCGACTTAGGAAAGTCTGACGTTAGCTGGCAAGCTCTGCAGCAACAGCTTCTCTTCCTCTTTTCATTTCTCGCGTAAACCATATCACCTTACGCGACAGATACAAACGTTTAGAACCACTGTATCGCGTGAAAGTTTTAGCAGCAACGATATTCCATTCTTTTTATATATTGGCTTGGCAACTAAGTGATTGCGGATTTTGTCATTACTATCTAATGATAAAACCCGCAATCACTTAGTTGCCAACCCAATAAAACCTTGGGAAGGATATACCGGGAATTATATTTATATAAAAATTGAAAAGGATGAACCAGGAAAAGATTAAAAAATTTCTGCGAATTCAACGGATTGGTCGTTTCGAACAAACGAACGAATCGGACTGTCTATCGTCGCGATTTTCCATTCTCGTCGGAAGCTCGCTGATGGGTAATTTGAAAAGCAGGAAAATTTTGCTGGAGACAAATTTTTAGCGGCATTTACTCGCGTTAGAAGCTACTAGGTCTACTTTTTCTCTTAAACAGTTCGAAGAATACTTTGAAATATCTTGATGAATTTTGTAGCGTGTCCTTTCGAACAATCGATACGATTTCGCGATTAAACGGTGTTTCTTCCGAGAACAAAGGCCACGGCGTTCGCTTGAAATCGCTTTCCAAGTAAATTTGTCCGAACCTATGGAACTGATTCGGGGAAACGCTAAAAACCGGGGAAATGAAAGAAGAAATAAAATATAAAAAGCAATACCGCGGGATTAACGGCGAGGCAAGCGAATGAAACAAAGAAAATGGAAAAGGAGAAACGACAATGGCGCGGCGTTCCACTGGTTTAATTCGCCTTTCAATGGCTCGCCGCCCAGCTTCTCCCACTCTCGATACTTCCGTGCTTCCTTTGATTTCACGCATCTCTAATTCAGTCAACGGTTCCAAGTAATTCTTTAATCCTGTCCGGCCTTTTTTTTTTGTCGAACTCCAGCCAGAACTCGATTCCATCTCGATCGAATAAATCGATCGTCTCACGCTTCGATGCTTCGCAAGCTTTCGAACTCTCGCGAACGATCGTCCAACTGGGAACATTTTCCTGGCCATAGAGGGATGCATATCTTCGCGTGAAATACTTTCCGAACGAACAGCTAAATTAGGAGGTTCACTCGAAGCAACGTCTGTCGCAAACGCGGCGAAGTATTGCAACGCTTGCGGAGTAGACGTTGTCCGGGAAGCCCGTGCCGATTTTCCGTACGCGGCATAAGGACAGCTCGGATTATGTGAAAATTATTGAACACGAGTGACACGTGCAACTCGACTCTTAACTCTCGACTACTCTCACTCTACTCTCAACTTACGACTACTCAGCTCGACTTTCAACTCACGACTACTCAACTCAAGACTACTCAGCTCGTCTCTCAACTCACGACTACTCAACTCAAGACTACTCGACTCAAGACTACTCAACTCAAGACTACTTAACTCACGACTACTCAGTTCGACTCTCAACTGACGACTACTCAACTCAAAACTACTTAACTCGCAACTACTCAGCTTGACTCTCAACTCACGACTACCCAATTCACAACTACTCAACTTACGACTACGAAACTCGACTCTCAATTCACGACTCGACTCTCCATTCACGACTACTCACAACTCATCACTCCCCCACTCGACTCTTCAGGTAACGACCACTCGATAAAACTGCCAAGTCCTTTCGCCTAGCGGCACTTGGATCTTCCCACAATATTGTTTATGGTTCACGCGATATTTCTTAGGCCATTTGTCTAAGATATTACAATATAATATGTAATATTAGCTATAGAAGATTATAAACAATCTTTGAAAAATTTTCGGTAGGAAAGGTTGCTTCTAGTTTCTAAACTTTTCAGGAAGTAAATATGTCAGGTAAATGCTTAAGAAACGTTGAAAGAAGATTACTTGTTCCTGTTTCCTTTTACTTTTTAGGTGGAAATGCTGTATCAACGCTACTTTCTCAGGATGAACCAAAGCAACATGACACACGTTCTCGGCTTACTAGCGGGGCTGGCGTTTGCCCTGGGTATGCTTCTGATGTTGAGACTCGTTGTAGAAGACAGCCAACAATTCCTTGCCACTTTAGAGAGGCCAGAAAACCTGTCGCTAGCAGTGACGCTGGTCGTCTGCGTCGCAATTTATGCTGGTAAGTATCAGAAAACTAAGAGACAGGGTACAAAATCCACCAAGAGTTTACCACCAAATTACTGGACAAATCTTTCGCACGAGAGATTGGCCAGCCGTGCGAGGACTTCTTCAGAAACAAAATCCAAACACAACGCGCAAATAAAATCTCGAAATTCAACTTGGTCAAATTTCACTGCCAAATTGTCGTTGTCCAAATACGACTCACATTTCACATAGATCGTACGAAAATAGATTCCGCTGGTGCGAACGAAAGCGTGAGATCTCTGCAACCGTCGCCGCAGGGCAGCAATTTTCTTCGAAACGAACGATACAGCCTGAATTTTATCCGAAGGATCAACTAGATCGTTTTCCACGTTTTCCGTCGCTTTCGTTTCAACTTCGGTTGACCCACTTGCGCCGCCTCAATGTTAATTAAAATTTCCACGGCAAACGTTATGCCCGTGTGTAATGCGCGCATAGTTTCAGCAAAAAGACAACAGAACCAAAGAGGCTTGCGAGAAAAGGTGGGAGAGAAAAAAGTACAAAAATATCAGAATGCCATCGCGTCCTCTTACGACAGCGCGTACGTGCGTCGTAATAGTCGTACGAAGCACGTGTGCAGCGTCGCTGACATCAAAGGTCGAGCGGCGCATCAGATTTTCAAAGCGGTTCTCCACGAGCAAGTTTTTTTCCATCTACTTTCGCAACCCTTCGTCTCTGACAGCGGCTGTTCCCGCTCGCAAAGTTTCAACGCGAGCGAAACGGCCACCGCTAACTTCATCGGAAAACTTATCCGCGACACGTACTCGTGCCTCATACGGGAAAAGCTCTTAACCAGTGAGCTGTTTCTGACGAGTATACTCGTCGCGTCGTCCTACGCGGTATATCAAACGGAACAGCCTCTTGCAGAGATCTCAGCATGGTAGACGACCCCATCGATCACGAGGAACATAGCGACGACCAGTTACGATGAAAATACCGTGCTACGCGTCCTGACAAAATCCTCGCAGTCGTCCCAATCGCTTTGTATTTATCAGATCAGTTTAATCGCTGAGGCAACTAAGTGATTGCGGATTTTCTCATTGCCACCTAATGACAAAATCCGCGATCACTTGGTTGCCAACTCAATACAACGTCGAGCTATGCTCGTGGTACTTGGGTTAGAAAGCCGATTAATAGGCTATCGGTCGCTAAGCGTCGGCGAAAAGCAACCGATTAATCGGCTATCGGTCGGTAAGCGTTGGCAACAAGCAACCGATTAATCGGCTATCGGTCGGTAAAGTGTTAAGAAGATTACAATGAAATACAAAATACCGTGAGTTGTCTGCAGCGTTCATCAAATGTACTGGCACTTTTTCAAAACACACAAAATCTAAACAGCGCGATCTTGCTGCTTGCGACTCAAACGGTTAATTAAATGGTAGCACAAGCGGCTAAACGTTGCATACACCGCACAGACTAACTGCCCTCTGGAGTTCTAGCGACTTGTCGAGTTTCCTTAAATTGCAGCCTTGGTAGCAGCGATATCCAGGCCTGGGATGAATGAAATCTGGTTAGCCGGCGTGAGTGGAATAGTCCTGGTGACTCTACTAGCTGTGCAAGTGGCTTTGAATGTACATCTGGCGCTCGGATCAAAGGAACATCGTAGCGGAGGTCCTTTGGCTGCAGTGTGGGCTGTGTGCTTCTTCATTTACATGGCGTACGCACTTCTGCCCATAAGGCTGCGGCACGCGTGCATCGCTGGTTTCATTTTCTCGCTGGCGCATCTGATCGGAGCATTCGTCCTCTACCCTTCGCAATATCCTGCCATGATGGAACACGTGAGTGACATTCTGTAGCCTTGTAAATCCCGTTCAATTGCTATTTTACATGCGCCTGGCTAACGCTTCTATCGGGCAAAAAGAATCGCGGCAAATTGGGACGCGATATTGGTGATTGGGATTCCCCTGACGAGTTTCTGGCTCGTGACCCCGTTGTCGCATATTTTTATCTCTTAAGAAGATCGTCTGTAGCGGCACATGAGTCAACGGACATTTTTAATCAGGTTGTGGTTTTGCCTCGGTTTCTCAAGACCGTTAAATTATGTGTTATGTAAAAACAATTAACCCGGGGCAAAACAATGTCGCCGCTACGCGCAACCGTCGGACAACGGCGAATTCAAATGTTCCGGCTCTCCCCCAACTAGTATAAATACACGGACGCGATCGCGAGCGACTTTGACGATTATAAATGATCAAGGCGATTAGTTGCGGATTATCGATATTGACGAGTATCTCAAGGACTTCGTACGAGCGTATTTATTTACTCATTTTAAATATACGTGTTACGTCGCCTAAAACATCTACATTCCAGCCCTCGCGACCGGACAGCCAACGGCCTGCGCAACGTCATTCCGACCCTCGATAAACCTAAGCACCCAATATAGCCTTTCACTTTCACGATATTGTATTAACATGCGTCTTCAGGCAATCCCTTTGTCCTGAAGAATTTTGGTACGCCACGAGGCTTACCACAGGCTATATTTTCTAACCGTCGCTCGCGGCCCTACAGTGTCGCAGGCAGATCGTCTTATCTGACTGCCGGATCATATACAATGTATCGACGAGCGCATAGTTGTTGCCAAGCAGCGAGCTCTCGAAACGTCGAATTTTGTCCGTTACGTTTCCCACACAAGAACGGACATACGTGATCATAGGCGCGAACGGTGGCGTGACTCGAGCATAGTGGGGGTCGTCTTCAAAATGAAACAAAGGAATCATCGAAAGACTAGCAGTTCCTTCTGACGAGTCGAACGTTATACATCGTATAAATTTATATCTATTTAATCGTGTAGACTAAGTGTTGGAAATATATACTTTAACTCTGTGAACCACAGTGTTATACTAACTGAATCACCCCTATTATCCTAACCGAAATCAGGAGATCGAACTATTCGTGGTGTCGATTATTGCAATCGTAACGGGAATTTACGACTCCCGTTGACGCGTATTCTCGCGACCGCGTCTCCCCGCGATAGCTCGAAAGTACAATACGCGACGATCGGTTGCAAGTAATATCTGCTTCGTTACTATCTAATACTCCACACTAACCTATCCTCCACACGTCAAACGAACGTTGACATAATATAACAATATCCATCGTGATAATACGAAAAGCTGCGAGTGGCGAATTTTCTACGCATTCGACTTGCACGTTTAATGGGAAAAATATCGCAACGAGTCGAAGCGCGACAAAGTTTCATTTCTCCCATTTCTCCCTTAGACTACTTAGGTAGTTTTTACAAGCAACTTTCAACCCATTACAACGAAGATTAAAAGCTTTCGTAAAAGAACGTTGACCCAGGTGCGCGAGGATTTTCATCCGATCTTCTTCGTATAATACTTCCTCTTCGGTATAATATTAAGCATGTAAATTGCATGCGTTAACTACTACACTTTTGAATCCCATCAGACAGTTGCTGGAAAACGTTCATTCTCACCATTCTTCAAATATAACGAAATGCAATGAATCATCGCGTTAGATTTTCCGATTCTCTCGGAATGTTCTTCGCTGTCGAATGAATTAGACCGGAAGCGGATCGACAGACTCGGACTTGTTAGAGCGCGGATTTTTACGCGGAGAGTTCGAAGGTTTTATAGGAAATTCGAAATCGTAACAATCCACCTGATATTTGCAAACGTACGAAACACTCGAACACTAAAACTATACGTTTTAACGCTTAGCGATCGAAATAAGTTTCTTGTGAGATTCCATTTCTTTGATTACAGGAGAAAAGCTACGAATTCTCACGAACATAGTAGCCGCAGTTCTACGCGATATTCGCTCGAAACGATCGTTGCGAATTCTCAATTTTGCTTGGCAACTAAGTGATTGAGGATTCTGTCATTATATATATAATTTACTTTATTTATTTAATTTATATATATATATAAAATTTGTAGTTGATTTCTCATTAACTCTTACTGTATTTAATTTCATTATTCCCAAAATAAGCTCGATTTTATAGAATCGATCGTCTGATTTACCCGAAGGATTTACGTTATTACATATATGTATATCGACGATCGATTCTGTAAAATCGTAGAAAATCGAGAATCCTAAATTATCGATCTTCTCTCGTGATCTAATCTATTCGCAAAACGACTGCCGATAAAACAGAGCAAAAGTAAAAATATCGGTTGGCGGGTAGTTTGAATTCTATAGAATTTACATACATATATGTATATACATGCGGAGTGTAAAAAAGTTGAGAAGTTTTCGAAGACGAAGCAAACGTTTGGACGTGTTTTCTTTATGGAAAAATGGCTCGGGTTTATGGGCAAATATTGAAGCGAACGTAGTAAATGGATTCAGTGTAGGGAATAGGGAACGTTACGATCACGACAGGCATAAAGTTGGTAGAAATTTTTGGCCAAGTATCGACCCTTCACTAGTTAATAATCTCTTATTAAATAAAGGAGGAAAGAAGACAGCGAGGGAATTATTTCGAGGAGGAAATTTAGTGAAATTTCATTTAATTTGATTTAATTTCACATTATCGAAAAATCCAAGTACTCTTTTACTAGACCTAATATTAGTATACCCGCCACTCTTTCTACTCGAGATACGCTTCTCTTGATTTTTTAAACTCGTGTTCAATCGTTGCAACATGGAGCGTTATGTTTTAACGCCACGTCGATAATACGAGGGAAAGTCTACTGAGAGTAGATTTTAAGACATAGAATAGATGGTTCCAGCGCTGTGATTTTTCTGTCTAATTAAATCACAAGAGAAAATAATGTTATTATCTACTCGCTTAGTAATTTTATATAACGAAGGAAAATTGCAACACCGCAAATTCCAAGCTACCTGCACCGTAACAAAATCCCTGCTTCGTGTTATTTTTATTAATTAGACCAGAGTTTCACATATTTTTTTTTTTGTGCTTTTCATCATTATCCACAGTTTGAAATATAAAAGCTTATCAGCTTTATTCGTTCCCCTTCTGTCCTAACTTTTAACTTCACTCAAACAAACTGATATTCCAAACATGTTGCAATTTTACTTGGATTTTGAACGAATAATGAAAGAAACGTCAGAACGTTTCTATAAATTTATTTATCTATCACGTTGGCTTGCTTTTGCATTTCGTGCATTCATTTCCAACTTACGACCACTTCAAGTGGAAAAGTTTCAACTTTTCTTCCGACATTGCCAACTTTATCCAACGGAAGTGGACAATTTTCCCGCTCTTCGACCTTCTTTCTTGGATGATAAATTACGCTCAACTATGATAAATCATGCTGATAGGCTTATTGGTTCTAGCCACGAGTTTCTATAAAACAAAGAGGGAAAATGAAGCAAGTGGGTGAAAATACAGAAGGAGGTTCGATCGCGACGAAATATTTGTCGTTAGGTGAAAGGTTTCTTCCGGCGATTGGAGTTGCCATGTAGTTTTCATCTGGAAACAAAATTATTGTATCGCTGACGCGGTGGGAAATCGCCTTTTCCTCGCCCTTTCTTTTCACGCGTTCGCTGCAATTTGCCAAATTGTCGAGACTCTCGTCTTACGAAAAAGCCTCGGCAAATCTTTGAACGTTCGAGCTATTGCACTTTCGTTGCCTTAAGCTTTGCCTCCGCCGTTGTGAATTTCACTCCACTTGTCCCTTTTTCACAGGTTTTCTCGCGATTGAATAAAACGATAGAAGAAATGGGCAAAAGGCGTATAAAATTTTTGGTCTTTTGTATTTTCACATCCGTGCAATTCTTTTTACTTTCGGTGCTGGTAATTAGAACTGAGTCTTCGGAGATGTTGAGAAATTTTTGAAATATTTGGAAAAAGTTGCAAGTATCGAAGCAGGCATTTTCCGGAATATCGATGAAATTGGAAATAAGAAAATTCGTGGAAGTATTGCAGTAGCCGGAGATATTGAAATGTCGGATATCGATAAAATCGAAGACGTTGCAATTTTGTTAGCATCGAACGAAGTAGCATATTGAAATCTGGAGATATTAATAAAAATGGGTATATTAATAAAAATCAATGTCAATGTGATTTTAGAAATATTGAAATATATTTCTGAAGTATTTTAAAGCTGGAAGCAATCAAATTTGCAAATACTGTGGCAGCCAGATATGTTAAAAGGTGGGAATATTATAAAATATCCTAAATTGAATAATATAAAGTTATAAAAATTCCAGAAACATTAAAAAAATTGAATACCAAAGTCAAAAAATACTTCTAAAACAGAAAGTAATAAAATTTGCAAATGCTGTGACAGTCAGATATGTTAAAAGGTGGGAATATTATAAAATATCCTAAATTGAATAATATAAAGTTATAAAAATTCCAGAAACATTAAAAAAATTGAATACCAAAGTCAAAAAATACTTCTAAAACAGAAAGTAATCAAATTTGCAAATACTGTGGCAGTCAGATATGTTAAAAGGTGGGAATATTATAAAATATCCTAAATTGAATAATATAAAGTTATAAAAATTCCAGAAACATTAAAAAAATTGAATACCAAAGTCAAAAAATACTTCTAAAACAGAAAGTAATCAAATTTGCAAATACTGTGGCAGTCAGATATGTTAAAAGGTGGGAATATTATAAAATATCCTAAATTGAATAATATAAAGTTATAAAAATTCCAGAAACATTAAAATAATTGAATACCAAAGTCAAAAAATACTTCTAAAACAGAAAGTAATAAAATTTGCAAATACTGTGACAGTCAGATATGTTAAAAGGTGGGAATATTATAAAATATCCTAAATTGAATAATATAAAGTTATAAAAATTCCAGAAACATTGAAAAAATTGAATACCAAAGTCAAAAAATACTTCTAAAACAGAAAGTAATCAAATTTGCAAATACTGTGGCAGTCAGATATGTTAAAAGGTGGGAATATTATAAAATATCCTAAATTGAATAATATAAAGTTATAAAAATTCCAGAAACATTACAAAAATTGAATACCAAAGTCAAAAAATACTTCTAAAACAGAAAGCAATAAAATTTGCAAACACTGTGGCAGTCAGATATGTTAAAAGGTGGGAATATTATAAAATATCCTAAATTGAATAATATAAAGTTATAAAAATTCCAGAAACATTAAAATAATTGAATACCAAAGTCAAAAAATACTTCTAAAACAGAAAGTAATAAAATTTGCAAATACTGTGACAGTCAGATATGTTAAAAGGTGGAAATATTATAAAATTCCCTAAATTGAATAATATAAAGTTATAAAAATTCTAGGAACATTGAAAAAATTGAATGCCAAAGTCAAAAAATACTTCTAATATTGAAAGCAATAAAATTTGCAAATACTGTGGCAGCCAGATATGTTAAAAGGTGGAAATGTTATAAAATATCCTAAATTGAATAATATAAAGTTATAAAAATTCCAGAAACATTAAAAAAATTGAATACCAAAGTCAAAAAATACTTCTAAAAAAGAAAGTAATAAAATTTGCAAATACTGTGGCAGCCAGATATGTTAAAAGGTGGAAATATTATAAAATATCCTAAATTGAATAATATAAAGTTATAAAAATTCTAGGAACATTGAAAAAATTGAATGCCAAAATCCAGAAATACTTCTAAAACAGAAAGTAATAAAATTTGCAAATACTGTGGCAGCCAGATATGTTAAAAGGTGGAAATATTATAAAATTACCTAAATTGAATAATATAAAGTTATAAAAATTCCAGAAACATTAAAATAATTGAATACCAAAGTCAAAAAATACTTCTAAAACAGAAAGTAATCAAATTTGCAAATACTGTGGCAGCCAGATATGTTAAAAGGTGGGAATATTATAAAATATCCTAAATTGAATAATATAAAGTTATAAAAATTCTAGAAACATTGAAAAAATTGAATACCAAAGTCAAAAAATACTTCTAAAATTGAAAACGATAAAATTTGCAAACACTGTGGCAGCCAGATATGTTAAAAGGTGGGAATATTATAAAATATCCTAAATTGAATAATATAAAGTTATAAAAATTCCAGAAACATTACAAAAATTGAATACCAAAGTCAAAAAATACTTCTAAAACTGAAAGCAATCAAATTTGCAAATACTGTGGCAGTCAGATATGTCAGAATTCCAGAATATTACATTATAAAAATGGAAATATTAAAAGTTGAGAACATACGTTTTCATTCTCAGTACTTTCATCTACCTAAGTAAATGGGATAGAAAGACGTAGACGTTGATGGTCTTTCGCTAAAAATTGCACTGTTCAATAAAATAGATGAAAAATTGATCGGAGGTAAAGGATGGTTTTCCGTGCGGTGAAAATTTAGTGTATTCGAATGGCAAGCCTCAGGCAATTTTCGAAATTGGCCGATGCTCTCGGTCAATTAGCTTTCGCTCTCGTTGCTGAAATCCGGAAGCATACTATATCGAAAATATCGATACGAGTGAAGTTTGAGGAGGGCAAACTTTATTGGTAAAACCTAGGGAAACATTGATCTGGCCATTCTCAACCCCGTAAATTTTATCAGAATATGCGAAATTCCCTATCTGCTACGTTCCTCCCATTTTCCATGTAGAACCGATAAAAGAATTTGAATCTAAACTTAACACTTCACCGACCGCTAGCGGTTCAACAGCATATGCACATCCGACCTGCAGCTCAGATGCAGATTCTGCCTGGCGCTGGCTCTGTTTCCGTTTAGACTCTCCAATACCATTCTTTTCGTTCATCGCGAACGATAAGTTTTTCAAATTGGTATAAAACTGTGGGAGCTTACAAAGCAACGCGACTGACTCAACTGAGCAAGGTACCTTAGTACTAAATAACAAATTATTGCTCAAATAATGAGAAAGATTGTCGGCGACAAAAAGCCGATTAATACGCTATCGATCGGTAAAGTGTTAAATAAGAAATCTCAGCTGCACCTAATCGCAGGTCATTGCCAGTATGTTGCTCATAACTAAAATTCTACTTTAAAATGTTATTAACTGATTAAATATATTATTTATTATATAAATTTCTAGTCGAAATTTTAATCTTCCTTGCAATTAGATGCAGAATAGAAAATGTGTTTTTATTAATACTTAACATTTTTGCACTGTTTAAAAGACATTTACTTGTGGAAGGATTAATATCATCGAGCAGAATTAGAATTCCTGACATCCACACATTAATTTCATTCAAACTCAAATAGCAGTTGCTGGCTCATAAAAAAAGTCAGCTATCACGAAAACTGCTAATTATTACCGTCAGCATACAATTAGCCACTTTAGTATTACGATTGTGATAATTACATAGAAAATGAAACGAATTTTCCTCAACAAAGTGTCGCTTTCGATTTCAAATTCAACTTCGTAAAGTAGATAAAATTTGTTCCTTTGAAATATTTCCTCCGTTTGTATTTTGTATACTATAGCAATATCCGTCTACTGTTATCATAGGTGGAAACCATAATAGAGAAGCTTATTAACTCCCATTATCATCATCCTGTTTATTCAATTCCAGGGAATATCCCAGAATTTTTGTTTTATTTATTCATTCGTGTGCATTATACAGGTAACATTCTTTGCTATAGGCAAAGACGGATATAAGTGGACAAATATTCAACGATTCATAGCAAACGACAGATTATGCAGAAATAGAGACGAATTAGGTACATTAGATTTTCTCACACGTCTCTTAAACACATGCGGTTTAAACGAAGATACGGAAAAGATGTGGAGTAGATGGACGAGTGAATTGGTGTATTTACAAATACGCTGGATGCAGCTTAGTAAGTTTTAGAGATGCGTGGACTAATGGAAACTTCCTGACAGCCATAGATGGAGTATTAAGCTGAAAAAACCGCAGAACTTGTACATGGTTTACGTACACAGCTGTTTGCAGTTTTACAGGAAAATGTAACGCCAACTGTAAATCTGCGCTGTTCCAACGTAAAATGTGTGGAGGATGCTAAAAGCGGATCATAGTTGTGGTGTTATCGGACTTCTTTTAAATACACAGCGTATGCCGTTGGACCGTATCTAGAAACACATCTACAAATTCTCACTTGATCCTCTAAGGATAAATTCCTTTTGTCAGTAGCTTCGTGGTGTTCCATGTTAACACGTCTGGCACTGCTTTGAAGAGTATCAGCAACCACTGGAAGTCGTTGGAATTGAACCGTCGCTCGCTCAAAGGACGCTGAACACGGCTCACAGAAGACGCTGCCTCACCCTAATAAAGCTGAACTTCAGGTTCTGGACAGCGGTGCATTTGCACGTGCTGTCCCGATTCCGGTGTACATCGAATTTCTTGCAGAACTTAGTTTGAGGAATATGCGAATCAAAGTTACCTAATCCCTCCTCTTTGAACCTAGACATCGGAAAACTCTTCTTCCCCTTTTGTGTAAAACAGTCGCTTTCGAAGGTAAGCCAGATCCGATTTAGAGGTTAGGTTTTGTCTATCTTTCTCTTCCTTAGAAATTTGGCTTTAGCTTGTGGGGAAGTTTGGGATTTTTCTTACGACCTGCTATTTTGTTAAGTCTAACTTACGTGTCTATTTCAGCTTCGATGCACACCGAGTCTCTTGCAGAACTTAATTTAGGGAATGTGTGTGTTAAATTTACCAAACTCCTATTCTTTGAGTCTAGACATCGCGAAACTCTTCTTCTCCTTTTGTGTAAAACAGTTACTTTCGAAGGTAACCCAAATAGGATTTAGAGGTTAGGTTTGTCTATCTTTCTCTTCCTTAGAAATTTGCCTTTAGCTTGTGGGGAAGTTTGGGATTTTTCTCGTGACTCGGTACTTTTCATAGACCCTTTTTAACTCTAACTTACGTATGTGTTTCAGCTTGGTTGCACGTCAGATCTTTTGTGAAATTCACTTTAGGGATTGCATCTATTAAATTTACTAGCTTCCCTCTTCTTTGCTGATTTTTGAACCTCCATTTTTCTTCTGACTAGGTATTTTTCCATGGACCCTTCTCAACTTTAACTTACGCGCGTGCTTCAGCTTCGATACGCGTCAGATCTTTTGTGAAACTTACTTCGCGCATTGGGTCTATGGAATTTATCAAATTTTTACTATTCCTATGAAACTGAAATTGAATAGGAGATCAAGAGGGAACCGTTTCCTTTTAAACAATTTTCCAGGCTTCCTGTTTTCATTACGGATAACACGAGATGAGCTCCTGTCGTGGTGAACAGGAGTTTCTGGAAGATAGATAGCCTTTTCGATCTACGAGGATCTTCTTTTGATCCTCTTCGCTCTTGTTTCCCGGTTTCACGATCCAGCTTATTATTTTCCTGACGCTGCAAATTAACTACGCTGTTTATCTCGCCAGACAATAAGAGCTTCCAGATTAAGACAACCTACCAGTTAATTAATTTATTCAAGAAACTTGAGACGCGCTTTCCTGCCCAAACAACTCGGATATAATTTCAAAGAAGGGAATACTGCGTTACCCGGCAAGTTGGTTCCGATTTTTAGCGAATTTGGTCGCCTTGAAAGATCGTATTGCAAAGTTTCTCACCAAAAAAACTGAGAGGTTCCTAGAAGCACGAAACACTCGAGTTGCGTGAAAAATGGATAAAATTCGTGGAACAAAATGCCACCTATATCATTCAATAAATATAGATCTTTCAGGACGTGCCAATATTTTCTTACAATTTTTCGAAACAAGACTTCATTTAATTAATAATTACTCTTCATTATAAATTACATTTCGAAATTTCTAAGTGACCAATTTCCTCCCAATAATTTTGAACTTGGACGTCTCCAAATTCCCCAATATATCAGCATTATTTCAAAGATTCGATAGCTGCAAAATTTGTCGTTTCACGCGTTACTCCATACGCTGAAATATTCTACCTGTTAGCTGAAAATTATTTGCCCATGAAAATTATCGAACGATTAGCAATAGGAAAATAGTAAAACTATCGGAGAATGTTCTCGTCGATTTGCCGCTCTATTACACACGATCGCGCTGGCAACATATGCGGCCACTGATAAGAGATAAGAAAAACAGATCGATGACGCGAAAGCATAAAGCTGACACGGACTCTACTAGGAAATCTCGTGGAAACAGTTCGTTGTTATTGGATTTCTTTCGAGCTTGGTATCTTCATCCATCAAGTCCCCTTGCTTACTCAATGCCCATCCTCTTCTAGCCAATTTATTTAGCTTTTATTACACTGAAAGCACAGAATGCATCCTCTAGTTCTATCAACGCGCGAGGAAACAGTCTCTTCGATGGATTCTTTAATCGTCTACCTTTTTTCCTTCGATCGGTGCAATACGGTTGCACAAAAACACTTCCATCTATTTTCAAACATTTCACGGAAAACTTCTTCGAAATACTTCGAAGATTGACTTAAGGATTTAGGGGGAATTAATTTCTGTTCGGTGAAATTAAATTAAATTAATTAAAAGTATTCATTTGTTGCCTGGGTCGAGAGTCGACGACGCAAAGCCTGAAAAAACAGTAAAATAGCGAGCCTCAGTTTTAACGACGAACGTTAGCGATGAATTAAACGCTGAGCTGAAAAGCCGCGGTGATCGTGTGGCGAACCGTCGTTTTATTTGGCAACAGTTGGCAAAAGCGTTGGCAAGAACACCCACTTGCAAGTTGTCGAAGTGTGCGGCAAATTACGGTGCAATTTTCGGGAAAAGTCGCGTGACACCGGCAACACGGGAATTTGAAGGAGGCAGCCGGTTCGAGGAACCGAGGAACAAGAGGTAGTCGCGGTAACGACGCGATTATTAACCGAAACGCCGCAATCGATGCGCGTTAGATCGAGATACGCGCGAAAACACGCCTCGGCATCACGACACACTATGAAAGTTTCACGTTAATAATAGACTCGGGTCGTATGGAACCCAACCAACTTTTATACTAGGGAATTTCGAGGGTGCGTTCACCCTGGCTTCACTGACCAACTGTTTCCACTGCCCTGGAAAATGTGACTCACGAAAATAATTAATACCTCGACGTGTTGCAGGATTTCTGACTACTTTCTTATTTAATAACATAAAATTGTATGAAATTGTCCAATTAGGCGAGTAATTTGGGTAGATGAATCTTTGAATGTCATTCTTATCGTTGTCGTCATCGTCCAACGAGCAACTAGAAAAATGTCGCTACCAACGAGCCAAAAATTCCTCACTTGCGTCATTCAGATTCATTTTGGTGGGTCGAAATTACGAAACTTTGGAAAAGCAAGTAAAATACTGTTTTTTGCTAATAGCACAAGTACGTATACGTCTAGTAATTTTTCTACTATCGCCTTTAACGGATTAAGGTTAGGTTGAGGTTAGGTTGGGGTTAGGTTAGATCCAACTAATAGTGTACTCGGTCGGTAACCGAGCAAAACGCCGATTTCTAGCACAGACTAAAGACACAGGATAAGCGTGACATTAAATGGCACTTTGTGTCCTATGCTCTGAAGTACCGAGCTGCGAAAAGTCAAAATGTTTCTCGTGTCTTTTGTCATTCAAATTAGTCATGGAAAAAACGATGAAAGCGATACGTACGTACGTTACGCATATAGGGTGAGTCACCTAAGAGTTTAAGTGGAAATATTTTCGACGCTATCGATTATATCGGGAAATGTTTCAGATAAAAGTTGAATGGCTTCGGGGGGAGCATGTTCCGATATTATTAGCTTTTCCGTAGGTGGGCGCGTAAAAGTCACGCGTAGGTCAGCTTTGCCTTTTTAAAGGCAATCATATTTCTGTAACATATTAATCAACGCGGTTCCAGATTCTTTATAAAGAAGAGTGGGAAAACTCTTAATTTTACTTTACAAAACTCATGTTACGCAAGTGAAAGACGAAAGTCACTAGCTGAATCTCGCAGTAGTATCAAATGAAATTTCCAAATATTCCTTTGACGTGTAACATGCTCTTAAAAAGCGTCTACGACTGTTGCAATATTCTGGTGTGTCTTATAAGAACCAAGTACCATCGTAAGAACAAAATTACACCAAACGTAAGAAATATAAGAACTTCGAATGAATTCTATAAAAATGAAGAAATCGAAGAATCAACCATGGAACATGAGGCGGACACGACGATGGCCTCGGTCTCTGCGCGAGCCTCGAAGAATCTCGCGATCTTTCGAAAATTCCAGCTCCGACGTCCAACGATACAGTTTTATGCATCATGTTAGTAATTTATTATTCATATTAGTGACATAAAATTATGCCGATAACGCTAATAATACAGGCATTTTGAGCAGCTGCGGATTATCGAAACACAAAAATGTTGACGACCTTGAAACAAGTGCAGGTAAGGGGACACGCGTTCGTACGAACTTTCTTCGTCGTTTGCCTGCCTGCTGCGTATTTCTGAAGTTGATCCCGTGCGTTATAATACGTCCTGTACACTTTCACGAGCTAATCCAACCTAATTCAATAACTGAAGTTTCACGATTAAATACGCCACGCTGGTGTTCAACCGGGGCAATCTGAGCAATATTCTGAACTGAAGAGTAGGATAGAAGCAGAGGATGTAAAGCTTCTAATTACCAGCACAGGTCACGTTTCGATGGTTGTTGACGCGGCGAGTCCTGTTTTCATCGAATTTCCTAGCAAATCCGTCTTTCGTTGCCAATAACGCACGACCAAGCTAACGAGCTACAAAGCTGACCAGGCGCAACGACCACAGCATTATTATACCAAAATCCCATGATCGATGCAACGCATGTTCAATGGAAGATACTCGCGCAACGCCGCTCATTTTTTATCTTGCCAACCAATTTATTTATTTATTTATTGTTCTGAATTTGGAGTGGCCGTCAGTTTCTCATTTGGACAACACATGTCCCTTTTTTTGGGGTTAGGTTGAGGTTAGGTCAAGCTGTAAAGCTCATGATGCGGGCATCATTAAGAGGCTAAAAGATACCTTAAGTGCGGGTGGGTCAGGACAAAGGTAAACAGCTGGCAATGTCAGAGGATATCCACCAGAGTACAATTAAACTATGGAAAAGATGGAAAGTCAGGATGCAAGGAGGAGACGAAGCTTATGGTGGGAGTAGCAAGAATATTCTACGACAGTTTTCATCAGAGAGTCGTACTACACCGTGTTCAGTCTCAACAAGATTGTACAACCGTTGTGATCAGAACGTCGAACTTTTCGTGTATACTAACAGTGCAAATAAGCTACCAAACTATACTAACACCCGGTATATTCAATTTACCTCCACCTTGAGCGTTGAGTCATTCAAAGTTCGCGATATCGGTTGGACCTGACCGATCGCTATTTATTGGGTTGGCAACTAAATGTTTGCAAATTTTGTATGAGATAGGTGAAGTTAGAATCAGCAAGCTAAAACGTTAACATTTCCATAGTAATTTATTCAGTTTATTCTAACTTAAACAAACGCTACTTCGTCTCACGCTTTATACCTTTTCCCTGTGAAGCTTTTTGCAACCATGAACATGGTAAACAGGTGCACAGATAAACAACTTGTCGTATATAGCGGACACAGATACTTGCAAAAGAGAATAGTTGAGAAAGCTAATTGGTAGGTTTGTGAAGTTTTACGAGGTAGAGAAGAGAAAACAGGGAGTCTGTATCTTATTAATTTGGTAAATATCTGTGCAAGTTGCAACAGACCTAAAATTTAAATTAATACAGCCACGAACAAAGGTATTGGTACACTGTCTAAACTGGAATACCTTAAACTTTCTTAATAACTTTGTTGGTAACTTTATTAATATTGGACCAAACAACTCGAATTTCTTTGAGTAGCTGGATTGGCAACTAAGTGATTGCGGATTTTGCTATTATCACCTAATGACAAAATCCGCAACCACTTAGTTTCCAACCCAATAGAAAGACCAGTTTTCCAATTGCCGACTCTAAAAGGGCAAAGCAGGGGTAACATCTTCTTTAAAGGTCAATTACACCCCACGAGTTGCTAGAATTGGCCACGTGAAATTCGGCGCATGAACTCCCCGTTCAAAAATAACCTTTAAGAGAGTTAAAAAAAGAAGCAGTACGTGCTTTTCTCAAAGAATATTCTATATCTCTATATCTACTGCAATTTTAGGCATGAAATTTGGCGTAGAAACTCTTTGTTAAAAATAAAGAAACACGTGTCTCGCCGTTTTTCGAAATTCAATCCTTAAGGGAGCGAGAAAGGAGAACCAATCTTTTTTTTAAATCAAAAAATAGCCGTATCTCTGTATCTACCAAAGTTGGGGGCGTGAAATTCGGCGTGGGAACTCTTCTGCATGGGACAAATCGAAAGATAGGAAGCAGATAGGAGCAGAGGGGCTTCTGGTGAGTTACTCCCATGTCGAACGATTCCATGGAATTGTGAAATATCGTTTGCCTTGGCGTCGTAACGCGAGAAGATACACACAAACTGCGATGAAATATTCAGTTGCGGTCGTTTCGCATGTGGAAGTTTCTCATCTCTCGGAGGAGAACGTCGTTTCTGCCTGTGCAGGATTCTTCAACTTCCGGTTGCTTGTCTTCCCCTGGTTCTGTCAGCGGCTCCTCCAAGTCCAAGCCATTAGGCCAAGCGACCGTGGCCGTAATTGAATTTGCAAGTTTCTCGCTGGGGGACACAACCATTTCATCGTCATCCGCTGGCTTTCGTTCGCTCTTTTGTTCCGTAGAAGCCAGGTCGATACTTGGAAAAATCATTTGTCTCTTGCTTCGTTCGTGCAACGAGCTACACGAGAAGAGTTTCTTCCTTTCGTCCACCTGATTCAATTTCTTCCGATATCTTCCACCTCTCGTCTTGTCTTGTCTTTTTCTACTTGTTTATTTATTTATTTATTTATTTATTTATTAGCCGCTTTATGAGTTTATCATTCGGCTGGCTGGAAATCCTTCCATTTGTCCTATCGTTACGTGTCCTTGCCTTTTAAACGTAGTGGTTTAAAAATTAAAAAAAGTGGCTTATTGGGTTGGCAACTAAGTGATTGCGGATTTTGTCATTAGATGGTATTGACACAACCCGCAATCACTTAGTGGCCAACCCAATAAAAGCGACTGTAACGATTGGCTATAGTCTCGACTATTTCACTTGCAATTTCTTCTCATTCTCGTCTGTCTATACGTTGCAACACCTGCTATCTGGTAGCTCTTGTTTCATGTCTGTTCTAGGGCTTCAAATTATTTAAATCCATCTATTGGTTTGGCAACTAAGTGATTGCGGATTTTGTCATTAGGTGATATTGACAAACCCCGCAATCACTTAGTTGCCAACCTAATAGTTTGGCGCTTGACTCGGACAAGAAATAATAATTTGGTCTGAGAAGCACGAAAGGTTGTCGTTGGCTGTTCCAAGTGAATACCACGATCCGGCAAGCCAAGGGACCACTAAACGTAAATAAATAAGAAAAGAAGGAAAGATATTGCGAAAGAGAATTTCCCATTGTATAATTAACGAACGTCGATTTAACCAGGCGAAACTTTGTTAAATTTGCTTCAATTTGGGCAACACCGAAATGATTATTAGCTACGGGTCCCGCAAACGGTTAAATCCACTTGCCGCTCACATTTCACGCGCTATTATCCCCATAACCTTCCATTTATTTCTTTCTAAAAGGTCGAGGGATTTTATTCAGGTTAAATTCAATACAAACATTCTTCCCTCTTTCTTTGTCCCGTTTTCTCTTTCTTCTTCGAAGCCTTCTACTTTTACATCCTTCGTTTCACTTGTTTCTTTTTTATCTTTTTTTCTTATTTCTTATTCGCTGCAAGAAGAAAGAATTTTCCCCCAGGCACCTCCCCACGCCATCGAAAGAAACTCAGAAAGTAAAAACAAATTCCCTAGAATTTTAAACGTTTTCTACTCGCCATCCTTTTATTTGCATCGCCATTTCTTATTCATGTATTCGTCCGTTTGCTAGAACAGTGCAGAAGGAAAGAGAAAATGGCCAGAGACAAAACGCTTTACAGACACTCGGTGGATTCGGCCCTGAAGGAAGCCCATCTGCCAAGGAAACCACACTGTTTCTCTTGCCCCATTAACATAACAGTTATTACCATAGGGAGAAATCCGCAAGCGTGTCGTCTGTTATCCAAAGAAATCCCTGTTCGTGTATCTTCTGTCCCCATCGGACAGACGGCGCTCGTTTCGCGCATTTTAGTTTCCACCGAAATGTCGGGCGACTATTTGGTTTACGTTGAAATATTTCCTACGCTCGATTTACGTTGAAACGCGTTACGGTGTATCACGACGCGTCCACACTTAGGTTTCGTATTATGTTACAGCGGACACTCAATTGCCAAACTGTTACAGGATCCCTTGAAACTTTTTTTTAGAATCGTAGAATTTTTTTCATCGAACCGAACGAGAGTGTCGTTAGAAGTTTGCTACATGTCATATAAAAAATTTTGTTTCTTTAGAAAAAAATGGAGGAAAGTCACCTTTCTATCTTCCAATAAAAATTTAAACGACGTATTTTGCAGGTTTATATTATTTGTGTAGGTAGATTTATGTACATTATTTAGGTTCATATACACAGTGAAAATTTCGGCTGGCGTTGCTACGAACGGTTAAAAAGCGGCGCAAATTACATTTTTCATGAATTTCGCTGCAAAATCTTTCCACGCTTGTCGCTTGCTATCGCGATCAACCGATTTCGATAAAATTCTCGCCGCATACGCAACGACGTAAACGTTCGAAACGCGTTGTTTAAATCGAACTATCGCTTTCACAGGAGATTACGAGCTCGCCACAGAGTCACGCACACACACGACGGTATATAATATGTATATAGATATTCCTATGTGAAATATTTTGTCATATGATCCGTGTTTCTCGGAAATATTTCAGCGCCTGCAGATAAGCTGGGTACGTGCTGCTCGCGTGTAAAGAGACTACAGAATCGCGTCAGAGGATCAAATATTCTCAGGTTCATTCGCTCGCCACTTCTCGACGTTTCTTGAGAAAAATTCCACTTTTGCCTTTCGACGTTGAAAAAAGAACAATGTGTCCGCGGATGGAGAATTTGGCGAGTAGAAATTGGTAGGAAAATTGAAGGGAAGGAAACTCCGGCACAGAGAATATGCAACGCCAAGGCACAAAGTATTCCACGAAATACAAAGGATGAAACGCTAGAGTTCTGTGAAACGTTGAGGGCTGCAGCAATTACGGCAGAAAGAGTTGCGCGAAGAGAAAAAGAAGGAAGAGAAAAACGAGGGAAGATAATACGGTGTCGTATAACGCGAGTACGAAGGAGAAAGGATCAGCGTGAGTTTAAATTGCCAAAGCAAACCACGGTCAAACGAGGGGCAAAATCGTGGAGAAACTGGGGCAGGATGAATTTTAAGGCGATGAAAAATGGATGGCCATGGCTATTGAACGAGGAGGTTTGCGATCCTCTGGCAAACACAATCGCAGAATTATCGTTTCGTAACGTGCAACTATTCCTCTTCACGATTCCGCGATTATCGTTCGATTGAAACTTCATGGATCTTGAAAAAGAACGAAATCTACGATAAAAGAAGGTTGTTTGCCCATGAGGTGCGTATTATTCGGTCGATTTGAAAACATCGAAGGAATCATCAAAAGCGATCTCGCGATGATTCGCGGATTGCAACGAACGAACGACGATTGAGTTTCTCGTAAATTTAAATTCTCGTGGTTTCAATAACGAATTTCGAGAATTAATTGAATTAATTAAACGCAGGAACCTCTGTTGTTGTTTTGTTCGAATTGTCGCGGCTTCGGCGATTGATCATTTGTCTGATTTACGACGACAGTGATTTTCGTAAGATGAAATTTTCAACGAGCGTGGAAAATTGAAATTGCCAATATTCGAAAGATTATCGACGAACGTTCGCTCCCCGCCAAATCCCAGTTTCGCGTTTGGTTGCAATTTTATCGGCACTGAAATATTAACGACAACGTTCGGCTGTTTCGCGAATTCGCGATTATCGTTCCATTAAAATTCATTTCTTTTTTTTTTTTTTTTAATAATAACGCTCGTTTCCACGGGTTCTCCAATTAACGGCGGATTAAAATTTTCGCCTTTAGAAAAATCCACGATATATCCTCGTTCGATTGCAATCCAGCCTTTCAAACGTTAATAATAAAGAAAGTAAGAAGAATGCAGGTTCGATCTCTCAATTATCGTTGGATTGAAATATTCCAAATAAAAAAAAGCAACGCATAGGAATAAATAAATATTCCATTATCACTCGATTTAAATCGTCGTCTTTTCAAACGTTGATAATAATAACAATAATACTATTTTTATCTCGAAATTATCGTCGAATTGGAAAAAAAGGTACATAGAAACGAACAATGCGATTATCGCTCGATTCAAATTTCCCTCGTGTTTCGAAACATCGATAACAATAATAATAGCGCGGTTTTAATCTCTGAATTTTATCCGTCGCGTTAAAATGTTCTACATTCAAAAGAGAAGAATGAAATAAAAAAAAGAAAAAAAGACCAAGTAATTATGGCAAAAGCAAATTGGCATATTAATGTTTGAATGAGAAGGTAGCTAATCCGCGGCAAGCGTTTGACATGGCCGCTCAGTGATTGACGTAAATCACTAGAATTCTTCTTTCTAGTGGAGGGAAGTTACTAGATGGAACGTTTTAATGAAAACGAGGCAGAATGATATATTTGAGTTTGTAGTGGTTATTGGCACTCTGCTGCTCAATGATATACGATGATTAATCAACAGCAGCGATAGATAGGAAACCACAACGAATCGTTCCTTTAATTAACGCGAAATTCAATATGTCGTTGTTGTAAACAGCCTTTCGGATTTCGAGTTGATATTAAAATGGGACATCGCGTTTCGTATAACTACCACTGTGAAGCATACGCGTATTTCGACGTTTTGGAATTCCTTTTGAAACTATTGAAGAAGAATTAGTCGGGAAAAACGATAGAATGAAAATCGTTATATCGTCAACAATTATAATAAACGGTATCGTATAATGAATATGGGATATAAAGTGAAGAATGTATATAAAACACTTTAAATATTTTGCAGACTATAAAATCATTGAAAAATATTTTTAATATATTGGAAAATGTTACGTGAATATAAAATAGTATGAATATTTTGAAACGTATAAAATGAATAGAAAATATTTCAAAAACCTTGCCAAATGTAAACTGAATATAAAATAGTTGAAATATTTTGCGAAGTATAAATCGAACACAAAATATTTGCAATATATTACAGAATATGAAATGAAGATAAGATAATTTAAATATTTTGTAAACTATAAAATGAATACAACATATTTTAAATATATCGTAGAATATAAAAGGAATATAAAACAGCTTAAATATTTGGAAGATATAAAATGAATATAAAGTGTGTTCAATATTGTGCAAACTATAAAACATTTCCACTTTCAATTTCCAACGAATTTCAATTTTCCCGATATGTGTGTATTATTTGAAAAACGGAATTTCTCGAATGTTTCAAACGATTCGAGTAGGTGAACGGTGATTTCCTATGGAATTTTTCATGGAGAAGTGTAAACGAGGAGGAGGGAAACGTTTTCGTAGAAGAAGTTGTGAAAAGGGAAAATCGTGATATCGTAGGCCACTTGAACCGGAAAATTCAATTGCCGTTTTCAGCGCAGCATTTCGATTGGTCGAGCCTAGCCGGAAATATGGTTGGGAAGGAAGTTGACAGAGCCACAGGGTTACCAGGAAATTTAACTTCCGTTGTTTGATCGTAATGTTCGTAAAAATTCTACAAATATTTGGAAAAATTAATTTTGTACTTGTACGAAAGAGAATTATATTTAATTATTTATTACTTTTATGAAAGCAGAACATTTTATATCGTCAAGTTGAATTTTCTATTTCGAAATACGTTCAATATTTTTTTCTGGCTATTTCGCCCCGAATTTTTGTTTCAGCAATTTATATCAAATTTTCGTTTTTAACATTTCCATTTCCCTTCGAATATTATCCAAATTTTCTCTTTCCAACTTTGGCAATTCCTCTTTTTATTTAAACCTAAATTTTATCTCTGACCAACATTTTTTTTTTTTTATCTCCTTGTCGATATTTTCTCTGAAAATTTATTTCCGACAATTTGTCTTGGACTTTCCTCCGAACCGTTTCCCTCTTTATACTTTATTGGCTTGGCAACTAAGTGATTGCGGATTTGTCGATACCATCTAATGACAAAATCCGCAATCACTTAGTTGCCAAGCTAATACTTCGAAAATCGTTCTCGAAAGTGGCGGAAAATCCACTTCAACGATAAAACACAAAATTTCTCTGCTTGGTGGGAATTTTCGAAAATCCAGCGACACGCCGTTTCCGATAAATGTTAATATTATTAACAGCTATATCCCAGGGATAATTAAAAATACCTCTGCCTTTTCCATCCGCTTCGTACAATTATTACGCTCGCTCAGATTATTCGAACCGTTTCATCCCACGTTTTTTTTCTTCCCTTTCGTCCTTTTATGGTACAAAAATTCCACGACAATGAAAAAAATAAACCGCGTCAAATATTTCGTAACATCTCGGAGAATCTGCTACCGACGAACCATAAGAAGATCGAATTATTCAAATAGCAATTTGCTCCGATCAATATCTTTTGCTCCATTTCATTCTAACTTTTATAACATTATAACTAACTCCAGTTTATCGGAAAATCGTTACTATCGGCAAATACGTACGTATCGTATCTGGTTCGATTAATAACCAGCTGTAGATGCTTGACGACGCGATAAACGACATTTTTATGACATTAAACGGCCGTTTACAGTTAACACCGAGCTGGTTAATCCCGTGAGGTGGGCGACTAATTTCACACAGCCCTAAAATCGTGCAAACACTTTGCCACGCAATTTCCAGCTTCATCTCCGGCCAAAGCTCTTCCGCTGTAATTTAATTGGCCGATTTAATGAAATATTACCGACTTTATTAAAACGTTACGACTGCACACGGTTTAATGGATCCATCGAATTCAATTTGTCGGGGAGAAAGCTTGTTTTTGTCAATCCATTTGCAAAAATTCCGCAGGACTCTTTCTCTGCTACGAGTTTAATGCACTTCTCAGTGAAATATCTTTCTCTTTTTTATTTTTTATTTATATCTTCCCTATTTTATTTTGCAATTTTATTGCGCCGAAAAATGTTCACCTGGAAATTATTTTATCGAAAAATTGTTCGTTTGAAATTTTCTGGCTGCTCGGTTTTAAGAAAATTTCTGACTGGTTGATCGGCTCGTTTAAAACATTTTTCATGGGGAATACGTTGTTATCTCGAAAGCCGGTTACTTTGAAATTATTTTACTTTGAAATTCTTGAAACTTGGATTTTGTTTCCTTTTGGTTTTACGAAGATCTTAAGATGGTTAATTAGCCGGTTCGAAATATTTCGAAATTTTCTTAGCTCGCAGCTTTCTACTTTGAAATTTCTTTACCTCGCAAGCTTTTTATTCGAGAATTACGTTATTTCGAAATTTTCGAAAATTTGGAATTTCTTTCACTTTAAAAAGACTTCCAGATGAGCGATCAGTTGGTTGGAAATCTTTTGCTCTGGAATTTCGTTATTTGCAAATGTCCTCGCTTTGGTAGCTTTTCCACTCGAAAACTCTGTCATTTTGAAATTTTGCCAAATTTCAAGTTTCCTTCCTTCTGATCTTAAAACGATTCAAAGGTGGTAGCTTAGCAAATTTTATTTTATCTTCCATGCAATTTATCTTATTCAATTTTGAAAATAATTCTTTTTAATTGAATTACAAAATATCGCTGCCTCCTCTGTTTCTCTTTTTCATTTTAATCAACAAATTCGCAAAGTTTTGCCTGTCTGGGGACTTTCAGGTCCGACGAACAGGTTGATCAGACGATTTTCCAATTACCAATCACCTTTGACACCAGCTAAGTCAGACGCACGCCACGTGAAATTCATTTTGCTTCTGCCGTCATTCTCGAAATATCAACAAAGTATTTCACGCGCCTTTAACCCGCAAGTTGCGCCGTGCAACAGCTACCAGCTTCCTCCAACATATTGCCAAGACGTTTAACCGCGTTAAGTGTGCAAATTTGACTTGCAAATTTCGATCGGTTTATTACACATTTTCTTAATTTCAAGTCAAACCTTCCGTTTTCCTCCTTCCCTAATTTTTTATTCATACGGGATGGACGATACATTGGTTCTTCAAATGAGAATTAAAGGAATGCGGTGGCGGGAAATTTGAAAGTAAAATTTTAGACGAAGATAATTTCTGAAGGAGGGATATTCCAAAATGAAATAATTTTGAGAATTCGTCTGTTAATTTTTAGCGCAATAGTTATCAATTTTGATCAATTTTTAGTACAATAATCAGACTGTCCGATTGACAGTGAAGTTGACGAAGATTTATCTACAAATTCGCATTTTTTACCGTACGATCAATTTTACCGTACGAAATACGAGCTACATTTTTATTAAAAATAAAAAAAAGGAGGCGCAATAAATTTGGACTAAAAATTAATCGTTGCGGAAGATTTGATGGATAGTTAGGAATTTTAAATATCGGAGAAAATGTTACAATTTGTAACATCGAAATAAAAAGATCTTCGAAACGATGGCCAATGAAAATTTACGTGACAAGAATTGCGAGGGAATTGCAATTTCACGTTGCCGAGGGCAAACAATTTTCAATTTGATATTAGAAAAAAGACGAGCTAACCCATTTACATTTTCTTTTTTAATATTTAATTGCCCTAAAAAAAAAAAAAGAAAAAGGAAATTCCAAGGATTCGACTATCAACGTCCTTCACATCGCTGTGTCTTTCATTTATTGTGTTGGCAATTAAGTGATTGCGGATTTTATAATTACCACTTAATGATAAAATCCGCAATCACTTAGTTGCCAACCCAATAGAATTTTCTTCTTGGAAATTTTCATAAAATTGATAGGAGCTGAAGTATCTGTAAATTACGACAAACCGATGCTTAATCTTCGACAAGTTGGCGCATAACATGACATAACAGCGTGAAAGCTTTCCATCTGAAAGATGAAATTCGTTCTTGGAAATATGTCACGAGAAAGCGTGGAATCGCGTGAAAAAAAGCGTCCTGTAAATACGTAGAGAAATATTGCTCGAAAAATTCTACGATATTTTTTTACACTCAACCGTTCCACCAATTTCACGCTGCACGATAAAACAGATAAACCGATTTACTTCTTTGGACATTTAGGAGGTACGAGCGAGAATTGCTGTTTTTATTTGTTGGAAACTGAAAACAACGAGTAAACTGTGTGTTTAAATGGGAGATACACGGTACAGGTTGCTTTTATGCGTACAAAAAAAAAAAAGAAAAAATCTAAAAACGTGAAAAAGAGGGAAGAAGAAAGCGGTGAAATTTGTTGGAAAGCGAAGCAGACAGCACATGTAAGAGATTGCAGCGATGCTACAGGTGGTTGTTGCGGATCGATTCGTCTGACCAGCGATCGTCTGAAATAAGTTTCACTATCAGGAAACCTCTTTAATACCGGTTTCAACCGTATTATATTTTATATTCACTCGCCGAGAAACTTCAATTCACAAAAATCCACCCCAGCTGTACTTGCACCTCGAATCTTACCGGTCTTTCCAACATTTTAATCTTACTATTTTGAATTTCATCGGTCGTTAGTTTTCCTCTAGGAAACTTTAGCGAGAACGACGACTAGTAATTTAAAAAGTACGACGACAGTGGCAAACGCCTTCAGCGATAACAATTACGTTTACTTTCTATCTATGCGTAACAAATATCATTTTTCATTTTTCATACTCGATTCTCCCCATCGGAATTCATTGGCTGGAATAAAGAAATAAAGAACACATTGTATTGGGTACATATTTTCATAGTATTCATATATTGGGTTGGCAACTGAGTCATTAGGTTGTATTGACAAAATCCGCGATCACTTTGTGGTGGATGCTTAAACGTGTTGTTTCAAATGCTAAAACGAGTTAGTACTTGTTATAGTCAAATGTATTTAAAAATCGTTCAGAGTACAGAGTATAGAGTCAGTATAATATGTCTGAATCGTCGCTCGCACCATGCTACTCGTTATAAGGATACCAGATACTCTCTCTGTCCTAGAAAGCGTGTTCGTTTATTTATACTGGTCGGGAGAATACCAGAAAGTTGAAATTCGACTCCGGTTAACGGTTACACGTAGCGGCGAGATTGTTTTGTCCGCGGTTTTTTATTATTACATTTCGTACATCGAGACGGTGCCAATGCCTCGAGGCAAAACAACATGAGTCACTCTCGGTTCGCATCGTGCTATGACTCATGCGCCACTACACTTAGTTGCCAACCTAATATATGAACACTATGAAAACACTGCGATAATAAAATATGTATTACAAAAATGCATTCGTTGTTGGAAAATATTACGTTCGTATTAGCTCTTCTGCAATTGTATCATTTTTCTTCCATTTCGATTCCGAATGAAATATATTAATTAAATCTTTGTATCGTCAGGTGGTCCGAAGAAAATAATCACATTGTGAAGGATGCTGAAAGGATGACAAATACATAATAAAATTACCTTCCGCAAGTTTAATATATTTTTTTCATCAGCCTGTATTTGAGAGTAGAAATTGGCAATCTCTGGACAGACGGAAGTTTCAGTAACGAAAAGTAGTGAGGGCCGATCAAAGGCCGAACGGTTTATTGAATTTACAAAGTTGCCAACGGTTCGATACACGTGGCCATACTAATTGCAAAGCCCATGCTAATTAAATGCCTGTATCGGCCTAGCAACAGGAAACACTTGACGCTCATACAACTCCTACCTCTTTGATGTATCCCAAAGCTTCGGCACAGGCGTTGGCCACTTGTGGTGTTTCCTTTAGATTTCCATTTCGATGTGAACTTGCCTTTATTATCATATACATACACGGCAGGGAAAAGAGTAGCGAAGTTTCCTCGAAATTAGAATGGTGTTTATAGACTGGACATTTTGAATTTGTTAGGAAGAAATTTATGGAGATTCTGGTCAAATTTGCTTTTGTATTTCGACGGTGTATAAGTTTTCGACTGTGTAAAGAAACGTCTAGAGCGTATAGATTTTACACCAGCGAAGCAACAATTTGTCAAGATGTTGGTGAAATTTGAACTGTGTCTAATGGTGTTGATTGCACAAATTTACCATGAAGAAAGTTTATTAAACATGTTTGAGAAATTTCCAATGGATAAAAATGGAAGCTGGATAAAAGTTTAAGGGGATCTTTGTTAAATTTTAAAGCCTCGATTATAGAAATTTTCCATTTGCCAGGAAAAAATTTGTCGAGATGTTCGTGAGATTCCAACTGTGTCTAGAGTCTATTCTCGACATTTTCAACTCGCTAAGCAGAAATTTCTCTTTTAAAGAGTTTCTGAAGAGCAAAGTAAACGTCGCAGTATGTCTAAACTTTAGATCCTAACAGATATAAAATTTCACATAGCAAATATGGTATTTGCTAGGTAAAAATTCTTCGAGATTTTCGTAGAATCTCGGCTGTTTCGAAGATCTGTACCATATAAATTTGTAGACTCGCTAAAATTTAATAATATTTCAGCTGTTTTTAAATTCTACGTTATTTAAATTTCCGTCTCATTGAGCGAAAATTTATTGAGATTTTCGGAAAATTCCAACTGTTTCTAGAGCCTAGATTATATCAATACGAATTTTATCGACTCTTTATCTTTATTATATCGACAGACACTGCGTGTAGGTCCTAGATTATATAAATTTTCGATTTCCTACGCAACAATTAATTAATTTCGGTGATGTCTAAAATCTTAGATGCAAATATTTATTCGCATCTTTGCAAAATTGTACTCGCGTCTAAGCACTAGATTGCGTATATTTATTTTTTATTCGTATTAATATATCTAAATTTCTACTGCACTATATATCTATTTATTGGCAACTAAATGATTGCGGATTTTGCCATTAGATGGTACTGACAAAATCCGCAATCATTTAGTTGCATAAATATATAAACTAAACCCAACTTATAAACAAGAACTCAATATATAAATACATGTACTCAAGAGAGTACTCAGACTTGTCGAACAAAACTCGACAGTGTTTGATTTGGAAAAGTGTAAATTCTTGATCGATCGAATGACTCGCGTTTCAATCGTATCGAGTTCGTGTTCCATTTAAGAGAATCAACTAAACGTTTTAAGGAAGGATTGATAGCGGCCTCTTTATCTGTAGAACCCCTTTCTAGCTGCACACTTGATCCCACTCTTACAATCTCCTAATCCGCTGTTGAAATTGCCCCTTCGACTATGTCGAACCTCTTAATCGGCTTATTCTCACTGTCTGTAGAGAATCTACTTCTGTCCAATAAAATTGAAAATCTCTCGGAAAGCACCAATTGAGAAGCGAACGTATATTGCGTTTTGTCGTCGTCAGCATGTTGCATAACAGTGCAGTACTACTGAACATGTTAGTTTATTCAAGGGACGAGTGACAAAATTGTAATGGTCAGTGTATATTATTGGGTTGGCAACTAAGTGATTGCAGATTTTGTCATTGGGTGGTATTAACAAAATCCGCAATCACTTAGTTGCCAACCCAATACTTCTGAAACTAGCAAATCAAAGCAATGTTGACGCTCCAAGGCACAGGAATATGAGTCACTCGGATTTGAATCCTCCGTTGACACATGTGCCGCTGCAACAGTATAATTATATATCTAATTATTTAATTAGAACATCATATTGTGGTGGCACTCGACAACACAAATACCACCACTCGACACTAACTAGAGTCGGACGACGGCAACGCAGTGGTTAGCGGTTTAGGTTACGAACGTTTGGGATCCGGGTTCAAATCTCGGCACCCGTGGTCCAATTTTCTTCCACGATTCTTAAATGAGAAGAAAAATACAGCAATATTCCAGCAGAGTGTGACATCTACAGCCAGCAGCCACAATTATCACGGACAACACACTTACACCTCAATATATTTAATACAAAATGAAGAAATATATCACTACATCGACATTGTCAATTTTCCTGCGACACATTCGATATCCTTAATTAATATTACCTATAAAATATTTACTAACAGTTCATTCGCAATTTTCCCTCACAATTTTTCAGACTTCCATTTAAATTGCTTCGGTACTTACGTTCCAAGTCTTTTAATTATCTGCAAATAATTCCAGTCTGTCAATCTACTGGGTTGGCAACTAAGTGATTGCGGATTTTCTCATTACCACCTAATGACAAAATCCGCAATCACTTAGTTGCCAAGCCAATACTCCGAGAAAGCGCTTAATTTATAGTTGCCTCGTTTACTACGTATCTTTCTGCTCATCACTGGCAAACAAATTTTCGAGCAGACGTAAGAGCTTATTAGATAGCGGTATATGCATAGCTTAGTATATAACAGACGTAGTTAAAAGCTTGGAAATTTCGACGTTATAAACTATAAATATCTATAGAATGTTCAATTTTCTATTTCAGCTGTTAAGCTCTATCGTGGTAGTGGGTGGGACAAATATGGCAGGCGTTTTGACGCATCATCCCCGCGAACTGGCACAGAGGCAAGCCTTCCTGGAAACCAGGCAATGCGTCGAAGCTCGATTGACTACACAGAGAGAAAATCAGCAACAGGTATCGTACGCGAAATTTTATGAAATTCCATCTTTCTTCGACCGTGCAGACAAAGCACCATACTTTTATACGCAACGATAGAAATCGCAGCTCCATCAGCGGAGGGAACTATAATTTCTCGTGAATTTAGTATATCGATGGCTGTAGAGATTTTCAGTATTTAACAAATTAAAAATCTGCTCGTCCAATCTGAAAATTTATCTGAATTAAGGACGTACCTAGTTTAGAAATTTAATTGGAATTTTATCAAATTGTAAACTTGCTCAGCTTGATAATTTCTTTAATTGGGAAATTGCCAATTTTCCAAGTTTCCATAATTTCTTGATTTATCCAATTAGAAGTTGATCGAGTTTCTGATAATGGAGCTTCGGGTTTCTAATGATCGAAAATTTGTAATTTTACTTAATCTACTTAGCTTTGAAATACGTCTAATTTAAGGTTCACCTAAATTTACCTATTTCTCGATATTTGCCAAATTTAAGTTCTTTTATCAGAATTGTTCATTCAGGCAAACGTTACCTAATTTTTCTTTGTGGACAAGGAAGGTATATTTTTAAAATTCAAATACCTTTCAATGTGCTGTGAAACGATGCTATTTAACCGAGGATTAACTTGTTAATAACGCGCAGCGAAGTATTTAATACAATGTCCACAACACAATGCACCATATTATTACAATATTCGCATAACGCCAGCGAACCTTTTATCTCTTGTTTTAACGAAAATCGTTTTTTGACAAAGAGCTGCATCACGCGGAGTCCACGGGAAATGTTCGCGAATAAAATCTCTGTTTTACATATTTTTAAACGTTCCACCTCCGGAACATCGTGCGTAACACAATTCCGAATTTTTTACGCGAGAAACAAGCTTCTCTATTTGTAAATTTATCCGTGCGAAAAATCCAGCAAATTCACGATACAAAATTAGAGAACCGACAACAGATTAAAAAGATAGGACAACAAAGAAATGAAAACAAAAATGATGCGGGATATAATTTTTTGTAATTGCGTTACGTTAAGTAACGTTAATTGCTGCTCAATTACGCCGATATTTAGTATTCTAAGGGGAACATTAAAATTACCAGGTTGGGAAATCGGCTAGTTACTAATAACGAGTTTAATCAGAGCCAGTTCGATCGAGCAAACTAACGAAATTCTAATGATCAAACCTGCCCTGTTGCTGCCTGTGCACCTCGATAATTAATGTACTTCGCTAATTGTTTATTAATATCATCATCATCAGCCACGCATACCAAACTATTTACCCGACATTTTCTAATTTACTATGATTTTAGTAGACTAGAGGAAAATAATTGTTCAATAATTTACCGACCAAGTTGGTCTTCGTTTAAACCACGTGAAAATTCGAAACGAAAAGGCGATAAGTAGATTGCTGATTTTTATGCAAGTTCACGTCTTAACGAATACAATTGAACGACCTAACCTCGTTACGAACAAACCTATTTAAAGAAATCTATAAAGAAATATTAAAACGAGTAACTAGTTTCAAATCTGACTTATCGTTTTTATCTGCTAAACGAAATATCAAGAATTATCAACAGCTAGTTATCTTCGATACATTTCAACTTTAATTAAAGGTAATTGACTTAACTCGTTGGGAGAGGCGAAGGTTCTAATTTCTGAGGTAGTTAACCTAACAACAGGTAGATTATTTTTAGCAGCTAGGCGAAATAATAGCTGGCAACTGACGGAAGTCTGCTAAAGATAATGGTTTATCGGAGATCGGTTATAATTCCAGTGGACATTGTAGCCGTGACCAGGTTCATTGTATGCTTTAATCAGGTATCCGTGACCTGACGCGATAATAATCCACCACTGTCCTAGTAGCTCTCTTGTTTATCAAGCACACGGTCCTTGGCTTCATTCGCTCGATATATTGCCTCTAACAAACACGTTCTCAATTTGAATTTGTACAATTTTGTCAAATTCACGCTGTATCGCTAGAAATTTCCTACGTAAAAAGAACGTTCACGCTAGCTTTCTGAGATATCAAAATTCTAACCTAATTCCTAATCCAATTCTAACTTTTTTAATTCTAAGTTTTTCAATTCTATGTACACGTAGTAATACTTGCTTCAAACTTACCAATACTACAAATGTGCGTAGTATTATTCTCTTTTCCAATTAAATTTTTTATCAAGGAATATTCTAAGGTAGCAAAATCCTAACCTAGCTTTTTCTGAAATTCTTCAGTTCTATGACAGACGTAGTACCTCCTTCAAACTTACCAGTACTACAAATGTGCGTAGTATTATTCTCTTTTCCAATTAAATTTTTTATCAAGGAATATTCTAAGGTAGCAAAATCCTAACCTAGCTTTTTCTGAAATTCTTCAGTTCTATGACAGACGTAGTACCTCCTTCAAACTTACCAATACTACAAATGTGCGTAGTATTATTCTCTTTTCCAATTAAATTTTTTATCAAGGAATATTCTAAGGTAGCAAAATCCTAACCTAGCTTTTTCTGAAATTCTTCAGTTCTATGATAGACGTAGTACTTTCTTCAAACTTACCAGTACTACAAATGTGCGTAGTATTATTCTCTTTTCCAATTAAATTTTTTATCAAGGAATTTTCTAAGGCAGCAAAATCCTAACCTAGTTTTCTTTAAAATTCCAGAGTTCTTTGGCACACATAGTGCTTCCAAACTTACTTATTAACACTTATTAACGTTACAAAGGAACATAACATTATCTGTGGAGGTAGTAGCATTCTCTGCTGCACAAAAAACGTTCATCAAAAATCTTTTCAAGATGGAAACATTCCAAGCTAACTTTCCTTCGGTTCCTCAGTTTCATGATACACACGGTGTATCTAAAGTAACTTAAAAGATATCGCACAGTGGCTATGACAAGCATAAGGAACTTGATAAGTACTTGAACCTAATCGATTAGCATACATGGTATCTCAGCTAAAGGAAGCTACCTAAATATCTCCATCGTTTTTCATGATATGAAGAATCGGCACAATTTGAATGGCTACAACGAACAAATACCCTGAAAAACAAATTTTTATCGATAGTATTTGTTACGTATTTATAGGTCTACCATTGCGGTGCAACATCGAGTTTTCCTCGGTTTATACTTATACCACGATACAAACAGAATAGGAAAACTGGTGGAGAAGACAGATGAAATAGAAGATCGATTTGCGCTATTTTCATCAACGGAACCGAATTACTTTCTTCGTAACGAGATGAAATTTTGTTTGTTCGCGAAGAGCTTCCATCAGCACGAAATTAAAGCATACCGATGACTAAGTGAAGGCTGTTCAATCTCGCCTGCTAAAGTACTAAAGTCAGACCGGTTGTTTTTCCTATTTCAATACTTCAATTGGAAAGTTTGATTGCAACATTAATTGTCCTTTCTGTTTTCCTTTCGGGTGATTGATGATACTGTGAGAATTTTTGCCGAGAAGGCTACGTATGTACAGAGACATCGTGCGTATATTATTGCAACGCATACGAATTTGGTTGACTTCGATTAGAAATGATCGAAGAATGAATTTGTTTAATTTCCCACAATTTCTATCGTTCAAATTTCCAAATACACGATGCTACGTTTTCGCGTTTCCCGCTTCGAGTTTACGATTTTGCAAACTTTTTGACTCGTTGATTCTCGTGTTTGCCATTTCAATTTTCAATTTTGTAACTTCTCAAATTTTAATTTACCAATTTCGCCTATCAACTTTTCCAATTTTCGCTTTTCCAGTTTTAACTTTCGACGTTGCGTCTTCCAAACGTCCAATATCCAATTTTTCAAATTTCCATCGCAACAAAAGTTTAGCTTGCAAGCAAATAACCACAGGAAGGTAGTAAGGTGTTTTACGATGGAGAAATTTGTCACGGTGTTATTTCACCATGGAGAAAACATTGGAAAAGGTCAAGTTCTACTTATTCTTCGAATTGACAGTATTTTTATTCGAACGATCAACCGATTCACGAAGAAAATAATTGCACCTCTGTGAATTTTAACACAGTTTCACGTGGCTAACAGCGGGTCATTTCTGGCCTGAACGAGCGCAATGCGTGATCGTTGTTGCTTAGAACTGCCTGGTTTCCCTTATTTTTTTTATATTAAGGCTGCCAGTTTGCATGAGTTTCGCGTATACCGATGGAATTTATGGTTCCGTGGTATGCAGTTTCGGCACGATGCTCCGATACGCTGCTAAACCGGCAACCATCGTCGACAAGTTCTTTCATAGCACTCTCGCAACAAGATATATCGCGTTCAAGATGGAATTTCTTTCCGAGAAAATTAAAAAGTCAGACTCTAAATGTTCTATGAAATATGTTTTTCATTACACGTTCCATCTACACTGAATGTAGAAGATATTCGCATACTCTTAAAAACAGAATAATTTTTTAAGAATTGGATCAAACGATTCGAGCTTTTTTCGAGGAGTCAGAAAGCCTAATTTACCAGACGACGCGTAACAAAAATTTAGCAAGTTGATTCCTCTGACATTTCGAAAAAGAGCTTCTGCCGTTCGGTCCAATTTTAAAGAATATTTTTTTATTCTAAAGAGCGTGCGAATACTTTAAATACGACAGATGACGAGTATACTCGTCAAACATGGAGTATGTGCGGCTGTTATAACACAGAATTACATTATTTTTTAATTTTATCAGCGCGATTTACTGTAATTGCTAAACTGCAGTTTAAACAACAGATTCTAACTACTTTTCACTCATGACGAGTATACTCGTCGTGACACAAAACACCGCCATCACTTCACGACGAGTATATTCATCAGAACGCGAAGTACTGCTACTTCTTCATGACGAGTATACTCGTCGTAATATAAAATACTGCCCTCACTTCATGACGAGTATATTCGTCATAACGCAAAATACTGCCACTTCTTCATGACGAGTATACTCGTCGTGACACAAAATACTGCCATTACTTCGCGACGAGTATATTCGTCATAACACAAAATACTGTTATCACTTCCAAACGAGTATATTCGTCATAACGCAAAGTATTGTCACTTGTTCATGACGAGTATACTCGTCAGAGACAGCTGGCCGTGTAGCTGTCCGAAGCTACAAGTTGCTCCGATAAACCGTTCAGAGGAACAAGAAGAATTGATCTCGATTGGAAATTTTAATCAACTGAGAATATCAAGCAATGGAGAAGTCTAATGAGAATGCAGGAAATCCAATACGGCGAGGCGACAAAGGAATGGAACTAGCCGAACACCTGGTCAGAATGAAATGGAAGGTAGCGTTACGTGACTTGCAATAGGAAATAGCGGCCAAGAGGTCGTGTGTATTGGCCGATCACGAACGATAGGTGATCGCACGTGACACAGCACAGGTGCGCGCAACCTGTTGTGTGCAGAGAAGCCGATCGATTTATACGGCGTCAAATTAGTCGCGGTGAGGGGCCGCTGTAATTTCAGATTCCACGACGCGTACAGTATCCGTGCGCTTGGTAACAAGAGAAACCAGACTAAGTAACGATCGGACCTGAATATTTCATAGCTTGTATGAAATGAGCAAGATGCTTCGACGAACGGGAGGATCACTTGGTAAAAGGAAACATCCCAATGGAATCGTTCGATCACACCTAGCGAAAAAAACAGCTGACGACCGGCTTCCTCGCAACAATATTAGCAGCCTCATTTTGGTATTTGTCGGTCGCGTAAATTATGCGAGTTTTCGTGGCAAGGGATGGGACGCGACAGGTAGAACGAGTTTGAACATGGGGGAGATCCTCGACGAGGGTGGAAACATGTGCCGGTGATGATGAAAGTGGTGTAAATCGTCAGTGGGGAGAAAGTTTATTAAAATATTTAGAGATAAGGAGATAGACAGCCAATCTGAGTTTTAGCTCTGCTTACGTTTAGACATGTAAAACCAAGTGCAATTTCTGTAGACCATACAGCTGGATAAATAAATATACATGCGCGCATTCTTTAACAGAAAACATTCTAAAATCTACGGGTTACTGTCGCTGCTAAATTTGAATTATTGCGAGTGACAAGTGTGACAAAAGATTGGAAGCTAGAAAGTCGAGGAACAGAAGGTTGGATGTGGATAAGCAGAGGTTGGAGGAATTGAAAAGGGGAACTGAGTTGAAACATTGAAAAAGCGGAGCAGTATGACAAATTTGGAGAGAGAAAAGAGATTGAGAAACTAAAACTACGAAATGGGAGGAATGGAGGCAGGAAATTGGAAAATAGGGAAGATCAAGTAGACTGAAAGGCAAAGAAATGAAAAATCGAAACATGGGAGAGTAGCTGGAATTTCGAGCTTAGGAAATAGATGGAAATGGAAGAGTGAACGTCGAGACAAGTAAAATTCGAATTTGACAGTGTTCGCATTGTAGCTCAAAGGTTTCAATGACGTGCGATTAGGTGTGTGGGTTGCGCAGATTTATTAGAAGCGCCGCAAGATTCCACGTAACGTGGTTAACTAACCAGCTGGCAGGAGTACCAAGAGGAATTCAAAATAGTTGCTGTTAATAGCGGCAAATCGAGACGTCGAACCAGCTGTGTTCCATTTGCCAATCAAGTTACAACGCTGAATTCTCCGAAACAATTCGTTCGATAGCCTGGGATACGAGAAATTTCATTAACGACCTGTCCATGATTGCAATTTCAAAAATTCTATTACAATCTATGAGTTTACAAATTACAAGAGTTCCCTTGCCATATATTTAGCACTAACTTCACCAGATGCTTCACCAGTCGATTGACCGGTTTCAAAATTTTATTCAAAATTCTACATTCATCGTTGTTTCTTTCGTTCGCCCAATTTTATGTAGATTTTCACATCGACAAAGATTGAGAAACTGACTAATCAAACGATATGGGAATCTACACAATTAGACGAACGAAAGAAACAACGTACGATTTTTAATAAAATTTTGAAACCGGTCATTTGAACGTGCGTTTCAAACGAAAAATTTGTCGTTGCCTCACAAGCCATCTGTTAGGCTTAGGCACCTTACGAGTGCAGAAAATCTTTGGATGTATCTTTGGACAAGATCGAATGGTCAGGACACTGATAAAGAGGAACTATGAGTTTGCTGCGTGAACATGTTAAGCTGCATCTTATCTGATACTCTCTGTTAATTAGCGTAGATGAAATACAGAAATCACTTTATACGTAGAATACAGCGTTTGCCTGATGACTCGAAGTTATAGAAACGGCGAATATTCTGATCCAGCAACCTGTTCTCTTCTCTTCTTTAAGCAAACTTTCAGTTTCGTTGAAAGATTTGCATCGTTCGTTCGTAATAATATCTATTGGGTTGGCAACTAAGTGATTGCGGATTTTGTCATTAGGTGGTAATGATAAGATCTGCAATCACTTAGTTGCCAAGCCAATAATATTAATAACTTGCAATTAGGATGACGTAAATTACGTTATGATGTACACATAGTGTACAATATTTCAGAAAGAATATTTTCTATGTCTTTCATATTTATAATTTTTAATTTCTCCAATTGCACGACCGATAATACCGGAAATGGATATATTCAAACAGCTGTTAAAGGTAGAAAATTGTAGGGAAAAAATGATTCTAATCTGGCAATCCCATGGGATATTTGCGCGAAGTATGCGAGGACGGGACCATGAATTCCCGTGCGATGCGAGGAAATTGCATTCCCCTTGCTCTTTGCTGTTCGAACGTCGTAGACGAGAGGCTGTACGCGATGAACGACGACGAATTTTCTCTGATTTTTTTGCAGGAACGGCTTCTATTGAGCGTGTTACCACGCCACGTAGCCATGGAGATGAAGGCAGACATCGCAGGGAAGCCGAAAGATACCATGTTTCACAAAATTTACATTCAAAGACACGAGAACGTCAGGTGAGTAACGCCTCGAGTATCCAGACGCGAAGATATCAAAAAAAAAAAAAGAAAGAAAGAAGAGAAAAAGAAAAAAATATCTCAGAGATTTAGCGTCGTTATAAAGTTCAGGTTGATCGTGGTTAACGATAGCTTTTGCATAGTTTGACTGCCTTTTGGACATTTAAGTTCGATGAAATTCGAATTATATGTTTGAAGGTTTGAGATAGTTCGGTCAGAGGTTTGAAACTTTTTGTTTGAAGGTTTGAGAGTTTTTGTTTGAAAGTTTAGGAGCTTCTGTTTGAAGGTTTGAGAGCCTTTGTTTGAAGGTTTCAGAGTTTTTGTTTCAAAGTTTGAAGGTTTGAGAACTTTTGTTTGAAGGTTCGAGAGCTTTTGTTTGAAGGTTTGAGAGCTTTTGTTTGAAGGTTTGAGACTTCTGTCTGGAAAATTAAGATATTCCAAAAGAAATTTGGTCAATTTTCCCGTAAAGTTGGTAACTGAAGTCTTCATTAATAATACTCCGTGTAATTTATCGAGTTTAAATCTTTCTTTTCAAAGGAGGAAGTTTGTTTAAAGTACGATACATTAACTAAATGTATTCCATTACAAATTCATCGAATTCAATCAGTTTTTCCAAGACAAGGGATTCTTTCTGTAAGAATTAACCATATTCTACGGTGCCGTTCTTCTTCTTTAAAAGAAACCTATTTACAGACCTCATTCATATTCTACTGCATAATAAACAGATCGCTGTATTCATTGCGTAATAATTTACCATAAAAATCTACCAAACTACACCGTTTCCTATTCAAAAAAAGAGAACATGTTTGACCAAATCGACCACATTCTACTATACAATATTCAACTCGTTACACGTTTACCCGTCGATTATTTAAAATAAGCCTTGTACCAAGCTAGTTCCTTCATCCACAGAAAGACGTCTGTCTCTGGAAACCAATTACATTGCACTATATATTAGACTAATTGTATTAACATCTCAGACGTTTCAATCAAAAATCTACCGAAGCCTAATTCCTTTTGTCAAAGGCAGAAAAGCCTGTCTGTTCAAACCACTCTTCTTCTACTGTGTAGTATTCAGACAATGCCAATATCCACTCTTCAGTCATTGAAAATAGAAATCTACTGAAACCAGTTCCTTGGGATCTCTTAGAAAGAAAGACAACTATCTGTTCAAATCAATCCTATTCTACCGTACAATCTATTACGTGCTACACAATTAATTGCGTTATACAAAATCCCCTGTTGGATTGGCAAGAAAGTGATTGCGGATATTGTCATTAGGTGGTATTGACAAAATCCGCAACCACTTAGTTGCCAACCCAATATATATATATATATATATATATATGTATATATGTATATATGTATATATATATGTATAGCTATATTTATATATCAAAATTCGCATAATACGACAGGCTACTGTATCAGATTGCTAATAAAATATGTGAAAATTAATAGATACTCGTATGTGGCTGAATAATTCTGGCACGGTGTATTCAGTGAGACGAAACAGCTGAACATCCAACTCTATTATACACCAGGCTGACATACGCGTCTATTATACGTTACGGTAACGCGTATCTGCCACTCGAGGCTCGTTAAGTCGCACGACATCTACTACCCTTACGAATTCCAATTAACATGCTGATATAATAACGACTAGAATATAATACCGAAGAATATATAATATTGCATTTGTTGTATTTTCTAGCATCCTGTTCGCTGATATCTGCGGGTTTACTTCGTTGTCGGATCAGTGCACTGCCGAGGAAGTCGTCAGGCTGTTAAATAAGCTGTTTGCCTGGTTAGTCTATTTTATATTTATTTTTAACATTTTTCTATTTTTCCTATGCTATGTATTTTTTTTTTATTAGAATTTGATTAATCAATAATTTACTAAAATTTTATATCAAGGCTGTTCGTGATATTTTTCGTTGTTTCGTTAAACAACTATACGAGTTGTTGATTTTACAATAAAACGTTTCGATCGAATCTTTGCTTTAGTTTTCTTTGGAAATTGAAGATTTATGAATTAAAAGAGAAATCATTCGCATGGAAATTCTGTAATCTGTTTGTTACATTAGCTTTGACACGCTGGCGGCTGAGCACCATTGTCTTCGAATCAAACTACTCGGCGACTGCTATTACTGTGTCTCTGGACTTCCGGAACCGAGACCAGATCACGCTCGTTGTTGCGTGGAAATGGGTTTGGACATGATTAGCGCCATTACGTGAGTCTTTTGTCCTATTAATTGCTACGTGCATCCGACTTTTTAATAGCTTTAATAACTGACCTATCACGCGAGCTTCTTCGCTTCTCCCTTTTCGTCAACTTAACACGTGGCAACTAAGTGATCGCGGATTTTGTCATTAGGTGGTATTGACAAAATCCGCAATCACTTAGTTGCCTGCCATATTTTAAATTCCAATTAAATGTTACCACTTTACCGACCGCTAGCGGTTCAACAGCATACGCACGTCCGACCGGCAGCTCAGGCGCAGATTCTCCCTGGCGCCGCCTCTGTTTCGGTTTAGACTCTCCAATACCATTCTTTTCGTTCATCGCGAACGGTAAGTTTTTCAAATTAATAGAAAACTGTGGGAGCTTACAAAGCAACGCGACTGACGCAACTGTGCAAGGTATCTTAGTACTAAATAACAAATTACTGTTCAAATAATGAGAAAGATTATCGGCGATAGAAAGCCGATTGATAGGCCATCGGTCAGTAAGCGTCGGCGATAAAATACCGATTAATCGGCTACCGGTCGGCAAAGTGTTAAGAAAAATTGCCGATATAAACTATCAATAAAATTCTCTTTTCAGTAGATGGGAAAACAGATGTTTGGGAAGATTGTTAATAAATCGTTGAGAGAATTTATTTTGCAATGAAATGCAATTAAACCTTAGGGAAAAGCTTGCATATCTCTTACGAAACACACTACACGCTGTATATCCTTCGAAATATCTCTACGCTGCAGTTGATTTTATAAGGAAAATAGATAGAATACGAGCTTCTTTTGAGAGGTTCGTTCTGAAAAGAATTTACGATTTGTTTCGTTATAAATCGTCATTATAGAATCCTCGAGAGTGACCATGTTCGTTTCTACGGCCACCACTCCGAATAACCTTTTATTCTCCAAGGAAATCATTCCTTTGACAAGACTGGATGTTTTTCAGTCTCATAACGAGAATCCACGTCTCGACAGTCTACGGTCTACTTTGACTCGTTTGCTCTGTTTCCGGCTCTTACAACGCTCTCTCTAACCTGCTTCTCTTCTGCCCCGCTATTTCTTCTATCATACGACGGAAACGCTATTAAACGATAATTCTACGAAAATGCAAGCTACCTGTATAATTTGAAACTGCCTGTAGTCACGAGATTAAGAAACACGAGGAAAGCTCTGCTTAGTTTTAACGAGAATCTCTGATGGTACGTTCAACGTCCGAGGGATTTTTCAAACACCCTGTACGTCGTAATTTACCATCGTATCTTCTCATCATCATATCTATCATATTTATTACCATTATATCTACGCTCAATCCACTTGCAGGAAAAATGAAGTCCATAACTGGAATTACAATCGCAAGAAACGTAATTAACTTTTCACTTCCAACAAGCTTCCAACGAGATCTGACTTTAGAGAATTTTTATTTTAAGCAGCCTACATACCACCATTTCTCACTGAAAATTAACTCATTTCTCACTGTAAACAGAATTCTACTCGCCGTCTTTTTTTTACATTAAAGCAACTTTCACTGACGTGCTGGTGGTCTAGATTGGAGGACTTTTGGAACACCTTGTATATAGAATAATTTCTCATTCTTATTTTTACACAAATAATTTCAATGAAATAATTCACCCTCTGTAATTACAATCTTTTGTGACTCACAGCAACAGATCGTAGTTCTCCATTTTGGAAAAGTCAGAATTTTTTGAACACTCTATATGTATTGGGTTGGCAACTAAGTGATCGCGCATTTTGTCGATACCACCTAACGACAAAATCCGCAACCACTTAGTTGCCAAACCAATACTATAATTTCTCATTCGAACCTGCACAGCATTTACTTAAAGAAACGAATTATCCTTTGTAAGGATACTTCATCTTTTTTTTTTTTTAATTAACAGTAAGAGATCGCAATATTTCATTTTGAAAAAATCAATCGAAATCCGACTATCGCGATGATAATCTCAATATACTTGGCGATAAACTTTTGCAGTTTATATCGAGAGGTTGGTGCGGTGAACGTGAACATGAGAGTGGGGATACACACAGGCAGAGTTCATTGCGGGGTCCTTGGCTTGAGGAAGTGGCAGTTCGACGTCTGGAGCAACGACGTCACCCTGGCCAACTACATGGAAAGCGGCGGAATACCGGGGCGAGTTTCTCTCCTATTCTCTTTTTCCTTCCGGGGCGAAATTTCCAAGTGACAAGCCTCGTTCGCGTTTCAGCGAACGTTCAGCGAAGAAACGAATTTCTGACACGGTCTACGATGTATTTTCATAATCTTTCGCCCTCTTTTTGTAATAAAAATTCTCTACTGAGAATGAAGGGAAGAATGCGGGAATATTAAGACAAAATTGTTTCTTCCGATCTCAATATCGCGATACGACGATGTAAACCAGCTGCAGGAGAATTTCATTGGCGTTGGCTATTAATTAATATTAACTGGTATTGGTGACCGGAGGTGCTTCAACTTCTTACAATTGTAAAAATTGAATGAAAATTCACAGTTAGGTTCAATATAACCGATAAATAGAAGATACTCTGAAATAAAAAGTGCCCCATTGAACGATTAAACATTTTTATTGGAACATCGATAAAAAAAATGAGAAGAAATCTTGCATCTAACGGTGTACTGCGTTAAAACACTTCAAACATAAACGTGGCTCATCGATACAATCTGGACGATAGGTGGTCACCTTTTTGGTCCGATTCTTAGCAATTTTTCATCCTAACTGTTTAGCATTTGTTTATAGCACTCTCTGCCAAATTTTCGTGCCAGATACGCTTGCCCTTCTTTCCACCGCATTTCGTGTCGCGATCTTTGTCTTTGTCGCTGAACACCTGAGATCTCTAGTATGATTTTAACATAATCAAAATCGATAATTCAGTTGCTAATGATATTAATTAATAACGTGAGAAACGTATATGCGTTAACAACGTTAAAATCCGCGAGATTAATGGCGAATTAAAGAAACTGATAAACAGAAAGTTGTGATTTATTTTTCAAAAATCTCGATCGATGAACTGTACCGTCGTGTTGGAAATGACGAGCTGCGATTATTTCTGTACAGACGAGTGCATATCACGAAAGAAACACTCGACTGTCTTGATGGTGTCTATGAGGTGGAAGAGGGTCATGGGGGTGAGAGAAACGCGTATCTGAAGGAGCACGATATCAAAACCTACCTAATTGTCCCTGGAGACACGTATAAGGGTAACTTACCCTCGTCTGGGCTGAGGAAAGGTCTGCCAGCGAATGGCAACGTATCGAAAGAGATGAGAGTGATGGGACACGGTTCGCAACACGGAAAACAGAACAAGTAACTGGCTCATTGTTTCTTTTCATTTTTCTTCCTCCCTTTTCGTGTTTTCTCCCTTCCTTGTGAAAATAATTTTAGACCAACGCGTGTAGATTTTCCTAAGCTTCGTACATTCCGAAATCGTAAGTTTCGAATCTTTAATAAGTTAACTTTTTTTTATTTTATTATATTAAATAAATATCATTATTTATTCATTTGTTATTTTTTAAATATTAAATAATATATTTCTACGGATCGTGTGAAATGGTTGATTGTACGATATAATTTCCAGGGGTTGGGATATCGAAAGAAAAATTTTCAGGACGTAAGTCGTGACGGACGTTTGATTTATGAATTTTCAGTTTTCCAATGTAAGAAGTTTCTCTTGTACGGACCTTTCTGTATCGATTATTAATCCTGCGACAGATTAGGGTTTGGCGAGACGACCGAGGCGAAAAAGGACCCGGAGGACGAGGTGAACGAGTACCTGATGAGAGCAATCGACGCCAGGAGCATAGATCGATTAAGAGCGGAATATTGTACGCCCTTTGTTCTAACTTTTCGTCTGCCCGACGTCGAAGGGAAGGTAAATGCAAATTCTTGTCCTCTTCCTGTTGATCGATTTATTTGAAAGAATTATCGTATTAATTTATAATTCCTAAAATAATTTATCTTTCCTCTAAAAGATTCTCAATAATTTACTGCCATAAGATCGTGCAATAATTCTAATAAATTAGGCCATTTTGTGTTCGTCTTTGGCTTCCTTTTATTCTTTTACTATTATTGTCATTATTTTTTAACACGTTCACGTTTTAGCACGTTCTGCTATTTTATTTCTGTGCTCGTATTCGTGTTTTTAATAAGTTTGCAACATTGAATGGTTATTTGTTTAAATAAATCCTACTTTTTTCAATTAATGTACGTTAAATTTCCATTATTTAAACGTTCAACTATTATTCTGGTCACTAAACTAACTGCATTTTTGCTGATACGCACCGTCCGATGGAACATTCAAGCGTGAGCCACCGGTGGTACACGCCGTCTGACGGGAGACTCGAGCGTGAGCCACCGGTGGCGCACGCCGTCCGTACGTGTTAAATCGAGTTCTCGCTCAAAATCAAAGTGATCTAATCTATTGTCATTTAAACGGAATAACATTCGAGGATTTTGTTCATAAGAAAGTTGAGAAAGCGCTATGTATCCGCGAAGATTTCGAAAAAGAAGAAACCATTTATTTGTGAACTATTTGTTGCAGTATTCGCGCGAAAGGGACAGGATGCTCTCGGCATATTTCGTCTGTTCCGGCTTCGTCTACATGGTCGTCGTGATTGCTATAGCGATCACTCTACGAGGGTAATTCTGTCATTCTGTCAATTAAACCACCGGTCAACTAGGCTTTGTCCAAATTTCCCTTTGCCTCATATCGAAAGCTAATCATTTTCAAAAGCTTGTAACGCGATTGGAATTTCGGAAAACTCTATTTTATTTCGATTCTACTAAAATTCAACAAGGATACAAGTAAATCGAAACATATTCCCGTGCAAACTATATTCCCAAATTTTTCGGTTCCATGTCGCTGCTATGTTTTGAACAGCCACTGCTCGAAGATCGAACATGGTTTCTGTTGATACAGTTCGTCAGAAATAGGATAATAGCAGTTAGAAAAATATATAACAGTTAGAAATGGGAAAGGTTGTGGAAAAGGACCGATATTGGTTTCAGTTACGATTCTACCATCTGTTATCGTATCGGTTCTGTATCCGCGTATTTCGAAGTGCTTCTATATCGACAGAAACGGTTCTATTGACCGAGCAAAAGTGAAGCCTCCAGAGGCTTTCATAACAGTTACGAAATTGAATCATTTTTCAGGAGTGGATACTTTTACACTTGTGTGGCAGTGAGCACGTTGCTCATCGCCACAATCAATGGGATTCTACTGGCAGAGAAGAACGAGGTGAGACTTTCGCTCAGACTATCGTCCTTTTCTGCTATCTGTGAGGAAAGGAATTCTTCAAACGAATTTGAAGAATCGCGTTGCAACGTGCATCGCGAGCAAATCGATCGCGTTCGCTCTTTGGAATCTTGCCACTTCCTCTTGACCTTGAATTCGTGGCGTGATTCCAGGTCACAATGCCGAGGTCGTTAATCGTGTCTCGTACATACGTCGCTGGCGATTACATAATTCATGGTATTTGTCCCGTACACGCAATGAAAAATTTCGACGAAAGAAGGGAAAGCATAGAGAAAATTTCTATGGAATTTCGCTGGCACGGTACTTTCGAAATATTACGCGTTCCACGATTACTTCCAGGTATTGGATTGGCAACTAAGTGATTGCGGATTTTGTCATTAGGTGTTCATGACAAAATCCGCAGTCACTTAGTTGCCAGCCCAATAGAGTGACAAACACGACAAAAACGAACAACCATAGGTTGCACTATTAGGTGGAAGGTTTCCTACAAATTTTCAGTGACAGTATTTTCCAAATTTCGTTGGAGAATTTTTATCGATGAAGATACTAGAAATCAGAGAAAAGTAGAGTTTTGTAACTGAACGAGAATAATTTATTTCGACGATAATACATCGTTTCAGAGATTTTCCAGTCGATCTATTCAACAGAGAATAAGACTATAACTGAAGATTTGAAGAGACCAAATCTTTCAACTACGTAGACGATGTACGTTGAAATTCTGTTTCTTTAGAGAGTGCCACGGTGTCTGCGAGATTTTGCGGTGCACGTGTTCGAGAATCGAGGAGTCGCTCAGGTGTTAGCTACGTGTGTCGTGTTTCTCACTTTCGCCACAGCTTTATCACCGTTGGTAAGTTCACGTTATTACTGTACTACACACTATACGTTCTAACATTATGCTGGTGCTCCAAGGTAATACAGATTGCTATACTACACACATTTGTTGACGTATGTTTATTACTCGCAAGCAGTTTGTTAATAACGAAAACACAGATGAATCTGTTGAAGTTATTTCTTCTTTAGGTTCTTCCATCTAAACCAAGAGAAAGATTTTTAAATACCGATGAATGATAGCCATCTATTGAGATGTGTACAATTTTATGTGCTACACTAGATTAGCTGAGTAGTAGTGATACATATGTGTGAATATGGGTATGTGGAAGTATGTGTGTACGCGTCTGGAAAACAAAGGAACATAAACTGTTCAGTCAGTTAACAGTCTGGTAAGGAAGAGGATGAGACAAAAAGAGTGCTGAGACTATTAACTTTCTTTTTTTATGAAACCTTATTTTTGCACTTAATAGCCACAATTGAGTGTACACTGATGCCTATGTATAAACCAAGTACGCGACTGGTCTAAGGGTAGAAACCGGTAAAGATATGTTGCCCATTCTAAGGATAGAGAATAAGTAAGTTCGGTGGCGATGTTGTGACAGAGGAAAGCTAGGGGTGGGTGTGTCTAAGGTTGTTGGACCAGGAAGAGTTTTAGCCACCCTCCAGAGAAACTCGCTAACGGAAGATATCGAACGTGAGAAAAACCAAGTTTCCCGTATCAACCCGTAGTAAGCAATAAATATAAGGAGGCACTTAAAATAAAAGATACTCGTTTTGTCTGAAGGACCTTAATTATGAAAATGCCAAGACCCATGGTGGGTCCTTAAGACTATTGACAATACGCGCCAAGGGTGTGTAGACATCTGGCTACTATCTTGCTCTCTGGTCTCTGATGCGGATTGATGTTACACGTGCAAGTGTGTATCGATGAATATCCTTGAAATCGTTTATCAAATAAATATATAACCATTTTAAGATAAATTCTAAGCGTAAACTTAGTGTTCCTATAGCATTATTTCGGCAACTAAGATCCAAAATTATCAACACCATCTGATAATTTACTTACGATGTACCTTGAGCAAGTAGCCTATTTGTTAACAGACTATGAATATCGAACGCTATATTGCTGAATGTCGTTCGTTATTTAGCTTCGTCTATATTTCCTAACACGTAGTAACATGGACGTACAGTGTAGAGAAATCCACTGTAATATCAACGATTGCAAGCATTCCACCAGCTTGGTACAGTATTGTCTGAAGGCTGGTGTAATTCCTCAAAATCCGACAGAATCTCGCGCATCGTATTATTAGGAGAAAATTCATGAGAGTGGCTATCGATCATCATTTAATACTAGGTATATATAATGAAATAGATAGCTATAGCCATCATCCATCATCGACGAATCTATAAATCCATTGATCTAGCAGAGAATACGAACGACATTGGCCTACGATCTCATTAGAATTCCATTTTTCCTCGACTACTCGACAGATAGAAAACTATTAAACACGTATAGAGTATTAACTGTATTATGAAACTGAGAAAACTCTACAAGTTTCTTTTCCATTTTACAAGTAGAACTTTTATACAAACTACTGATAAAACTGTAATACTATTGCCGTATCTACAGGAATTAAAGTTTTTAGATAATTAGCAAGATATCATGGATCTAAAATAAATTTTAATATTACATTTATTTGGTCAATTGGTTTCGTTTTAATATTCACAGTTGGAGGATTAACAGGAGTAATATCATCTAATTTATCAATTGATATTATCTTACATGATACATACTATTTAGTAGGACATTTTCATTATGTTTTATCTATAGGAGTAATTTTTGCAATCATTACAAGATTAATTCATTGATATCCATTAATTACTGGATTAATACTAAATCAAAAATGATTAAAAATTCGATTTATTATAATATTTATTGGAATAACTTTTTAGCATTAATAGCTATACCTCGACGATATTCAGATTATCCTGATTCCTATTATTGTTGAAATTTAATTTCTTCTATTGAAGCAACAATTTCCATAAATAGAATATTATTATTAAAAGATCAATCATTTAGTTGCCAACCCAATAGAAATTATTTGTACAAAGTTGTGTTACGTACAATTTGTCAGCGAACGAATCGAGAAATGGAAATTCTATCGAAACGTATATTTTGTCAAGCTGAAAGTAGAAAACATTTGGAACTTTACGGTTAGATTCGTAAGTATGTATAGTACGAATATGTAAAGACAAGACGTGATGATACCAAACTTGGTCAAACCAAGGCCAACCGTAGCGAAAACCATACGTCGTTCCTCAACTCCTGCACGCCAAATAGTTCAGCAAACGTGGTAGGAGGCTGATTTAAAAATAGCTGGAGATATATTTGGAGCTTGTTCGAGATAGTCCTTTTATGGCAACAGTTTTAAACTTGGAACGTGGGTGGCAAAAATTGCCAAGGAATTAAATATAAAAATACATGTTAGTGAACGAGTGCACGGAAGCGTTGGAAAACGTGCGCGATCGATGAATGAATTTGCGCGTGTTTGGTAGACCGGGCCAGTTTCTAATCGAAACGGCAATTAAAAGTACACAACATAGGACAATCGATGGATGATTTTGCATTTTACATGGTTCGGTTTCATTTTCTGTTTTCCGACTCTTTTCGCATCGTTTCATCGAGAAAGAAAAACTTTTTGGGAGGAAAAAATTGAAAACGCGATGGAAACCGATTGATTTGTTTTTCGATTGCAGGTAACACTGGAAGATGGTCACGTGTGTGGGAACGTGACGTCTTCATTGACCGAGTGGCCAGATAATTCAAGCGTAACGTTCCAGAGTATCGACACGCCCGTCGATGTTTGCTATTACACTGTCTTTGCTGACGTAAGTAACTGTGATCGATTCGATGTGCCCAGCCGCGAAGCTCCACCTTGAATTAACTCGGGATTAACCGGAAACGCGATGGCTGCCACTTGTGTGCAACTCAGACCGCGTTCCCAAGCTACGTCAAAATCGTTTCCATGCACATGCACGCGATTCGATGACTCTGTGCCTTAATCTAACTTCAGTTTACACGAGTTTACACTAATGAAGTTTGTATGGATCTTCAAAGATAATTGCACAAGTCTAAATCAAGCTTGCTCCGACCTAACCTAGTGGAATTGTACCATCAATCGAAGTCGAAATGAGGTATTTATTCGGTTTGCCGATTAATGCAAGCTGATTAATTCGAGCGGGACAACGCTTTTAAATCGAAGACAAAATGAGTCGAGCCTAGGATTAGTTAAGCTTAACCTAGTTTGAGATCTTTAGCTGAGCCATGCCGATTCAAACCTAGTTAAATTAAGCCGAATTATGTGAAACCTAGCTATACAAATCGAGTCAAACTAAGTCAAACTCGGCTAAAGTCCAGCCAAACTGAGTCAAATCCAGCTAAGGTCCAAACAAACTGAATCAAATCCAGCTAAAGTCCAGCCAAACTGAGTCAAACCTAGCTAAAGTCCAGCCAAACTGAGTCAAATCCAGCTAAAGTCCAGCCAAACTGAGTCAAACCCAGCTAAAGTCCAGCCAAACTGAGTCAAATCCAGCCAAAGTCGAGCCAAAGCGACTCAAACCTAGACAAGTTGAGCCAAACGCAGTCAAACCTAGCTAATTCCAAGCCAAAGTGAGTCAAAGCTAACTAAATCAAGTAAATGAGTGAAACCTAGCGAAGAGAAGTCAAAACGAGTCAAATCTAATTAAGTCAGGTTGTAATTTAAAACGCCTATTATTGCTGTTCCTGTATCTGTAGCCCTATTATCCCTAGATTTCTGCATCTATACGTAGTAACACATTAATTTCGTATGATATATGTTACAGCTTTTTCCGGTACTAGTGATGCTAGTTATGATAACCTGCGCTGTCTATCAGATTTTAACATCGGTGTTCAAAGTAGCTATACTAAGCCTAGTAGTCGCTTGCTATTTATCCATCAGTATCTACGAAGCCATACACGAAAAAGATGTAGAATTGACTGGAAGATGGTTAGCAGGTGTTCTGGTCATTTTCTTTATGACGTGTCTCATTGCCCATTCCCAACACACAGAAGCTACTTACAGGTAATATCTTTCACTCGCAATAAAATTAATACTCAAACCCATTAACAAACCCATTATGGTTTCATCGTAATCTTACGAATACGATCATTTCTCTAAATTTGGATGAATTTATTGGAAACCTTTCAAATTGAAATAAAATACCAAAATTCCTCTCAATCGCTATTTCTTATAATTGAGAAAAGTGACGAATGAAAAATCTTGGTACATGCAGGTTGGACTTCTTATGGAAGTTGCAAGCAACCGAGGAGAAAGAAGAAATGGAGCACCTGAAAGCCTACAACCAAAAGCTGCTGGCCAACATACTTCCAGAACATGTGGCTGCCCACTTCTTATCTACGGTTAATTCAGACGTAAGAACGTTAACAATTTATTTATACAAAAGAAATCACATAAATTTTATCGGGCCATAATTAACATTCACGAAGACCAACAAAATTGATCACTTCTTCTATCGTAATTATAGTAAACTATGGAACTAATATCTTTGCTACTGAAGATATCTCGTATCTGCCGTTTAATGGAAACTAGAAAAACAAGCGTTGAAAATCTCAACTGTGATAGTTAAACGAACTGTATTCAATTTCATAGTGGAAAATTGGGTGTGCGGATATTTTTAATTGGATCGCAACTCTTCTCTGCCCGTCAGCTTATCAACATTCTTCCATGTAATTAACGATTGCAGGAATTGTACCACGAGCAGTGCGACTTCGTTTGCATAATGTTCGCCTCGATACCTAACTTTTCCGAGTTTTACGTGGAGCTCGAGGCGAATAACGAGGGCGTCGAGTGTCTCAGGCTGTTGAACGAGATCATCGCCGATTTCGACGAGCTTCTAGCTGAAGAGCCGTACAAATACATCGAGAAGATCAAGAGCACTGGTGCCACGTACATGGCAGCATCCGGTGAGAACCTACACCACCAGCTTTCCCTTTCTTTTTTTTTTGTACACCTCTCTTCTACCCGATTACACTATTCAACGAGGCACTGATTAAAATTTGCAACGTCGTATCTCCTGTGTTTCTCTTCCTTTTTCCTATTGCTACATATTTTTTAATGCCAACAGAGGACCAGCTTTATCTTTTTCAGGGAAAAAACTACGTGTCTTCCGTGTCACAGGCTACCAGTCTGTTCTATACATTTTTTTTGTTTTTATTTATTTATTTATTTATTTATTTATTTATTTTTTTTGCTAATATTTTCGAATCTCTTCGGCAAATCTTTCGCGACCTAGTTTCTGGTATTGTTTGTTTCATTTTTCAAAAATTCTAAATTCTTCGTAATGAAACATTGGGAAACATTTTGCAAGTTTTTTTTTACAGAAGAATTGGGTATTTTTTAAAGAGACCAGATTTTCTCATCGTTGAATATTCAATGATTCAAAGTATATGCTACGTTATTGTTGATGTATTGCGTTAAATCTGTCCAAGCATCTCATTGTAAATCTTTTTATCGGAAGAATTCGAGTATTTTCCTGGCTATTTATTTTAAGAGAAAAGAGAGGCCCGGCAATTTTTAATCTTCTAAGAGAATTTCCTTTGTACTCTTTCGGTAGGATTAACAAAGAACACCTGCGACATGAAAGATTACAAACACGTGACCGCGATGGCAGACTACGCGCTCAGGATACGCGAACAGCTGGCGTCTGTTAATGAACACAGCTTTAACAACTTCCGGTTGCGTGTGGGCATCAATATTGGACCGGTAACGTCGATCAATTTCGCACTAGCTGTACGACACTCATCGAAACATCTCCTTTCGTCCAGAACTAAACACTCAGCAAAATTCTATAAACTTCAACAGAACATGAGTATTAGACAAACTTCCTGAAATTCCTCTACTCCAAAATAAAGTTCAAATCTCCTACATACTAAAAATTGCGTAACCTCGACAAACCAACTTTTGAAACTGTTCTGATGTATAATAAAATGTAAATATTGGGTTGGCAACTAAGTGATTGCGGATTTTGTCAATACCACCTAATGATAAAATCCGCAATCACTTAGTTGCCAACCCAATACTATAATTTCTCATTTGAACCTGCACAGCATTTACTTAAAGAAACGAATTATCCTTTGTAACGATACTTCTGTTGATGTTGCCAACCCGATGTATCTAAACCAAAAATCGAATATTAAAAAAAAAAAAAAAAAAAATGAAACCCCGTTAAACAAATGTTCGAACCTATTCTCATATACGGTGAACCATAGAACGAAAAATTTCTCCGGATTCCAAAATTAAATTTCCACAAAAGAGAAGCCCCAGTAAACAAATTTCTCCTCCTTTCCTCATATACGATAGAACTTTAAAAAAGAAAGAAAAAAAGAAACATTTAAAAAACGGGTGCAGAGTAAAAATCAAATTTGTCCGAGAAGAAATCCCAGTGGATGATATATTTTTTTTGAACTTGTTCCAATGTAGGTCGTCGCCGGGGTGATAGGCGCCCGAAAGCCGCAGTACGATATTTGGGGTAACGCGGTAAATGTGGCCTCGAGGATGGAGTCTACAGGCGTGTTGGATGGGATTCAGGTCACCCAGGAAGTTCGCGACATCCTAATCGCCAAAGGATATCCGCTCACCTGTCGTGGTACCATTCAGGTGAAAGGCAAGGGTAGCATGGTCACTTATTTCCTGGATGGTCCTCGTGAGCCAACCAAGGCCAACAATATCTACAGCAATAGCAACGAGGAGAAGATCAGCTCTGTGACGAATGGTAATTTCGATGGACCTGTCTCGCCTACCACCGACGTCTGAACCAGTTTTTTATCTCGTATGGTCCATAGGGACCGAGAGAGAATTTATGGAACGAGAACAACATTTTTCTGTAGGGGAAAAAATATTCCTATTTTCCGGATATGTGAAGAATTTTCGAACGGCGAAAAGTGATGGTAAACGAGAAAAGGATACGCTGTCTCTTGGGTAAAATGGTCAGCTTTTGGATTTAGCTTCTTAATCTTTGCTGAAGCAAAAAAAAAAAAAAGGAATCCAAAAGCAAATAAAGAAAATGCAAAATTACGCGGAGGAAATCAAACGGACTTTCAGAGGTAATTCAAAGAGATCAAAATTCAAAGGAACTAAGCTTTTCAACGAAAACACGATCGAACGATAGTTGTGGCAACGTTGCAATGAGAAATCGTGTTTATAGACACGAGACAGACAGACGATAATAATCGTTTGCTATATTGCTCCGTGTTCTTTCTCCGATCGATAGAAGCAAGACAAATTCATTGGAAATATAAATAATATCCTGTCTGAAGTTGAAGATGAGAGGAGAGATCAAGATCCTATGCATAGTATTTTTCCAAACAGTCGAAACATCTGTACACTACTTAACCGTTAGAAGATTCAGAAAGAAGAAATTCTAATGCAGTTTAGAAACTTGGATTCTAGTGGAGGGATAAAAGCGAGGAACATTGACGTTAGAACTACTTAAAAATGTCTCTTTTTGTCGTTAATATTGGGCTGGCAACTAAGTGATTGCGTATTTTGTCAATATCCCCTAATGGCAAAATCCGCAATCACTTAGTTGCCAACCAAACGGAAACACTCAAGTGTTTTTTCAAGAATATCGATATTCCTCGCAAAATCCTGAACTTCTTCTTTTTTTAACACTCTGTATATATCACGTTATTATTAATTTCATGGTATTTAGAGATATGGTATTTAGAGGTTGGTAATTCTGGTGTTAAATTATTTCGCTGTCTGTTTGCCTGTCCTACGATCCACCGACTACCGTCCCCAATGACGACGAGGATCGATTTCTAAGATTCGTCGAGTAGTTGTGAGTGGAACACGCAGGCGAGAAATCGTGTAAGCTCAAACTAACTTCCACTATGTATCTCACCAATACAGCGCACTATATACAACATCGTTATAGCGCGTGTCGTACTTAAGCCGTATCTCGCTATTCTCTCTGATTAGCTGCTTCGGTTGCATTCTAATCCGGGGAATATGATCCTTCTAAGTTGTCAGCCATATCAATTTACAGGCTTTAGGATCAAGTAACTAATTCAGTGGTCAAATATCGTAATGGAGATGTATATCTGCAGAATAGAATCGCTCGAGTACTGAGAATTGTGCACGATTCGACGAATTGGTTTTCCAAGAGGATTGTAATTTGGAAAATTGGTTCTCCAAAGGGAAGATATTATGAAAGTATAATTTGATATTTGAAAATAAATTTCTCTTTTTTTTTTTTTTTTTTGTTTTGTTTTATTTAAGGTATGTGGCCGCATTAGTGGATAAGATCTGTAGAAATTTATTTAGAGAGCTATTATAATTCTACTTGCGTTCGACTTGAATAAATTTTCAAATAATTTTCCAACTTCCCACTTTTCTAATTTCCAAATGATCCCACAATCGATTGTCCTGGTTTTCGAATAGCCCGCGTTTCAGTTTTCCACTCCCAGCGTACCAAGAAAAATATAATCTTCGATACGCTTCGACGTGGCGACAGTTCCCAGAAAATCATATCCATCTATTCGAACGATATTTGACCAAGTAGAAGGACGCGATTACAGATTCGATGGTGGTAATTTGATATCTGGCTGTCAGCTCGTTACGCCCATTCTTCTAGTCAATACACGAAAGATTAATAGGAGACGCTCGATACAACGAAACCGTGGCTGGGTTCTTCATACTGAAATTTCGTTGGAAAAAAAAAAAGAACAGAACGAGATGGGACCACGGCAAGTTTCTACGAATGAGTTCACGGCGAAGACGAACGAAAGAAAGAAAAAGGAGAAAGAAATCTGCTCGAAGAAAAGAGAAAAAAAGACTCACTATTTTTACATTTCTCTTTTTTTAACTCTAATTCATCGACAAGATTAATCGTCGATTAATGAGTTTTTTAATCACGTGTAAAGATCATCTTCTATATATATACCTATACATATATATACATAGAATATATATTTAAAAATATATATATATATATATATTCTGAAAATATTTTAGATAAGAGAATACACGCGTTTCTGCACAGTGTAATTTGGTCTGATAGTAGATAGTGTTTATCGACTAAACAATGCCGCGTATGGTTGCACTAACGATACCTTCTAAGCAACCGCAACTGTGTTCTATAAGTCAATAACGTGTTACTACAGAATTCTTTCGCAACTTTCTGTTCATTCGGTGAGAAATGTAGTAATACGATTTTTTATCCTTCTCAATAAAATGGGAGATATTTTATTGAAAATATTTCCAATACAGAAAGCAGTACTACGTTTATCGAGACTTTACGTTTAAGAGATTTGTGGCTGTGTCGCAGCGGATTCTCACGCTTACCACTGTTCCACGTAATACTGTTCGAGGCTTTCGGGTGGAAACTCAAAAGGAACCTGTTTCCAACGTTTCGCCAGCATTGCGACTGACAGCAACGAGCCAGCACACGAACACGATTCACTGCGTTTTTAGACTATGAAGCAGCTGGTAAAAGAAATTTCTTTTGGACTCGGTTTCTACCAGAGAGCCTCGAACCGTGTCGTGTTTGTACTCTTGTGAGTGTTAAGCGTGATCAAGATTTAATACTTCAAATTTTGTAATAATTCCAAACTCCTTAATTTTCGACTTTTATCGTGTTTCAATTTTTTAACTCAACTTATCCAATTTCTTCAAGCTGCCGAGTCTTCTAATTTTTAAATCTCTGAAGTCTCAAATTTCCTTACTGATTTTATCGTTCTCCGCATTTCTATATTCGCTTAAAAAAAAGGAAAAAAAAACGTATTACTACGTTCGTAAATGTTTAGCTACGTATTTTCATTTCAGTTAGAAAACTGTTAAATAATCTACAGACGTGAAATTTCCTAAGCGATTTAAATGCCTAAACTCTTCTTTATTTTGTATCATCGTACGATACTTTGAAGAGGCAACGTCCGTGTTGTGTATGCAAGGCGAGTCAAAGGTCACGTCATGCTGTGTAATTTAAATGAATAAATTCCCAACGAAGATTATATTATAATTATGAATAAGCGACACAAGATCGATGTTCTGACATAGTCAATAAAGTAATGGAAAATCGGAGCCTGGTGCGCTGATTCAATTACGTGTATTAGCAAATTTAGCGATTTTAATCACTAGAATCTAGTGACATTTTCGTATCTATCGATGAATTGCGCGTTTCTATGCATTTCTAGGAAATTTGAAGATGCAAACGTTTCTCACGTTTGATGCATTCAATGTACATAATATATAAAAATTACGTATTTAAAAGTTATGAAACAAAGTGCTTTCTCAGTTTTTTTCTTAGAATTGTGAAATTCCTAGATATTCGCAGTCTATCTGCCAACGCTATTCAAACCTTCGATTTAATCATTTAATATTTTCTTCTTCTTTTTGTCAAAATTTCTTCCTTTCTTTGACAAATCTTAATTTTCTTAGAATGCTCTAATTCCTATAAATATGTGACTTAACGATACGATAAATTAAGATTTCATTTGACGAAAGATATTTCGTACGCAGTGAATCGATGATAATAGTTAAAGATATTACGTCACCAGGCTCTATACAAAGAGAAACTTAGAAACGAATTAATCGTCGTGCGTAGTGTCTGTCGTGATCGTGATGGATGTGAAACTTTCCAAAGAGTCTAATTAGTCGTCAATTGAAGTTGATCTTGAGCTGATAGAGCGAGCCTATAATTCAATGTTTCCTCTTGGCAAAAGAAATTGTATTTTGATGTTGCTGGCGGGTCCAGCCGTTGATAAATGTTAGTCGACGTTACGATCGAACCAACCACGGGCCATCGTTCGATAGATCGAATTAAGATCGACTTACAGATGCTTCGATGAGAAATTATCCAAATTTTGTTCAATAGCTTTTCTACCCTTTCAACTTCATTTTTGCCGATTAAAGATATTAAATCGTACACGAACGTACCATTTCTCCCTTCATATTAAAATATTATACTATTGCAACATTAAAATATTGAAACGTTAAAGTATCAAGTTTCTTTCATCGAGGCATTAAAGTACGAACTGTTATCGTTCTTTTGTTAAGATCTCTTCGATTGAGAAAGGGATCTATCGAAGCACCTGTAACTTAATATTACAAAAAAATAAGATAAAATCTGTCATATCAAATCTAAGTGTGCAAAAGCCCAACGATGTGTTAGCTTTCTAGCGATAAACTGTTTCAAACGAGTTCTCGCTGTTATGGCTGGTGTTGTAGAGATCCTTCGTCAAGGCACTCGTTAAAAAAAGAAGAAAATTCTGGAAGAACGAAAGTCTCCGTAGAAATTGGAGAAATGAAAATTGAATAAAATCTGACTTTCCAATGAAAAATTATTTTTCGAACCTCTCTGCGATACTCGTCTTAGAATGAGAATGGAAACTAGTCAATTTGAGATGGAGATGAAAATGCGTCAGGCTTTCGCCAGATTCGAGAATAATCGTTACTCTTCCTCCGTCTTTCGTGTAATTTCTCGATGGCCTAATCGCAGCAACCTGGAGTCCATACTGAACGTGTATAATAGTTATTAATCGCGGCATGTGATTTGCCAGGAATAACAGGAAATAAATTTTTATTAAAAAAAAACCAGCTACAATGGATCGAATCATTTTATACCTTCCTACGAAAATTCACACCCACGAAATCCCCGACAAGTTCACTCCTGTAATGACTAATTCTGATGATTCTTAAAACAGTACGATTTTACGGTTGTACGAACTATTTTACGAAAAAGATAGTTATCCGACGATGTTAAAAATCTGAGCATAATGGAGATGTACGTACAACAAATACTCACGGGAAAAATCAACGAAACTAATAATAAAATCAATGAATTAGAAAAATAAAAGAGCAATAGGCAAATATCTTATAATATACAGTGGCATAATCTGCAATTTATTATAAAATAATTGATCCCAGCAGAATATATTACAAAAGATGGTTGCTAAATATAATAGACATTTTCAAATACTAATCGAATAAAATCATTTAGTTAATTTGTATAGAATTTGATACTTCTTCAAGCCTAATAAATCCTTTGATAGATATAACGAAGAATATTATTCGCTACATAATTAATATCTGTATCACGTACAGCGATGCAAGCGCTACTGAAGAAAAAAGAGCCATTTTATGTTACAACTATAACGAGTAAATTTACTCGTTTAACTTGAGAGGAATTAAAAAACAACCTGACTTTTAAGTAAGTATTAAATAAGAATTTTAAATATCGCATGCAGTGATGTAGGTGTTATTCAAGAAAAAAGAACATTTTATTTTGTAATTAGAACGAGTAAATGAACGAATATCGATAATATAATATAATGCTTAATATGAATTTTATCTGTCTGATTATTTAATACCTTAGCTTACTTCACAATAACGTCGTCGACTGCCGTTAGGCTTTTTTCCCCTTTTTGTTTAAACTAATTGATAGTCGAAAACTAGTATCAAAGATGTGCGAATTTAGTCTTAGCTAGGAGAAACTATTAAAATGATAAAAATGGATATCGTATTAAATTGTTGAAGGCCCCAATTTACGATAAAAATTAAGAAACTGTCCAATTTGATTTTGTTACAATGGAAAAACCGTCTTTTGCTATGTCGAAAGATCGTTACTGTTTGATTGACATTTCGACACCTTGTGAAGGTATATAAGGAACACAGAAGTCGCGCGCGAGCTCTTTTGTGCCTGAAATTCCGGAGAGTGAACATCGAAGAAGAACTTAAATATAAGGTAAATAAAAAAAAAAAACAAATAATAACATTACAACTAGTAATTTACAACGTCTAAACCATTAATTTACAACACTTAAGCTATTAATTTATAACATTTAAGCTATTTATTTACAACATTTAAACTATTAATTTATAACATATAAGCTATTAATTTATAACATTTAAGCTATTAATTTATAACATTTAAGCTATTTATTTATAACATTTAAGCTATTAATTTATAACATTTAAGCTATTAATTTATAACATTTAAGCTATTTATTTACAACATTTAAACTGTTATTTTATTCATTTAAGCTATTAATTTATAACATTTAAGCAACTAATTTACAACATTTAAACTATTATTTTATACATTTAAGCTATTAATTTATAACATTTAAACTATTAATTTATAACATATAAGCTATTAATTTATAACATTTAAGCTATTTATTTACAACATTTAAACTGTTATTTTATTCATTTAAGCTATTAATTTATAACATATAAGCCATTAATTTATAACATTTAAGCTATTTATTTACAACATTTAAACTGTTATTTTATTCATTTAAGCTATTAATTTATAACATTTAAGCAACTAATTTACAACATTTAAACTATTATTTTATACATTTAAGCTATTAATTTATAACATTTAAACTATTAATTTATAACATATAAGCTATTAATTTATAACATTTAAGCTATTTATTTACAACATTTAAACTGTTATTTTATACATTTAAGCCATTAATTTATAACATTTAAGCTATTTATTTACAACATTTAAACTGTTATTTTATTCATTTAAGCCATTAATTTATAACATTTAAGCTATTTATTTACAACATTTAAACTGTTATTTTATTCATTTAAGCTATTAATTTATAACATATCAGCCATTAATTTATAACATTTAAGCTATTAATTTATAACATTTAAGCCATTAATTTATAACATTTAAGCTATTTATTTACAACATTTAAACTGTTATTTTATACATTTGAACTATTGATTTATAAACTTTAAATTATTGATTTATAACATATAAGCCATTAATTTATAACACTTAAGCTATTAATTTATAACATTTAAGCTATTAATTTATAACATTTAAACTATTAATTTATAACATATAAGCTATTAATTTATAACATTTAAGCTATTAATTTATAACATTTAAGCTACTAATTTACAACATTTAAACTGTTATTTTATACATTTAAGCCACTAATTTATAACATTTAAGCTATTTATTTACAACATTTAAACTGTTATTTTATACATTTGAACTATTGATTTATAAACTTTAAATTATTGATTTATAACATATAAGCCATTAATTTATAACACTTAAGCTATTAATTTATAACATTTAAGCTATTAATTTATAACATTTAAACTATTAATTTATAACATATAAGCTATTAATTTATAACATTTAAGCTATTAATTTATAACATTTAAGCTACTAATTTACAACATTTAAACTGTTATTTTATACATTTAAGCCATTAATTTCTAACATTTAAGCTATTTATTTACAACATTTAAACTGTTATTTTATTCATTTAGACCATTAATTTATAACATTTAAGCTATTAATTTATAACATGTAAGCCATTAATTTATAACATTTAAGCTATTTATTTACAACATTTAAACTGTTATTTTATACATTTGTACTATTGATTTATAACATTTAAACTATTGATTTGTAACATATAAGCCACTAATTTATAACATTTAAGCTATTAATTTATAACATTTAAGCCATTAATTTATACGATTTAAGCCATTAATATAAAACAATTACTCCATTAATTCTTAACAATTATACCAATAATTTATAGCCATTTCCTCCCATTAATTCAAAGTAATTATGCTCTTAATTTATAACAGTTGTACCATTAATCGGAAGCAACTCCACATTCATTGATTTAAATCAATACCATCAATTCGTAGTGAGTGAATTAGTGATTTATTCTGTTTTATTTTATTAACGAAATCTTTCAAGTCGCAGAAGTGCTATTTTAATTCTATAGAGCATTACTTTTTATTTTTAAATACAGTATTTAATTTCTCATTTTCCTATTTCGTATAAAACCAGTGGTAACGCAGAGTGTAATTTTAAGATGTAATTTTCCATGTCTGCTCAAAACCAAGGAAACAACACTGTATTCATGGAATCTAGGAAGCAAGTCATCCATACGCGCTACAATCGGTACCTTGCATGGTTTCGTTTCTTCTATGATAAGTTCAATATTCAAGTATGATTATGCGGATCCACGTACTCCAGTTATTAAAATTAATACATTTCAACACATGCTACTTCTTTATTATAAAATAATTTTACATCTCCGCTTCCAATACTTAAAAACTCTTTCTGTAAATGGGACCCGAGCGTAGTTACCTCCTCGTGGTGGGTCCCCCGGTAATTGGTACCGTTTTCCAAATAATAATACACCAAATACTATTTTGAATATTAGTATTATTATTTGAAAAACGATATCAAGTCAAACACTATTTGAATATAGTCCGACCTTTATCATCCAAAATAGGTTTGGTGATCTAGACTGAACTAATACACCCCCATCGCGGGGGCACCGTGGGACATCGTGGGATATCGTTGGACACCGTGGAATGCGTGCGTTTCACGACGTTTCACTACGAAACAACTATTTCTTTACGCAGGCCCATTGTCAAGTAGAGTTGGAACTCGACATTCTGCCAATGGGTTGAATGTCGAGATGGATGTATAAAGATAAATGTAGTATCGTGGACAAAAGGCCTAAGATATCGGCCGAATCGTAAACAATGTCGCGAGAGCCGCGGCATCGTCGGATACATCAATGTGTCGTCGGTCTTCTTTTTAAGTGGATAGTTTCGTGGAAAGGGCTTGCGTGACCCTGGCCACGGGCGTTTCAGGACACGTGTCTCGAACGACGGGAAAAGACAAAGAGACGTTAAAGGCAGTGTTAGTTGAGAAGCCGGAGAGGACGGATGCAAAAGGTGTGCAGAGTGTGAATTGAGAAGCGAGAGCGAGCGAGTGTAGAAGCCGGAGAGTGTGAATCGGGAAGTCGAAAGCCGCGTATGAAAATAAGACGTACGACAGCATTGTAATCATTTCGTTGCTTCGAATATTATTTATTAAATCAAAACATCATTACTTGTCCTTTCCTCTAAGACCCATTAAGATATTATATAAATAACCCATGGGCGGGTCTCTTGCGTAGTCACCTCCTCATGGTGAGACCTGGTAATTGGCATCGTTTTCCAAAAAATTAATCCGTTGATTAATCTTTGGAAAACGATACCAAGCTAAGAACTACGCACCAGTCCGGTTTGGATCTCCAAATGCCGCGAACAGAATTTTGGATGATCCAGACTGGGCTGCACCGTGGGACGACGTTGGATACTGTGGGTGGGACACCGTTGGACATCGTGGGACAACGTGGGACAACGTTGGACACCGTGGGATATGTCTTGTCTCTTAAATCCATTCTGAGCCCATTCTGTATAATGGTACTTATCTGACTTGGAATCTAGTATAAAAATCGATTCTTCTTTTGCATTGAATCTTGTGGTTATTTTGTGCACGGGAGTGCGTTGCGTAAGTCCATTGATTCTTTGGAAAGATCGCGAACGAACGAGTTCGCGCCGCGATTTTTCTTTCATTGTCTGTTTGTTCGGGCTTCTTCTTAGTTTCCCATTTTTAAGAGAAAATTATTGCGGTCATGTTAGAGTTTATAACTTTTCGATATATTCAAAAGTTTTGAGCCGCGAAAATAGAATGTTAAACAGTTTAGAACAATGACTCGAATGTCCCTTTTACAGAACACGAAATTATGTATGCAGTTTCAATAGGTTTGGTTAAATAAATTATTGTTCTATTTCCGATATATGAGATCATTCTCTTATTTCAAACGAATTTTTAATAAGTTATTTTATTGTTTCAAATTGAGTTATATCTCAATAATTCACTTATAGAATTCAATTTTTTTTTTTTTTTTTGTTGTATTATGTGAATTTGCTACAGTTAACGTCATAAACTTGCAACATAGTAATAGTTAGATTCAAATACCTCGAAACAAGTATTCTTTAAACATATTTAGTGGCGAACTTTTTAATTCTTGCAAATATTTTCCAATATTTATAACACGCGACTATAGTGTATTAGTGCAATGTATATTTCGTATTCTAATAACGAAAATTCACAGTATATATTCTAATTGCGAACAGTATAATTCTTGAAAACGATTGCATTGCATTCACGGTATTCGTAAGCATTTGTTTGCTATCGAGAAATATCTCACAATTTTCAACTTATAGTTTCATACTTGTTCCAGTTTCTTAATAATAATTTTTAAGTGTAAAGAAATAGCAGTATTTTCTAAATAAACGTTCAATAGGAAAAAGGAATATATTTATTTTCAGGAAATATTTTTGACCGCGCGCAATGCGGTTGTAGAGTCAGTGTTTGCTACGCAATAGTTTCTTTTCAATATTTTAAAATCACGATAGTTTTGATCAAATTCGATCGAATAATCACACGCGAAAATAATAAAATTTTATCAATCAAATTTGTACGCGATATTAGAGTTATTGTTCGCCGATCATAATTTAAGCGGTCGCGGTAACGTAGTCTTTTATTTTTCTTTTTTTATATATTTATTTTTTTGAATATTCGTTTCCGGTATTAGAGTCAGTGCCTCGCTCAAGAGGATAAAGCCTCTCCAGGAGCTCAAGAATGTAAGTAGTTTTATATATTGTATTTCAATTTGTTCTATTTAGTATATTTTGTTTGAAATATCGTTAATTACAAAATAAAAATGATCGATGATTTAGAAAGCTGTGAATGTCCTTTTTAATTGAAATAAAGTCTTAAAGTCTTAACATTAAAGTACAATAAAACTGTCTGATACTCATAAAAAATCACTGAATATTTGTTCTCAAATTTTTATATTAGATTTCCAATTTACATATTTATTAGAGTTTAGTCTTTATTATTGCTAAAGTTTCAAGTTTGTTATTATATATTAACGATATTAATGATATCTTATGTTTTGTTATAGATATATCACTGCTTCAACTTCTTCGTCTTCTTTGGGAATGTTTGAACAGTGGCTAAAAAGCCAAAAATGTAATTATCTTTACACATTGTACTTCAATTATGTATATTCTGTATATTTTTCTTTGATCACTATCAATTAAGAAATACAATTTGATTGAAAATTTCGGAGATTAGCATTTTCTGATGTTATTCTTTCATTAAAATAAAATAATTATTAAAATCTCAATACCGAATTATGAAACAAATGACTAACATATTTCAGAAATCTTTAGATTCTTAATTTTTAGATTTTAAACTTTCATATTAGAGTTTTAGTTTTTACACTTATCAAAGTTTATTAGAATTTCAATCTTTATTATTACCAAAGTTACTAAAGTTAATAAACTTTCATTTTTCATTATCTCCAACTTTTTAAATAATCTCAGCAATCACTCATCGTGTTTTGTTCTGTAACAGATTTTTCGCAATCTCCATTTCCACCACTGGACTCTACACAGTTCCTGATGATATTCGCTGGGGTGGCGCAGCATCCATGATACGTCCTTTGTTTCTCCGCTTCGAACGGTGAGTCGCATGCATTTCTGTTCCTCCGGTCACTCAATCATGTCGTAGGATGAAAGGTCCGAATCGGCACGGGTGATCGGTTGTATTACGTAGAATTTCTTTGCGAGCATAGTGACCGCGGGTATTTCTTATACCCGTGAGTAGTAACACTCATTTTTTGAAATTTATTAGTTTAGGATAGGTCTTCTCGCACATCGCGATTATAATAATTAGTTTTTTAATAATTAGGTTAAACATATACACTTGAGAATATATTCGTGTTAGTTATAAATATGCATGTTAATATTCCGTATGAATATTTGCAAATGGCAAATATCTACACGAATATATCTGTATGACACGGATATACTTGATCTTAAGCAATGAATTGATCGTGACAATCTTAAGTCACGTTCGTTTATTTCACTTCGGCTAGAACTTAAAATATGAGTTAAAATTCATTTTTTCCGTACGAAAATGTGTGAAATTTTACGTGCAAGAAGACACTTCGCGACAGGCAGAATTTTTAATCAAAGCAATAATTTTGAACATTGCTTTTACATTTTCGAGTATTTGCTTTGATAAAGAGATCGCCTGAGATTATTTCTTTCTTACTAATATATTTAGAGTCAATTATTCCATTTGATCGAGTCTCAGTCTTTTTCAATTAACGCTATCTTTTCTGCAATATTAAAATTTTCTTCCGATTTATTAAATTAATAAAGTAGAATTACTTAGTTAGTATTAAATTAATAAAATAGAGTTAATCAGAAAGAAGCAGCAAAGAACGTTAGTCCGTTAAATAAAAATTACACAAACTAATCATCTTTTTAGATCAGGATTTTCAGGTTTAACCCTTTCCGTGCCCATTGTCAGGATCTCATTCACGTGCCCAGGTGCTACTTGAATGGGAGAAAGACATTGGGCACGATGACCTAGAATTAAGTAATGTAATAATTTCTCAGCGACTGACCATGCGTTAGTGTATCGTGCACGACGTATTTTCCACATTACGTGTGTGTGTTGTTAGGTCGTGGAATTGCGTCGCTTTTTCTCATTCCTTAAAACTTCAAATATTAAAAATGTCGAGACATATATCGATTCAATTTACGTCTCGATACAATTAGAATTTCTGATAATATCATCCACGTGACTAAGTGTACTCATACTCTTAATATTGCTATCAATCGCAATTATAATTCCAAGTTTACTTATATTTATTTTAAAAATATAATTTCCTCAGACGTGTTTTATCACGTATTACGCAATGGTCACTAGCCTTCGTCAGTCGATTTCAGGAGAAAGGTACGTACCTTAGAGTGTGCATGATATGTTAAGCTCGGGTGTCGGAGGCGTCCCGGGACGTCCTCTCTAGTGTAGGACCTTTGCGCCCGGGCGTTTGTGTGAGAACCGTGGAGTGGGTGTGTTGGTGTGCCTGTTTTGCCATTTTTAAATATAGCGCTAGGTAGGATAGGTAGCATACTTTCTGGTATGTCTGTTAATTATAAGTAGGTAGGACCGGGCAGGTTGGCACAGTCTCTGGTCGGGTAGGCGCGTTTTCGCGTGACCAACCTGTTTCTGGAAATTTATTTGAAAAATCGACGGTGAAACTGGCACGAGTAGAGCATGCTCTCGTCTCCGGTTTTGCCTTTCGATTTTTCGAATTTCGCGGTCGCGGTCGCGAATGGGCTCGAAACGAACGTTTATTGCTCGAGCACGCACGTGCCAGTGGGCAACGATCACTGCTGTGATCGTTGGTCAGTCCATGTGCACTTTAATCAGCTTCCGCGGTTTATATTTTTATTTTACCTTTATAAGTTTTTCTTTTGTTTGCGATTTAGAAGTCTCGAGCTTAGATTTAAGTTACAGCGGGCATTGCGCCCGAAGAAGGAAGAGGCTATAAGCCGAAGAGGCCCGACAAACTGTCACTCAAGAGGGCAACTACTAATGGCTCCCCATCCTCTGGGTCATCCGGAGCATGGGAAGTCATTATCGTTACTACTTTGTCACTATGCTCGCTTTTAGTATTTGTAGTAGTAGTAGTAGCAATAGTAGTAATAGTAGTAGTAGTCTTTGTTTTTTTGGCCGATGTATATATCGGTCCATCGTCCCATTGGGCAAATCGCGATTTTTCTTATTAGTGTTGCGACAAGTTAATTACGGGTTGTATTAGAGTTACGAAATAATATTTCTACTTTTCATTAGTGTGACGAGAGAATGATTACGGTTTGAATTAGAGTTGCGATAAAATGATAATCGCGTTTGCTTTAGAGTTGCGAATTACGATATCGCGATTGTCTTTTGCAATTTTTAGAATTTTTTCTGTTTTTCTGTTTAAGTAGCAATACTAGGATATTTAAAGTAGCTTTTTCAAATAGTAAATAGTAATTTTCATTAAATTCACTTTAAGAATTAGCGTTGCGACATTGTTCCATCGCGAGTTCTACTTATTTTTCCTATTAGCGTTGCGATAATGAATGCTCGCGTTTTGTTAAGTAGAGTTGCGTTCACAAACTGCCCAAACCCTCCGACTGCATTTGTCGGACACTGCTCCTGGATCACATGTACAGCCTAAAGAGCTGTACAAGTGTGATCGTTCATCTGCAACCTCCTAAATGGTTGCACTGCGATCTCTCGCTATTAGTGTTGCGTATTGCCTAAATACGAGTGCGTAGATTTATACTTATTAGCGTTGCGTATCAGATATCGGGAATTTTCAGATTTTTCTTTTTTTTTTTTAATGGTAGATTAATTGATATTGCAGATATAACGAAGCACTCGTCGCGTTTGATTTTGAGAATTATCTGCTTCATAAATATTAGTAGTAAATTAGCGTTGCGAAACAAGAATATTCAGTTCCACTCTCGACGTGTTGATCGGGTTTATATAGAGTGGAAGACGATTGAATTTTAGTAGCCCTTCTGGCTACTGCTTTGTTTCTTTTTCAGCGCCCCTTATTAATGCGCCCCTTATTACTACGTTTATTACTGAAAATACTGCTATAAGACATATTCCTTTGTCAGCGTTAACGTTACCATGACTGCTAAAATACAGAACTTTATTACGAATGTATAATATATATATATATATATATTTACATGTATGAAATTGTGAGCGATTTCATGCGCAACAAAGTATTATAAGGAAATATCTTAATGTTGCTATGAAGGCTTGAAATATTTTTTAAAATTTAATTCATTGCAATTGGAATTAGTGCTGGTGATTGTTCGTTCTTAGAACCATAACTTTTAGAATTTTTTCGACCGCGATATTTTCACTTCAATCTTTTAACAGTAATGTAGAATTTTATAAATATTCGAATTTCATTTGCATGAAACAAAAGTTTCGTCACGAAACAAAGACATCGTCACGTTTGTAGCAAAAATTCTGCAAAAAATGACTTATGCACATACCTTTCGGTTTATTATGTTGCAAATCACTATGTTGTTGTAGAAAATAACAGATACTGTTAAAAGTTAAAAGATAAAGCAAGTGATTGTATAATAACCGGGGTTTCTCTTATCTTAGTTATTCCAAACTAACTTTTCAATTTTTAATTTAGTTTAAATTCAATTACTTAAAATTCTTGTTTCCAACGTAACCCTAGTTTCGATTAAAAGATACACACGATTCTCTATATTTGCTAAAATTTAATCAATAGTAATTTGATCTATAATTGACCATTATTAATAGTTTATTTTTCATAAAATGTTTCATAAAATGTTCTCGTTTTAAAGATGTCTGTTTCTTCCATATACCATAATCCAGTAAATGAGTTTGTTTCAGATTTATCAATTTACAGAAAATACGTTTCAGTTACATATATGAACATTTCACAGCATATTAAATATGTATGCTAGATGCCCAAATGATTTTTCTTCCATCGTCTGATTGTTCAGGCTTCTGCCCGTTTTCCCATTTTTAAAAGAAGAATATTGCGGCCACGTTGGAGTTTATAACTTTTCGATATCTTCATAAGCTTAGTACAACGAGTCGTATGTCTCTTTTGCAAAACTCTAAATTGTATATACAGTGTCAGTACTTTCATTTCCTTTCTGTGGTTCCAAGTTAGACATATGTATCATTGATACCGAATGTTGCCAGTACGGTTGCGAATTATTGTACAATGTTTGTACTGATCGATGTAATTGTTTTCGCAGATTAATCAGTTGATTAATTTTCAGAAAACGACTACATTGATAAGTACAAACATTGCACAATAATTCGATACCAAGCTCAGAATCACGCTAATACAGTCCATTTTGGATTACGAAAAGCCACGAAGAGAATTTTGGATAATCTAAACTGGACTGCAACGTGGGACGACATTGGACACCGTGGGACGCCGCTGGAGACCGTAGAACACCGTTGGTTCAGTGTAGATCCCCAAATGCCGCGAAAAGAATATTGGATGATCTACACTGGACTGCAACGTGGGACACCGTTGGTCTAGTTTGGATCTCCAAAAGCCGCGAACAGAATTTTGGCGGATCTAGACTGGGCTGCACCGTGGGACACCGTTGGACACCGTTGGACATCGTTGGACATCGTTGGACGACGTTGGACACCGTTGGACGACGTTGGACATCGTTGGACACCGTTGGACACCGTTGGACATCGTTGGACACCGTTGGACACCGTTGGACACCGTTGGACACCGTTGGACATCGTTGGACACCGTTGGGCATCGTTGGACACCGTTGGACACCGTTGGACACCGTTGGACACCGTTGGACACCGTTGGACGACGTTGGACATCGTTGGACATCGTTGGACATCGTTGGACATCGTTGGACATCGTTGAATATCGTTGGACACCGGGGGACACCGTAGAATGCGTGCGTTTTAGGCTTAATTAATGGTAAGATAGACACCTATGTTCAGTGCATTGTGAGCTCATTCTGTACAACGATACTTATCCATCTTGGAACGAAAAATTGTACCCGCGATTTGTCGGTTCGCGATCGCTCAGTTGTTTCAAACTGTCGCATGACGTACTCGCTCGTGCGTATTCCGGGTACGTGCGGGTCAACGTGCACTGGACAACTCTACGGATTCGTAAGGCGGCCCAAGCACACCTCAGTCTTGGTGACTGCTCGTCGACTGCTCGACGTTCGCATCGAATCGCGGGAGTTGTCGTCGCGCCGCTGATGCTTGCGAATCTGTTGGGGATTCAGTCGTGGATCTGCACTCCTGTCCGATTGGTACTTCGGTACTCGGGCAGGGACCTGTAATTTCACGTCCTCCGTAATCCTGTTCGGGCCCGCGGGGGTGGGCCCCACTGTTCAGTGGAAGATCATGCCTTCGTAATCCTGTTCAGCGGCCCCTCCACAGGGGTGGGCCCCACTGTTCAGTTGAGGCCTCTGCCTTCGTAATCCTGTTCAGCGGCCCCTCCCCGGGTTCCACATGTTCAGTTGGAGTGTGTTAAGTTGCCGGCCTGTGTGCTGGATCCACGGCTGGATCACCAGCGGATCACTGGCATCATCGGTCGGCGCCATCGACCGCGACTCGTATAAGTTTCGAACGGCGAAACAGGAATCGAGTTATGGTCAATACTTGGGCTTTCCGCTAATCCGTCGTGTTATCCGGTGCACGGGGTACGTCGCGTAAGTTTGTGAGTTCGTTCGTTAGCTTCATTTTCTTTCATTTGTTCCAAGGTAGATAAATGTGTCTTTGATACCGAATGCTGCCAGTAGGGATACCAATTATTGTACAATATTTGTACTGATCTATGTAATCGGTGTGTGGGAGATAGCTGTGGCGTTATGTATGCATTGCTCCATGTTTGTAAAGATTCATGTAAGCGCTGCGTTGGAGATATGTGTTTCGCAGTTATGCTACGAAGCAACTATTTCTTTACGCAGGCCCATGGTCAAGTAGAGACGGTACTCGACATTCTGCCACTGGGTTGAATGTCGAGATGGACGTATAAAGATAAATAACCCATGGGCGGGTCTCTTGCGTAGTCACCTCCTCGCGGTGAGACCTGGTAATTGGCATCGTTTTCCAAAAAATTAATCCGTTGATTAATCTTTGGAAAACGATACCAAGCTAAGAACTACGCAGCAGTCCGGTTTGTATCTCCAAATGCCGCGAACAGAATTTTGGATGATCCAGACTGGGCTGCACCGTAGGTCACCGTTGGACGACGTTGGACGACGTTGGACGACGTTGGACGACGTTGGACGACGTTGGACGACGTTGGACGACGTTGGACGACGTTGGATACCTTGGAATGCTTGCGTTTTAGCCTTAATTAATCGTAAGATAGATATCTATGTTAAGTGCATTGTGAGCTCATTCTGTACAACGATACTTATCCATCTTGGAACGAAAAATTGTATCCGCGATTTGTCGGTTCGCGATCGCTCAGTTGTTTCAAACTGTCGCGTGACGTACTCGCTCGTGCGTATTCCGGGTACGTGCGGGTCAACGTGCACTGGACAACTCTACGGATTCGTAAGGCGGCCCAAGCACACCTCAGTCTTGGTGACTGCTCGTCGACTGCTCGACGTTCGCATCGAATCGCGGGAGTTGTCGTCGCGCCGCTGATGCTTGCGAATCTGTTGGGGATTCAGTCGTGGATCTGCACTCCTGTCCGATTGGTACTTCGGTACTCGGGCAGGGACCTGTAATTTCACGTCCTCCGTAATCCTGTTCGGGCCCGCGGGGGTGGGCCCCACTGTTCAGTGGAAGATCATGCCTTCGTAATCCTGTTCAGCGGCCCCTCCACAGGGGTGGGCCCCACTGTTCAGTTGAGGCCTCTGCCTTCGTAATCCTGTTCAGCGGCCCCTCCCCGGGTTCCACATGTTCAGTTGGAGTGTGTTAAGTTGCCGGCCTGTGTGCTGGATCCACGGCTGGATCACCAGCGGATCACTGGCATCATCGGTCGGTGCCATCGACCGCGACTCGTATAAGTTTCGAACGGCGAAACAGGAATCGAGTTATGGTCAATACTTGGGCTTTCCGCTAATCCGTCGTGTTATCCGGTGCACGGGGGTACGTCGCGTAAGTTTGTGAGTTCGTTCGTTAGCTTCATTTTCTTTCATTTGTTCCAAGGTAGATAAATGTGTCTTTGATACCGAATGCTGCCAGTAGGGATACCAATTATTGTACAATATTTGTACTGATCTATGTAATCGGTGTGTGGGAGGTAGCTGTGGCGTTATGTATGCACTGCTCCACGTTTGTAAAGATTCATGTAAGCGCTGCGTTGGAGATATGTGTTTCGCAGTTATGCTACGAAGCAACTATTTCTTTACGCAGGCCCATGGTCAAGTAGAGACGGTACTCGACATTCTGCCACTGGGTTGAATGTCGAGATGGACGTATAAAGATAAATAACCCATGGGCGGGTCTCTTGCGTAGTCACCTCCTCGCGGTGAGACCTGGTAATTGGCATCGTTTTCCAAAAAATTAATCCGTTGATTAATCTTTGGAAAACGATACCAAGCTAAGAACTACGCACCAGTCCGGTTTGTATCTCCAAATGCCGCGAACAGAATTTTGGATGATCCAGACTGGGCTGCACCGTAGGTCACCGTTGGACGACGTTGGACGACGTTGGACGACGTTGGATACCTTGGAATGCTTGCGTTTTAGCCTTAATTAATCGTAAGATAGATATCTATGTTAAGTGCATTGTGAGCTCATTCTGTACAACGATACTTATCCATCTTGGAACGAAAAATTGTATCCGCGATTTGTCGGTTCGCGATCGCTCAGTTGTTTCAAACTGTCGCGTGACGTACTCGCTCGTGCGTATTCCGGGTACGTGCGGGTCAACGTGCACTGGACAACTCTACGGATTCGTAAGGCGGCCCAAGCACACCTCAGTCTTGGTGACTGCTCGTCGACTGCTCGATGTTCGCATCGAATCGCGGGAGTTGTCGTCGCGCCGCTAATGCTTGCGAATCTGTTGGGGATTCAGTCGTGGATCTGCACTCCTGTCCGATTGGTACTTCGGTACTCGGGCAGGGACCTGTAATTTCACGTCCTCCGTAATCCTGTTCGGGCCCGCGGGGGTGGGCCCCACTGTTCAGTGGAAGATCATGCCTTCGTAATCCTGTTCAGCGGCCCCTCCACAGGGGTGGGCCCCACTGTTCAGTTGAGGCCTCTGCCTTCGTAATACTGTTCAGCGGCCCCTCCCCGGGTTCCACATGTTCAGTTGGAGTGTGTTAAGTTGCCGGCCTGTGTGCTGGATCCACGGCTGGATCACCAGCGGATCACTGGCATCATCGGTCGGCGCCATCGACCGCGACTCGTATAAGTTTCGAACGGCGAAACAGGAATCGAGTTATGGTCAATACTTGGGCTTTCCGCTAATCCGTCGTGTTATCCGGTGCACGGGGGTACGTCGCGTAAGTTTGTGAGTTCGTTCGTTAGGTTCATTTTCTTTCATTTGTTCCAAGGTAGATAAATGTGTCTTTGATACCGAATGCTGCCAGTAGGGATACCAATTATTGTACAATATTTGTACTGATCTATGTAATCGGTGTGTGGGAGATAGCTGTGGCGTTATGTATGCATTGCTCCACGTTTGTAAAGATTCATGTAAGCGCTGCGTTGGAGATATGTGTTTCGCAGTTATGCTACGAAGCAACTATTTCTTTACGCAGGCCCATGGTCAAGTAGAGACGGTACTCGACATTCTGCCACTGGGTTGAATGTCGAGATGGACGTATAAAGATAAATAACCCATGGGCGGGTCTCTTGCGTAGTCACCTCCTCGCGGTGAGACCTGGTAATTGGCATCGTTTTCCCAAAATTAATCAGTTGATTAATCTTTGAAAAACGATACCAAGCTAAGAACTACGCACCAGTCCGGTTTGGACCTCCAAATGCCGCGAACAGAATTTTGGATGATCCAGACTGGACTGCTTCGTAGGTCACCGTTGGACCACGTTGGACACCGTTGGACACCGTTGGACACCGTTGGACACCGTTGGACACCGTTGGACACCGTGGGACACCGTGGGACACCGTGGGACACCGTGGAATGTGTGCGTTTTAGTCTTAATTAATCATAAGATAGATACCTATGTTATGTGCTTTGTAAGCTCATTCTGTACGAAGATACTCATCTAGCTTGGAACGAAAAATAGAAATCTCGTCTCTCTTGATCCCCTCGCTTACCACACTGGAAACATTGTTCCCGCGATTTATCGGCTAACGGTCAGATCTATCAAACTATACCGTGACGTACTCGCTCGCGCGTATTCCGGGTACGTGCGGGTCAACGTGCACTGGCCAACTCTTTGGATTCGTAAGTCGCCCTAAGGACACCTCTGTCTTGGTGACTGCTCCATGACTGCTCGACGTTTGCATCGCGTCACGGGAGTTGTCGTCGCGCCGGTGATGATTATGATTCTCTTGGGGATTCAGTCGTCGATCTGCAGTCCTGTCCGATTGGTACTTCGGTACTCGGTCAGGGACCTGCAATTTCACGTCCTCCGTAATCCTGCTCGGTCCCGCGAGGGTGGGCCCCACTGTTCAGTTGAGGCCACGCCTTCGTAATCCTGTTCAGCGGCCCCTCTCCGGGTTCCACTTGTTCAGTTGGAGTGTGTTAAGTTGCCGGCCAATGTGCTGGATCGACGGCTGGATCACCAGTGGATCACTAGCATCATCGGTCGGCGCTATCGACCGTGACTCGTGTAAGTTTCAAACGGCGAAACAGAAATGGAGTTACGGTCAATTCTTAGGCTTTCCGCTGATCCTTAGGGTTATCCGGTGCACGGGGGTATGTCGCGTAGGTTTGTTAGTTCGTTCGTTAGCTTCATTTTCTTTCATTCGTTCCAAGTTAGATAAATGTGTCTTTGATACCGAATGCTGCCAATAGGGATGCCAATTATTGTACAATATTTGTACTGATCTATGTAATCGTTGTGTGGGAGATTTGTGTTTTGCGTTATGTATGTTTTGTTCTACGTTTGTAAAGATTCATGTAAGTGCTGCGTTGGAGATATGTGTTTCGCAGTTAGACTACGAAACAACTATTTCTTTACGCAGGCCCATGGTCAAGTAGAGTTGGAACTCGACATTCTGCCAATGGCTTGAATGTCGAGATCGATGTGTAATGTTAAATAACCCATGGGCGGGTCTCTTGCGTAGTCACCTCCACGTGGTGAGACCTGGTAATTGGCATCGTTTTCCCAAAATTAATCAGTTGATTAATCTTTGAAAAACGATACCAAGCTAAGAACTACGCACCAGTCCGGTTTGGACCTCCAAATGCCGCGAACAGAATTTTGGATGATCCAGACTGGACTGCTTCGTAGGTCACCGTTGGACCACGTTGGACACCGTTGGACACCGTTGGACACCGTGGGACACCGTGGGACACCGTGGGACACCGTGGGACACCGTGGGACACCGTGGGACACCGTGGGACACCGTGGAATGTGTGCGTTTTAGTCTTAATTAATCATAAGATAGATACCTATGTTATGTGCTTTGTAAGCTCATTCTGTACGAAGATACTCATTTAGCTTGGAACGAAAAATAGAAATCTCGTCTCTCTTGATCCCCTCGCTTACCACACTGGAAACATTGTTCCCGCGATTTATCGGCTAACGGTCAGATCTATCAAACTATACCGTGACGTACTCGCTCGCGCGTATTCCGGGTACGTGCGGGTCAACGTGCACTGGCCAACTCTTTGGATTCGTAAGTCGCCCTAAGGACACCTCTGTCTTGGTGACTGCTCCATGACTGCTCGACGTTTGCATCGCGTCACGGGAGTTGTCGTCGCGCCGGTGATGATTATGATTCTCTTGGGGATTCAGTCGTCGATCTGCAGTCCTGTCCGATTGGTACTTCGGTACTCGGTCAGGGACCTGCAATTTCACGTCCTCCGTAATCCTGCTCGGTCCCGCGAGGGTGGGCCCCACTGTTCAGTTGAGGCCACGCCTTCGTAATCCTGTTCAGCGGCCCCTCTCCGGGTTCCACTTGTTCAGTTGGAGTGTGTTAAGTTGCCGGCCAATGTGCTGGATCGACGGCTGGATCACCAGTGGATCACTAGCATCATCGGTCGGCGCCATCGACCGTGACTCGTGTAAGTTTCAAACGGCGAAACAGAAATGGAGTTACGGTCAATTCTTAGGCTTTCCGCTGATCCTTAGGGTTATCCGGTGCACGGGGGTATGTCGCGTAGGTTTGTTAGTTCGTTCGTTAGCTTCATTTTCTTTCATTCGTTCCAAGTTAGATAAATGTGTCTTTGATACCGAATGCTGCCAATAGGGATGCCAATCATTGTACAATATTTGTACTGATCTATGTAATCGTTGTGTGGGAGATTTGTGTTTTGCGTTATGTATGTTTTGTTCTACGTTTGTAAAGATTCATGTAAGTGCTGCGTTGGAGATATGTGTTTCGCAGTTAGACTACGAAACAACTATTTCTTTACGCAGGCCCATGGTCAAGTAGAGTTGGAACTCGACATTCTGCCAATGGCTTGAATGTCGAGATGGACGTATAAAGATAAATAACCCATGGGCGGGTCTCTTGCGTAGTCACCTCCTCGCGGTGAGACCTGGTAATTGGCATCGTTTTCCCAAAATTAATCAGTTGATTAATCTTTGAAAAACGATACCAAGCTAAGAACTACGCACCAGTCCGGTTTGGACCTCCAAATGCCGCGAACAGAATTTTGGATGATCCAGACTGGACTGCTTCGTAGGTCACCGTTGGACCACGTTGGACACCGTTGGACACCGTTGGACACCGTTGGACACCGTTGGACACCGTGGGACACCGTGGGACACCGTGGGACACCGTGGAATGTGTGCGTTTTAGTCTTAATTAATCATAAGATAGATACCTATGTTATGTGCTTTGTAAGCTCATTCTGTACGAAGATACTCATCTAGCTTGGAACGAAAAATAGAAATCTCGTCTCTCTTGATCCCCTCGCTTACCACACTGGAAACATTGTTCCCGCGATTTATCGGCTAACGGTCAGATCTATCAAACTATACCGTGACGTACTCGCTCGCGCGTATTCCGGGTACGTGCGGGTCAACGTGCACTGGCCAACTCTTTGGATTCGTAAGTCGCCCTAAGGACACCTCTGTCTTGGTGACTGCTCCATGACTGCTCGACGTTTGCATCGCGTCACGGGAGTTGTCGTCGCGCCGGTGATGATTATGATTCTCTTGGGGATTCAGTCGTCGATCTGCAGTCCTGTCCGATTGGTACTTCGGTACTCGGTCAGGGACCTGCAATTTCACGTCCTCCGTAATCCTGCTCTGTCCCGCGAGGGTGGGCCCCACTGTTCAGTTGAGGCCACGCCTTCGTAATCCTGTTCAGCGGCCCCTCTCCGGGTTCCACTTGTTCAGTTGGAGTGTGTTAAGTTGCCGGCCAATGTGCTGGATCGACGGCTGGATCACCAGTGGATCACTAGCATCATCGGTCGGCGCTATCGACCGTGACTCGTGTAAGTTTCAAACGGCGAAACAGAAATGGAGTTACGGTCAATTCTTAGGCTTTCCGCTGATCCTTAGGGTTATCCGGTGCACGGGGGTATGTCGCGTAGGTTTGTTAGTTCGTTCGTTAGCTTCATTTTCTTTCATTCGTTCCAAGTTAGATAAATGTGTCTTTGATACCGAATGCTGCCAATAGGGATGCCAATTATTGTACAATATTTGTACTGATCTATGTAATCGTTGTGTGGGAGATTTGTGTTTTGCGTTATGTATGTTTTGTTCTACGTTTGTAAAGATTCATGTAAGTGCTGCGTTGGAGATATGTGTTTCGCAGTTAGACTACGAAACAACTATTTCTTTACGCAGGCCCATGGTCAAGTAGAGTTGGAACTCGACATTCTGCCAATGGCTTGAATGTCGAGATCGATGTGTAATGTTAAATAACCCATGGGCGGGTCTCTTGCGTAGTCACCTCCACGTGGTGAGACCTGGTAATTGGCATCGTTTTCCCAAAATTAATCAGTTGATTAATCTTTGAAAAACGATACCAAGCTAAGAACTACGCACCAGTCCGGTTTGGACCTCCAAATGCCGCGAACAGAATTTTGGATGATCCAGACTGGACTGCTTCGTAGGTCACCGTTGGACCACGTTGGACACCGTTGGACACCGTTGGACACCGTGGGACACCGTGGGACACCGTGGGACACCGTTGGACACCGTGGGACACCGTGGGACACCGTGGGACACCGTGGAATGTGTGCGTTTTAGTCTTAATTAATCATAAGATAGATACCTATGTTATGTGCTTTGTAAGCTCATTCTGTACGAAGATACTCATCTAGCTTGGAACGAAAAATAGAAATCTCGTCTCTCTTGATCCCCTCGCTTACCACACTGGAAACATTGTTCCCGCGATTTATCGGCTAACGGTCAGATCTATCAAACTATACCGTGACGTACTCGCTCGCGCGTATTCCGGGTACGTGCGGGTCAACGTGCACTGGCCAACTCTTTGGATTCGTAAGTCGCCCTAAGGACACCTCTGTCTTGGTGACTGCTCCATGACTGCTCGACGTTTGCATCGCGTCACGGGAGTTGTCGTCGCGCCGGTGATGATTATGATTCTCTTGGGGATTCAGTCGTCGATCTGCAGTCCTGTCCGATTGGTACTTCGGTACTCGGTCAGGGACCTGCAATTTCACGTCCTCCGTAATCCTGCTCGGTCCCGCGAGGGTGGGCCCCACTGTTCAGTTGAGGCCACGCCTTCGTAATCCTGTTCAGCGGCCCCTCTCCGGGTTCCACTTGTTCAGTTGGAGTGTGTTAAGTTGCCGGCCAATGTGCTGGATCGACGGCTGGATCACCAGTGGATCACTAGCATCATCGGTCGGCGCCATCGACCGTGACTCGTGTAAGTTTCAAACGGCGAAACAGAAATGGAGTTACGGTCAATTCTTAGGCTTTCCGCTGATCCTTAGGGTTATCCGGTGCACGGGGGTATGTCGTGTAGGTTTGTTAGTTCGTTCGTTAGCTTCATTTTCTTTCATTCGTTCCAAGTTAGATAAATGTGTCTTTGATACCGAATGCTGCCAATAGGGATGCCAATTATTGTACAATATTTGTACTGATCTATGTAATCGTTGTGTGGGAGATTTGTGTTTTGCGTTATGTATGTTTTGTTCTACGTTTGTAAAGATTCATGTAAGTGCTGCGTTGGAGATATGTGTTTCGCAGTTAGACTACGAAACAACTATTTCTTTACGCAGGCCCATGGTCAAGTAGAGTTGGAACTCGACATTCTGCCAATGGCTTGAATGTCGAGATCGATGTGTAATGTTAAATAACCCATGGGCGGGTCTCTTGCGTAGTCACCTCCACGTGGTGAGACCTGGTAATTGGCATCGTTTTCCCAAAATTAATCAGTTGATTAATCTTTGAAAAACGATACCAAGCTAAGAACTACGCACCAGTCCGGTTTGGACCTCCAAATGCCGCGAACAGAATTTTGGATGATCCAGACTGGACTGCTTCGTAGGTCACCGTTGGACCACGTTGGACACCGTTGGACACCGTTGGACACCGTGGGACACCGTGGGACACCGTGGGACACCGTGGGACACCGTGGGACACCGTGGGACACCGTGGGACACCGTGGGACACCGTGGAATGTGTGCGTTTTAGTCTTAATTAATCATAAGATAGATACCTATGTTATGTGCTTTGTAAGCTCATTCTGTACGAAGATACTCATCTAGCTTGGAACGAAAAATAGAAATCTCGTCTCTCTTGATCCCCTCGCTTACCACACTGGAAACATTGTTCCCGCGATTTATCGGCTAACGGTCAGATCTATCAAACTATACCGTGACGTACTCGCTCGCGCGTATTCCGGGTACGTGCGGGTCAACGTGCACTGGCCAACTCTTTGGATTCGTAAGTCGCCCTAAGGACACCTCTGTCTTGGTGACTGCTCCATGACTGCTCGACGTTTGCATCGCGTCACGGGAGTTGTCGTCGCGCCGGTGATGATTATGATTCTCTTGGGGATTCAGTCGTCGATCTGCAGTCCTGTCCGATTGGTACTTCGGTACTCGGTCAGGGACCTGCAATTTCACGTCCTCCGTAATCCTGCTCGGTCCCGCGAGGGTGGGCCCCACTGTTCAGTTGAGGCCACGCCTTCGTAATCCTGTTCAGCGGCCCCTCTCCGGGTTCCACTTGTTCAGTTGGAGTGTGTTAAGTTGCCGGCCAATGTGCTGGATCGACGGCTGGATCACCAGTGGATCACTAGCATCATCGGTCGGCGCCATCGACCGTGACTCGTGTAAGTTTCAAACGGCGAAACAGAAATGGAGTTACGGTCAATTCTTAGGCTTTCCGCTGATCCTTAGGGTTATCCGGTGCACGGGGGTATGTCGCGTAGGTTTGTTAGTTCGTTCGTTAGCTTCATTTTCTTTCATTCGTTCCAAGTTAGATAAATGTGTCTTTGATACCGAATGCTGCCAATAGGGATGCCAATTATTGTACAATATTTGTACTGATCTATGTAATCGTTGTGTGGGAGATTTGTGTTTTGCGTTATGTATGTTTTGTTCTACGTTTGTAAAGATTCATGTAAGTGCTGCGTTGGAGATATGTGTTTCGCAGTTAGACTACGAAACAACTATTTCTTTACGCAGGCCCATGGTCAAGTAGAGTTGGAACTCGACATTCTGCCAATGGCTTGAATGTCGAGATCGATGTGTAATGTTAAATAACCCATGGGCGGGTCTCTTGCGTAGTCACCTCCACGTGGTGAGACCTGGTAATTGGCATCGTTTTCCCAAAATTAATCAGTTGATTAATCTTTGAAAAACGATACCAAGCTAAGAACTACGCACCAGTCCGGTTTGGACCTCCAAATGCCGCGAACAGAATTTTGGATGATCCAGACTGGACTGCTTCGTAGGTCACCGTTGGACCACGTTGGACACCGTTGGACACCGTTGGACACCGTGGGACACCGTGGGACACCGTGGGACACCGTTGGACACCGTGGGACACCGTGGGACACCGTGGGACACCGTGGAATGTGTGCGTTTTAGTCTTAATTAATCATAAGATAGATACCTATGTTATGTGCTTTGTAAGCTCATTCTGTACGAAGATACTCATTTAGCTTGGAACGAAAAATAGAAATCTCGTCTCTCTTGATCCCCTCGCTTACCACACTGGAAACATTGTTCCCGCGATTTATCGGCTAACGGTCAGATCTATCAAACTATACCGTGACGTACTCGCTCGCGCGTATTCCGGGTACGTGCGGGTCAACGTGCACTGGCCAACTCTTTGGATTCGTAAGTCGCCCTAAGGACACCTCTGTCTTGGTGACTGCTCCATGACTGCTCGACGTTTGCATCGCGTCACGGGAGTTGTCGTCGCGCCGGTGATGATTATGATTCTCTTGGGGATTCAGTCGTCGATCTGCAGTCCTGTCCGATTGGTACTTCGGTACTCGGTCAGGGACCTGCAATTTCACGTCCTCCGTAATCCTGCTCGGTCCCGCGAGGGTGGGCCCCACTGTTCAGTTGAGGCCACGCCTTCGTAATCCTGTTCAGCGGCCCCTCTCCGGGTTCCACTTGTTCAGTTGGAGTGTGTTAAGTTGCCGGCCAATGTGCTGGATCGACGGCTGGATCACCAGTGGATCACTAGCATCATCGGTCGGCGCCATCGACCGTGACTCGTGTAAGTTTCAAACGGCGAAACAGAAATGGAGTTACGGTCAATTCTTAGGCTTTCCGCTGATCCTTAGGGTTATCCGGTGCACGGGGGTATGTCGCGTAGGTTTGTTAGTTCGTTCGTTAGCTTCATTTTCTTTCATTCGTTCCAAGTTAGATAAATGTGTCTTTGATACCGAATGCTGCCAATAGGGATGCCAATCATTGTACAATATTTGTACTGATCTATGTAATCGTTGTGTGGGAGATTTGTGTTTTGCGTTATGTATGTTTTGTTCTACGTTTGTAAAGATTCATGTAAGTGCTGCGTTGGAGATATGTGTTTCGCAGTTAGACTACGAAACAACTATTTCTTTACGCAGGCCCATGGTCAAGTAGAGTTGGAACTCGACATTCTGCCAATGGCTTGAATGTCGAGATGGACGTATAAAGATAAATAACCCATGGGCGGGTCTCTTGCGTAGTCACCTCCTCGCGGTGAGACCTGGTAATTGGCATCGTTTTCCCAAAATTAATCAGTTGATTAATCTTTGAAAAACGATACCAAGCTAAGAACTACGCACCAGTCCGGTTTGGACCTCCAAATGCCGCGAACAGAATTTTGGATGATCCAGACTGGACTGCTTCGTAGGTCACCGTTGGACCACGTTGGACACCGTTGGACACCGTTGGACACCGTTGGACACCGTTGGACACCGTGGGACACCGTGGGACACCGTGGGACACCGTGGAATGTGTGCGTTTTAGTCTTAATTAATCATAAGATAGATACCTATGTTATGTGCTTTGTAAGCTCATTCTGTACGAAGATACTCATCTAGCTTGGAACGAAAAATAGAAATCTCGTCTCTCTTGATCCCCTCGCTTACCACACTGGAAACATTGTTCCCGCGATTTATCGGCTAACGGTCAGATCTATCAAACTATACCGTGACGTACTCGCTCGCGCGTATTCCGGGTACGTGCGGGTCAACGTGCACTGGCCAACTCTTTGGATTCGTAAGTCGCCCTAAGGACACCTCTGTCTTGGTGACTGCTCCATGACTGCTCGACGTTTGCATCGCGTCACGGGAGTTGTCGTCGCGCCGGTGATGATTATGATTCTCTTGGGGATTCAGTCGTCGATCTGCAGTCCTGTCCGATTGGTACTTCGGTACTCGGTCAGGGACCTGCAATTTCACGTCCTCCGTAATCCTGCTCGGTCCCGCGAGGGTGGGCCCCACTGTTCAGTTGAGGCCACGCCTTCGTAATCCTGTTCAGCGGCCCCTCTCCGGGTTCCACTTGTTCAGTTGGAGTGTGTTAAGTTGCCGGCCAATGTGCTGGATCGACGGCTGGATCACCAGTGGATCACTAGCATCATCGGTCGGCGCTATCGACCGTGACTCGTGTAAGTTTCAAACGGCGAAACAGAAATGGTGTTACGGTCAATTCTTAGGCTTTCCGCTGATCCTTAGGGTTATCCGGTGCACGGGGGTATGTCGCGTAGGTTTGTTAGTTCGTTCGTTAGCTTCATTTTCTTTCATTCGTTCCAAGTTAGATAAATGTGTCTTTGATACCGAATGCTGCCAATAGGGATGCCAATTATTGTACAATATTTGTACTGATCTATGTAATCGTTGTGTGGGAGATTTGTGTTTTGCGTTATGTATGTTTTGTTCTACGTTTGTAAAGATTCATGTAAGTGCTGCGTTGGAGATATGTGTTTCGCAGTTAGACTACGAAACAACTATTTCTTTACGCAGGCCCATGGTCAAGTAGAGTTGGAACTCGACATTCTGCCAATGGCTTGAATGTCGAGATCGATGTGTAATGTTAAATAACCCATGGGCGGGTCTCTTGCGTAGTCACCTCCACGTGGTGAGACCTGGTAATTGGCATCGTTTTCCCAAAATTAATCAGTTGATTAATCTTTGAAAAACGATACCAAGCTAAGAACTACGCACCAGTCCGGTTTGGACCTCCAAATGCCGCGAACAGAATTTTGGATGATCCAGACTGGACTGCTTCGTAGGTCACCGTTGGACCACGTTGGACACCGTTGGACACCGTTGGACACCGTTGGACACCGTGGGACACCGTGGGACACCGTGGGACACCGTTGGACACCGTGGGACACCGTGGGACACCGTGGGACACCGTGGAATGTGTGCGTTTTAGTCTTAATTAATCATAAGATAGATACCTATGTTATGTGCTTTGTAAGCTCATTCTGTACGAAGATACTCATCTAGCTTGGAACGAAAAATAGAAATCTCGTCTCTCTTGATCCCCTCGCTTACCACACTGGAAACATTGTTCCCGCGATTTATCGGCTAACGGTCAGATCTATCAAACTATACCGTGACGTACTCGCTCGCGCGTATTCCGGGTACGTGCGGGTCAACGTGCACTGGCCAACTCTTTGGATTCGTAAGTCGCCCTAAGGACACCTCTGTCTTGGTGACTGCTCCATGACTGCTCGACGTTTGCATCGCGTCACGGGAGTTGTCGTCGCGCCGGTGATGATTATGATTCTCTTGGGGATTCAGTCGTCGATCTGCAGTCCTGTCCGATTGGTACTTCGGTACTCGGTCAGGGACCTGCAATTTCACGTCCTCCGTAATCCTGCTCGGTCCCGCGAGGGTGGGCCCCACTGTTCAGTTGAGGCCACGCCTTCGTAATCCTGTTCAGCGGCCCCTCTCCGGGTTCCACTTGTTCAGTTGGAGTGTGTTAAGTTGCCGGCCAATGTGCTGGATCGACGGCTGGATCACCAGTGGATCACTAGCATCATCGGTCGGCGCCATCGACCGTGACTCGTGTAAGTTTCAAACGGCGAAACAGAAATGGAGTTACGGTCAATTCTTAGGCTTTCCGCTGATCCTTAGGGTTATCCGGTGCACGGGGGTATGTCGCGTAGGTTTGTTAGTTCGTTCGTTAGCTTCATTTTCTTTCATTCGTTCCAAGTTAGATAAATGTGTCTTTGATACCGAATGCTGCCAATAGGGATGCCAATTATTGTACAATATTTGTACTGATCTATGTAATCGTTGTGTGGGAGATTTGTGTTTTGCGTTATGTATGTTTTGTTCTACGTTTGTAAAGATTCATGTAAGTGCTGCGTTGGAGATATGTGTTTCGCAGTTAGACTACGAAACAACTATTTCTTTACGCAGGCCCATGGTCAAGTAGAGTTGGAACTCGACATTCTGCCAATGGCTTGAATGTCGAGATCGATGTGTAATGTTAAATAACCCATGGGCGGGTCTCTTGCGTAGTCACCTCCACGTGGTGAGACCTGGTAATTGGCATCGTTTTCCCAAAATTAATCAGTTGATTAATCTTTGAAAAACGATACCAAGCTAAGAACTACGCACCAGTCCGGTTTGGACCTCCAAATGCCGCGAACAGAATTTTGGATGATCCAGACTGGACTGCTTCGTAGGTCACCGTTGGACCACGTTGGACACCGTTGGACACCGTTGGACACCGTGGGACACCGTGGGACACCGTGGGACACCGTTGGACACCGTGGGACACCGTGGGACACCGTGGGACACCGTGGAATGTGTGCGTTTTAGTCTTAATTAATCATAAGATAGATACCTATGTTATGTGCTTTGTAAGCTCATTCTGTACGAAGATACTCATCTAGCTTGGAACGAAAAATAGAAATCTCGTCTCTCTTGATCCCCTCGCTTACCACACTGGAAACATTGTTCCCGCGATTTATCGGCTAACGGTCAGATCTATCAAACTATACCGTGACGTACTCGCTCGCGCGTATTCCGGGTACGTGCGGGTCAACGTGCACTGGCCAACTCTTTGGATTCGTAAGTCGCCCTAAGGACACCTCTGTCTTGGTGACTGCTCCATGACTGCTCGACGTTTGCATCGCGTCACGGGAGTTGTCGTCGCGCCGGTGATGATTATGATTCTCTTGGGGATTCAGTCGTCGATCTGCAGTCCTGTCCGATTGGTACTTCGGTACTCGGTCAGGGACCTGCAATTTCACGTCCTCCGTAATCCTGCTCGGTCCCGCGAGGGTGGGCCCCACTGTTCAGTTGAGGCCACGCCTTCGTAATCCTGTTCAGCGGCCCCTCTCCGGGTTCCACTTGTTCAGTTGGAGTGTGTTAAGTTGCCGGCCAATGTGCTGGATCGACGGCTGGATCACCAGTGGATCACTAGCATCATCGGTCGGCGCCATCGACCGTGACTCGTGTAAGTTTCAAACGGCGAAACAGAAATGGAGTTACGGTCAATTCTTAGGCTTTCCGCTGATCCTTAGGGTTATCCGGTGCACGGGGGTATGTCGTGTAGGTTTGTTAGTTCGTTCGTTAGCTTCATTTTCTTTCATTCGTTCCAAGTTAGATAAATGTGTCTTTGATACCGAATGCTGCCAATAGGGATGCCAATTATTGTACAATATTTGTACTGATCTATGTAATCGTTGTGTGGGAGATTTGTGTTTTGCGTTATGTATGTTTTGTTCTACGTTTGTAAAGATTCATGTAAGTGCTGCGTTGGAGATATGTGTTTCGCAGTTAGACTACGAAACAACTATTTCTTTACGCAGGCCCATGGTCAAGTAGAGTTGGAACTCGACATTCTGCCAATGGCTTGAATGTCGAGATCGATGTGTAATGTTAAATAACCCATGGGCGGGTCTCTTGCGTAGTCACCTCCACGTGGTGAGACCTGGTAATTGGCATCGTTTTCCCAAAATTAATCAGTTGATTAATCTTTGAAAAACGATACCAAGCTAAGAACTACGCACCAGTCCGGTTTGGACCTCCAAATGCCGCGAACAGAATTTTGGATGATCCAGACTGGACTGCTTCGTAGGTCACCGTTGGACCACGTTGGACACCGTTGGACACCGTTGGACACCGTTGGACACCGTTGGACACCGTGGGACACCGTGGGACACCGTGGGACACCGTGGGACACCGTGGGACACCGTGGGACACCGTGGGACACCGTGGGACACCGTGGAATGTGTGCGTTTTAGTCTTAATTAATCATAAGATAGATACCTATGTTATGTGCTTTGTAAGCTCATTCTGTACGAAGATACTCATCTAGCTTGGAACGAAAAATAGAAATCTCGTCTCTCTTGATCCCCTCGCTTACCACACTGGAAACATTGTTCCCGCGATTTATCGGCTAACGGTCAGATCTATCAAACTATACCGTGACGTACTCGCTCGCGCGTATTCCGGGTACGTGCGGGTCAACGTGCACTGGCCAACTCTTTGGATTCGTAAGTCGCCCTAAGGACACCTCTGTCTTGGTGACTGCTCCATGACTGCTCGACGTTTGCATCGCGTCACGGGAGTTGTCGTCGCGCCGGTGATGATTATGATTCTCTTGGGGATTCAGTCGTCGATCTGCAGTCCTGTCCGATTGGTACTTCGGTACTCGGTCAGGGACCTGCAATTTCACGTCCTCCGTAATCCTGCTCGGTCCCGCGAGGGTGGGCCCCACTGTTCAGTTGAGGCCACGCCTTCGTAATCCTGTTCAGCGGCCCCTCTCCGGGTTCCACTTGTTCAGTTGGAGTGTGTTAAGTTGCCGGCCAATGTGCTGGATCGACGGCTGGATCACCAGTGGATCACTAGCATCATCGGTCGGCGCCATCGACCGTGACTCGTGTAAGTTTCAAACGGCGAAACAGAAATGGAGTTACGGTCAATTCTTAGGCTTTCCGCTGATCCTTAGGGTTATCCGGTGCACGGGGGTATGTCGCGTAGGTTTGTTAGTTCGTTCGTTAGCTTCATTTTCTTTCATTCGTTCCAAGTTAGATAAATGTGTCTTTGATACCGAATGCTGCCAATAGGGATGCCAATTATTGTACAATATTTGTACTGATCTATGTAATCGTTGTGTGGGAGATTTGTGTTTTGCGTTATGTATGTTTTGTTCTACGTTTGTAAAGATTCATGTAAGTGCTGCGTTGGAGATATGTGTTTCGCAGTTAGACTACGAAACAACTATTTCTTTACGCAGGCCCATGGTCAAGTAGAGTTGGAACTCGACATTCTGCCAATGGCTTGAATGTCGAGATCGATGTGTAATGTTAAATAACCCATGGGCGGGTCTCTTGCGTAGTCACCTCCACGTGGTGAGACCTGGTAATTGGCATCGTTTTCCCAAAATTAATCAGTTGATTAATCTTTGAAAAACGATACCAAGCTAAGAACTACGCACCAGTCCGGTTTGGACCTCCAAATGCCGCGAACAGAATTTTGGATGATCCAGACTGGACTGCTTCGTAGGTCACCGTTGGACCACGTTGGACACCGTTGGACACCGTTGGACACCGTGGGACACCGTGGGACACCGTGGGACACCGTGGGACACCGTGGGACACCGTGGGACACCGTGGGACACCGTGGAATGTGTGCGTTTTAGTCTTAATTAATCATAAGATAGATACCTATGTTATGTGCTTTGTAAGCTCATTCTGTACGAAGATACTCATCTAGCTTGGAACGAAAAATAGAAATCTCGTCTCTCTTGATCCCCTCGCTTACCACACTGGAAACATTGTTCCCGCGATTTATCGGCTAACGGTCAGATCTATCAAACTATACCGTGACGTACTCGCTCGCGCGTATTCCGGGTACGTGCGGGTCAACGTGCACTGGCCAACTCTTTGGATTCGTAAGTCGCCCTAAGGACACCTCTGTCTTGGTGACTGCTCCATGACTGCTCGACGTTTGCATCGCGTCACGGGAGTTGTCGTCGCGCCGGTGATGATTATGATTCTCTTGGGGATTCAGTCGTCGATCTGCAGTCCTGTCCGATTGGTACTTCGGTACTCGGTCAGGGACCTGCAATTTCACGTCCTCCGTAATCCTGCTCGGTCCCGCGAGGGTGGGCCCCACTGTTCAGTTGAGGCCACGCCTTCGTAATCCTGTTCAGCGGCCCCTCTCCGGGTTCCACTTGTTCAGTTGGAGTGTGTTAAGTTGCCGGCCAATGTGCTGGATCGACGGCTGGATCACCAGTGGATCACTAGCATCATCGGTCGGCGCCATCGACCGTGACTCGTGTAAGTTTCAAACGGCGAAACAGAAATGGAGTTACGGTCAATTCTTAGGCTTTCCGCTGATCCTTAGGGTTATCCGGTGCACGGGGGTATGTCGCGTAGGTTTGTTAGTTCGTTCGTTAGCTTCATTTTCTTTCATTCGTTCCAAGTTAGATAAATGTGTCTTTGATACCGAATGCTGCCAATAGGGATGCCAATTATTGTACAATATTTGTACTGATCTATGTAATCGTTGTGTGGGAGATTTGTGTTTTGCGTTATGTATGTTTTGTTCTACGTTTGTAAAGATTCATGTAAGTGCTGCGTTGGAGATATGTGTTTCGCAGTTAGACTACGAAACAACTATTTCTTTACGCAGGCCCATGGTCAAGTAGAGTTGGAACTCGACATTCTGCCAATGGCTTGAATGTCGAGATCGATGTGTAATGTTAAATAACCCATGGGCGGGTCTCTTGCGTAGTCACCTCCACGTGGTGAGACCTGGTAATTGGCATCGTTTTCCCAAAATTAATCAGTTGATTAATCTTTGAAAAACGATACCAAGCTAAGAACTACGCACCAGTCCGGTTTGGACCTCCAAATGCCGCGAACAGAATTTTGGATGATCCAGACTGGACTGCTTCGTAGGTCACCGTTGGACCACGTTGGACACCGTTGGACACCGTGGGACACCGTGGGACACCGTTGGACACCGTGGGACACCGTGGGACACCGTGGGACACCGTGGAATGTGTGCGTTTTAGTCTTAATTAATCATAAGATAGATACCTATGTTATGTGCTTTGTAAGCTCATTCTGTACGAAGATACTCATCTAGCTTGGAACGAAAAATAGAAATCTCGTCTCTCTTGATCCCCTCGCTTACCACACTGGAAACATTGTTCCCGCGATTTATCGGCTAACGGTCAGATCTATCAAACTATACCGTGACGTACTCGCTCGCGCGTATTCCGGGTACGTGCGGGTCAACGTGCACTGGCCAACTCTTTGGATTCGTAAGTCGCCCTAAGGACACCTCTGTCTTGGTGACTGCTCCATGACTGCTCGACGTTTGCATCGCGTCACGGGAGTTGTCGTCGCGCCGGTGATGATTATGATTCTCTTGGGGATTCAGTCGTCGATCTGCAGTCCTGTCCGATTGGTACTTCGGTACTCGGTCAGGGACCTGCAATTTCACGTCCTCCGTAATCCTGCTCGGTCCCGCGAGGGTGGGCCCCACTGTTCAGTTGAGGCCACGCCTTCGTAATCCTGTTCAGCGGCCCCTCTCCGGGTTCCACTTGTTCAGTTGGAGTGTGTTAAGTTGCCGGCCAATGTGCTGGATCGACGGCTGGATCACCAGTGGATCACTAGCATCATCGGTCGGCGCCATCGACCGTGACTCGTGTAAGTTTCAAACGGCGAAACAGAAATGGAGTTACGGTCAATTCTTAGGCTTTCCGCTGATCCTTAGGGTTATCCGGTGCACGGGGGTATGTCGCGTAGGTTTGTTAGTTCGTTCGTTAGCTTCATTTTCTTTCATTCGTTCCAAGTTAGATAAATGTGTCTTTGATACCGAATGCTGCCAATAGGGATGCCAATTATTGTACAATATTTGTACTGATCTATGTAATCGTTGTGTGGGAGATTTGTGTTTTGCGTTATGTATGTTTTGTTCTACGTTTGTAAAGATTCATGTAAGTGCTGCGTTGGAGATATGTGTTTCGCAGTTAGACTACGAAACAACTATTTCTTTACGCAGGCCCATGGTCAAGTAGAGTTGGAACTCGACATTCTGCCAATGGCTTGAATGTCGAGATCGATGTGTAATGTTAAATAACCCATGGGCGGGTCTCTTGCGTAGTCACCTCCACGTGGTGAGACCTGGTAATTGGCATCGGTTTCCCAAAATTAATCAGTTGATTAATCTTTGAAAAACGATACCAAGCTAAGAACTACGCACCAGTCCGGTTTGGAACTCCAAATGCCGCGAACAGAATTTTGTACGATCCAGACTGGACTGCAGCGTGGGACACCGTTGGGCAACGTTGGTCGCAGTTGGACACACCGTTGGAATAGTTGTAACCGCGCGCAATGCGGTTGTAGAGTCAGTGTTTGCTACGCGATAGTTTCTTTTCAATATTTTAAGATCACTATAGTTTTGATTAAATTCGATCGAGTAATCACTCGCGAAAGTAATAAAATTTTATCAAAGAAATTTGTTACGCGATATTAGAGTCCTTGTTCGTCGATCATAATTTATGCGGTCGCGGTAACGTAGTCTTTTATTTTTCTTTTCTTATATATTTATTTTTTTGAATATTTATTTTCGGTATTAGAGTCAGTGCCTCCCTCAAGAGGATAAAGCCTCTCCAGGAGCTCAAGAATGTAAGTAGTTTTATATAATGTATTTCAATTTGTTCTATTTATTATATTTTGTTTGAAATATTGTTAATTATAAAATAAAAATGATTGATATATTAGAAAGTTGTAAATGTCCTTTTTAATTGAAATAAAGTTGTAAAGTCTTAACGTTAAAGTATAATGAAACTGTCTAATACTCATTAAAAATCACTGAATGTTTTATTCTCAAACTTTTATATTAGAGTTCCAATTTACATACGTGTTCGAGTTTACTCTTTATTAAAGTGCTAAAGTTCCAAGTTTGTATTATTTATTAATAATATTAATGATATCTTATGTTTTGTTATAGATATATCACTGCTTCAACTTCTTCATCTTCTTTGGGAATGTTCTAACAGTGGCTGAAAAGCCAAGAATGTAAGTATTTTTGCATATCGAAAAGCAAAGCCGAAAATGCAGTTCTTTATTGTTGATTTTCGTTTTATTTCCGCTTCTAGAATCACATCTTAAATTTCCTGAACACCCTGTATATAGGAACAAATTATTGAAAATATCGATTTCTACAACATACCTAAAAATCATCGAGATTGGAGTGTAGTTAGCTTTTCTACAGTTCAACACGAGCCAATTTTATTTCATTGGAAAACGATACTATTTTTAAACCGTTTCCTACTTCCCGCGCTTTTATTATTCTTACGAATAATATTTATTAATCCCTGAAAAAGCAAATGAAATAGCACTGGAGCCACGTTAAAAATACCATTTGATATAGCTCAATATAACATTATGTAAAATTGTTGATGTGAAAGTTGAAAATGATTGCTGTGGCTGAATCGAATCTCTTTCAATCAACTACGCGTGTATAGTTACAAATTTGAATCAAGTCTAGTCTTTACCGCGCTAAATGTTCCTTGTTACGTAGGGCTAGTTGGAAGTCAAACGTTGGCAGCAGTGCTATTTTACTATGTATGGTCGATAGCAGTTCTCAAGTTTCTAGTAGCGGCACGTGGTTATCGCGCTACTGCTGCTAGTATGATTTAATACATTTCTAATATATTTTCTTTTTTATTCTTTACGATATGCTTCGAAAGATATTGCTTCTTATGAACCACTATTATCGTTGTTGTGCCACCATTATTGTGTAACTGGATCATTGGACTTGCTGTTAGTGAACATGTGACAAAGGTAAATCAGTATACTATTACACAATACATGTAGAAGGATTACACAAAATATTTGTGCAACATTATATTTTATACCACTTACATAGCGATCAATTTAGAACAAAAATTACATTTTGTATTATAAAAATGTATCATTATTTATAATTATATGTTATTATTAGAATGATACGTATATTATCTGACGAAGAAACACTATTAGGAAATAAAGATATAAAGATCCTTCTAGCTAGTGTATATACGTTAATAAAATGTCTCATTAAAGACAAATGTTGCATCAATTCTATACGTCATTATCGGAAGATTTCTTTGTCAATTTATGTTATTAAATTTAATTGTTTTACACCATGGTGACGAAAGGAAGCTCAAGGCTTTGTACAATATTTCTTCTGTTAAATTTTTCTTTATCGTCTTGCTCTTACAGTTTTATGAAATTTGAAAAAATCGAAGTATTCGTAGTATTATGGTAAATTGTTCTCTTCTGTAGTGAATTATTTTAATTTCCTAGTCGTACACATTGCTTTTGGCTTTCCGATTTGCACAATTGGCTACTATCAGTTACCAAACTCAAAACCACCAGGAGACCAAAGTGTTCGCGTAAAAGAATTTTCGCGCGAACTTTCACATAATAGAACAGTAACTTCACACGTAGAAAACAAAATGAAAAAGACAATATTTTTCAATCCTCTTCTTTTTTTATCGACGAAATTTTTTTGCCAGCTAAATCGCATAATTTCTTCGATACAATTAGCTTTATGGTATTTGCATTTTGCCTCGAAATGAGATGGTACATTTTCGTTATTGCTGTGGATAAGATAACTTTGTCGATAAAATGTGCTCGACTATTATAATTTTTATCGAATTGCTGAAATTAGTATCACTCTGTTGCGTTAGACAGAAATTTCATATTACAAGGCTACATATAATAATTTGCACTCAATTCTATAATAATAATGTTCATTTTCTAATTTTTCTCTACCATTTAATGCAGCGAAAATTTATCCTATACTGTCTTCAGTGTTTCGTTTTTCATGCTCCACCAGATATTGCCCTACCAAATTATCGCAGTCTTCTAAACTCAATTTTTTATGAATTTTAATTACATCATCGTTCGTAATCAAGCCTATAATTAGTAGAAATCCTATAGAAGCAAACATGTAAACGCTTGTTATGTTTAAATATAGCACTGTAATAGGAAATATGTTGTTCATATGATAGAAGATCCACATAACGGGTGTTCATATAATGCAGGTTCTACTGCATCTATCACTTACATAAATATTTTTTACGACTAAAAAATACGTAGATCATTTTATTTATCTCCTTCAATAATTTTTCTCTTACGTAAGTATTGATTTGGCAACCAAGTGATTGTCATTAGGCGGTATTAACAGAATCCGCAATCACTTAGTTGCCAACCCAATAGTATATTTCGTTTATGTGATCGCTAATCAACTGTGTACATATTAAGCAACAGGAAAAGTTTTGTTATATTATGAATCTGGCTTGGTACGAATAGGTTGAAAAATTGCTTAAAATTTTGAAAAATCAGGATTAATTTCCAGATAAACTACCTATCTATATCAAATCAGTGACCACTTTTAGTTATCGAGAACGTTGCTTTCTCATTCTTAATTATAAACCGCAATAAGCTGCGGTAACCGATAACAGTTAACTAAATAGTAACTTCCGAGTGTTGAAATACGCGAGTTGTGAAATCGTCGTGAACGCAAAAACAAGTACACGTCAACGACCGGTCAAGACGTTTCCTTCTTTTCTCTAACATCCATCGTCTTTCTCCATAACCTTCTTCGTCGATATTGTCGGTAAAAAAGGAACTCGACTAGTAGACGAAGCACTAACAAATACACAATTCGGTTGGTGGTCGAATAACGTAGATTTTTTAATACGGTTTGATACGGTACATTATAAGACTATATTAATTAATATAAAAGAACTGTCGGTACCACTACCAGAGACTTTTTGTACAATAGCACTTCTTAAACTATTTCTGTGGGCTTTGTATATATCATTTTTTTGCGAAACAAATGCTTATTTTTATCATTGACAAATATAGATGTCCCGTAAGACGGGGGGTCATTGAGGGGGGAGCTCCTCTAACGGATTATCGCTCAAAGGTTAGAGTTTAGTAGATCAAAAAAATGATACATATACAATGATAAGGACAGTGGTTATTTAACCGAAACAGAATACTATTTCTTGATAGTGTATGACGTGAAACGAGACACAGAATTCAATTGCCTATCGATAGTGGGAAATTGGGAAGACGATGGTTCGTTAATATCGATTGTGTGTGATACTTTAATTTTTCTAAAATGATTTTCACATTACTTTGAACAATCGTGTTAAAATTATAAGATCATGTTTGTTTAGGATTATATTAAATAAAAATATATTTTTCGACACGTTTAAAATTATCTATAGATATTCAGGTAACCAATCAGGTGTCCCAAAAGTCGATTCTGTAAGTATAAACTAGATATAAATGAAATTGGAATAGAATAATGAAATCTTCTAATACGACTTATATTTTAATATCAACCCTCAGCTCTCGAGAACTTCTTCGCCTATCGAACAAATCGAGACGATTTGCCGTAATATTTGTCGTATTCCTTACAGCTAACTTAAAATAATTTCACATACAAATTAACATATAAAACTATTGTATTTTAATATTTTATGTATGTTTACATTTCAAATACTATCTTCGTCACCGTTTCTCTATCGTCAAGTATTCTATACGAGACATTACTAGATGTAATTTCGTCGTTTAATAACGAAAAATCAAATTCGTCTTGACCTGAGCTTTTATTGTCGCATTCTACGCTTACAGGGTTCAACAAATTTGAAAATATTCCTATTGCCATCGACTACCTAACTTAAACTGACGCCGAAGACACAGCACGATCCGTGAACGCGGTCTATTTTGAGATAATAAAATCTTATTAGCCAATTGAAGTCAATCATTCTACACTTCGTAAGATTATATATGAAAAGTTTAGTAACCCATTGAACCTATTACATTGGCACCAATACTTCGAATTCCAAAGGAATCAAACCTAAACAAACATGGTCACGCGCTCGAATCACTGCGTGAAACGAACCAATGGGTCCTCCCCAGTACGAAGGTTTAAGCTGTGGTTAATTTAGGTTAATACTAAGTTAATAATAGTAATCTCTGTTTGAAGCGTCGAACATTGAATATTTGATCGGGGCAAAATTGTTTGAGATATATGTTTGAAAATAATTTTAATTCGGATAAACTTGAAAATTTATAGAAAACACGTATTGCCTCATCCAACTTGGTTTCAAAATTAAAATAATTATTACGCCGTTGAATTTCTTTTATGTAGAATCTTACCGGAAATTTTCTTTTTCTCTTTTAATACAATTTTATGGTTTGTTAAATGTTTTAATAAGGAAACTGGATGATATTCGTTGCAGAGAGGGTCGATGTTTACAAAGAGTGGGGGACACCGTTTTTACTTATCTTTGCAGTTTTTATGCCATCTCGGTGCAAGAAATCGGGATCTCGACGTAGAGTTCTAAGCATAAGCGATACCAAGCTGCAAGAAAGTCAGAATGATCACGTGAAATGGTTCAATTGGCGGGCTTGTCTTTGACACCGAACGTCATTCTAAATTAAACAATAATCATGAGCAGTGAGGTAAATAAATCAATTATACTTCTATTTCTTTATCATTTCCTCTCTGTTCCCATTACTTATATTTATTATTGGCTTTCTTCCTTATTTTAAGGCAATTTAAAATAACTTACGCTATTAAATATTCCATTGTAATAATTATTTTTAATCCCTGAGAGAATGAATGAATTATTGTTCTTAAATTGTGGGATTAATATCTTGAATTACTGTTCTATTTATCCATTATTAAATTAAATTACGATATTTTCAAATCGCACCATGTCATTATGATCTTTTATTTATTTTCTTAATACAATTTGAAGAAATACTAATTTAATTAGATACAATTATTTCATTCAATATAAAATTGAATAATCGATAATTGCATTTAATTAAATAATTTAATTAAATCATGTAAGTCAAACAGTCCATTAATTTTTGTATAATTCCTATGTAATTTCGAGATAACAGTATCACAGTGAAAACAAAGAGAATATTTCCTAATTGTAATATTTTTCAGACCACACTTTACCGAATTTTTTCTATGGAATTTCCACAATCACTACTTTAATCCTTCCATCAAAATTAACGAATGACAAATGAACTTTTTTCATCGACGAAAATCCAGAAGATTATGATGAATATTGCAGATAAAAAATGTCTTTTTTCTTAGTTGAACTTCAACGAGAATACAATATCCAGCCAAAAATGGAGAAAATACTTCCGATGGATGGAGAAAGTGTCGGTGGAGCCAACGATGTGGCTGTACATGATGGCATTCATGATCACTTCTGTCGTGGAACAAGCTTTTTTCGTCTACAAAGCGTGTCGAGTCGATCACGGTTATTCAGAAGAAATTTGCGCTAATCTGAAGGATAACGCGACGATAAACACCAAAGTACAGGTATGTATAATACATGTACTGTGTAATCTAAAAAGGTCGGGAAGATTAAGAGCAGGAATGTATCTTAAAACCCATCTCGCTCAAATAATTAAAGATTTAAGATTCGTTGCGTTGATAGAGTGCGAGAGAAAGAAAGCAACGATGACGATATATTTTACAAGATCTTTGAACGATATATTTGTCGTAATACTTAAGATAAGAATATAAGCACTTCAGAAGAACAAACATTTTTCACACTGTAAGATAAATATGACGATGTTGTAAGAACCGAATTTTTTAATCGAAATATGTTAATTGTTTTTTTCAATGGTATCAGGATTGCAAAATTGAGTACTGTTTAATCTTATATATATAAAATTCTGACAAAATGGAAAAATTCATGATAAAATATAATATGATGTTGAATATTAAATATAATAGTAAATGATATTAATAAAAGATAGAATATTTTAGTATATTGGGCATTCCATAATTTATAAGCCAAACATGAGTATAATCAAGCAAAATTTAACAAATTCTCTATTATACTGTTAAATATTTTTACACACTACATCTATATAAAAATTCCAATCCAGATATATTGTTAATTTTTAATATTATATATAAGAGGGGATATGTGAATGGAATCTTGACAAGTGGGTGGGAGGTAGAAATATATAGGCAGAGACCCAAGCGCATTATATACTTTGAATATATTGATGAAGTTTGACTTTTAAGGCTTGGGACACACTATATATATTTTTCTAAAATATAATATGAATATTTTCAGGTAACAGTGTCAAGTTTCCATCAATGGAATAACATAGCAGGCCATGTGGTGCCTATAATACTAGCTCTATTTTTTGGGAACTGGAGCGATCGACGTGGTCGAAAACTGCCGCTAATTATTGGGCTACTAGGAAAGTTCATCTATTCTTTTATGGTTGTAATTAATTCCATGATGGATACATGGGATCTAAATACTATAGTATATACAGCGAGTCTTCCTATGGGCATGTTAGGAGGAGATGTCGCTATTTTTGGTTCCTGTTTTGCATATATATCAGACATATCATCCGTTCAGCAAAGAACTCTAAGGATTACCATTTTAGATGTGGTTTACCTCAGCACTATGCCTACTGGTAAATAAAATTCTATATTTTACTTAGTTTTGAAAAGTATAATGATTTTGAAGATTTATATATTAACAAATGAATTGTGGATGTTTATGTAAATTTATATGTTTATGAAGATATGAAAAGAGACAAGACTTAAATATTATAACTTAAATATTATAAGTTTTGAGAGAAGAGAACTTGTAGATGATGAACATGCACAATTTATTAATAAAAAACGAAAAATTAATGATCATAAAAGTATTAAATATATATTAGAAAAAAGAGAGGAAATGTAAATAATACATTTTTTTATTACAGGTGTGGCTCTGGGCTCTTATCTTTACTCAAATGTTGTCAAATCATCCTATACCATAATGTTCAGTATAAACTCCACTTTACTAGCTTTAGCCATTTTGTACTCACTGGTTAGACTAAAGTGGCAAACACTGCCTCAGCAACAGTCACTGGCAGGTACTAATTTGTTAACTGACTACTTTGATAAGAAACACGTGATGGCAACTGTGAGGACAATGACCAAGAACAGGCCAAATCATGGAAAGCTTCACCTGTGGCTTCTTCTGGTCATCATGATGCTATATACTTTCCAAAGAGACGAGAAACCTATGAGTTTCTTGTATACTCAATTAAAATTCAAGTGGGACGTGAGAAAATTTAGCAATTTCAGAACATTCCAATCAGCTACCTTTGTGATAGGTCAGTTACAATAAGATTTGTTTTCTTTGAAAAATTTATGACGAATATCGTATAGAAAGCTGTATAGGAAATTATCACACTGTCAATTATTTGAAAAATTGAAATGTGGTAAAGCTACAATTATTTTTAAAAGAATTGAAATTAAAGTCAATTTGAAGAAAGATTTATTGTAATTCAGAAAACTTATTCTCACTTTTATGAAAAGATATATGTAGTTTATGTACCTTTTTCCTTCATAGGAACAAGTTTTGAGCCTTATTACCAATTAGCAATTTCTTTTTACAAATTTTTATAAGAATTTATATTCTTATATAAAAATATCCTTATATATGAAATGCGAAAAATTTGCGAGAAGCTTATAGTTGATTATAGAGTCTAAAAATTATTGTAACCATCATAATTTGTCTGAAGGAAGCTAAACATCAAGTCAGACAAATATTTTCCATGTTGTTTCATATCAGTGAAAGTTGACATTCTCCATTAGAATACTTTCACTGGCTGAAAGAGTGGTTTTCTCTGTGAGAAACGGTTATTGAATAATCACGACACTGAAATGCATTGGCGTAACTTTATCTTTATTTCAGCGATGCTAATCGGCGTGCCAGTAATGAGCAAACTGATGGGAATTAGAGATACTGTTATGGTAGCCATTGGCGCTATTGCTCATGCTTCTGGAAGAGTAATATTCGTCTTAGCCGAGATACCAGAATTATTCTATGTTGGTAATAAGAAACTACAATTATTCATTAACATAATCATCAAGTACAACTAAAAATAGTTATCACTTTTTTAAATATTTTTATTGATTTTCTATTTCTATATTTTTTAAAATAAATTAAGATTTTGGAAATTATATTCGAGAATAACCGTACGATAAACATATTTTATAATTTTAGGTGCTGCTGTAGCTGCTCTTGGACCAATCGTGGCACCAGTCTTGAGGTCAATGACCTCAAAACTAGTTCCTGTGGACGAACGAGGTACTTAAATTGTGATATCTTTTCGCAAAATTGAGAATCAGTTTTTTTATATAATAATTTCCCTTGATTATAATTTTGAATATAATCATAACTTTGAACAATTTTAATTTTTTAAATAATTGATTGTATGATAACTTCGGATTATCAATTTCATTTTAATATTTCCTATTAACAATTTTCATGGCAATTCACAGGGAAGGTATTTGCAATTTTATCAGTTTGTGATAATGCAGTGCCTTTGTTCAGTGGCATATTATATTCCCAGCTATATAATGCAACCATAGACTCAGCACCTGGCTCAATTTATTGGCTGACCTTTGTCACTCAAGTGTCCATTTTAATTCTTATTCTGTGAGTATAAAAAATTCATAAGATGAAAATATAAAGCATTTTATCAGACTAACACGTATATTATATATTCACTTTAATTATGTTTCAGAATAATTCAGTTTTCTATGAAGAATAGAACACATTTAGAACACATAGAATATATAGATAATGAAACTGACTGTTCATTTATACCTTCTACTATGAGTCGAAACACAAGTAGATGATCTTCAAATGAAAATATATGCGATTAAATCTTAGACAAATCTAATTTTAATTTTCTTTTTATTTTGTAAGATATATGTTTGATTAATAGGCTGCTGATTTTTAATAGAATATAGTCAAAGATATGTAGGATACAAAGAGATATTTGTAAAATAATAGCAGAACAAATTTTCTTATATTTGATACAAACATATGGTGTGTACTGATGATCTGTATACTAACCATGATCTGTATAGTTTTTTTTATTGTAAATTTCCATTTTATATAAATATCCGCCGTCTAATGATTAATATTGTATTATTAAACCCCTATGAGTCACAAATTTTGTATAGAATAAGTTCTTCAGATTTCATTGATGCAAACCATAAGACCTATATTTCATTAGCTGTGTTTATAAAAATGTGAATATGTTTAAGTATCTGTAGTGCAATGATTAATATTTTATTACTAGATATCTATAGTCCATACATCACAAATTACATGTATAAAAGAAGAAAACTTTAATTAATGCAAAAACTCCTAATTCACCATGTTGAGAAATTTCCTTAGATTTTTAATATACAATATCATATTTATCATATGTTAATATATTATATATTTTATATAAATTATATTTATATAAAAATGTTCTAATTCAAATGTGTTGTTTTTCCCTCACAAATTAATCCCTAGTGACGCGAATTGACCATGTTGGAAAATTTCTTTAGATTGTTATTATACGATTGTTAAATATATAATCGTTAATTTTATTTGTACAAAAGATATTAAAAGTTACAATGTGTTGTGTTTGCTTCGCAAATTAATTGGTCTAGTGACGCGAATTAATTGGAATTATATACTTTTCTTTCTTTGTTAGTCTGACGAGACTTATTAACATAAACATGCATCATACTGTTTTAGTATTCAAATCAATGACTAATGGCAAAAAGGAATGTGCACTTTGATCAACTAATATTTACATTTCATTTCGATCTTTACATTCGTTTTTTTGTCCTCATCTGAGAATAATCCACCATCTGGTGAATGCAAAATCATGCTGTGTTTAACTTTCGATTAGTTAATTACTATTCATCAGGTGTCCACACCAAACGTGTCAAGGATGTAGGATCATTGTTTATCATCTTAAGTTTTCGACAAATGGTGGCAATAGAAAATCAACAAAAGCCACATTTTTGTTATTCCCTGCTTTATCTAAAATATTTCTGGTAAATATTTTTTAATTCGAAACATAAAAATTTCCAAATTATTATACATTTGAAAATCTCAAAAATTACATATTTTTAATCCAATCCTTCGTAAATATCTTTCGCTTCAGAATTAATAACCGATATCTACAAACATTTATTTTAGATTAAACCAAACATCTATGTATTAAAATTAGTGTATCATGCACCTTAATTAATTAGAATTAAAAATTAATATGTATAAAAAAATTGCACCGCCACTTCTACGATATTAAATAACTTATATCTCAAAAAGAAATTTAATAAGACTTACTTAGCCCACCAAAATCCAAAAAATTCTAGTCCTACTAACAAAGGAATATTTTACATTGTAGTAAATATTCAGCATCAGAAATCCGTACAAAACGTTAGGTGCGAACAATGAGCTAAAATTAACGTTCCACCGTCGAACTATGTAATTTGAGACATATTAGGGGAGATAAAGGTCTCGCGTCAGACACAAAAGCAGTATCAAATTAAGGATTGTTTCTTCCAATAGCCCCAAACCGATCAAAATAGTAACAATGAACAATAAATGATTTTCCATATAAATCCTGGAAATTTATGATCCTATATCTTTTGAAGAATTTTAGCGATTTCTTTGTTAAAATATTTAGAATATACGGATAAAATGTTTGTTGTATTTTATTTCTAAACAATTTTCAGTTTCTAAGTTATGAATTTTAGGCGACAGTAGTTCTAACATTAATACTGTATAATTTCAATAAACACGTTTCCAACACGTAGACGTATGGTTGGTTGAAATTATAAATTTTAGTTTATTTATCATGTATAGCTTATGAATTTTAATCATTGGTAACTCTACCACATACAAACGGTTAAATTTCCTGAAAGCGTGTCTTCAGAAACCTAATAAATGAAAGAGCATGTACGAATAAGAATTAGCAGGCGCGTATGTGACACGCGGCTATGAAAACGGGAATTCCTTGTTTTGTTCATACGGGTAGTATTGCCATGTGGCAGACCTCTGACCCAGATTAACAACCACCTCTCAAAAACTCTCCGGTATAAAAGGTCTGCAGCTTCTGCAATCATCGCCTGTTCATACTTAAACACGAACTGAAGAGCAACTTGTGAAATTTATTTAAAAAAGAAAAAAATTTGTTCAAGATATCCATCAGAAGATTTTCAGCTGATTTCTACAATGGTAATATACCACTCCCAGACATTTGTTTATTTTTTGTATGAAGAAACATAGAATATTGCTAATTAGAAAGAATTATAAAAAGCTTCCCAAAAGTATTTTTCGGAAATTCTGAAAAAATTAAATGAATTTTCCATGTTCAATAACTCTAAGAAATTGCAATTATTTCTAGATTTCAACGAGAAGACTCATCATTATCTTCATTGCAACTCTAGCTATGTTTGCGGCCTTAATAAATGCAAAACCAGCAACGGTCCGCCCAGCAGGCGCCATAACAGCGTATCCTATACCACAGCGACCACCATACGCACCAAATCCATGGGTTTATCCAAAACCCACGGTCGAACCAATTCATCAATGAAAATCATTAAGTTGGAAGATCTAGGTGGAAGAAGAAATATGTAGCAAGGAAAAAATATTTAGTAAGTTGTTGGAATTCCTTTCCATAATTACCAGACTGTGGCTTTTTATGAAAATTCGCATCTTTATAAACGTAATGAAACAAATTTCACACAATCTAAATAATACTTCGTTTCATTTACTGAATATTACAATAAGTATTATATTTTTAATATTTTTTTGCATTCTCGTAATTTTACATTTCCTATAGATATGAATAAAAATCTGCATTTTAATAAGTACCATATGAATTCAATAAAAGTCAATAGCCAGTTGGCTAGAGGAAGATTGTAAATGAAACGTGTTAACGCACTGTAAACTGTAAGTCATTCATGAGTTAACCATGGTCAGGTACAATTACTAACCAGACCACATGTGTTATATATGAAGAGCAAATGAAATAAAAGAAGAGAGAGAGAGAGCAACTTCTCGGGTACGTGTAATAATATCGGGTGTCCAATTCGTCAGTCATTGCTTTGTAAAAAGTATTACAGACTATTGAAAACAATCAAGCGATACACAATTTTATTTGGTTTGCGTTTGGTTATATATAGAAGTATAAATTGTATAATGTATACAGAATGTTATGTAACTGCAAATAATTTATAATCCAGTAAAATCCAAACAACAAAATGTATAATAAAAATTGACTCACACAGTTCAAAAAAACAATGTACAAAATTATAACAAAAACTTATTCAATTTACAAGAAAACAATTATTAGTATTTAACGCGTTAATTTTTCTACAATCCCATTTTCCTAATATAATTACATATTCGTGTCATTCCAAAAAGTTACTTTCTACTCTTGCGCGAAACGCTATCGATAACTAAAACGCATTATCAATTTCGAGAAAGTCTCTAACAGTTTCCAAACAATGAAGATACGAATATTGTCGTAAAAATAAAGACTTACCTTTCGATGAACTGCTCCTTTGTTCTTCATTTCAAACGTACCGAAGGTGTTGTAAAAAGATGCTGCTAATGATGGCTTCTACTCCTCGCTGATTCTTTAGCCATCTTGAAAATGACAAACGTTTGATAATTATACAGGGTGTTCAGAAAAAAACATTCAATATTCAAATATATGGCATATATGACACACTATACTGAGCAAGAAAACTTTCGTAAAATTTTCGAGATGGTTCGCCACTTTATAAAATGTCAAGGGTATATAGAAATGAAAAGAGGACATGTAGGACACTTTCTATAAATATAGTAGTAAGTAATCAGTAGTAAGTCAATTATGCTGCTAAGATAAAAAATACTCATATCTCGGAAATGGTTAAATTTTCGTCCTATGTTTGCTAAAGTATTTTTACTCAGTATGGTATTTTCTATGTATCATATAAATATTAGACGGATTCTTCGAATGTATATTTCCTTCAGCTTTCTGTGTAATAATTTATGAATCAATGACATTGATATATTTAAAAAATATTCGATCGATCTTATTAATTGAAATTTATAAAGAAATTTACAAAGAAATATATTCTCTTTATTTTCCATTTCCTTTTTCCTACCTTTTACGTCCATAGATCATTCCAGATTATATTAATATGGAAACCGTTGATCGTTCAAAACGCTAATCTACTTTTCGTCACATTTTCGTAAAACGAAATAAAAAAAACGCAATAAAAAGGAAAAAAAAATTAAAGAATTACCTGTAAAACTGAAAACACGAGAAGAACATCAATTTTCTACATGAATTTGCACTAATTTACCAGCACTTTTTACATAAATCACAGAATCGTTATAATCACATATTAGAAATGGCCGATTACTTCGAATTCTCTATTGCACTAAAAAGAATCGCGAAAGAATGTTCTCCAGCGGAAGTAAAACCACCAACATAAACAACCAATCACAAACAAGCTTTTTAAAAAAGACAATAGGGATTGGTAGATACTAACCAAGTCATTACTTTATGCAAGAAACAATACAGATATAAAATGAAAATAAGAAAAGGAATAAAAAAAATTCCTGGTTTAGAAATCTAGATATGATTGACAGATTATTTTAAGATAGAGAGAAGTAAATATAAAAGGCTCAATTTTGAGAAAATACATTGTTTGTATGAACAATTGACTATTGCAGTGTCCCCTCCCTGTGGGGAGAATAATGTGGCAGTTCGAGGGAGCTTGCCAGTTCTGCTCATTCGAGATTATCGTTACGTTTAATTAACAATGTTAAGATCGTGCTGTCACATTTTCGTGAATTTTTTAAGAAAATCGCGGCTGAAGTACAGTGATCCTGACTGAAATCAGGTAAGTTTATTAAACAAACGATTTTTATAATAGGAGTCATATAAATTTCAGTATAAATTAGAGATTTAATTTTCGAGATCTTGGCTTTCGATCGATAAAATGTTTGAGAAAATTTACGACAGTTAGATTTAGATCATTTTCTCATTAGTCTTACCGGATTTTTCAAAATTTTAATTTAAATTGATATAATATTGCATATTTTCGTATTTGTTATGAAATAAGCGGGATAATAATAATTTTTACGTGGATTTTGTAAGATAATCGCGGTTTAAGTCCAGTGATTCTGACTAAAATCATGTGAGTTTATTAAATAAATGATTCTTCATGTAGAATAGGTATAAATTTTGGAATAAATTAGTGGATTTTTAATAGAAACATTGATTTTCGTGACTTTAGCTTTCGAATGGGTAGATGTACCAGAACTCTCAATATTCAGTAAGAAACAAGAAATTTAATATGAAATTTCGTATATTACAAGCAAATTTGCACGAACAATGGTCTTTTATAATGTTAGAGTTCCATGGGAAGCATCGAGGCAGAAAATTAATTTTCTATTTGTAAAAGGAACAATCTTTTTGTGATAAAAGTATTTTCATTCTCAATTTTACATATTGTTTTTACTAAAAATTTAGTATATTTTATTTTTACATTATTTTCACATTATTTCCAAATTGTAAATTATTAGAATTTTTGTTTCATTTCTTTAACGCTTGAAATTTAATATTAAATTTTTTCTGTTATAGGAAAACTTGCGTCGATTATCGCTTGCAGCTATATCATCAAAGAGCTTGAAGAGAACGCGCGACAACGATATCGACAAGGTAAGTGGTGTTACCTTTCAATTTCTTCTGTATGTGCAGCTTTTGTGAAAATTCAACTGGAAAAATGTGATATTTTTTCAAACTTTTTCCACCGTCAAGTTCATTAAAAATTTAGTGCGCGGCGATGATTCGTTTTTACCTTAGTGAACTTCCTTTGTGTGTATTGATATAGGTTTATGGACATACTTCTAGCTAGTGCAATTTTTTGTAGCGAAACTTTTCCATTGATATGGTAAAAAATTTTTCTTCTCGCTCCTTGCTATCTACTGTTATTAATAATCTTTATTAACAAATTTCATTCACGCGCATTCTGTATATGCTTATTTATCTATTATTTCTAAAATAAACAAAGTAGAAAATGATTTCATTTAAAAGAAAGAGTTGTATGTAAGTCTACTTACGAATTCATTCCTATATTATGAAATATCAGCAATTTAATACCAATCCTTGTGTGTTACAGGAAAATTTGTTCGATCATCGTCTTCTACATAGCAAATCAACGGCAGAAGGTAATGCGGAAATCAACGAAAGGTAAGTGGCGACGATGTTTTCTTAACATTGTTTTTCAATATTTTGTACTCAAATGCTCCCATAAGCCCTCCTTGAATAATTAGAAAAAAACGATTAATGTATATAACAATACGTATATTAACGTTAAAAGTTGCTATTTATTTTTTATTTTTCTCGCTGTTTTCCTTCGTTGAAAGTTCTACATTATTTGAAGAAAAATTTGCATAAAAAAATAAACGTATATCTTTAAGTTTAAAATCTCCAGTTTACAATTGTAAAGAATCTGAGATATATTATTATATAAAAGAATAGCTGCTGAAAAGTCTTGAAAAACATTTGTCATTATTAATTTATTATAAGTATATCCACAGTGCAATGTTAAACGAGGGAAGATGGATTTATTAGACAATAGTTTCTTATTTTCTAGTCGTATAATAAATATCCACCGACACATATGTATGGAAATACTTATTCTTTTTTATTTTTATAATATACAGCACTAACACAAACATCATGAACATTTATTCTTGCAAAGGGATAAAAAGGACTCATTGGAAACGAGCACCCATATAATTCGATTACAACTTGTCCCACATGAATAACGTACAACTGCAAGGGAATCCGCGTTATTATGGTAGAACGAATTCTTTGCTAATACGAAAATGGCTATCCTATACTACGTCGGAAGGATATATTATGTCTCAATAATGGACAGCCGTAATTTTGTCAAATACACGGTTTGCAGTATTCGTAAAACTATTGGTGGGTGGTAGTTCCAATGAAAATGGATGATTGTTCATGGTAGATGAAAGTTGATATATGATAAAATATTTCATATGTATGGGTCGCTCGGAAAGTTAATGTATATCGTACTACGTAGATTAACGTTAAAAATTGCTACTTATTTCTTATTTTCCCGCCGCTTTCTTTCGTTGAAAATTCCACGTTATTTGCACGCGACACGAAAAGCGTTTTTTCGAATATAGTTCCCTCGTATTATCAAAATGTTCATCCTAATATTTTTAAATTATTCAATGCAGATAAATTGATATTAACGTAGAACGCAATACGTATGTTTATATACTCTTAGATATGGAAGGAAACAAAGTGCATTATAAGCATTTGATAGCTTTGTTTCTTTTACCGAAAAGGCAAAAATGGTATGCAAATAGCAAACAAAATGGCACACTAGCGTTGTAGTTGAAATTATACCCCCTTGAGCACGGCTTACTTATGGGTGATCTCTTCTATGTTTATACATATGTATGTTTTGTATGTTCTTTATGTATATATCTTTTTCTATGTTTTTAATATGTTTTTACATGTATTTATGCTTTTATATATTTTTTATATCTATGTTTTTGTATATGTTATATTGTTACGTTCTCCAACATGTACTTTTACGTCTGTTTTAACATAATGTATATATATTTCTTATGTTTCTTATGTACATATATTTCTGTAATAGAGATACAGTATGGCATTTTAGTATTCTCTACAGAAATATTCTTTTTCTTAATTTCTCGTGTTTTATATGCTGCATATGTGCGCATAATTTTGATCATGACGATGATTGTTTATGATCATGTTTATCGATTTGAAATTATTTTATTACTTTATAAGGATATTTTATTTTTTGTTTTTTTTTTTATATGATTACAATATATGTTAATATTTTACTTGTTATATGTATATTTACTTGTGGTTGTTTATATAGATTTATATGTATGTATATTTATATTTATATATTTATATGTATATTTACTTATTGTTATATGTATATCTACTTGTTTTCATATATGTATAGTTTGATTATTTTTATTTATAAACTTGGACTTTCACATTATTAACTGATGACCATTCAGATTTTTGTTTGAAAATTTATCGTTTTAATTGATTAAATGGGAATATTCTTGCTTGCTTTTTAAATTAATTTTAGATTTTTGTTTCAGTTGTTTTGTTTTAACTGAAGATATCATGAATGTAACGTGTCTGTTTAATGTTTCTATATTGTTCAACTCAATTGTGAATTAATTTTTCATTTCAATGTATTTATTGTAATTCTGAATTGTTTAAACGTCGGCTTTTCTGTTTGATATAATTATTATGCATTGTGAGTGGATGGACCAGCCTGAATTCTCGTCTCTTATGCACAATAATTTAATTTATGACATATAAATTTTCACTGATAATATTAATTCAATTATGCAAGCGAATTGTTGTTTGTAGTATGTTTTACATTGATTGGATCACCATTCGTGGACCATGGAGTAGCGTTCGCTTTCGCTACACGTTCCTGCTCGTGCATTACTCACACATTTCAAATATTGCGCTCACAATTATACCAGCTGACTTACTTACGTATTGCCACTCTTTCATGTTGTCAGTCGGCTTTCCTGCTTCTTCGCGAGCGGTTTGAATGGCAAGTCTTACGTGTGTTGCGTGATCGGTCTTTTAAACATTCAGTTTATGAAAATTCAATTTTCAGTGTTGTTCTTTCCATTAGTAAAGAAAGGTGATTAAGAAGATGCACGTGTCTAAGGAAATTATTATTGCGGTGCTGGCCATTCAAATGGTTTCCTCTGAATCAGAAGGTCTTCCAGGAATTTTGGGAGGAATTGAAAATGTCGCCAACAGTGCTACTACTTTTCGTAAGTAATTTTAAAAATAATTCTAGTTTTATTTCCTCTTTAAACAATTTTCTTTTACACTGATACTGGGTTTCTTTTTTAGTTTGAGCCTTGATCTTCGTTGCTTCTTCAAATCTTAAATAATTCAATGGAATTTGGAGAATGATGGGAGATGATAGAATGTTTCTTATTTTGCTAAACTTGATTCTCAATTTGTAAATCTATTGTTTTTTTTTTATCTCCCCTTATTTAAGTAGTTTCGTGCGAAATTGATTCTGATTTCGATTTTTTAATTTCAATTTCTGTTAGTTTGAAATAAATTCTGAACAATTCAATGCAATTTGGAGAATGATGGAATATTGTAGAGTACTTTTTGTTTTGCTACATTTGATTTTCAATTTGTAAATCTGTAGAATGATTTCTAACTATGGAAATGGAATAAAGTGTAACAAGATATAAAGCCAATTATGGAAGTTAGCCTCGTCCAATTATTTTTAACTCGTTCATAGAAGAAATTACTTTCACTTAGATATTATACTGTGATCTGATTTAAAAAGTAATCTCCAGTTTTATTAGATTTGAAAGTTTTGTCTTACACGTAGAAATCTGTATCTTAATTTACACAAATTATAATGAATATTATCTTTTTTGTTTCATGTTCGTCATTTGTACGATATATACAAACATTAGTTATTTTGCAAGTAAAATAAGCATCGTTTTTGCTCTGTTATTAATCTTTGAAGAAATATGTTATTCTGAGGAGAAATCAAGGTTTTGTCATAAAGACATTTTAGAAACAAGAAATTAATATTTCGCAGATAAGATCAGCGAGATAATAAGATGATTCAGAAACAGTAGTAGTCATACGTTTTTTTGTAGTTTGAGCGTCATTTTATAATCATTATCAACCAGACCTGTATATCCTTTTTATTGTATAACTACAGCAATTGTCTCATTATGCCCGTGATTGTACGCTGTGCAAACTCAATTACTGCGAATCTGAAAAATCACACGTACATTCCAATGTTCGTGACTGTATCGCGTCCAAGTAATCGTTTCCTCATTTTTTCCGCTCCTTCGCATCATTTTACTGCATCATTCGTCATGTTTACATTGTCGATACGTTTTCATTTAATGGTTACTTAGCATTATGTAAAATTCATCGAGCTTTTAAATATCTGCAAGTTTTCTTTAAGAAAGTTGTTCGCATTAATTTCATTATTTTGAATAATTATTTTGTTTGGAGAAATGTATTATTTCTAGAAATTTTTTAGATTTTTTAAAAATAATCTGTATTTGCAAAAGAATATTTTTAAAATACTTCATCTTACTGTATTATTATTGTATTTTAATTTTCCGAGTTCAGTTACTCAATCTTCGTCATTCACTACTGCATACATTAGTTTTCATTTGGAAGCCATTATCGTGGTTAATAACTCGGTTTGACCCTTGCTCAAATGTCACAAGTACACTCGTGAAAATGAGAAGCACCTACGCTGAATTTATGACCAATCGACCGTTTGTTGATCGTTTGTCAGGGAAAGGAGTTGTGTTTTATTGGAAACTTTGCGTTTACTCGTTTGTTGCAGTGTCAGGACTTTTGCAACGACAGAAAGAATTGATACACCGCGTTACGGACACGGCCTCTAATTACAGTATGTGACACTTTCACAGTCATAGTTTCCAAATTATTCCATCAGCTATATTTCCATTTCATTATTAATATTTATTTAAATATTAATATTTTCATCACAAAATTTGTATTCACGTTAAATTAATGTTTACTCGAAACTCAGTTAAAGTTGAGTTCAATGTTAATTGGATTTGTAATGGCCAACAATTAGTCCAAGGATATTATCATGAAAATGGAATGAAGCTTGGAAAGTTGCCTCTATAAGAAAGCTAGTATTGCACCATGAATGCAATAGCATTTTTAATGGACAAGCCTAATGCGAGTTTCAGTTGCTAACAACATCGTTCAGTTGCGATAACAACCGGTTGCGAAAATCTCAAGAGCTTCTTCTGAAATATATCCTTGCTTTGGCTAACATCAATTTTCTGATAATTTGGTAGTACCACTGCTTGGGCAATACCTCATAGAAAATACTACATCAGCCAGCAAACATAATTGCAATTCCAGAGCACGTTGACAACCTTCAGGCTTATTTTTCCTGTAAAGCCAATGAAATCAACTTTTTACCGTACAATTTGACCTTCCTAATTCGATATGGGTATTTATTACCAGTTGCTATTTTTCACAAGAATACTTTCTGCATCACCATCAATCTCCATCCTCCGCTAAATCGCTTTATTATGACTATCAGTGCTATTGTAAGTATAATTATTAAAAACAAAAAAAATAATAAAAAGTAAACGCTGTACCTTTTTATTGTTTTAGTTAACACCGCGGTGGAGACGCCGAGGAATCTTCTCATCAACGCGACTAAACTCACCACTGGTTACAGTAGGTATTCTAAACTATAAGCTCATGAGAGTATTGCACCACTTGTAGAAACGTTTCGCGAATACATTACATTGAAATTTTGTTTCCAACTTTGTCAATGTAATTAATAGGTTGCGGATTTCTATGCATTTATGGGAAATTTGAAAATGTAAAATTGTACAGAAGGCACATAATACGGAAAAATATATAAAATTTTCAAAGTATAGTGCCTTCTATAAATAGGTAAGAGAATTTTCTATCTACATGTATGAAAATATGAATTTGCATAAAAAACCGCAGTCTAGTAATCATGATAATCAAATTTCATTTACAATGCTAATGAAATTTTCACATGGTCTTGTACAACACACATAGTGTATTCACGAAAAGTTTGAATGCTTTCGTGAGCCAATGTATGTAATTACTGCAGTCGACACTAATTGAGCAAAGGACAGTTGACAGCGCAGCCTCGAAGGGTCTGGAGTTGAAAATTCGAAGGTTCATAGACAAACTTCGTACCAGAATGCCCTATGGGATACCAGAACTTGGAATCCCACCTTTGGAACCGTATCGTCTTGATGAACTGGACATACATGTAGACAATTTGGACATAGGGAAGTAAGTTAGAGAATTGATTAAGCTTTGGTCACGTTGAAGGTCATGAAGAATTCCTAAACCATCATCTCTGCTTTAATCCGATGTACTTTGAATATCAAATGATTTTCTGTCACATTTCCGGTATTGGAAGAAGTCGTGCGAACTTCCCGGAAGTTGTTGGTATGTTCGCTAATGAACGACTTCATGGCTCTGTCAGACTTCTAAAGTTTGTGAGAACCTGAGATTATATGGCAGATAAGTTTAGGAATTCTCCAGATAGAGAAAGTCGAGACTAGGAAGTCACGTTTGCTGGAGAGTTTCATGCAAATGTGTGAAAAATCAGCCGAACTTGACTTATGTGAGTCTTACGTACTCAAATACCGTGTGTTCAGACTATTTCAAGCTTCTAAGTACTCAAAAAATTTAATTTTTATGTTGAACCAGTTTTGGAATAGTCCAATTTGGAAGTCCAATTTGGAAGTCCAATTTCTCGGCCATCAGACTCAAATAAATAAATATAATACATACATAGATACTGAACATTTTTTTTTTATGTCTGCTTATTGTTAGGAATATTTCCAAAGCAAGATAAAAAGGAACATCCTGTATGAGAGGAAGAATAACTTTTTATATAATACCTATTCTCACGCTATCTGTTCAAATTAGTGGCTAACATTGTATTGAATTTTTCAGCATATCCATCGTTTTGGAGGATATCGTGCTATACAACTTGTCGACCTTCGTGATCAACAAGGCGAAACTATCCTTGATCGGACCAACATTTGCGGCGAATATTTCTATTCCGGAAATATACGCGGAGGGCCTTTACAATATATCCGGAGTCCTGGGAAACACAGTCGATTTGAAAGGTGCTGGGTCTTTCAAAGCAAATGTATATGATTTCCAACTGTATGTGAACAGCTTATTGGGATTCCACAAAGGAGTGTACTTGAAGACCTTTGACATGGACTTTTCATTGAGATCCATCGATATCAATTTGGGAAATTTCATGGATGATGATGAATTGTCCGACGTCATGAACAAGGTGGGATCACTTTATCAAATTACCAATAGTTAGTGGTTGGTTTGTAATTTAGGAGCTTTAGTGGATTGAATTAGAAATAGACTCGAATTTGAGTATATGACTTATGCAACATCTATAAATAATTTGTAACCAACTTTGCTAATTTTATATTTCAATAATTCACAATAATTTTTATTATTATTATATTCACTGTGTGAAGAAGATGATCAAGCAGAAAAGTAATTTTAGTTCTCTGATAGATTGAATTAATTAGAAAACAGTATATTTCAGTACTTATCTTCTGTACCATGGTTTGACGAAATGAAAAAAAGACCAGGATACAAATAATTTGTAATAAAAATCTTATCAATTTTTATTTACTTCGATATTTCTTACGAATTTTTATTGTTGTAATATTTATTTTGTTGAAAAGTTGTTAAGGCAGAAAATTCAAGATAATGTAGTTATTTATTTAATTTTAATGTTCGAAAGTAACAAATTGGTAGGGCAGAAGGGTCGTGAAATTGAATTTGCATACATTTATCCGTAGGTCTTTAAGGAGTTAACACCAAAGGTCATAGAAGTTATCAAGCCGGACATACTTCCGGGTATCCAGAGTTATGTAGGTAGCAAAATTAACGAGACCGTCCATCAAATTACCCTGAAGGACATAATTAGTGTGCTGGGCAATAACGAAATCCGAGAATTTACGCATATTATTGCGGTGTAAATATATTTCTAACGAATTCTATCATTTGTAAAAAGTTTAAAAAATAATACCAACGATATTTAACTATATATATAACTATATATTTAACTATTTATAGAATTCAATTTAGTATGTTTTTAATTTGAAGTCAAAGATAGTCATTTGTTTTATTCTTTTTAAAAGATCTTTTCCTCCTTTGAAAGATCTTAAAAAATTTGTCAATAGTTACATTTTGAAAAATTGCATTTCAATAAAATAGTCGTTGGGAGTATTTGTTAAATTATGAGTATCATAAAGTAGGTTCTTTAAAAAATGATTTCAGATATGAAAATTTTGTTATATAAAAATAGAATTTCTTAAGACAGCACAAACATTAATGTTTCTTTAAGTGTACTTTTTTGAAGTAAATCTTGTCTGTATTTCTTACAATTTTGGAGATATTTAGTGGTAAGTAGAGTATGGTTTTTTAATCTTGTAGTTTGTTGTAGAATCTTGTCTAAGCTTTTTAGTAGTACTGTTATAACGTTGTTCTGAATGTTTCAACATGTTCTTAAAAATGTACTTTACTATATGGGAAATATACAAGTTCTTATTAGATATATACAGAGTAGTATCTCTTTTCGCCTCTTTTCTTGTATTCTAGCCACTTTCACCAGTCCTTCAAATATTCCATACACTTTTTGAATATTACACATCATATCGAACGTTTAATGTTTCTATTATTCACAAACTATAAAAGTAAAAAAGTAGAAAAGTATTTATAATGTCGTGTTGCGAAGGAAACATGAAGATAAACTGGGTATTAAAGAATATTTTAAAGAAATTCAAAGCTCTTTAAAGGTTCAAAGGTTACTAACAATAATACAAACGTAAAATGAGACATTACTTTTCCACTCAGATTCAATGAACTTGCGCCGAGGGACAAAATTGCTACACTTCATGCTTAATTCATTCATTCACGTGCTGGCCGAGAGTGGCATTCATAATTTCTCGGCATAGAGTGTGAAAGTGACTGGTCCTTGAGTCAAATCTTGTTTAATTATCTGCTTGTATCATTTATTAACTATCTAAATCATTAATTCTGTCATAACTAATTATTGTTATGATAATAATGTAATATAGTAATTTGAACTCTTTTGGTACTTCTAATATAGTAGTGTATATGTATTATCTTCTAGTAGTTTGGAATACATTGTTCATATATATACATTGTATATAGTGTATACATATTATATGTACTGTAAACAATAAAAATTAACGTAATTTAAAATAATATAAGTAACTTTAGTTTAAAAGTAACTTGAGTTATTATGAAAAATGTATTTTAAAGCATGTCGATCGTCAATTATATTCAAGTTAACACAACTAATTGATTGTTCTACATGTTATTCATTAATTTTCCAACTACCATAACTAATTAGGCAATTTTTAACAGGAAGATCATAAAACATCAGCATCAAGAATCAAGATGGAAGATAGAAGAACTGCGCAGTTGCAAGTAATTTGATGATAATCAAGTAAATGGCTAGTCATTCATAATCGATGCTAATGATAACTCGCCCTGTTAAGATTAACGATAGGCCAATAACCAGATTTGCTTATCGGTTTATTAAAAAGTTATCGGTTCGTTGGTATAATTTTCCCGGATTAATTAATTAAATTTCTTCTTCTTGAAGAAAGGAGAACATTCTTAAGGTACTTCAAACTTTAAACGAAGAAATTTTTATTCTGATTTTTCTTTCCTTTTTCCTATCTTCCCATTTATATCTCGTTGTATGATAAGAAAATTTTCACGATAATTGTTAATTGCTTCTTAATCCACACCGATAACAGTGGACGCTTCTACGCTTGATAATTTATGGATTATTATGAACGTTGATCGTACAGCGATTACTGAAATGTGATGGTTTAGAATATTGATAGTCATGCTGAAAGAGATTGATGATGAATGGCTTTTGTCAACTTGAGAGGCGTTTTTCTATGCCTCCTATGATAGGAACAAAAATCAAGCGACACATGTGGCATGTTATGTAGTCGAACACTGTTTTATATTCCCTTTATCGCTTTGCTCTGAAATAAAGGCAGTTCTATTTGTTTCTTAATTGAACAATGGGAATAAACATGTTGACATAGTGACTTGATTAAATAGACCACTTTGTAATTTATTAGAGAAATAGCAGAATATTCTTCTCAGAAAATTCCAGAATTATGAACCTATGAAAATTCAATACTTATTACTTCAATAATTTTATAATTTATATAAGAATTTTTCTGTTTCGTAATTACAATATTTATTACTTTAATCAAAGTTCTGGCAAATCTCATCACATTTCCATTATTCATTAGAACGATGTTTTTAATCAAATCAAAAAAGAAGATTGTTCTACATCTGTTACTTTAGATTTTACAGATTTATTAATTAGAATACTTTCAGAGATTGAATTATTCGTGTTTCTAGAAACATTCCAATAGAGAGGAAAATTTCTATTGTCTTATCGCTCTTTATTTAGATGAATTTCAGTAAGATTGAAGGGGAAATAATTCCTGTCAATTTCACTTCTTTTCTCGCCCGATTTTATTGTAAATACAAAATATTGGATTGGTTCTTGAACATCCCCAACTATAAAAGCGGCCCAAGCTTTAGCTAACAATAGATTGCGATCGAGTCGCGACGAGTCCATTATCTTCGTTATCGACGCTATTTTACAATATCGTTATCGTCGATCACCAAATACTTGCACGTGCTCCATCTCTTTTATATTTTGAGTGGCCCGTTTCAAAGATAATTCTTTCTGACCCCTTTTCACCCTTCTATCTCAATCATCAATATCGATTAACTCCAAAATTTAGAATTCTTATTTGTACATCTGCTTCCTTCACTTCTATCAACTATATCATCTTCTAGTTAGAAATTGACGTTTTCAATTTGCAATTACAAGTAGAAATTCTCCCAAGGAAGCAAGGTATGAAATGTATATTGTAGACTATCTGATACATTGTATTTTTTTGTCATGAATGGCTCCTGAAGAGTAATCTGTTCTCCCATTGCAATCGCTTTGTTAGTTCTCTAATAGGGTAAAATATTTCATATGTGCCTCCAGATGAACAAGACTGCAGACATTCACTTGATTGCTATTGTTTCGGCTACATATATATATCAATTATAGAAATTTATTTCACATAATTAGAATTGAATTAGTTCATAGACAAAACGTGCAACGAATAATTTATTTAACGATTTAATAATTTAATAATTAATTTAGTAAATTCATGATTGATAGTTAAACAAAGTTTCAGCGCCGTGAAGTTTGATGGACGTTCAGAATGGTTCTTTGATGAGTAGTAGATGATCTAAACTAGAATCGAAACTCCTTCCAAAACCGACCTATGTTGCTCTTGAATTTGTGATAGCAATCTAGTTCCTAAAATTTGAAAACTAGTTTTTCCTTGTAGCTCGCGGTAACGTCCAGTGAAATATTAAATTTACTTGTTCATTTAGTTTTTGATTAACGATAATTCTTTTCTATTTTTCATCTACTATGAAATTATTGACTTTGTATTTCAACTTAAATTTCATTATATTTCAATTTCTTTTCCAGGCTCAAAAACTCCGCCCGAAGCATCCCTTCAGTTTCACCATCAATTCAGTTTGCAGGAAATAGTATTTCTCTGTCAGGACAGCACTGTGCTCTTCTATTTTTCACCTCGTGACCGGAGTCAACGAAAAGCAACAGTTGGCGGAGCTTCAGAGCGACGAGGAAATAACTATGCCCGAGTATTGTTGTGACAAGAACGTGTAGCTCGCGTAGAAAGAGTGAGAGAGAGAAAGAGAGAGAGAGAGAGCAAATCGGAAATCGCACATGCGTAAGATTCGACGATATAGAGCACCAGAAGAAGACAGTCGCGCTTAAACGGCGCCCAGCGTCAGACGTGTTAGTGCGTCGTCAGAGACAGTCGATCATCCAATCTATCCAAGCAACAGTTACCTCTTCACCAAAAGAATCTTAAAACGAAGATCCAGTTAGAGCGAAGAAGAAATTATTGTCATTTATGGCCGGATAAATCTTTGGTTGGGGTTACTAATGATGGGAATCAGGGGTGGTGCTTTGATCTTTCTTCATGAAGATTTCCACCACTTTTGCATTTTGTGACATAAGAGAACGCTTTTGAGGATTATCCTAGTATTTCTTCAGAACTTCTATGTGGAATGAAACAACGATTCTGATCAATTTTGGATTCATCGAAGGAGTGTTTACACATCTTTTGGCAGCTTCTTTTGCATTCCGCCGAGCAGCTTCCGGTGAGTGACAATATTTAAAATTTGTACAACGCCTTCTATGGAATGAATGCAACTTTTTAATATTGAATAGAAATACAGAGGCGTGCAAACTATTTTTATCAAATCATTATGTAATAGTAGTTATTGGTCAAACACTTGTCAAAGTTTTAGAATAACGCGTGTAGAATATTTAATATTTTTGTAAAAAAGAGTCAGAGGCTGTGGCAGTTTTTCAGCACCGCCGCTGCAGTATTTATTTGCATAAAGTTTCTCAGAAATAAAGTGCATCCCGAAAGAGCTGAGAGCAAGAAGAATATTTAAAAAAATCCTGATAACTTTCTATTCGATACTCTGCAAATTGTGCTACTACGGTTTTAAAACGTTCAATACAAAAATCATTTGTAGGTTTTTAATGTCTAAGATATGAGATCAGTTCGTTATTAAACTTCAAAGTTCAAATAAATTTCTAAGGATGCTGGTTAGATAAAAATATGTGCCAAAAAATATTCATGGCAATTATGTTTCCTTGAAGCTGACTTCCTTCGTATTTTATGTTCTTAAAAAAAAAAAAAAAAAAAAAAGAAAAAAAAAGAAAAAATGTGAAAGAGAAGAAACAGAAGAAAAAAGTACGGAATCTGGCGAGTGAACACATAAGCGGCATTTATTAAGGTCGTCGGTGGAAATTCGCGGAGCTCGAGACGAGTTTAATGTTCTCGAATCCATGCTGCTAGATAAATACTATCATAAACGACGGCTCTTTGGATCGCCTGTTGGGCAGTTGATGCTTTTATAAATAAACTCCAGAATCCGTTTCTGGTGTTTCTAATCGTCTCAGGAAAACATTAGTAAAGTGAGTTTTAATTAACTAGACGCCAGGTGTTAATACCATATTGCTCCACTTGGTCTTTCGATCCGATAGCAATCTGTGTACTTGAAACAGATTTTTGGCTACCAGTTCTACCAGTTCCTATTGCTGGTATTTTTTTTTTGAAGTCTGATGAAATATAAATTGGAGGAAAAAGTAGGAAAATGTTTGATGCGCCTAGTTTATTTAAATCAAATAAATTCCTGGCTAAGGCCATTAATTATTCTTTGATTTTAGAGAAGCAAGATTTTGTAGTAAACAAGAGTGCTGTTGATAAACGGAATTTTTACCGTTTCCCTTCTAATCTGATAAGATAGAAGAGCGAAGAAAAACTTAGAAAATGTTTTCTAGTTACGTTCAGTAAAATTAAGCGGTTTCTATTCACCGATGCGTAGATTTACTGATAAAGAACTAATGAGAAAAAGAGAAGAGAGAGAGAGAGAGGAAGAGGAATTATCGTTTAAATTATCAGTTCCCTATACATAATAGTATTGAAGGAAGGAAGGTATTTTGATAATATTTTTCATTCATATTCGTTTTCTATCTCCAATTGTTCTATCTTCTATCAAGTGAAAATTAGTTCTGACTTAAATTGTTTTCCACGTCACGTTCGAAAATTTGATTTTCTGATAGAATATTCCTAGATGTTCTATAAAGTTTAATAAAGCAAATTTAATTTAATTAACAGAAGATAATACTTCTAGCGAAAGACTGAAACAAGCGTCTAATAGTTTCACGCTGTTATAATTAAGTAATTAATTAGTCAGGGTGTTTGGTCTAATCCTCCAGGCGTAAATATTTTAACTATTTTATGCATTTTCATAATAAATCCAACATTTACGTATTAAAAATGTGTCACATAGGGAATTTAATTAAAGTTACCCTTGAGAGAAAGAGTAGCGAGCTGTACGATGTCTGTAATGCAGCACATTGGCTTTATAAATGAGCTTTCTTGAAGATTATTACAGAGGAAAGAATAAGGAGTAACGAACACTTTTAAGATACAGCTCTCTCTCATTTTGTTTTCTCACTCATGTACATTAAGATCTTAGGACCTTTTGTGATACCTACAGCATTGTCTCAGTAATTTGCAGAATCCTTCGATATTGTCTTGAAAGGTTTATCTCTTACTTAAAAGTTTGTAATATTTTTCACTTGTATTTTTTATGGAAATTTCACAATTTTTCTCTCAATAGAGATTAACAATTTTTTAATTGTATTTTCTGAACACAAATTATAGAATTTGTAAAATTGTCCATTTGTATTCTCTATAAAATGAAAATATATAAAATAGATAATGTGGGAATTTTGAAATTTCTCCCTTATTATGGAATTTATAAAAAGTTTGTTACAATTAGTATCTTTTAAATATCCACCATGGGAAATTTTAATATCTTTATGTGCATTTTCTGCATACATTCATAAAATGTATCCTGAATACATCCATAGAAATTGTAAATTTTGATTAATTTAAAAAAGATTATACAGTTTCCCGGTAGTGGGTATTTAAAAAATACTAATTAACAAATTTTGTATATATTTGGAAATAAGTGCTTGAAAGTATAAAGCAGAAGTTTTAGAATTTCCACGCTGCATAATAATTGTACTCGGAAAGTTCTCTACGCTGAGACTTTTTAAATGATATTTTTCTACATTCATTTTTCTTTAATTGTGGACATTCACGTGTGGATTATCACGTTATACATATAAACCTTGGCTTATGTCAGAAGAAAAATATTTTTTTACAACAATTCTATTACGTTCTTTTGGTGTCGTGTCTGCATATGGAGCAGAAACGTTTATCGTGGTTTTCGTTGACTGTTGAAGTATATGACTGGAAGCAGATAATTTGGTATATGGAAGTTTATTAGCTTTGATGGTTGATTAGGAGGCATGTGCGCTGAATTTCTAGCTTATTCTCAAGCCTGGTAGTAGAACGACCTAATGTATAGTCAGACACATTATCATGATTAAAGGTAGTTTGAATAGCGTAGGCATGCTACATTGTTTCTGCATATGCTTGATTCGTCGAATCAGGAGATCCATTGAAAAATTTAATTATTTAATTTTTCTAATTCGATTGCCTTAACTTAAAATTGCTGTAACCATTCAGGTTTGCTATTTAACATTTTAACTTCAAGACTTTGGAACTGAAAATTCAGTGACTGACGTGGGTTGGCTTTAGATGTAATTTTTTAATTTGGATTTATCTCTTTAGATATAATTTATTCCTATAGATTTTTAACTTGGTAAGATCCCTATAGATATAATTTTATTTTATGGATAATTATAGCTGCATTTATGAAATATCGAAATACTTTAATTTCAAGTGTATTTCCAACATTTTTAAAAGCTACTTTGATCTTCCAACATTGTTAAATTTTTGTATGGGGAAAATTTGCAAATTCGTTGTTATTAAAAACACCATACAATCACGGATGAAATGTTAATGACTTTTGTTATTACAACTCTCGGGCATATTACACCTATGTTATGCAAGGATAATGTTTCAGGATATTTTTATGGAAATTTGGAGTAACAGAGACTGCGTGAGGAACTCTGACCATTCTCGGCATTTTCTTGGATAAACATTATCATCCCGTACCGCAGCAGAAGTGACGCGTTGCTGAAAAGAAATAATTATCAAAGATGTGAAATTAATTGTAAACGTCATATACCTGTGTTAATTGAATATTGCTGTTCGTCATCGATTTTGAAATTAGCGTCCCTGCGTTTTAACACGACAATGTACTCAATTGACATGTTTCTCAATTCTTCTTTTTGAGATTGAATTTTGTCTCTTTCGTTTCTCCCTTTTAGTTCTGAACCTTTAGTTCATGAATTACATTGTTATCGATATTATTGAGATTATTTCAACTTTCCTCAATACTCAGTTCAGTGTAAACTTATGTAACTCAGAATTTTTATCTCTTTTTCCCAAAACTATTTGATTTGTTTAATCAATCTTTGTAATAGATTGTTTATCGTTTATATATATATATTTCTTCTTTTTTTATATTTACAGTTTTTAATTAAAGTCTTATTATCTCAATTTTCCCAAAGTTCAGCGTGTTACTTAATTACCGGGTCCAGTGGCTCAGAAGAGCCGAAGTGCCAGTATATTCTTCCCCCTGTTGCAGTAGTATAGTAGTAATACTATAGGAATTTTGGTAGAAATAGTTGGGTCATTGTGAAAGATCAAAGCGTGTTTGAAGTTTCAAAAAACTCAGGTTAAAAGCGTTTTTAAACGAAATTGGGACTTTGAATGAATTGGCAAAAAGAAATGTGAATTAATTGACTAACGAAATTGTGAATTAGTTGTATATACCGTTACTAGTTACTTAACATTGTTTACTTAAAACTTTCTTTACATCACGACTAAGTTCCACAGCTTTAACTTCTTTAATTCGATAATCGTTGCTTTCCATAATCTGCAAATTTAAAAAAGTGTAAAATTAAATACCTCTAAACGAGTTCCTCGAAAAAGATGATTAAATTCTTATCACAGAGTTACTGTAAAAGTTTCAAGAAGTTATTTAACAGCTTGTCAATTTCTCCGTTAGAATGAACTTCTTGTCATGACCCTTCGAAGAAATTGAAGCGAGCTTTTTGGAATTTGCGAAGTTCGTAGTATCACGAAGCTCGTAGCGTCACGAAGCTTCCACGTAACGTCACACAATGTGTTCGGCATTCGGCACGTGACTCATCGTATTAAGACAGAAACGCGCCTTTGTTGGCCCTTCAGGGCATTAATTACAGAGATGACACATTGCGGAGTAAACCAATTAATAGCGTGACATCGGCCCCACTTTACTTTCAACCTATTGCCTTCTGCGTATATACGATCTTCTATATATATGTATGTATGGTTTCCATGAGACGATCCTCTATCGATCTCTTGAAACGGTCTTTGGTGTCATCAGGTCGTTCAAAGATATTCCTTAGGTCTGTGAAGTTGATATCCCCAAGCGCGGATTTTTTTTGCAAGAATCAAACGGCATTCGTTTGTCCACTATTTGGCCACATTTCACATTTATCTAATCAAAATGTTTATTCGTGCACACTTCAATTAAAGATTACCACCAAATTAAGAAATTTGTTGTCAGTACCACCATGAAGATATTTCATCGATTTGTAAATGGGATATAATTCTTGGGGATGCTGATAACAAATTTTTTTAATTTCTTGGTAATCTTTTTCTGAAGGGGTGGGCAAATGAAAATTTTGATTGGACAAACGTAGACAAATCGTTGACAAACAAATACTGTTTACTTGTTATAAAAATCCTAAGTGAAGATTTGCTCAACTTCACAAACCCATCGTCCTTTGTAGTTTACTTGTCCACTCTGACTTCTTCTTATGACTTCTAGTGTAGATCATTTTGTGCAGTGTCTGCGTTGGACTAAATTGTAATTTATGTTATGGGCCATTCAAATCAGAGTTGAGTTTGATTGAGATTCCAGATTACTTGGTTTATCGACTGCATTTTCTTTTATTGAGAGATTTTCATAATTTTATTTCATCAATTTTATTCTTGTTCTGATTTTGAAATTGCAATGTAACTCTACAATACAATCTTTTTAATTTTATTAAAAAATTTTATTAGCACGACTCACATCTGTGCTTACTGAAAATTGGCCCAATGCTTGCTGATCAGCAAAGTATGGTAATTCCTTATGAATTAGGTAAATACCTGTGAAATTTTTGTTATTGGTCGACAACTATTGATTTGTCTGAGAACATTATTGCAACATGACACACAGTCTCCACTTCAAAGTGTTATTAAAATTGTAATTATCTGTAAATCATCTTCAATATTTTTCGTGCTCCATTGGCTGATAGATGTTGATTTCTCCTTGAATATTATTAAATCGTGGCACAATGCCCATCCATGATCAAACAAGATCTTCCTTATGATATTAAGAACTACTTCCAGATCTTTATTATTTCATATTCCACTTGCTCCATATAGAATTTCTTGAAAAAATTTCTTTATTCCAATTAATAATTTAACAAAGATACAATAAAGTTGTAGAAAAGTCAACTAATTAAGTCAACTAATTAGGAAAAGTTTATTATATATGTAAAAATTAACATGTCTACGTTACTGAATTTAGAAAAACTTAATTTTTACAATTTCCTAATGCGATATACCATACGATATACCTCTTCAATAAACGTCGATATTTCTAGAATAATAATTATGAAAATGTTGTTATGCCGCCAGTGTCAAGGATAGGTTTCTGCAATCATTATTGTACTTTGGTGTAGAGTCGTTCAGAGAGTTGCAACTACGACCGTACGTGATTCTGTATCCTCCTAATTACTGTTATTTACGATCACTATTACAGTAATCACGTTATCTGATCGTTTGTTTCTACAACGTTCCTCCCTGTATCGAGAATTAATCTCTCAAAGAGATTAATGTTGCAGACAAGGTGGTTCGTTATCCGTGGCTAATAATCTGGTTGTCAATTCACAGAAATCGGTAGTTTAACCTCGATGCACCCTTATACCTCTAACTAATTTGCACATTTTGTTAAAGTTCCATTAGAGCATTATACAACCTGCACAGATATCATTTTCCTCTCCCTTTTTATTGTGCGAGTCCAATGTTTATTATTTCTCGCATAATATTAATACAATCTTATCAATATTATGGATATTATATAACATATAATAAACAATGCATTTACAGATTTCTTCCTGGAATATCCTTTTAGTCAAATGTTCCTCTAACTATGACTTGTGTTCATAACGAGTCTCGAATAAAATTTTAAACAATTAGTTGTTTCTGTTGTCAAAGTAGAATGAGAAATGGGTATGTGTAAGATTCTGAAGAAATTAAAGACCTAGTTTCCCTTGAGAAACGACAGTTATAATAGCAAATAACTTGGAAAGTATTCTCTGGTATGTTGAATATTATTAAATTAAAAGATTGTATCAGTTTTAATTGCTATAATTTTAATAGATTCCAGAGATACGAAAATAGGAGCAAGTATAAGCTGAAAGTCATCCTAAGGCGGAAGGCAGAGATTATGAGTAATGCTAATAATAATAGTAACTATAATTCTATTATTATAATTGAAAATTTATTACTGGAATTGTAACTTCATTGGTAGAATTCTATTGTCTTTTAATTACCACAATACTATTGTCTCATCGTCATTCAAAGGCGGTAGGTATTTTTGCACCATAGTGTCTCACAGTTTTACAATATAAAACGAGAGACGATAGTTGCTAGTGTCCAAGGAACTATGTGGACCATTTTCAGTCCGGCGAAAATTACTGATATTTACGTAGCTCTGTTCCCAGTTTCTCCGCTCGATAGTACGTTTAATTGCAGCTAGATTAAAGTTCAGTGACCCTGCTGAGTCTGGAAATAAACGTGGGCTAGCAAAGTAACATGCGAAAAGCGGGGTTGTTTTGAACAAGTGCTCCGTAACAAGCTTCAGCTATGAGTGATGAGTTCTACCACTAACGAGCCAGGAAGCCGCTCCTGTATACTTCCATTTTTCGTTTATCATCTAGTTTTCTTTTTTTTATATAAAAGAAATAGGAATACCTTGTATATAAAACCGCATTTCATTCCTCTCACTTGAGAAATTATTCTGTTAGGAGATCTACTAAAGTATTATTCAGAAATTGAATTATTGAACAGATTGTAAAACGAAGCCACAATTCTTTAAGATATTTGTATCGTAGACTTTCTTACAGTTGCTTTAAAATGTTTATGATACGTTATTTAATATGTTATCACATGATTCAATTATTTAGTTATTATATATGGTTCAATTTTTAGAGATGGAAATACTCTAAATAATTAATATCTTTTTCTTAGAAAAAAAGATGCGGCTAATCTAACGCAGTGCATATTTACAACATAGTCCGGCTCAATTCATTATAACTGAGATAGAAATGCAAAAGCAGACGTTAAAATGGAGAAACTCAAAGAAGAGAAGAACATAGCACCATGCCAAAGAAATTGGAAAGCTACTTGCAGTTGAAGATTATAACACTTATCAAAGATGCAGTTGACGTCTTTGATCACATGGTTGCATGCTGTTCAACCGAAAAGGAAAATAAAGAGATGGCCAATTGGCTGATAATATATATATCTAGAAAAAGTGCAAACATATGATGTAATTGCAAAAAATGTAACAAGCTACAATTGACGGGAAGAAAAATATTGCAATCAATTTGCGGAGATAAAAACAGAGAAATAGTATAGGGTGGTAGGTGGTAGCAACTATCGAAATGATCTGAAACGAACAGACCGTAGAAGCCACATAAAAAGGGGGATGCTCTTTTCTATGTTTGTGAAACTCAAGTACGAAACTTTCTTTTCCCTCATTTCTCTCTTTTTCCAGTTTTTGCGCAGAGAATCTTTCTTCCCCTGCTTGTTTCATTAGTATACTACAAGGATGAAAATGTATAACTTCCTTGAATTATTACTTCTTTATAAATCTTCCAACTTTTGTACAAGTTTAATATACGCCTGACTTGCAGAATAGCAATCTTCATTTGGAAAAATGACTTTAGCAATTGATATTGTCTAATTTGTTAGATGCGAGAATTTATAATTTAAATGAAATGCTATGTATCTACGAGATCTGGTTCTGAATGTTATGAAAAAATTAATATTGATACTGACTTACTTCCAAATTTGGGAACATTATTACGAAATTGGTTCAGACTGTTGCTATTTTGAAATTATCAAGGATTGAAATAATAAGAAATAATAATGTTTAAAGAATACGATGTTCAATATTGTGTAACTAAATGAATGGAACCTGTTTCATCGACGAATTTTCAATGTTTCTCCTTAGTGCTTTTGATTTTCCAAATAAGAGTAACATTTGTTCAAATGTTTTATTATTTCACAAAAATTCCTTATAGAATTGCTATAAAATGTAATTACAATGCACTACAAAGAGTCAAACAAACGTAAAAAAGAAAATATAAAGGAGCTGGAAGAATAGCTTAATTTTCTGCATGACGGACCAAAAATAATTCCTCTGGTGACATACCATAAACAGACTGCCTTGTATAGATTCAGTGCAAATTCATATTTTTACGAACACTAGTATGTTCTAGAACATAAATACTGTGAGCTGGAAGCTTTATCTTAAACCAGGAAGCAAGCGTCATAACAAATAAGATAATAAATAGAATAGTAATATTTATTGCACCATACATACATTACATTGTTTTTGCATATAATACATAGTATTACAATAGAGGTCTAATAATAGAGAGAAGTAGCCAAATACGGAATATCATTTTGTTCTTTAAATGTGGTTCGTATAAAATCAATCACGACAAAAAGCATTTATTCTGCTCGCTTTTCTGTGGTTGCTGCAACGTTTGAAAGTTCCTTTCTCCATTGTATTGATTTAATTCGAATCTTAATTTGATACGCGAATATACCAATTCTTAAAAATTAATTCCCTGGATTTCTTGTTAAGAGCATTTTTCCATTTCCTAGGTGACCGTTTTAATAAAAAATTCAAATTAAAACACTGGGGACTGCTGATTTGTCTATCGTTCGGATAACCAAGGAGAGAAAAGCAACTCCAGATACAACGGCAGAGTTACTGACGTGTTCACAGTTAAAAGAAATCGTCCAGCCAATTTAATAATTTGAGACTGTTCATTTATGATTACACGCGCATGTGGAATACACCAAGCTAAGTGTTAAAATCCACCAGCCACTGATTATCAATATTATGATAAGCACGTTACTTTGGACATATTGTATATTTTTGCATTGCGTACATCTATGTATCTTCAACATCTCCACAGATGAATAAAAATCCTCAGTCGTAAGAATCGAGGATGGATTTTAGGATAGAGTATCATCAATTATGTTGTTAAGGATGAAAGGCTTGGCTGGTGCGATTGCATTCGCGTGCGTGACCCCATTTCTGGTTGTGTCGCGTAACCGGGAAGCCTTCAAGTGTGTCGTCCGCGGCTTCGCGAATCCACTGCTTGCAAATCCCTAGGATAAGGCCAGATTTATTCATGATTCATCGCCGTTTACCCGTATTTTATTATCGCCCGTGGCTTTTACGAGTCTGTCTTTTACGAGACCATCGTCACTGCAAAGAAGACTTCTCATTGTTCTCGTGTTCATGACAATCTGTTGGCCTCTCTGAATACCTCGTCAAACTCTAAGATAGAACCTGGCTGTGATAGCCTACAATATATACTGGATTACGTTTATCTTCTCTCGTTTCTTCTCAGAGACTTAAGAGCTGTTCTAACGCAAATATAATTTCGGTTTTATTTTCAATGGATGTTTAATTGATTGTTCTTTGATTTAAATACCTCTTTAAGAGCGTATAATATGTGAATTAAGGGTAGAAATATTTCAATTAAGAGATCATTATTATATTATTTGTTGTTTATCGTCGCAGCCCTTAATGAGGTGTGCAACTTGAAATTTTTATTCTACTTGGCACAGTTGCAATCTTTTATATGGATCGTATTATCTTTTTACATGTGTAATATGTTTTCTTGATACAAATTTTTTATTTTGGAATTTCAATGTCGTTCCAGTTAGAATGATTTTAATTACTTCATTTGAGTAGCTTTTGATGCTTTCATAAAGTGATATCTCTAAGTGATTAATTGTAGGAAATCGTACAATTTTGCTGAGTTATTTGTTTCATTTATTATAATGATTTCTTTATATATGGCGGTGTTATTAGTACACTTTTTTGAGCTTCTTACCATCACTCTTTTTATTTTGGACCTTTTCTTTAATCAAAACTCTATCGTCTACACCACAAATGGAACAATTCTCTCAGGAGATACTAAAAGTAACATTTTTCCCAGAAACCTTTCAGTATATTCTTTCTCACGTATCTATCTCCACAACTAATTAAACTCTCTATTTCCCATTCTTTTCTACACTCTACTTAATTCCATAGCACGATTCGTGGACAGAGGTCTATAGAAATGTCAGAATCGTTAAGAAGAAACAATTCCAGATTTTTCAAACAAAGTTTTTAGATCTCCAATTCCATGGCACGAATCTTAAAGTTAATTAGAAATCGGCTATCAAAACAGAGAAACGTTTCTTCTTTTAATGTATTGTTTCGTATAATTTTCATGTTGATTTCTTTAATGCAACATAAAGTCCAAAATAATGGAAGTCTATCAATCAACATTTCGAGAAAATCACTTATTACTCTTTATCTGTCATGGTTTCTTAATTTCTGATCCTTTTATTCCATTAATTTCTAAATTATCAATTTCATTTGATGATTTTTCTTGTGTATATTATTAATACATATAATAATACAGCTTTATATTTCTATTTTTAACATAGTTATATTATTTCTACTTTGTGATTTTTCATGCCATTGTTCACATTTTAAATTATTCCTTCTGTTATATTTATTTTATTGTAAGCGAAAATATATGACACCAAAGTATATGACGAAACGAGTCCTTGCACCCTTTCAGTGGTCAGTCTGTATATTTTAATAGTAAATAATTAATAATTTAATGGCAAATAATTATAACTGATAAATAAGAAATCTAATATCAAGAATTATACAATTAAATGAATAACAGTGGGTGGCGAGTATTTTGTTTTATAACTTCAGTACCCAACACAAGAACAATATTAATAGAATAAATAATAATATTTATTATTGTATTTATCCAAAAAAGGGCAGCGGTTCTTCTTCTGAACTAATATTAACCAAATAATTGAATCGCAGCTACTCTTCTTCCTAATTTTCCTCGGGATCACTGGTCTACTTTCATCGTAAAGGAAGCGAGGGTTGTAAGGTAACTTCAATTTCGGAGTTCTCAGGACATCAAGCCCATACCATTGCCATTGGCATTTCCATTTTCTTTGTGGAAGCCTAGCATTCTTGCCAATAACGAAACGAATCTCGTCGAAGCTTGCAAAGCAAAAAAGTTCGTCAAAGGAACGTGGTGCAAAGGCAACCATAAATGAGTAGCCCATTCATGTCAATGAAAACAGATGTCAGTAATACGTGGAGGATCAAGAGCCAGAAGTCGGTGACACATGAGGATCGTTACTTTAATCGTGTAATTTTCTGTGTTTCTTACGATTTATTACTGTACATCCTTGTAATCTTTAGGTATCTTTAGGCTTGTGATCTTTCGTAGTCATATTATAATTTATAATAGTCATAATAATAGATAATAATAATGGATCTTCTCGAGTACCACGTATACACAATTGAAATGATTCAAAGTGTTTCAGATCCCATTACCAAGTTCTCACTTCGTATTATAAGTAATTAATAAACATTTATCGGAAAGCAGAAAGAAAGAACGAGCAGATGGACAAATTGAGTTTAGGAAAATTGACCTGATATTAGATGAGAAATTGATTGGAAGAAGAGCTCGATAATTATTCGTAGAAGGTGGCTGTTGGTTTAAACCCTCATAAAGGGTTGGGCCTCTCACTCTTGGAACACTAATAGAGGGTTAATAAAATGACAAACAAGGACGTTGCCTTTTAGGTTTGCCTGCGAGTCTATTTCAGCCTTGGTTTGCGAAATCGTGATTATCTTGTTGATTTGATTGACCATGTTAGGGCCAATTCAATTACCAGTATCGAGCTATCGGAGGGACTCTGTAGGTCGGAATTGTGAGAGCTTCTAATTTTACCGTATGATAGCAAATAAAATTATTGTTATTGAATCTATGAGTTTCTACTTTGATTTATAAATCTTTTTAGGCGGAAACAGGTTGTTTGATAACGTTCACGATTTTTCCTCACATTTGTATCTTTTTATCTATCTTTCTTCTTTGGATATATTTTGTTCATAAAAAGCGTGGAATGTTTAAAAAGTAGTAATACCATATTGAATACTATAAGCAAATATTTCAAAGCTATGTAATTTTTAAAACATTTATGGAAATGTAACATGCAACATTGTGGGTCATATAAAGTGAAGGAGGACAGTGTGTTGTAAATATAAAGATGGTAAAGATATATGTAGTGTAAACAATACTTACAAAAAGAATCGAAAAAATTGATGAAGGACTAAAAAGAATCAGAAAAGTCCTTTCTCAAAATATTTGTTAAACTTACAACATACTTAGATCTTGTTCTATTTTGGAATTCCCACATTTATGAGGAAATTCGATTCACTTTTTATTGTCTGTAGATTAGGGAAAGTATGATTGTATGTTTGTATGCGATTTATGTGCCGTGAAAGATAATTTGTTAGATGTGGTATTTCCGTGTGGCCTATAGTATCTAATTGACAAAATATAATCCGTTTCAGGGTGCGGAGAGTAGACCACGAGTGCTGATTCAAAGGGCAAACGGAATAAGACACAGCTGGAAAAATGAATGGCTACGTAAGTTCCATAGTCAAACTACTATCATACTAACAGTACAATAAGTTTATTAGTATTATTGTTATTATTATCATTATTATTATATTGTGTTATTTGATATATTGTATTACATTGCGTTAATAGTAATAATAGTATATTATTTATCATTTTATATTTTGTTATGATTTATTATAACTACATCAAATATGCGAGTTTGTTACAGAAGTTGTACTTGGCGTTGATAATAACAATTCAGTAAAATAGAAAGAAATAGAATTTTACTTTGATTATTTAACTTTTATAGAGTGAAATGTGAAACTGAGAATCGTTAAGATATTCAAAGTAAAATCTTTTGCATGTTTGAACCAATATTTGGTACATTATGGTCGAGAGTAACGACCGTGGTGGAGAATTCCTCACCGAAAGAAAAGCCAGAAATAGAAGGAACAGTATGGAAACGAAACTTTCTCGATAGTCACGAATCCCTTCTTGTTTCAATATAAATCCTCTGTAAATATCAATAATCCCTTTGTCACAGAGGTTACTCATTCATCTTCTGTTTTCTCTCTGTACTTGGGAATAAAACAATCACGGTGCTTGAATTTTCTCCTGAAAATCAAGTCCCTTTATACTACCTCTCTATTCAAATATACATTCGTCGATATATTGTTTGGAATTCTCATATTAAATTTACCTTATGTATGTCATATAGAATTTTCACTCTTTAAAAATTATCGATAGACTGTAGAAATGGATTTTTATGCAGATTTATATCATTGTAAATGCGGTTTAAACAGAAATTGGATAGGGTGTGTATTGAACTTCTCAATATTGTTTGCATTAAATTTTGCAGTTTCATTTTTTCAAACAGAACAATGTAGGGATCTTTGGTATTTTTCTGGACTCTGCTGTTAAATTTCTTTCTTTCTTATTCCACAGTGTTATTATCTGTCAAGTTTGAAACACACACGTTTTGGTTCTATAAACATTCTCTTATCCGAAGTAAAAATTGTGCTCTGGTATTATATCAAAACTGTGAACTCTGATATTAAAGTAATTTATTTTCATCCTGCGTGTTTGTTATTTTTGGACTTATTATCTGAAGTATAAGAACATTCTTCTACAATGTGAAGGAAGATCGTTATAGCTTTAATATAAATATTTTAGTACGGAACACTGAAAACAGAAGCCAACGACTAATCCCTTTCAAAACCTTATTTTTCTTCTTTTGAGAAAGCTATTTGTCACCAAGGAATTGCACACCGTAATTACAATTTCTCAGGAAAACGGAAACTGCCATTTGGGACTTAGTGAACATCTCCATCGATTGAAAAATACACATATTATCGGGAAGGCAGATTAATCCTAATTTTCGTTCCTATCGTGAAACGAGTTAACGAAAACCGCAAGAACTCGTTTGTCCAGGAACAAATTGCGTTATATTTTTTTAATCAATGAAATAAGCTTTCATCATGTGGGAAAAATACGATATTTCATAAAAATTCCACGTTGCTCATATCGCTCTTGTTTTTCATGCAGCCAATCCTATATTTACTTTAATTTATGTACATTCCATCTCATATAGAATTTTGTACATAGTTGCACACATTGTGTTTACAATTTTTTCCAATCAAATTATCTTATCGAATGTTATTTTTACGTTCTGATTATCACATTCGCTGTTATGAACACGAAGCGTCATTCCATTATTTTAATTCAATTGCAGACAATTTTGAGTCTTTTGACGAGATGATTGTTGTGTCTTTATGTATCCACATCTCGGGATTTGACGTTGAGAAGATGAAAAAGAAGTAATGAAGTAGTGTGTTGAGAGGAAGAAATCTTTTCCTTCTTCCAACTAAATCCTATACATTTTATGAATTTCAATGGACAATTACGAATTGCCTTGTTTTCAAATTCATGTCATATCATCATATGAAATTCATATTCATATCATTTCTCTTCCTTGACAAAATAATATGCGCATAAGTTGTCATTCAACAATGTTATATATATTTATGCTTTTATACAACCTTCTACAAATCGTATTTCTGTATTTTTTATACTTTGATAAAACGATTCACGAGTAGGTAACTATAATTCTATTTCGGAGAAAGGGTGTGGAAAATAGCAGCGAGTGAATGCGAGTAATGGAAAAAATTGTGAAGTCAGCTTCCTCCGGCACTTCACAGTCGAGCAACGTACGAGCTACTGGCATCCACTGAATTTCCAGGATTTTCCAATTGCAACTAGAAGAATTGCACGCTGCAGGCGATTTTCTTACGAGATGTTGAAATATATGTACATATGTTACCCTCCGCATTTGCATGGGAAATATCGTCGACACCCGTCGTTTGCTCACCAAATATTTCTACAAACTTGGAAAACTCGTTTCTGTTGTTTCATCCGTGAGATAAGCTTCCCTTTCGAACACGTGAACCTTGTTAGATAAGCTTCCGCTGGATTTCTGAATCCTAGTATAGCATTCTATGGTTCGATGATCCAGCTGATGTATATTTTAAGATTAACTGGCATGTTGTAGAACAAAAATAATCGGATGTACAAGTCTTGTTTTCTCTAGGATATACTATGTATGTATGTATGTATGTATGTATGTATGTATGTTGATGTATAAGCTGACCGATTTTAACTTATACATGTGAATTATTGGTAAACTAGTTGCTGTATGAAAAACATATTCGGACAAGATTTTTATGATTTTGAGTGGGGCATAATCTGATGCGATTACTTCCTCTGTAAATAAATGCATGTAGGTCATATGAACATGATATACATATTTATACTTTACTTTATACTTTGGATATTTTATATATTTCTTTCATACATCAGATGCATTCCTGCACTTTCAGATTCACCTTAAATGCATAAAAATCCGCAGTCTAGTTATCACTGTATGAGTAGAATGATAATTATATTGAGAAACGTATGATACTATAAATATAAATTTCATATGTATAAAATACACAAATACTCTTATAATACATAGGATAACATTTACATTTTATACAATTTTACTGGTATTTCATTTAATTTCATTTTATAAAGGATATTAAATTTATTGTTAAATGTTGTCACAGATTTTATTGAGCACAATACAGAAAATGAATTTTGCATGTAAAAATAATACAAAGTCAGCTTAACGAATTGTTAAGAGCGCTTTCAAATGAAGGTATTAAACTTATTGGAAAAATCCGTTGATCATTGTAACTTGGTCGGTGGTCCATTGTGACCAAACACACGGTGCATTAACAAAAAATATCACGTTCTGTTCTCAATGGCAGCCGTAAAAGATGAAAGAACCTGGTCTTTGAATTTATTTGGATCTCGTTGTCTTGATTACCGGTGCACTTGTCACTGTACTCTCTAGAACTATTATAAGCCAGGTTTGATGTCTGATAATAATTGGATGAGAGAATAGGGCTGGTTTGTTGCAATGGAAACGGATAGTGGGCGGGGATCTGTTGGTTTATTTTCAAAGATTAATACACAGATCATAGTGCAAGCAAACGTAAGGGATTTCCTAGTCCAGAAATAATTCCAAATTCTGGTTAGTTTAACCCTGTTATACTTTTTTAGTTTTTATGGTCTTCCAATTTCACTTTTGTTTTAAGAAACAAAAGGATTTGAAGACTATGGCAAAAGAAAACGAAAAGTCATATTTTTATGAAGGATTAGTTTTAAAATACTGTATTCCATTAATTAATGAACTTTCAAACGGATCAATGTTTTTAATTAAATTCACTTTTTCCATAATTTTAGAAGTATTTCTTGTGGTAATATCAAAATACCGAGAATACTAAAATATTGTTTGTTTTTCCAATTACATGTTTGCTTCTACAATACTTATGCATCTCGCAGGTTCTTTTCATTCTAAATTACTCTATATTGAAATATGGCTTTTTAGTTATAATGTGATATTAGTATCTGAATTATCATATTTTCCCTTACCTTCGTATCAAATACCATTAAAATTGGGTAAATTCATAAAAACAAATTTCTCATGTTTATCTCCTGAGGACTTCATTCCTAATGCTTCTTAGATCTTGCAAGTTAGGAAGAAACAAAGCAGTCTTAAAAAATGTTTCATCTTTGTTTTCAGGAGAACGTAGACTTTAACAAACCTGTGAGCATCAGCGATCAGAAGCGAATCCTGAAAATGAAAGCTGACCAGTGCCATAAGGGCAATGTTTCATCGTATGGTAAGTGTTTTTTCTCCTTTTTTCCTTCTTATTCTACTAGTGATAGCGCATGCATTTTATCAAATAAAACTTGAAGACTATACAAAGGCTCCCGAAATTGCTTTAACAAAACTTAATAAAACATACTTCATACAATAGTACACATTTTTCAATTGCAACACTGTTAGAGATCTACGTCTCTCCCTATGTCGATTATGTGTTTAGTAATTTTAAAAGATTTCCTTAAAAGAAGAAAATAAATCTGAATTAATACTTATTGTAGTTATAAATAAATATTGAATGCTGTGCATAATGCATAATGCTAAAAATATGAATGACGTTCTAAAATAATCAACAGGAACTGGAAGGTCGAGAGTTTCAACGACTTCGATGTCGATTAAGCTCATAGCCAAGGGGTTTGGTACGACTTAATTCGAGTTATTTCGTCGAATTAGACCATCGGCAGTTACGGAAGTGTAGCTACGTTTGGCAGCTGACGTTACTCCTCTAAAGCCATTCTCCATTTCCATGGGAAATCCCCTAGATATCTTTGGATATTCGATGCGCTCTGATGCAGTTTAATTAAAATTATATTGTAATATCTTCATTCGACCTTTCCTCCTGCGATGAAATATTATTTAATTTAAAGCAGACATCATAACTACTATTAGATAAATTTGAAAAATTATACTATTAGAGCTAATTTCTTTTCTTACAAAGTTTGGATCGCGAATAACCATTATGGATGATTAATATATATTCTCAACATTTATTGTCAATATTTCAAGATGCTCAACTGGAAACATCAATATGTATCTTGAATACAATATCATCAGTATTTGTTAACAATATTGTCAATCGTCTAAGAGCACTCTTAGTTCATTCCTTAAAGCCAAATCTTAATCCTCTAAGTATATCTACATCTTAAGCTGTTATATAGATTGCCATACATATATCTACGTCAGTCTTTGGAATTTCGTTTCTCTTCGCGTTGCTTTGCTTTGTCTATCTGTCCATGCGGAAAGCTTTATGCTTCCCTTTATGAAGTTTACCAGTTCCCGCATTTTTCGGTTGTTGCTCTTACTATTTCCGTGCATTCCTTATCTCTCAGTGTGATCCATCTGATTAATCTCACAAATACAATAGCACGCTACTAGTCTGTAGGCATCTGATAGGAGTTTGAATGAAAGCGTAGATATAGTACGACCAACGAAGAAGATGAGATAAAAGGAAGATGTAAAATAGGAAGACAAGAGCTACGTACAAGAAACAACAGTGACTAACATAACTTCACGCCATCTTTTTCTTCCAATCTTCTTCCTCGCGAAAATTTTTGGAATTTTTCTTTCATCTAACGTGAAAAGTATTTTCCTATCGATAACGCTACCTTTAACATTCGAATGTTAAATACATGGAAATTGTTAAACATCTGGAGATAACATTGAATTTCGTGTTTGGGTAATGAATGTACCAGCGCCAATTCTGTAATTAATCATTCAGCGTGAGCAATACACACAAATATATTGCTCCATCAGCTTCGAGCTAGGGGATTTCACGATCATTCCATGAATTTCCCATGACCCGTTTGTAACGAGAAATTTATGAAACGCGACAGACGCGCTAGAAGTGGAAATTTAATACGAAACCAACCGGCTCTCTAGTGCTAGTCTGGCTATTTGTCCCACACGCTTTAGTGCCGCGTGTAATTCGAGAGAACAGGCTGGTGAAAAATGTTGAGAATTTAAATGCCTTTCGAATCGTAAAAGGATTTGGGAAATTCATGGGTCGTTTCCCGTTGCCGGGGGAAAATTTAGCGAGGAAAAAGCGGCCGAGAAAATGGGAAACAGAGCTGGGATTCAAATCACGATTTTCGTGTCGGTCGAGGGCTTTGCTGCCTCATCCAATTATGGCTATCGCACTCCCAGATGCGGGCAAAAATAGTATTTGTTGCTAGAAAATTATTTCTCTTCTTTTTTCCTTTTTTCAACGTTTCCTGTAATCATTAAACTTCGGTTTTTACATTCACACATTTGAAGGAAATTGATGGATTTAACTGCATTAAATTGACTTCATTCAGCGCATGATACTCTTTCACGGGTCAATAATGGTTGATCAGTTGCCACAGGATTAAAGATTGTTAGCGAATCAATCGAAACTATAGATTTTATTTCATAATTTGTTCGACAGGATTGACTTATTTTTAAGATTGTAATAATCACGATATCTTTGTTGAAGAGACAAGAATCTAATATGTAATATAGCAGAACAAAGCATATTTTGAATCGTATCAAATTGAGTGATAATTTCCAATTGACAAAACATCTTGAAATTAGTAAATTTTGAAGAAAAGTACATTTTATGAAAAAGCGTATGGAAAATATTACTGTTTCATTTCTTCTTCATTTTTATGCAGCATGTTGCTATGTTATAGACAAGAAGAAATAGTACAATTGAACGTTCTTGTTAACTTAGATCAAAGATATACAAAAATAAAAACAGCAAGCACAAATTATAAAAGTGGACATTAAGGAATATTTAAAAAGATTATATTCATACAGAGTGCAATGAAGAGCAACAGCAAGCACAAATTATAAAAGTGGACAGTAAGGAATATTTAAGAAGATTATATTCATACAGAGTGCGATGAAGAGTAGAGCAATTTGTCCAGAGTAGTGTGAGACATATCTTCATTTAATATATAATATATGTTATATATATGATACATAATATATTCTAATAAAATATATTAATTGGATTGGAATTTCTTTCTTACAGTTATCAGCTGATCATGTTTTACATTTTAATTCAAACGGAGAACTGCGTGGACCGTTTAATTAATTAACGGGGATGTCTTCGTCCTTGAATAAAACAAGCTTCGTAGAAGTAAAAGAACGCGAGCAGATAATGGATTGAAAGAAAAGGAACCGACCAGACTGATATAATAATTAAATTACGAGGCATCGTGTGACAGGAAGCATATATTGATATTGATACTAATCGCTTAATGAAAAATCGATTCGTGACAAAGCTATTCCGTTAACGAGCCTTTTCAGATCTGCCTATTAAAAAGCAATATAGTAAACGCCTATCACGAATTAATTTCCATTTTAATTATCGCTTGACATTGTTTTATCAAACAAAAGGAAATATCAGATGACTTTTAACATCTTTAAAGCAATTTCATAAAAATTGCATAAAAGAATTGTGTAACTTCTTTCCCTATACTTTCTCTTACTTTACATAGCAATACAATAATTACAAATTTTAGCTGCAAATATCGAATTTCCTTTGCAACAAATGTGAAAAAAGAAAATTAAGAAGCTTACTGAAAAAGGAAGCTATACTTTTTCTTTAAAAAGTTGTTGAAGATTAAACAAATTTCGTTTATATCATATTTTCCCCAAATCACACAAGGCGTAAAATTTGGCACACTCAGATGATTTTTGTCGATTAATTTCAAAGTACTAGAATGATCGATAACGTTGAAATGTCGGTTGCGTTAATTTCCTTCGACTCGTGAAATTTTATACCAGCAGGATTGCAAGTATTGCTTTTAACTCCGGTTTCCAGCTCCTCCTTCTTTCCCTTTTTTCGAAAACTTCGAGCCCGATAAATCAATCTTGACGTCGAGATAATTTACAAGGCTGTCGATGGGGTGATAACAACTCATGGAGAATTTCGATTCAGTGGCTTCGCCGGGCGTGTACCGGAAGTGGGCCACGCGTGCCTCAGGAAACAGATGAGTCAGAAATGCAATATCGCTTTTTACAAGTCACGAAAAGTCAAAGTTGCGAATTCCTCTGCTTCTACTTTGGCGAAATTACAGTTTTAGACATCCGGCACATTTTATTAATTTCATTCTACATTAATTTAACATTAATTGTAAAAACGCTGGATTCATCGAAGCAGGATTGGAAAGTTTACTTTGTTCCAGCAAGAGCAAACACGGAATTTCATTTCGTTTTTACAATTTTATTTCATTAAACTGTTACTCGTATACAGTAGCGTTTTCTTCCTTTTGTGATTTTTTAGAAAATTGCTCAGAAGGATGTTTATTCTAGAAAAGGCAAACACAATGAACTTGTTGACTGCGTTATCGATTGACGTGATAAAAAATGTTGTTTGCATCAGTTCTCTAATTCCATTTCGTTCAATATCTCATAATGCTGTACTTAGAGTAATAATACTATATAGTAGGAGATAATGGAAATATGTAAAATTAAAATACGACAATATTGGATGTAATAGCGGAATATTCGCTTGACGTTGCGCATGATCACAAGAGATTTCATTGAATAAAAAAACAGACAAGATCGTTCAGTTGTCATAATGTCTCGGCACGATATATCAAAGTATCCATTATTCAACGAAAAATACAGCGGGAAAATCCCGGTTCGTTTCGACAACCGTTTTCATTGAAAAATTATTTTTGTCCATGATATCACTGGCTCGTACCAATGGAATTTTGTTTATCAAGAAACAAATTAAAACTTCTCTCTTAAATTCTCAGAAAGAAATTCTAAGAAACTAACGATATCTATTCAGATTTCGTTGCTACGAAATTTTAATTAGAAGATATTTATGAAGAAATAAATTCAAGATATTTGACAAAGAGCCTTTGTAAAAATTCTACAGATCTCGATCTTTAGCATATCCAACAATATTTTCAGGGAAATTATATTGTTGCACATTTTAATTAAGGGGTAAATTATAAATATTTGATTGGACCTTAATCACGCAATTATAATTACACCATTTCACTAGACGATTAATTATAAAATATATTTATAAAGCTGTTTAAAATATTTGTAGAGAATTTTCTATAAAATGTGTAACAGGAATCGCTTTAAAATTGAAAGCTTTTACCTCTGACGAAAATGAAAGAGCAGAGTCACGTTTCGGCGAAATGAAGAGTTTTCGAAATCAGAGCAAAATTGAACGAACTTTTGAAAGCCGAGTAAATGTAGGATGATGATAAAAAGCTCCTTAATCCAATACCTTCCCATGAGTGATATCAAATGAAAACCACGCGGTCAGCTTTTTTTCTTTCGTGCACACGCGATACCATAGTGTGATATATTGCTTCCCTGCCGTGTAAAAAATGAAAACAAAAAACATAAAGAATGTCATGGTGTGCAGGCTGGTGCCCGGAAGTTTGGGATGGGATATTGTGCTGGCAATCAACGGCACCTGGGGAGATGGCCATCCTGCCCTGTCCTTCTTATATCACTGGGTTTGATGTCCAGGTAATTATCATAATTAAAATTGCAATTCCTGCAATTTCTAATGAAAACATTACTAAAATGTTGACTATTATATTGTCGTATTGCTATTATTGAATCATTAGAAGTCACAACAATTTGAAATTACTAGAAAATCTAGATTAACACTTTAATAATGAATTTGAACGATTCCAATTTTCATGATGTGTTTCACTTGTACTTCACTTCATTCTGTTCTAATGAATATATTTGAATTTCCAGGCGAATGCATCCAGAGAATGCATGTCAGATGGCCAGTGGTTTTGGAATAGTAGTACCAATAGTACTTGGAGCAACTACAGTCAATGCTACAGAAATTCATTGGTGACTGTTGTAATGGCACTGCCCGGTGGTCAAAAGAACAACGGCACTCTTATTAAAGTAAATGCTTGTGAATACTATTAAATTTATCAGTGACATTAATAAGAAACCATCCAGAAGGAATCCACAGATAGCATATTTAATTGAATGGGTCGTTAGGAAATATAATAATAATACTACCATGGAACCAGATTCTGAGTTTTTTTGTTATCATCTTGGAACCTTGACTACTTTGAAGCTTCAAGACTTCATTGATCATGAGAAAAAAAAAGTTAATCTGTGGAAAAAGGAACAGAAATGTCAGAAACTCGTTCAGAGGAGATAGAAATCGATGGGAATTACGCGAATGAGGTCAAACATTTTTCAAAAGGCAGTCGATGATTAGAGACTATTTATTGCGTTCCTGTTGCAATTCTCAGAATTGCTTAGCACGACGTGAAGTCCCATTATGTGTAATTAATTCGATAGTGTTACAATCTTTTGTGAAAAATGGGGAAACAGAATATTGTATCATGGCCAATTTGCTCTCGCAACAAAATTAGCATGTGCACCATATCGGTGGCCTCTCTTTGATTGAAACCTGCGGTTTATCGATCACATTCACGCAGACTGATTTCCCCCGTGCTTCATAATGTCTCCAATTACCTTTGCAAGATTTAATAAATGTTCTAATTAACAGTAACTTATGTTTCAGAAATTTTTCCCGATAGTAAAGACCATCTCGAAAGTCGGGTATACCGTCTCTCTCTTCACTCTGGTGATAGCTTTCTTAATTTTGGTTGTGATCAAGTAAGTATCAGCTCAGGGATATTACTTTTTATTTCTGTTTTTCAATTTTTAATAAGTAGCTTATAGCAAAAGGTATTTTTATTATTTAGAGTTAGAGCCTATAATATTTCAATTTTTCTATTCCTCCATTCTGATTATATTAGGTTGTCGCATGAGTTTGTACTAATACTTACAATTATTGACTTCCATATATTAATTCACAAATTGTACGTTTCAAAGTATAACGTTGAATTAATTTTATTTCTTGGGGTAAATCAAAATACGAGTAATCCGACCGTCGCAATTTCATCAAGTAGAGAAGAGAATTTAGTCAGAGAGAAATTATATTTTTTTGATGGCGGATCTTCTTTTTTCTTATTCAACAATTCTCTTATCATCTGCGTGCACCAGACGCTTTTAATGCTTGTTGTTTATAATTCCATGCAAGAAAAATTAGAAATACAAATACATGGAACAACTTGTTAATTTTATTAGCTAACATGTTTCAATATCTGATCTTTAAAATCCCGAATCATTACTTTAAGTTTATCCCAAATTGGACGTAGGAAATTGAGGTGCCCCCGGAATATGCTGCACATGCATTTGTTCGCCTCGTTCATGCTCCGCGCGTTTATGGCACTGATGAAGGACATACTGTTCGTCTCTGGAATCGCCTTAGCCTCAGATGTTATGATAAAAAATGGAAACACATATTGGCTAGTGGACGAGAAAGAAAACAGCTGGCTGTGCAAGGTGTTCACCAGCTTCTGGCAATACTTCATCCTTGCAAACTACTTTTGGATATTAATGGAGGGTCTCTACTTACACAACTTAGTCTTTCTAGCACTCTTCACCGATATAAACTCAAGCATCATTGGCTACGTTTGCCTCGGATGGGGTGAGCATCTCTCAATAGCTATTTTCTGACTAATGTAGTAATTCCTTGAAAATTCTGAGCTTCTCTAAATTTTATCAAGTATATTGTTCATTCATATGATATAGTTAATTCATAGTTCTGTCTTTGTTCTTTCCTTTTTTCTTTCTTTTTTTTTTGATATTAATGTGGTAAGAAATATCAATTTTGGAAAAATTTGCATCGTGAAAGATAGCAGTGGCTATGTGAACTTGTCGTTCGTGTTGTCTTATGTTGTTGTTTAGAGTTTCCTAAACTGCTTTAGTGAAATTATCATGTAAAGTAGCAAAGTTAGTTTCTCTACGTGCCTGTGCTCTCAGGTCTGCCAGCTGTATTCGTATCGTGCTGGATAGTGGCGAGAGTGACTCTTGATAACAAGTATTGCTGGACCACTCATGAAAATTCCAACCTCTTCCTCCTCATTCGAGTTCCTACTATGCTGTCGATTCTGGTAAGTTACGTAAGGCTATATAAGGAATTTTCCAAGATAATCGTGTATCTTCTATATTCTACTCAAGTTGTTCAACTTTGTCTCACTCTTCTTGTCGCAACTTGGGAAAAGTGTTCATAACTTTTTCCACATTAAAACTTTTTGATCACTTCGATAGACTTGAATATGAGAACTACCGGTTTCAAATTCCACAGATCAATTTTGGGCTGTTCGTCAATATCGTTAGAGTGCTCCTGTTGAAGCTCAAGTCCACAGTATCGGAGGAGACGCAAAGATACAAGTAAGTTTCGCCACCTAATTTCCGATAAATCCTTTGAGTTATACGTCCGTTTACACAACCTAGTTGTCTGAGAACTCCTACAAGCTACCTCGTTCCAGAAGATGAGTAGCTTCAGTTCTCTTTGAGTGTAGATTGTTCTTCGCGTGTTAAACACTCTGAATTACTTTGCAGAAGGTGGGCGAAAAGTACATTGGTCCTGGTGCCACTCTTCGGAGTACATTATACCGTTTTCTTAGGCATGTCTTATAGTATTGGTGTAGATGAGACTGTTGAAGTTGTGTGGCTCTTCTGCGACCAACTGTTCGCTTCTTTTCAGGTATATGACTTAGACAGTCTCTACACTTTTCTTCGACTTCGCTATTTTATAATATCTTCATCTGCAACGTCCAATTCTCTCTGCGCTTTCCATTCCATTGTGGCTTAAAGTTCCATCCTCGTCAGTTGTTCATTACAACGTTATAATTATGGCTCTTAATTAAATTTCTTGTTCTTTTTTTGGTAATAGGGTTTTTTCGTGGCTGTTTTGTATTGTTTCCTGAACGGTGAGGTGCGAACCGAGGTAACCAAGGCGATCAGGAGCCAAAAATTGCCTCGTTTTCGCACTAGGTGGAACTCAAGACCATCCACCCACTCTAACAGCATATGCAGCTGCAATGCATCGAAACTTGGTAGACAGTCAAAGCGGCCACGTTGGTGGAAAGAACCTTGGCTCTGTTTTCTTCACGACAGGACAACTCGACGCTCAACCCACTCGATGGCGAGTACACAAGGTGTCCTCTCTACCCTATCAAATCCTTCGTTCTCTCACGCACGCCTTCAATGCTATCTCGATACCGCTGGCTGTTACATTTTCAACACCGTCTTTGACATTTCATTTTCACATCTTCACCAGTCTGCATGTTTCTGTGTTATGTTCTAATCAATTAATGCATTTTAATTTGACGAAAGATTTCTATCAATATTAAAAATTGGTATGCGTGATCGGATCATTTGTTCTGATATTATGGACTAGTTGATCATTATTTCATTACTTTTGGCAGATATCAGTCCGTATTATAATACCTTGAGAAATAGGTTGTTGGTGATTAAAACGAGAATCATTAATAAGAATCATTAGTAGTCAACTTGATATTCTTTTCTGGTTATTAATATTCCAGTGCTCAAGACCTTCACCAGTCATTTGCTATAATTTGTCGTGAATGATGATGATTCAGTTTCTCTTCCCATTTATTTATTTTTTTTTTCATTTTCTTTGATTTATGGTTCAGTAGAAACAGCGAATCTCTGCATTTGTACAGAATAGTTGCTTTCTTGCTTGTAGATCTTTAATATTTTTCATCCTGAAGTGGTAAGAATGTCCAAAAAATGAGTTTTAGACGGGAGAATAATTGTAAATTCTCAAACTCTTTTTAATCAATTTTATTTGCCATTCTATATTTGTTTGTGTCAACATTGAAAGTATTCTGTTTGTAAAATTGCGTGAGCTACGATGTAAATTAGTCTGATTCTTTATATTTGATATATTTCTGATGGAGTTGAAGAGGGTATCGAAGCGTTAAGGAATGTGACTGTTCATTCTCTCAGATATTGGTACGCGAGGAGGTAGTTTAGCGAGTAGCAGAGGTTACTTGGAAATCGCAGGGAACGGACAGAGCACATATCCGGGAAATCAGGATCAACAGGCGAATCACACGTCACCCCTCTACAGTAAATACACGGATCAATCTTTACTTTCCTTTTGCTCGAACGTGAGTACAGAGTTCCACCCATCTACGTGATTCACATGATCAAGTGTAAAAAGCAATTTTATAAAGTAGATTTTTAGAATTGTATAATAAATCGAATATATTACGCTCAGAAAATGTCATAGAAATTTCAAAGATATTGAAGCGTTTATTTATTCGCGTAAATAAATTTAATTAATTAATGAATGAATTAAATATTTAATAATATACTTAAAAGTATATTAAATGGAGCTAATGTATTTTTCATACTTTCAGCTAACTAAGGATTAATAAATCTATGTTCTAAGACTGGATTTCATTTTAGGTTTCGGAAGTAACACCTTGCACAGGACTCAATACAGATAGAATTCGAGAGCAGCATTGTTGGAGTGATTCAGAGTGTTGTCATCTCGCCTACGAGCTACACAATTTACATCATGGTCCCCCATAAAACCCGTAATCAGATTTAAATCAGTTTACTACTAAGACTCTGCGTGCAAACAGCCAATAAAAATAATGAGAAAATTTCTTCAGTGAAAGAACGTGTACTATACACGATTATTATAAAACGTATGAAGACTGTAAATCCATCAACGGTCCGCCAAAACTGTTTTGATCATAACGCTGCTAAAAAGTCTTGAATAATTCAACATCCGTATTTCTTCTATTGCTTTTGTATTACTCTATATTTTTTATAATGAAGTTGCCAAAACAAGGGAAGATGGACTTACAAAATTTCCATTTTTGTGGATGTTACTATTTGCATTATAATTGTTATACAAAGGTTTCTAAAGGATTTCATTGAGTTTTGCTGTAGAGTGATTTACGAAACAATTTAATTGACAAGTATTATCACCGTAGGGTAATTAGTACAATTTAACGCTGAACTGTAGCAGTGATAAATGACTTGCCAGTATTTCTATGACCATTTTGCTTTAAATTGCTAACTGTAAGCTTAAACACACACGTTTATTCTTTACAGAAATTCTTATATCCTAGATTTACGAACTGCATCAAATTACATTAAGTCCAATTGTAAGTGCGCGTGAAATTATAATAATTTAAACTAAATGTACACGTCGCTCAGAAAGTTCGTTCCGATTTTTAAGGAAAATTCAAATGCAGCACATTTAAATTTGGATATACATTTATTGAATTATATAGGTGCCATTTTGTTCCACAATCTTTCTCTATCTTTCACGCAATTTGAATATTCCATTGTTCCAGGACTTTTCAGGTTTTTCGGCGGAGAACTTTTCAATATGATTTTTTACGTCGACCAAAGAGGTAAAGCTTTTACCACTAAGGGAATTTTGTAATGATCTGTATAGGTGAAAATCTGAGAGTGTCATATCTGATGAATACGATGAGTGGAGTAGCACATCTCAACCAAGCTCCAACAACGTTTATCGAATAAGAAATTAACTATAAAACTAACAAAAATTAATGTAATCCAACCAAATTATTATATGATATACATATTATTAATTCGATTATATATATAATTTGAAAACTTATATTTGGAAAAAATAAATTCAAAGAATCATATAATTACAAGAATTTTATGATGAATTATTTGCTGGTACGTCAGAATAATATTCTTAAATGTAAAAACGAATTAACTGTCGTGTTCTATGTTAATCTTTAGTAAATCACGACGAGAAAATTTATACCTGACAATTATAATACGTATTTCGTTCTGTGTTAATATCAAACTATTAGTATTGATTAATTTAAAAATATTAGAATGAACGTTTTGATAATACGCGGGAACTATATTCGAAAAAACGCTTTTCGTGTTGCGTGCAAATAATGTAGAATTTTCAGTGAAGGAAACCGGCGAGGAAAATAAAAAATAAGTAGCAATTTTTAACGTTAATATACGTATTACGGTATACATTAACTTTCTGAGTGACCCAATATTAAATATTTTATAATATATCCATTTTCATCTACCATGAATTATCATGCATTTTCATTGGAATTGCCATTCACCAATAGTTTTGCGAATACTGCAAAATGTGTATTTGACAAAATTACGACTGTCTATTATTGAAACGTAATATATCCTTCCGACATAACAGAATGGTAATTTTCGTATTGGCAAAGAATTCGTTCTACCAGAATAGCACGGATTCCCTTGCAGTTGTACGTTATTCATGTGGGACAAGCTGTAATCGAATTATATGGGTGTTCGTTCCCAGTGAGTCCTTTTTATCGCTTTGCAAGAATAAATGTTCATGATGTTTGTGTTAGTGCTGTATATTATAAAAATAAAAAAGAATAAGTGTTTCCATACATATATGTCGGTGGATATTTATTGTACGACTAGAAAATAAGAAACTATTGGCTAATAAATCAATCTTCCCTCGTTTAACATTGCACTGTGGATATACTTATAATAAATTAACAATGACAAATGTTTTTCAAGACTTTTCTGCAGCTATTCTTTTATATAATAATATATCTCAGATTCTTTAAAATTGTAAACTGGAGATTTTAAACTTAAAGACACACGTTTATTTTTTTATACATGTTCTTCTATCCTTTGACCTATAGATGTTATATACACTGCATCAGGATCTGCTGAACCCGACTGTAAACGGATGTAGATATATAATAATTTAAGTTGGATATACATATGTATTAGCTTTATATTTGTATATCCATCTTCAATCATTTTTTCGTGTAGTCAACGAGCAAAGTGAACGACCGTTAGTCTGTGAATATCGCATTATCTATTATTATCTAGAACTACCACCCACTAATTGTTTTATGAAAAATACAAAATATGCGTTTGACAAAATTACTCCTGATTCCTATCAGGATAAAAAGATTGAGGAAGTAGTTCAGGTTGGTAGTACTAGTGTCAGCAAAGAATTCATTTGACCAGGGTTACGTGGATTTCCTGAGTCTTGTACTTTGCTAATATGGAACGGATTGAAATCGAATGATGTCCATATCCGTTCCTAATGAGTCTGGATTAACTGTCAAGATGTAGTCCTTTGTCGTTTATCACTTTGTACATAGGATATGTGAATAATTGTCAGTGACGTGTGTATTTATGATGTACAATTGCAAACAAATGTATGTTTTTATTCTTGTGTATACTTGTATGTGTGTATTCGGGTTGTTATTTCTTGCAGTGAATTCAGCTTACGAACACGAGGAGATCGGTTGAAAATTTTCCACGTGCTTTATTGCCTATCTATATTTCAAATGTAATCAATTCATTATCCGTTATCACGTTCTCGACTGTTCATAATTAAACATAGATGTATGGAGACATTCCGATTAACGAGGGTTACGTGGAATTTTTTCGATGTCAATTTCATTGTCAATTATTGGTTTCCTTTCTTGTTCGCTGTTATTGTTTTACCAGGAAGATTCGTTGAAAAAATATTATTGAACGAACATATCAACATTACGAATGAATTATAATTAGTAAATCAGTGTAGTAGCTGGAATTTAAAATGAAGGCTTGATAAACAGATTTAGTACTTTGATATGTGAATTTTTTAGGCACATAAAATATTTCGATGTATGAGAGCGTCTCTGATACAACATTTTCTCTGGTTAAATCATGAAAAAGTACTATATCTGTTAAAAAGTACAAATGCGTAATTGCATTGGATTATACCATGTTTAAAAACATTTATATCTTTTGTCTCAACAGCTTTCTATTTTAGAGATCAAGTCCAAGCTCTTATATATGTATATTCGATGTAAAAGTTCATAATTAATCGAAATAAAGTGGAACATATGTATACATTGTTTGTTATTTTCCTAACAGATCTTTTTATTTGAAAACTATTTGGTCTACAATTTTGTGCTAAATACAAGCACATCATTTTTACAATAGTTCTTCTTATCAATGATTCATGTATTTACATTATTACATTTTACTCATTTTCTTGTAGTTTCTACAGTGGCACACAATAGTAATTGCATGTATTATTTTCTCGAGATATATCTTGCAAGTGGACACTGCGTTGAGATCGACTATGCTGGCCACTATCAAATCGGATATTCACTCTCAACGTAGTGTCCATTTGCGAGAAATGGTCTCGAAAGCAACTCGTGATAGTTTTACTCTCAAATGAACGTATCTTTGCAAATCATTCATTCGTACATTAAAGTCATCACTATGATCCTCCCTCTACAACTGTACCTATTAACGGAACTTTCTTTTTCTCATGCGGCAAACCGAGTGGTTCACTGAAAATAAAAAGGGTATATTAAATAAAAATTCACAAAAAATGAACAATTTTATGGAAGAATTACGTAATATTAAATTATAGAGAGAAAACTTTAATGGAATATTGTATTTCTATACGTTGATCAATTACCTAGAAGCTCCAATTATAAAATTTACCTAATTACTAAAGTAGACAAATAGTTATATTATTAATATTTAACAATACAAAATGGTGAAAAAGATTTATTAGAGAATTAAAAAATTATAATTTTTATTATTATTATTGTTACTATTATGAATTCTACACTAATTATCTGATATAACTAATAAGACTATATAATGTTTAATTTCCTTTGTACATGAAGGACTGATAAGTCAAATAGGCGAGTGAAGAAGTGTTGACAGAATTGCATCTCTCGTTTGAGATTTATTGGAAATTTATTAGAAATCCGCTTACCATCCACTGACGTTGTGCGCGGGAAGACATGTGTTTTCCAGCTGGCTGAAAGCCTTTCCTTCTTCGCAAACCTGCAATCGTGGCCGACCATTCACACACACGAAATAACGCTGACAATCATAAGGACTGGCGTAGAACTCAAACTTGTACAGCCGATTTTCATCGTTAGGATCATTTGGGCACCGGAGTCCTAAGAATGCTACATTGACAATAGTAAAACAGTAATTAACAATTAAATAGTGTAGTGAATAATTGAAGTCACGAATCACACAACAGCGCAATTTCACTTTTTGCTACCATACTATGTAGGTTATTGGTATAAATGTTCTCGCCCTAATTAGATATATTTAATGACATTTAAAATAACATCAAAATCTTTTCCTTTGGATATCTTAACGACAACAGTGTCAACATAACAGTTGTATGAAAGATGCTGTTTGAACTTACTTCAAAATAATCTAACTCTCTTAAAATATAATTGGTGTATCTGTTCTGTTGCAGAATACACCTCAATTGCAGTAACAAAAATAATTATTCCCAATGTAATTGGCAAATTTTTCATTAATCTGAAATTTCAACGATAAACATGAAAATTAAAAATAAACTAATATCTTACAAATATCGTAAATGTTTACAATTCTTTGATATTGAAATGTATATATTTGTAAGGATTCGAGAATGTGAAGAGAATTATGTGTTTAGGTTTAAGTCATCATCTTTCACTTTCTGTAGGAATCCTGCTCTTGTATGATGCTTTTAATATGTAAAAAATTCCTTACGCCGTGATGTGACGAAAGAAGATAAAAAACACGTTTGAAAGATGTAAAGAAGAGGAGATATAAAATCCGCTCACATTCAACATCGCAGTCTGGTACTTGATCAGGCCAGTCGCAACGATAAGATTCAGAGTTGAAGGCCAACCCTTCGGGACAATGGAAGACATGTGCTCTCCCCTCTACACAGGACATGAATTTACCACAATTGTGTTGATCTCCGATTTTGAAGAAACCATACTGATGAGGACAGTCCTCAGTTGGCTGTGGTGTCTCTGAAAATTAATTTTTATTATTTTAATTGAATTGCCAATAAAATTATTTTTCAAGGAATTAGATGCTGTCTTCGCATATCCTTAATGATTAAAATATACAATTCTCCTAATGTGAATAACATCAATGAAATTCTATACCTGTAAAATGTAAGTATAATATTGCAGAGTTAATTTACAAAAAATGATCAAATTTGAAAAGACTATTGTCACATGATACTAACGTCGGTTAGGTCTTCCATCACAATCCACGCCAGCAGGATATTCACAAGGATAGGAGAATCTCACGTTAGGATTGAATAAGAGTCCCTCGGGACATAATTTGTGTTCAGGGATACCATCAATGCATTCGATGTAAGCGTCACATTGGGATGGCACAGAAAATCGACCATTCTTTTCAGGACAGCTATCTTTGTATACGCTGGCCGCTGTGAAAATAAGGTAAACAGCTTTCTTTACTTGCTAACTCTATTTAACCTTGAATCATGTTATTTCCATACTCTGTGGGAAAAATTGGGTTGTCAATGATCCAGTAAATATTCCACCCTCGATTTTCTTCCAGAGGAATTGTTACATTGAAAAACGTTTGAAACAGTTTGCTTCAGAAAAATAATAAGTTCATTGTAACATATGGTTCTTTTAGGTTTCCCTTTTGGAATATTTTACAGCAGTCTATACAACTGTTTCTGTGGATATGTTGCAATATATATTTGTTAATATTTTTGCAATTTCCAAACATATTTTTCAATTAAAGTAATGGGTGGAAATTCTCCTAAACATATTAAATGACCCAGTTCGCCTATGTAATATTAAAACATATGTTTATATGAACAATATTGCTTAATAATAATTTAATATGTATTATATTTATTATATGTATCATATATGTTATATATTTAATAATGAAATAGACTAATAATGAAAATTTGAATTTCAGGGAAAATAATGAAGCAGTCATGGTATAACAAAAGAAGATTCTCTTGAGATTGCAAGTAACTGTTATTGAATGTGAAGATGAAGCTGTTAGGAGAATCCAGGTTTTTCAACGTACATTTGTCAAACACCTGTTCCAATATTATTTCACAACAGAGTTTCTCGATGAGAGTTTTATGAAATCGTCTGAGTTATTTCACCTTCTGTTACAGAATCATTTTGCACTGGTTCTGTGCCTCTTACTTCATCATTTCTGAAGTGATCCACGACGATGATGTTCCAGGAATAGATATTTCAAAATGTTTTCATTTTACATCAGTTCAAAGTAGATTTTAAGAAATTCTATGATTTATCATTTTTTAAAAGATAAAAGTAACTCGTCACAGTATATTAAGAATTTTTCATCCAATTTTTATCCATTCGATTTAGTTTTACTAAATTTAATAATCTGTTCTCTATAAATCTGGTCTAGTTCTTCTTAAACTCGTCAATCTCAATATAAGATTATGTATATATGTATATCTATCTTATATATCTATCGTAATTTATTTAAAAATTGTTTACACAAGTTTCCCATAAAATCTCTCCAAATTCTTTCATTAATTATTATCAAATATGAAAAATATCCCTAATTGCACACTACCTTAATTATCAGTTGCTGTAATATACTTTTTCCTGTTTTACATACTCAAAGAGCTTTTAAAAAATGTCTTCCTCTTTTACGCTTAACACCATTCTATTTCTTTATTGATAAGTTAAACGAACGCAGAAGACGCTGATTGCTAATGAATGGTTAATGGCTGTAAAGCTCTTTTCGCGGACCTTCGGATTGGGAAACCCTGGCCCCTTGCATAATGCAGCACCTTGAAGACGAAACCGGTCCCTGAACCGCGCATGTATTCACGCTCACTATCGAATTCTCGAACGGAGAAAGTTCGAGGATGCGATTTGACCTCCGCACTTCTCTATCTATCTTCATCTTACACCGAATATTATTCAATTATACTAACCGAAATTGAAATTGAAATTAAATCAAGTCGTTCACAGATCGAAGTGGTTGATTCTATTTTTTGATATTTTTGAAATTTCTTGATGGAAAAGCATTTAATTGACGCTTCTTACATAATTTCATCAACTTTCTCTATTTTACGATTTGTGAAGTTAACCGATTTTGCAAATAAGCAGCTCAGTTCACTGACTAACAACTAAGAAGTGAAATAACGCGCGAAAGTTATGTAAATGCGATGTTATTAAAAGACGTACATAAAACGAGTTACATACAGAGTTTGGTATGGATTTAAAAATTATTATGCAATTATGGAGAAGTATTTTAGAAAAGTAGTTAGCGATATAAAGTAGTTGCAAATAAAAGGATCTCCTCGTTTAACCTTTTTGAAAATCATAAATTTTATGAATTCAAACTATATGCTTGAAAGTACTTAAGTGAATTTTTTCTAGAATTCCTTACATATATGTGTATATATAAAACGCGTAAAAATCACGGAAGGTATCAAAGTCTGAATGTATAGCGTGACGACACTGTTAAATTACCACTTAATGCCAGTTCAGGATTAAGTATCTCTCCTTCGCTTAGCGGAAGCTGTAGCTTCCCTCAGGCGTCGAGATCGTCGTCTTCAGTTTACGTAACGTATTACAAAATCGGAAATCTATGATTTATAGGATGCTTTATTGTAACTCTCCATTTGTTTACGCGATCAGAAAATATTGCAAGAGTATATTGTAAATGTTTCACTTCTCAGTTGATGTGTTCGATAATAGCGAATTAAAACCTAATATTCTCCTTTCTTTTAGATAAATCTTCGGCATTAACAAATTGATTTCTTTTGTAGCGTGAATAACGAATAACATTGAGGTTAGCAATCGAGTGAGGATCTTAATGAGAAACGGTGTGATTTTGATCATAAAGCGATAATGAAAATTATTGTGGGAGAATGGTCGTGCAAAACGTGACGCGGTGATGCAACATGATGATGAAAAGCTGAATGGTTTACCGGGACAGTCAATGAATTTTAACAAACACGACTATTTTTATCGATGGAATAATTTGGAGCCTAAGCAACAAGACACAATTTACATGAGCAAACAAGCTGAAGCCATTAAAATATCTCTCCCCATCTGTTTCCACTTGTTTATGAACCTACATAATGACCAGAAGAATCTGTTGAAGTATCTTTTAATGCATTCTGAATCCATAAAGGAGGCAATGGTTCTTGGATTCTTGAAAGAACCGGTTAGATCAGTATTATGGGAAATATTTTATGGATATTCTGTATTATATGTAAATCTATAGTATTATTATAGATAACATATTTAATAACATTAGCATTACTGTAGATGTCTTGTTTTATGGGGCATTATGATAGAAGATATCTAATACGAGGATTAGAGAATTCAGTATTATAGAAGATCAAATTTTAAAGAGCTGTAAACTTCATTGCAACAAGTACTCTACTAACTTTTATCTTTACTGTAATTACTGGCATTTACACTGATTCTGGAATCCCTATTATCGCAATAACTGTGATCATTAACAAAGAAACTCTACTGAAGCGATATCACTGTAATAGTAATCATGTTGTAAGTTTTATCACATGATTCCATTGACTGAATACAAAATTGCTAATTATACCTGTTCTATCATGTGACAATTGAACTTGGAAGTTGTATATTTATCTCTCTATATGTTTTAAGAATATATTCTTCTAGCTTGAATAAGAACATCGTATATTAACATCTTAGTATTCGCATTTAATTAAATAACATTTAATTAATTGAAGGCCTTTGACTGAAATTAATATGATATTTATTAATAATATTCATTAAAGTTTTATAGTTTATTAGAAAATTGGAAAATTAGAAACGTTATTTCTAATTATTATTTCAATTTCTTTTTTATCAATCATCCATTCTTAATTAATTCCATCGTAACGAACAAATTACAAGTGATAATATCTTTCTTTTTGCAAATAAAACGTATTCTTCGTTAAACGATATATTTTGAATAATTTAAATTACAAGGATAATAATATCTTTCATTTTGCAGTCTCTCATGAATAAGATAGTCTCCCTGAGGAAGAGTCTCTCATAAGTAATCACAGATGAGCACACGTATCTTCAGGACCATATATTATAAGACGCAAGAAGTGTCACTGATTCTGCTTCGCAAAATGAAGAGAACGGCGTTCGCTTTCTCGAAGATACGATCTTGTATAGACGATAGCTGAAAAGAAGCCCTCTGGAAGGAATGCGAGTCTGGTTGGTTATTTCTAATAGACGTAACACAATCATAAAGAGAAGCACGCGTATTGACTGAAAGCGCCACGTATGGAAATATCGGATATCAAAATACGTGAGCGATAGTCCTCCTTCCAGATAGATACCGAATCTAGGGTAAGTGCCCCCAATATCGCCTACCAAATTTTCAGTTGTTTTCAAGTAAAAGATAAGGTCTCAAGCGAAAGAGATACTATTTGTGTTTCATGTACAAATATAAAATACGTCTTTTTATACATATATATTTGTGTGGAACTTACGTTGCCGAATCTTTCCTACTATTTTTTCTCAAAATATTACTGGTGAGCGATATTACGGGCTAGGCCTAGGCGATAATAGGAGCACTTACCCTACGTATATACCAATGGAAGCGTTCGCACGACGATTTTCGTGACATATAGTATAGCGATACTGGTTTCGTGTATCCCAAGTACCTCCGCCGCTGGCGATACTTTTCGTACGAAGTCGGTAGATCAAAGAATGATCAACACAGGCGATAGACACAGGCAACCTATACACGAACAAATGAGACTGTATGTTTCATTTCTAGAAGTGTATCACGAACGTGTATCGCAATACGCAGTTCGTGATACACGTATCACGTGTGAGAAGGGCCATAGAGGGCAGACCCTCTCTTGCCCCTGTGCCGTCCCGCGAAACTTTCCAACTGTTCACAGTACTCACAGCTCGCGAAGCCGAGGACGCCGCAGGCGATCAACAAACGAGCGGTCGTTGTTATGGTCATCTCGAGCTCCTGCTGTCTCGACTTCCGAAACCAAAACTATCTGAATCCTCTTGCTCACGAGCTTTTATGATCTTCGCTCTACCACCACGCATGCCGGCTCCTTCTCGATCTTCTCCTCCCTCGTACGATTTTTGGGATCACTCAAAATTTTGAGATACTATGTTACATAAGACGAATTTGGATTTGCTATAGATTACTATGGGAGAATAATAGAAATTTGAATTAAAAATTTGGATAGAAATTAAAGATTGGGTGAGAATATTGTATATTAGTAGTGCATTGTATATTTATACTTCATTCAATAATATTTAATTAGATAAAATCATATTTGACCGCAAATATTTCTGCGAATATATATTTGTAGAAATACAAATAAATCGATAGGACCTAGAATTGAGATTTGTTTCATCTACTTTAGATATTTTACATATTTTTATACATTATGTACATTTCATTTTTCATAAATTGTATTTATAAAGAAATATTCTGGTGTATTTCTATATTACAAAATACAAACGATGACCTAATGCGTAGTTATTTTTTTAAGTTATATTTTTTATATCTCAATCTATAGACACAATTAAAATAAAAAATGTCCGTACCTGTGTGTATGAATAAATTAATCTTTTTCATACAATTGCATTATCTTTCTTATTAAAAAATAGTTCCTCTTCGAATTTAAGATATTGGTTCTTCAAAACGGCGTCATCCTATAATGTCATCCTAACCTCACTTTCTTCGAGCTCGTAATGCAAAGTAACATTTGAAATCGAGTCTGTCCATCTTACAGCTTATTTTTCTAATGTATCGAAGAAAAGGTTTGTAGACGAACGATACGTAGAAAAAATCGAAGAAAATGTCAAGGCTCTGCTGGTTGGACGCCCGAGGCTTCTTCAACCGCGAAACTTAGCACATCGTCCGACGTTGCGCAAATTCACCGCTTTTTTCCTATATCTTCTATATATGTATTATTCTTTCCTTCGTACTTCCACGAAAAAATTTGTGTCCTTTACATTTTTCATGTGAAAATGAATCATCGAAATTGAGCGTTCATAATCTCTTTGTAAACACAGTTACATTGTCTGTATCATTCTTTTCTGGAAATGTTTTATGTGTTTTATCAATAATCAAAATTATGGTAGATAAAACTCTCGCGAGATAATTAGTTTTGCACTTAGGTGAATACGTTTGCACACTTTGATTTTTATTTTTCCTACTTTCTGTTTTAAATTTATTAATTTCTATTCTTTTCTATATCTCCAATTTATTTAAGCAATTGTTTTTCGTGTTAATTTGCAGGAGGAAGAATTGACTTTGCACCATTTCATTCATTGCCATTGTAACGAGTAATTACATGACTCTGGTCTTGGAGTAGAATTCGTTCCCAGCAGTGTTTCGATACGATCCTTTGTGTAGCTTTCAATGGTTATTATAACGTGAAATCGATTTTGGTTTACGCCTTATGGTATGGTTAACCATTATTTTTACGAGAGAAGTCAAATTGAAAAATTAACGAGATGCGTGGGACTCGTGATATGAAATTTTATTGCATTTCCTTACCCATGATAGAATATATGGTTATAATTCCGGACGCTATAGATTATTTTAGTAACTCAAATAAAATAATAAATATTGATAACAATATGGAAAAATAATATAACTTTCAGATATCCTATTTAAATTTTGATGTATTTTAATGTTATGTAAAGTGGAGTGGGCAATGAACTTTTAAAGATAATAAATATAAATTAATATTTACTAATAAAATACATTTAAATTATTATTTGTAATTAATTATTATAATAAAATTCCTCTTAATAGATGTAAAATCTGATATACAATAAAGAATATTATCATTATAAAACAAATTATTAATAAAACGAATGTTAATTAATCTTTATCAATTGATTAATTGATTGTGACTTATTTCAAATGCTCGGAATCACTTTGGACACAATGAACACTTTATTTTTACATAAGCGGAACTTAGCTTATTTATTTAACGCTTTAACCTAATCCAATCTTCTAAATCGAAACTAAACTTTATAATAAACTTCGTTAAAATTTCCCTACCTTCTCGGCACGTCTCGATGCTTCGAACTCTTGTCCCTAATTGATTATTTACTAAAAGAAATACGTTGATAACAAATTAAAATAATTGAAATATATGTAAAATGTGATATGATAACAATGTCACTGCCGAGGTACCGAATAGATGTGACGTTCAATGTTTTTTCATCTCCTGCATTTTCGGGGTCACCTGACTTCTCATATCATTTTTGTATCGCATACGACGTTATCAACAGTAGAGTAGCGGTTTGACTCGAAACTAAATTTTCCTATGAAATTACAAATAAGGTATAAAACTACATTTTTAGTCAAATTCGTATAGAAAACACTGATTTTTTGGCAGCTAGGTATGTCACAATCTTTTATATCCTCAATCGATAATAATATGCAACAAAGTGTTATCATTGATCAGTAACATAGATTTGGCGGGTGATAACGCAGGGAACTTCTTTAGCCTGAAGTTGTTGGGTTTTATTTTTTTGGCCTAATATTGGCAGTGTGTGTAGCTCTGAAAGCAGTCACTATGTCTACAAATCAAACAAATTGTCATTTGTAAAGAAAGTTAATTAAGAGAATTAATCTGACAGACCAGTACCTAAGACGGTGGTGGACGGCTACCACCACGAAACCAGAGTTTCAATCTCGTTGTGCCTGCGACTTTAGCCGCAGAAACTAGCAGATACCCATAAGAACACCCAAGTCAAGCTGATTTACTTTTTGAGATTCTTCCGAGAATGTTACACGTTTCATTTTTCGAAAATAAATCTACAGTTGGTTACTTTCTGAATAATCACTTTTATTTTTGATCCTTATCAATATTAAACAACGTAGTTACGTAAGGGTATATATATTACATGGAAAATTCTGTCCTCCTAGTGCGCATATATCTTCCCAAGATACCACGATTTTCCCCGAGAGAAGAAAAAAATTTGTATTTCGATAATTACACCGACTCACACATTCTCCGATCTAGTTCTCCCTCTCACGCTCAACCTTTCACTCTCTGCCTCTCTTACTCCGTTATCTTTTGTCCTTTTTCACTCCTCCACACTGGAACATATTACTCAATTTTCACATTTTTTCTAAAATTATTAACTTTAAAGACGATTCGAAAAGCATTATTCAATTCAAAAATAATCAAATCGATGTCTCCAAATAATACTCAAATGATATGTCGTTGTCCGTTTATCTATTTTCCTGCAATGTTCTTTGTTTTAATCCTTAACCGTTCCCGTAACAGGAAACGTATCCTAACCTCAAAACAATATAGAATTGTAAATATATAATACTGTGAAACGTGAAATATACCGAATAAAAGTTGAATAAATAATGAATCTGATTTCTTGTTTCGTCCAGAGTGTGAGTGGACCATGTACCATCCAACCCAATATGTGGAAGGACCAACATCGCTCTACCAAACGAGGTAATTCCCCACTTTCGGTGGAGGATGCACGATCAGAACTCTGAAAAGCGAGTTTCCATCGAGATACCCTCGTTTTCGAACGAAATTTCAAGAATTTGTCCATATACGTAGAGAACGAAGAGAAAGGGATCTGGATGGGAACTCTGTGGTTACTTGGAGGTAGAAACCGAACGGGAAACGAAGAAAACTAGTTTCTTCCCCGTATTGGCGTCACTTTCCTATTTGCAGCAAACGAGAAAAAGAAGCGAATGTTTATTTAAATGGACGCACACGATCCCTCTCGCTCGTCAAACGCGTTGGAAGATAATTCTCGCCGTAAGCTGCGCCACTGAACACGTGACTATATTTTTCTAACATCATTCCGCTCTCTTCTCGGTGTCCCGGAGTAATTTACCGCAATTTCGAAGTACGCTTTGTTCGAGCATGGTGCTTGATGAGCCTGAGTGAACCTAACGTTAGTCGATTCTACTTGAAAAATCATTTTTCTCGCCTGTTTTCCTTACGAGAGAACGAGTAGAAGGAAAATTTGAACAACACATCGCCTTATGTTTGCAATACTTATACAATCACACAAGAACATTTCTTTTTAAAAATTGTCCATCAACTTGATAAGAATTTCTGGTAATTTTATGCTCTTCTTATGTATGTTGTCAAAAAATAAGAGTTTCTTCTTTCTAGGGAGTTTCTGAGATTTCATTCACGTTGGTAGGAAGATGTCAGAGGTTCATCGAGCAGCCATACGTCGCAGTAGGCCATTTCCTCCTATCTACGAATTTGAAAGACTAACTAAAAAAGCAAAGAGCAAAGTGCCGCGTCGAGATTCCGCTTTTGCTGTCGTTATTCTTCTCCATTGGTTTGTAAAAGAGATTCTTGAAATTTTACATTCCACGAGAAAAAAGAAAGACCAAAAATTCTCTATTTTTGGGGGCTCCAGTTATTTCTAAGCCTTGTTTGACGATCTAGGAATTTTTTAAGTGAACGTGCAGGCACTGTTCTTTCACAAAATGGAACCATTTATCATCAAACAACTTCAGCTCCTGGCTTTTTCCCTAGCGCAAAGGTAATTTGTTTTGTGGATCGATAATTACGCTATGGTTTCCAATCTTTCATTCTTCAACGAGTATCAACAATCATTAACCATTTTCTTTTCTAATATTCTTATATTACGACGTTAGTCATAGTGATATGTATTGAGTTAACAACTCAAACTGAAAATGTACCCAGCCTGTAAATAGTCTGACTTGGATTTAAACCAAATGTTATCAACTATTTAAAGCGCATTAAAGCTTTTTTAGACGAACAATGTTAATAATATGTCGAGTAACTTGATTGCTACGTCTTCTAAGGGATTTTTCTTGGGGAATTTCGTTTTCAAATATTGTTCCAGGGATTAAGAGTGTTTCGATGTTATTGATACTCGTTCAAAAACTGTCGGGGATGTTCAAAAATTGCTAATCAATGCTGAATAAGCGGACATTCGGAACAGCGATCACCGCTCAACTTAGATCGAAGCATATAGAGGATGAAGAAGACATTTTCCCCTAATTATGTTACTAGTCCACATTGAAGACTTGTGCCTTCCTTAATCAATCTTCCTTTCTCGATTATCTTAATTGAGATATGGTTGTACTTTGTTTTCAAGTAAATTTTTCTAGAATCTTTCTAACCTAACCTAGTCAACATAACAAAATCGATATCGTAGTTAAGGTCATATTTGGAAAATACTGTTTGTTACTCTTCTTCATCGCCGATAAGCTTCTAATAGCGACGTTACAGGGGTCGGAACTGAAAACTAAAAAAATCCTAATACAGCAGCCTCGTTCTTGGATCGATCGATCCGCGATCGAACCTATAGATCGATGGTCGCGCATAGAAAGTATATCTCGTCATATATATATATATGATACATATATATATAATATAATATAATATAATATATATATATATATTAGAAAAATTTTTTTAACAGACGCATTAATACTTAAAGATAAATGTTCAGATCAATCTTTCATTCTTCCGCGACATTTACTCCCACTCTTGCGCTCTCTTCTTTGATCATTCGTTCTACTACCAGAATTTCACGGTTTTTCCCTTGCAAAAGGTGCAGACTGATATGTGAAAAGATCACTGATCGATATGTAGATCCGATATGGAGATCCGAGAATAGAATAAATGGAGAGACGTAAATTTCCCAAGCTGCCCCCTGTAGCTGTCTTTCCGCTGTAATTTCTTCTTTATCTTTTGCCTTATCACTTTTCCACTTGTTCATTTTCCCAATTTTCCCATTTTTTAACTCTTCTATTCAGTTTCTCAATTTTTCCACTTACCAACTTTTCTCACTTTACCCAATATTCCTATATTTTCAATATTTAGTTAGTATCTTCCTTTGTCTCATCCTTATATTTCATACGATTATACCAGCTTCCTTTGTTCTCACAATTTTCCTCATTACAATTTCTTCTCTTTGTTTCCCAAAGCAAATTGACAAATACGATCATCGAATGGACGTTTATGATATTCCAAGAGTATTCTCTTCTTTGTTAATTTTAAAAACAAACAAACCTAAGATTGTCGGTAATCCACTAGTAACAATCACAACTCTACTCTAAAACGTAAGATACATAAAACCATTCATAAATAATAACAATTGAGTGGTCAACAGTCGTTGTAGGAACTTGTCATTATTAAAACTGGATGTTCTCTACTGAAGAACATTTATAATCAAATAACAGATACCATTTTCCTATGGTGCTCCACACTAGGGCACCCCAGAGCTGAGAATTTTTATCAATTTCAAAATATCAATAATTTCAAATCTACATATTGCTCTCTCTGTCTCTGTCTCTGTCACTGTCTTTCTATCTATTTATTTATTTAATTTGTCTGTTTGTTGACTCATACCAGCCCTCTGCAACTCCCATAGAACCCCATTTATGGTGTCTGGCAGGGGGCTAACAATCTTTAATCGAATATGTCCAATGGAAACGCGACTTTACGACGCTATTCCAGTTTAATGTACAAGATAAGATTAAAATTCCTCTTGTAAGATTATAATCATATAATTCTAAGCTTTCTTCAAGATTGGGAAAGACTAGATTTAGGCAAGATCCAGTTTCTTTCTTTCTTCATATTTTCTCCGCTATTTTGTTTCTTTCAATCTTCATCTTCTACTCTCGTGTTTTCTTCAACTCTCAGGAACAAAGTTTCTTTGTTACGATCGCCTTGTTCTTTAATTCTTCTCTCTTCATCAATTAGCTGCACGTCTACACGCATCTTTCAGCAGTTAAAATGCTCTCTCGGAAAACACAAGTGTCGCTTTACATCTAAGAATGGTAATGGTTGTGGTTGAACTTCTTTTTGGGGCATACCAAATTTATACTTATTTTTATAACGTATGAGAGTTTTTGAGGAGTAAAATGCAGAACTATGACTTTTATGGATAGGGATCATCATTTTAGATATTATGTGTATATAAAGTTCAAACACATTGCACAGTTTGTTTGGACGATGTTTAGACTTTGATCAGTAAGGTTGTCTTTATCATATTGGCTCCTGTAACGCATCCCGTCTTTTGCGGGTCTTCAGTTTGCTGGTATCTATCTAAGAACAACATGTTTCTTAATAATACTAATTAAATCTAACTTACACCTAACTCAAACAAAGATCAATTTATTCAGTTAATCGAGCTCTCAATCCGAATAAGTCATAAAACATGTGTATCCAAGTAAACTGTCCAATATCCATAAACTTTATGTATAGACAATATTATAGATAATAATCTCTGTGTTTTAAATACGGTATTTTCAGATTTTATTCGTCGAAAACTACCACATATTATTAAAAAGGCAAAAAATTTGGAATGCTCCAAAATAAAGTTTAGCCATGGTCTCTCTCCCTAACTTGTATTTTTCTTCTTCTTCTTCTTCATGATTCCGCCTCTGACAGCTCTGCCTCTCATTCTCTCGCACTCTCAGACTCTCCCATTCTCTCGCGCTCTCTCTCACTTTTATACAACTAGAATAATAAATATTGCCGCGAAAATTATTTGCTACATTCGTCCCAAACAGTAGTCAACAAGTTCGCCCATCGGAGACTCGCGGTTCCGCTATTTTTGTTTCTGTCTTTACCTTTTTTCGATTCAGAGGGTTCTTTTGAATGATCATTAAAAGGTGGATTATGCTCGACGATCGATTAGGATGGATTTGGAAATTGACGTTTCTCAGTGTGGAGAAGTGAAATTAGTAAGGGAAGCTCAGAATTTCGAAGCAGCACCTCCTGCACAATCGTCGAGCGCTTATCGAGAAAAATTCTGGGTTTCTATATCCTTTTTTAAAAAAAAAAAAAAAACCAGTTCGCGAAATTCCCTCGTTCATTCTTCACAGAAGAAACAAATGATTAAATCATTACACTCTACTCAAAGAAGCATATGCATCAATTCTCTTTCAGCTATCTTAAATAATAACTTCCCAACTTATTTGTGCACCCTAATTTTAAAATCAACAAAATTGTTTCAAAGCAATTCGAGATTAAACATTAATGCATATTCTGCATTAATCATAATATAAACTATAATATTAAGGAAATCTCTTTGAAATCCAATTATCTAACTTATCTCTTTGCCACTGTAACCTTACAGTCAATGAAACTCTAATTTTACAATAGTAAAATGCATCAGTTCACCATTAAGTTCACCATATCAGTTCACCATAACATAATTTAACTTTAAAAGACCTTTCAGAAACATCTCTCCAACTTATTTATGTCAATCATTCTAATCTCAAACAATTCTCCAATAATTATAACATAACCTAACGTTAGAATATCTCCTTGAAAAGCAACTATCCGACCTATTCCTGTCAATCATCATAATCTCAAACAGTCCTCCATTAATCATAACATGAACTTAAAAGAACCTTTTTGAAAAACAATTACCCAACTTCCTCCTGTGAACCATCCTAATCTTAAAACCAATGAAATATTTTCAAACATAATGTCACTTACCAAATATTTAACTTGTGTGTTAGCTAACTAAAAATTATAAATGAATAGCCTCGCGAGTACCAACTCCATAGCCCCTCGTCTCATAACCTCTCAAAGGCCATTATACACCGCGAGCTCCGAAAGGGTCGTTTTTTTTTACGCCGATGAACGCTCGACGCCGGTCAGGCTCGCATAATAATTTATCTTGATATCATCAAATATATATATTTATATCGGCGCTGATAGCCGCTCAATCGTCCCAGGTGGGGAAGCTTTCGTGGTCGATGAACAGCGATGATTGGCCAGCAGTTTCTGGCCTCTGACTTGGTGTCCCACCGAAGTTCGTGCTGCCGAACACAGGCTGCCCAAATGCATCCAGTTGCTGGCCTTCATAGATGCTGCGATCAGTCGTCGTGTACGACGGATGCGTTTGTTGTTGTTGCGGTTGCTGCTTTTGTGTATCTGTTACTGTCAATTCGATGTTCCCGGCTGATACGTTTTCCTCTAGATTCTCCGAAGTGTTTCCTTCCTCCAGGCTGCTGTGCTTGATACCGTAGTAGAAGTACATGATGAAACCTAGGATTGGTTATAGATTCGGTTATGTTAGGTTTTATAATTTGGAACTTTAGAAACTTGAGAAAGTTTAAAATGCTATTAGGACATATTTAGACTAGGATACCTTAAACGTTTCTTATTAGAGATTCTGGGTAATCAGTAGGATAAAATAGATTAGGAGTAGAATTATTATTAATAGGAATTTGACATTTCTGTGCATTTATGGCAAATTTAAAGATACAAAAACGTATTAGCAGTTAATAATATAAAGAAACAGCCAAAGTACTAGAATATCCAAGGTACTGTACATATTACATAAATTATTACTTCTGGAAGCTTCAGGTTGTAAACCAGATATCTAATAAGAATTATATTTGGATTTTGCATTAGCATTGCACTAGCTTCTTCAGAACTCAAATAACATGTCGTGGTTAATTGTGAAAGTAATGTTTAGTTGATAGGTGCTTACAGGATGCAGTATCTCTTAGAGTAATCATGATTCAAATTGTATTAAAGTAAACAAAAAATTTGTTAGGTTTACCGAGAATCATCCAGACAGTGAATCTGACGAGTGTCAAGATGCTCAGCTTGAAGATGAGGTATATGTTCACAGTGATAGCAATCGCCGGTACGAATGGGAGTCCCGGTGTCATAAACATTACGCTACTTCTAAAAATGTTCCAATTTTACAGTAAATAAGTAAAAGAGTATTTAGTTAAAGTTTAAGTAAAAGTTCTATTTCGAATTGAAATTTACCTGTTTTGTGACTTTCTACTTATGGCAAGCAACACTCCAATTATGGCAAAGAGGAACGTGAACATCATTATCGTTGTGAATGTTCCCATATTTCCTAAAATGAATAACGTTGGTATTACATTATTGGTATCGATTGGAAAGTTGAAAGAAAGGTGAAAGGTTAAAGATTTATTTTTCTGTGGCTCACCCATGCCGCAAACTATAATCAAATCGAAGATGACGATCAGCAAAAAGAGTGCGCCGACTAATTTCATAACGTAGCGACCAGACGCCTCCGTCGCTGGGCCTCTGTCAACCCAGGGGAAGATGGCAGGACAGAGATATTGTGCTGCCTAAGATAACAAGACATTTTATATTAGATATCAGAATAAACTTCAAATTAAATTCTAAAAACGAAAAAATTTGAGATTAATTATTATACTTATACAATATACTTTGTATACTACAAGAATATTTAATTGTTAAATTTAAGAAAAAAAGGAAAGATTCAATATTAAATACTGAAAGAAGATTCTAGAATAAAATTATAATTGGCAATAAAAATATGTATTACTTTAATAGAGTATAACGAGAAAACAAAAAATAAATAAAATTATAGCTAGAAGAATAACACAGTATTCTATAACGTTATAATCAGGGAAAACAGGAATGTTGCAGAGTTATAATTAGGAAAGCAAAGAATATTCCAGAATTATAATTAAAGAAAGAAAGAAACATTTCGAAGCTTCTAAATTGTATACCTGCAACCGACGTTGGAGGTAATTCAAAGGTGGTCCAATTATTGGCGTATTTCCTGGATACTGATGCGCACTGCCACAACCGGAGGCAGCTGCAGCTGCATGCACACTACCGTAGAATTTATTCTCAGTTCTATCACTGACCAAATATTGATCATCTTTACCCAAACCAACTTCATCCTCCTCTGCACCATAAGTGTCGTCCGAGTCTGGCGACGAACTATTGCATCTCCTCACTCTTCTTACCTGAAGAACAAGCGATTCATCTTTGACTACTCATTCGTATAAATATTTTTATCATTATTGTCACAATAGTGTTCATTATTCTTGCAACTTTACCATAATACGTTGGCCACTGTTTGCTGCAGCAAGATCTGATTGTGTAGCCTGGACAGAATTCAGTGCAGTAGTTAGCTGATCGGGTCTCAGCTCCTTTCCATAAGTCACTTGACCATTTCCCTGATTTTCTTTAGTTGGTGATCGGCAAGGTGTTCTTAAACTCTGTGGTAGCAATTCTACAAGGTTCGTTGAGTGAGGTTGATAACGGAGAATCAGTACACAGGTAGACACCAAAGTGTACGCTAGTAGAGTACCTAAAAATCCAAGGACAAAGAATATTTTAACTATGTATTTGATACTATGTACGAGGTGATTATCTCGCTGGAAACGTCAAAGAAGAAGCTGCTGATTGAACATTGTTTCGACCTAAAGAATGACTGGTAACCGTTCTTATTTTTAAACTCTTCAAGGGCAACTTCTCCTTTTTAGTCTCAAGCGAAAAAAGTCGCTTTGTGTTTTAACTATAGTTTAACAAAATATTAACCAGATAACGATAGATACGTCTCGCTATCGTTAGTAACCGATGAAAACAAATATTTCACCTAACTTAAAGAAGACTCAGTACTGAAAGAATTAACTGGATCTGGTTACTTCGAAGAAAATTTTTTAAGATGTGAAGGAAGAAGGAGAGCTGATTTTTCATAGGACTCACCGATGGACATCATCTCTACCAGCACTTCTAATTGAATAAACAGCGCAGCCAAGGCTGCACACACACCGGAAGTCAGTGTTGCTATGACTGGAGTGCCTGTTGCTGGCCACACTTGGCTCAGAGTCCTAGTGACCATACAAAAATACACCATTAGAAAGTGTAGATCTTACGAAGTGATCATTAATGAAATATACAAAAGGATATTTATGAATTAAATAAAGATGCAAAGTCTTACCGACAACGCTGTCAGGTCAAACTTACCTGAATATAAGGCCATCCTGGGCCATAGCATAGACTATCCTAGGCATGGGAAACATGCTACCAAACATGGAGACTGTCAATCCAGCCAACGCACCAACTGCCACGATATATTTGCACTTGTATGCTCCAACTTGACCAAACATCTCCACCAATGCTGAATCTTGATCTACCTCATCGTATGGCACTGAAAAAAGGCAGTAAAACATTTTATCAATTTTCCACCTAGTATCTTCCTTACTTCTTCTTACTTTTTCCCTTCTTCTTTTTTAGCCTGTTTTTCTAAGGACTTTCATCAGCAGACTGTGTTAAGAGAACTGGCAAGTATTCGTGTTCGAAAAACGTAAAGGTTGGTTTTTTAGAAGCATCAATTATGTCCGTTATTTAGAAGCATAACGAACCGTGCCTGTGTGACGAGGGTAAGCGAAGGATCACGTGTCGTTGAAGGGTGGCCAGAGATGCGTGAAGGGAGGTCAAGGATGGCCAAAGGCCTTTTGGTCGATGGATGACAGAGTTGAAGCGAATAATCTGTGGAAATGCCATCACTTGCCTGTTAATAATTAAACTAGCGTCATGAAATAACAACTATTCAGTCTAGAACATCTATGAAGTGTTGTTCTAACTATATTTATTTTGTTGTTTGTTGCAATTAAAGCAAACCTCAAATTGAGATTAGAATAAATTTCAAACTTCTGTGTTAACAATGTTAATGAAACTAAGAGATTGAATTCATAAAATAATTGAATATTTGGCTACTCCTTATGCTGCATTTGTAAATTATTGTTGTCACAATTATATTTCATCTTAGAACTTATATCGTCTGTTTAAATGTAAGCACTTAAAGTTTAAATTAAGATGATGTTAACATTCTTGCTTTAGCATATTGCAGGCCACAATATATTTATCCAATTGTTCACATTTTCTATAATTTAAGATACAAAAGAAGAAAGAGATTAATGTTTGTTAAATTTTCCATACGTTCTACAATTAATAAATAAGAAATTTCATTTTTCTTTATTCCCCCTAAAATAGTATTATGCATATTCATTATTGGCAATTGTTTTCTCATTTGTTATGAAGACACAGGCTGTATAATTCCAAATATTTCTTCTTTCCACGAAAGGGTGAATTTACATTGAAACTTAATCTTTTCATTAGAACTCTTCTACTCTTCTGTTTTTGTGTTTCCTATGTTTGGTCCTGTTTGCAACTGAAAATTGTAGAAATAGTAGAGAGTAGAGGGAATCGGACAAGTACTTACCAATCAGCGTCAGCATCATGCTGGTGGTGACATAAGCGGTGAGTATTATGATTAACGAGGCGACTATAGCGAGGGGGATGCTCCTCTTCGGGTTTGTCGCCTCTTCGCCGGTGGTCGCTATAATATCGAAGCCGATGAACGCGTAAAAACACGTCGCTGCACCGGTGAACACCTGCAACAAGTATGTTGCCTATTAATAGAACAGTTAAAGTCAGGAATTCCTGTTCAGGTGTGTGTATGAATGTGTGTGTGTCAACAGCACACGATCGTTTCGTTTCTTCTCTTTGGAATATTTATTGAGGGATTTGTTCTAATTTGCAATTCATACTTTCAATATCCTCAAGTTGAGAATTTGTCCATGGAATAAATTTTTAAAGAATTGCATGTATCCTTGGTCTGGAAAATAATTCATAGAACATTTTGAAAGAATGACACATTCTACAATGATGAAAATATTCATAGAATATTCTTGAAGACTTTCATATTCTTTAACTTAGAAGGTTATCCTTAGAATTTTCTTGGTGAAAAGCACACTGCATTCTTTATTTGAGAATTTATTCAGTGAATATTCTACAGAAACTTTATGTCACCGAATAGGACATTTTATCTACAGAATGTTCTGTAACAACAGCATATTTTTCAACGAAGAATTTATCCATAGAATAAATATCCTGGAAGATGATATAAAAATTCTATGTTTTCGAATAGGCGATTTATCCATAGAATTCTCCATCAGAATTTTCTTACTAATATCTTGTCAAACTGAAAATTTATATCCCTCCGTGCAACGTGATGGGAAATTTATCTGAAAAGTTAAAATAAGATACTGATCACATTCTGGGAGAAGCTCGATCGTGAACAAGGGGAAGTAATTGAGGATGAGAAATGTTCTCCAGCCTGTTAGGGTTTGAGTTCGGGTGAGCAGAATGACAAACGAGAAGCTGTGTTCGTTTCATTACTGACCTCAACATATTGCAACTTTTCTGCACAATCGTTTAACCTACAATTCTGGCTGAAACTTATTTCTTCACAACGAATTGAAATCTAACTCGCAATGAAATATCGTTCACAATTTTACAAGGAATTTAAATCTGATTTACAATCCAATATACATAGTATGAATGTACGATAATATGCACAATATATAATAATAATAATAATAATTTCACTGAAATTTTGCAATTTTGAAAATCATAGGAGTCTTTTGGACAACTCAACGCTTGATGATTAACAGAGAGAAATGATTTTTCCAACAATTTAATATTTAGTAATTAATCTATGAGAGAATTATTTAGGAATAAAATAACTATGCGATTGAAATAACCAGATAGTGGAATGAATAAATCAGTGGAACAATGGTAAAGGATATTTCGTTACTTGGGAGGAGTAGATCCCTAGGACGGGAAGGATAGAAATCGGCAAATTAAGTTGCTACCTTAATAAAAACGTTCTTTGAGAGCTGAAGAGTCTCCCAGGCCTCCTTTCAACGCGAATACTCCGTAGCCCATTAAATTTTTCAAGGTCCCCTAATGTCGTTATGAATTCTGATGTCGGCAGCTTCAACGAAACTGAATAAAATTGAAAACTTAATTCAATCTCGTAGGAAACGAAACCTGAGCATTACGACCATCTTTATTTCATAAAAGTGATGAATCATAAACTGGAATAATGTTACAGCCTTAGATACTAGATCGAATGCGAAGAAAGGCTACCGCTATCGATCGAATTATTCTGAAAATACTAGGGATCTCTTCTAGAATTCTAGAAATTATACTCAACGCTCCGTCTGTAATCTTATCTTTACTTCACTCTTTACATCACGTCGTCTGCACAGTGCAGTCGTTTAAGTCCATACAATTTCTTTTATAGGTATCTTTTAAAATCCGAATCCCAAAATTCTTGAATACTCTTCCAAATTTGTAGAATATCATGTAGTAGTATTTTTTTGTTACATGTTATTTTAATCTTTTTAACGGAGGAAAGACTGAAACAAGGGGAGAACGATCCAGTGTGTAGATGTTGGAGCGAAAAATGAATATGAAGATGGATTAACAAAGATTTCTCGCTAGTTCCTTAAAAGAGAATGAAAACGGAATAGAAATAGATCAAAATCCAATTCAGAGGAACTAAATCTGAAGACGAAATACCACGATCAACTGGATCACTGTGAAAATCCACGGAATACTAAAAATCGGATTTAAAAACGAAATCCCTAGGAATTGATCGAAATTATATTTTATGGGGATTTCTTTACTCCGATAGGACGGGAAGAATAGGAGGGGAATAGAAGTAGATTGGAATGTAATTCAGAGCAACTAGATTGAGAGCAACTAGCTTTTCCCTATTAACCGAATCGCCATGAAAATCCCTAGAATACTGGGGATTCCTAAAAACTGATCGGAATTTTATTTTCTACGATCATTTCGCGTGTTTCTTCGACCCAAACGATCGAATGAAATAAAAAGCAGTAAAAGATAGGAGGGAAACTAGTTTAGACGGACAGGTTTATTCGTTCAAAGTGTTCATCGAGGAAGGAACTTGGCAAGTTGAAATGTTAACAGGTTCTATAGGATGACTTCTTTTCTTGGAAGAGAAAAATCTCGTGAATGTTTGAGAATACACGCTTGACCCTGTAGTATTTCGCCTCCGCAGTTCTCTCACGCCCCCATATTCCAAGCACCGCCCACGTAAAGCCTCGAGTGGAAATCCTCCAAGCAGAGAATGCATTTCCTCGTTAAAAAGACACAGACATCTGAATTTAAACGGGCGTAACCCCCCCCCCTCCAACCATTCGCCCTGTAGCCTTCGTCCTTTTTTCTTACGCTTCGTTTTATTTCTGAAATTTATTACGTGCTTTTTGCGTGGAGCTAAACGAGCAAATTTGTAGGTTATGTTGGAAGCAAATGTTACCACGATGAAATACATGGCCGTACAAGAGAACGTTAACGAACAAAATGGCTCGCTTTTAGCGGGGTAAATTGGCAGATATAGGGATGTAAAACCAAAGCCCCTCAAGGCCCGAAACAACAAAGGAGGAATCACTAAAGGAAGTAATAGAGTAAATTCTACGTAATAATTATACTCTATTAAATTAGCAGAGAATGTTGCATCAAATTGTATAAAAATATATTTTTTGGTGTTATCAGTTTTAAGTAAAGTAGACGACATTGCTTTATTGTAAAAAATATCTTTATTACAAAAAAATACCAACCAAAAAGACATATTCTCATCAAGCAGCTAGAGAACAAAGTAATTAAGCGAAACAAGAAATCAGAATACTAAGCTAAAGGCAAAGAGGTAGCCACTTCCAAAAACTTAATATCCCTAAAGAAGATTTTAATCTTGACACGAATATAACATTTCAATCAGAAAAATGACTGTAAATTAAGATTTGTAATTTTTAGTAATGTCTGTTAGCTATCATGGATACGTCAAAATCAAATAGACTTGCGGGCAACTCGTTCGAGGATTCCATTAGTTTTAAAAGCAAGCGTCAACTGCAATCTGACTATTGAAGGGTGAGCATATTAATTTCACAATTCGTTCAATATACAAAATGATAAGACAAAGACCAACAACTATCTATTTATATATTATCGTTTAATTTCCAATCGAATCCTCACAAAAGATAGATTTTTATTTGATAAGTAATAAATAAATTATTGTTAACATTGTTAAAACGATCTTTATTTCAATAAGAAACTTAATTCTTATTCACAATTAAAACGTTACTTTGACTTTCTAGTTATTATTTAATAGGGAAATAAAATTTTCCCTAACGCTGAATGGAAGAGTTTCAAAGTACCTTTGGGTCGTTAAAGAATCGCGATTCGTCCGTATTCTTATTATTCCGAATTAATGACGGCGCTTCGGATGGCCATTGACCTACAACGCACCTCTTTATCCCCAGCTGTATATCCAAGAGGCCTTAACAGGGATGGAAGTTACAACAAGAAACAACTACAGAATTCCTGTGTCACCGTTCGATGGACATTACGGAATATAATCAATCGAAATTGCTCGACGGTCGATAGTCACCCCTTACAAAGGAGTAGTTTCAGAGGTGTGATCAAAGAGAGAGGAGGTAGTTAACGTATGCATTAATATTAATCGAGAGGTTGACACAAGCAGTCTGCCGTGACCTCTCGAGCAATTTCCGGCGTGGGGGTGAGAAATAGGAAGGGACGAGGTCGCTAAAGATTTGAAAAGCCACCCCCAGAAAACCCACGCATACTCCTAAGGTCAGATAGAATGCACGTATTAACCGTTTCTGGAACGTTGATTTCTCCAGGCATTTGAGAATTTGGCGAATTTCCATGGAAAGGCGAAGAGGAAGCATGATTTTGAATAGGTTAGGAATAATTTAGGGAAACGAATTAGCGTGTACATACCGTTGGCTCTTTCATTTCTAGGGGATTAATATCCGAAGGCATCGAAGAAACTGGAATCTACAAGATTTTTATTGAAACTCGAGGAAAAGTTTAATTTTGTATGCGTTAAGAATAATTCGGAAAATCGAATATATATGTACGTATATTAGTTTCTTTCTCTAGTTTGAGAATCTCGAGGATTTTCATTGAAAAAAAGAAAAGAAAGTTTTTTATAGATTAGCAACGGTTAAAAAAGCTTCATACATTTGAAAGATCTCTAAAGACAATCAAGGATCTAGGGAATTTTTGTCGAAAATTAGCAAAGAAGATTCATTTTCTCTTAAAAGTTAACTTCTTTAATTCATCTTTCTGAATTTAATTTCTCTAATTAAATATCAATATGTATTCTTTTATATTTGTTTATGGTTCTAAGTACTATAAGACTGTTATAGGTTATGTTTATTATAAAATCCTTCATATAAGTTAATACCTTTGCTGCCAGTAACGCATACGGCTTTGTGCTTGAAAGAACAATATTGCGCCATAGTGATAGGTATTATTGTTATTATTATCATTACACAATGAACGCCCTTTATCTGCAAGATATTTCTCACAGTATGAAGTTTTGTCGAAAATAACTTGATGGCGCGTCGTTTGCGTCATTAGACGTAGCGTAGAAAATCCCTATGATGCACAGGTCACGTCACTCAACACCTAACAGAAAATACCCATGACGCATACGTTGCGTTAGCAGGCGAAAGTGTTAATTTAACAAAGCCAAGCAATATTAATAACATCGGCGATATTTAACGATATTTAACAGAATGGAATAAAGGCTCGTTCGGATCTCCTCGAGAAAACGTAAAAAGAAAACAGAATTATAGCGGATAACCTACGTTCGTTTTATCCCTAAAATTTATTTTCAACCAGCGCGGATGGATATTCAGCAAAGTTAACTTCACTTTCGTCAGGTTTTCGAAATTTTATACAAACAAGTTTTAACTTCGAATATTTATCGAAGAAATGGTAGAATCAGGTCAATGAAAGGTTGCTTTCTCGGTAGGGGCGAATAACGAAGTGGTATGGGGTGGTTTTTCCAAGGCACGAACAGGCTTTTCAGGGGAAAGTAACGCAAGTTGGAAACGTGACGATGAAAAATTCACGTTTTCAAGGGGACACACACGGTCTCGGCGACGGAAATATTCATCGTGGATCGCCGATAAACACGCGATGGGGGTTGCTGAGGGGGTTGAAAAGGGAAAGTATCGCGTGCATAAATGCCAGAATACGAATAGGCAAACTTTTTTCTCTTTTTAATTAATAATTCACGACCGTCCACACTTTGGATCGCTGACGACCAACACTAAATACATAACGTTTGGCTGAACTTCGTTTTGAGATACGCAAATTTGTAATATTTTTTTTTTTTATAATATATGAATAATTTTCGACAAGTAGAATGCAAAAAGACTACTTTCAAGGCTTGAAGATCATTATCTTAAAAATAATGCATGTGTTATAGCTTATTGTACTGTATATTACACTTTATGTGAAATTAGTATTTCTAGATACTATTCGTAAAAAGTAATATCATATGTCATGAAAGGAAATGATAAATTCTGTATGCCAGGTAACGCAGTTCAATCTAATTTTTATTTTAAAACAGTGTAAAAGGGAGGGCAAGCAGAATGTTAGAAAATCGCCATTTTTCACATCGCCTGGAATTGAAAAATTCATGCACAACCTTAAGACTGTGTCTCCCCAAGGAAGAAGAAACGTTCTTACCGTTTCCCTGAGAAACGATGGATAAGTTGTTAAAAATTAAATTCAAATATGCGAATATGACAGTAATCGTACTTACCCAAGCGTTATATTTCATCTTGTTCATTTTCAGATATTGAACGATTTTCAAAGAGATGAACGAGGAGAGTCAGTTGATAAATCGACTAAAGTTATCGATGATAAAATGACTAAAGTTTTGAATCGACCAAAACCCAAGTACATTCTTACGAACACATATGGATGCAAAGTCGTTGTTCACGTTGTTGGTTGCTGTTCGCATGTAACAACGATATTACGGTATTTTGGATTCGCAATTTGCAATTGATTTAGTTGTCAATTTTCCCATTCTAACTACTTTCAGGACGATTTAGTATCTTAAACAAAAGGACAAAATATAACGCTTAGGTGAGCTCCATCACTATCATATCCACGTGTTTCGATTCATTTTTCACAACTTTCTCATCGTTTCTTCAGAAAGCGACATCTTTTGTTCCTTGGGAGACAGCTTTGAAGATACTGCACGAATTTCTCAACCACAGTTGGCCATTTTTTAACATTTTTCTTTGATGGAAACGTTTCATTGAGAAACACGAAGATAGAAAAACCTGAAAATGATAAAATGCGGGCGTTGTCAATTCTCTTCTTTTCAACGAGATGAATATTCCAATATTTACCCGTTTCAACACCTCCGACGTCCTTTGAATAAACGTTTCGCGAATCCTTCGGGATGAAGAAACTCCGGTGCACCCATGGGATATTTAATATCATGGATATTTTTTTTTTCGTTTGCCTCCTATCTGCCCCTTCATTCCGTGCAAAAATGCTACTCTGCATGCCACATACTTGAACAGCCATGCGTGTAAAATAATCGAATGAAATTTTTCTAAAGTTTGCTCTTGAAAATTGCAGGAAATTTGAGTGGAAGAATAGTTGTCGAGTGGTTTGAAGAGAATGAAGTGGTTTAAGCGTGACTCATTTCTACGAGGAAATACATTATATTAAAGGAGTTATTTTCTGTGAGGTGTAATAATATTTATATATCTATTTGTAAATTGATCGTCTTATTAGATTAAATATATTATTTAATTAAAATCCTATTGGTTAAGAGGAATTGATTATAGATAGCATAAAATAAAACTAATAAATACTAGAAATTGTATAAAACAAATTAAGTAACGCAAGATGAAGATTGGCAAAATTCGAGATTTTACTGGCTAAGGGGAATTGATTATAAACATAAAGAAAACATAAACTTTATAAACATAAAGAAAACATAAACTTTATAAACATAAAGAAAACATAAACTTTATAAACATAAAGAAAACATAAACTTTATAAACATAAAGAAAACATAAACTTTATAAACATAAACTTTATAAACTTTATAAACATAAAGAAAAATGAAATAGTAATTATGTTATAAATCGAGATGCGATAAAAAATACTATAAATTCTGTGGAACAGATTAATTAACGTCACGTAAGATGAATATTTAAAGAAATCTCTAATTCGATAGATTTCTCGCCTGGCAAACGAGAGGATTACTGATGATTTTCAAGAAACGACTACTTAACGAACAATATCCAGCTGAAACCTAAATAATGCATCCCCCTTGCTAAATCCAATTCCATCCGTACGGGTCACACGGTTCCCGGCTAGCGTGGATTCCCCGCGAGCCGTGAATCCGAATTCCCTTTCTCCGTTTGTCCACCTGATGCACTGTACGGTTTCACCGGTTTCGTTGAAACCCTTTCGACGCAACAAGTTTGCCATTGTTCCGTGAACCACGAGTGAAAAGCTACCGGAAATGGACCAGCAACTTTGCTTCCTTTCAAACACCTCGCGCTTTCCCACACTTTTTCTTTTGTTGCTCGCTGAGACGAGGTGCCGAAGCTATTCAATTTGACGACAGAATCGCGTAGATTTCTCGATATTTAACGCTAACTTCACCGGATCATATGGCCGGTTTCAAAATTTGATTGAAAATTGTACGTGCATTGTTATATCTCTAACTTTGTTATCGTTATATCTGAATAATTAAAGTGTCTTAAACAATATTCCATAAAATGATCGAACATTATATGCAACTTTAACGGCAGGCGGAATGTTAGTAAAATAGACAATATAATAGCGTTCTATATGTCATTCAGAAAATTCCACGAAATTAATTGTTCGAAGCATGTGTACATTTCTTTTTATATAAAAATTTGCAAAATGCGTAGCGAATATCAGTGAGCAAATAAAGTTGTAGTTTGTCTTCATATTGTATTACATATAGTTGATCGCATACTACGATAGATTTACTTTGTAAATAAAAATAATTGAATACAAATTCGTAGTTGCTGTCTGTATCATGAATCGTTGTATCTTCACTTTATAAGTTACAATAAAACAAATTAAAAGTACTGAAGTTCCTTTTGAAAACGAAATTTAATAATTAATGTCGGATATTAAATAGAACATATAGTGACTCGTAAAAGTACATATTTGAATATTTATTATAAAAGACTTAGATGTATGTATATTGTATGTGTTATGTAAAACATTTCGAAATTAACATGTAACATAAAACATTTTAATTATGTATGTATATTCTATATGTTATAAAAATAGTTTGAAATTTCATTACTACGATAAGATATGATTGTTATAATTATACATATTGGTCAAATTTCAAAACAATCTGAAATTATAGTTTTTATATACATTTTCAAATTAATTTCAAATTTGACCAATATGATGATGATAGCGAAGTCACTGTTACTAATACATATTCAAAATATTTCATATAAGACACATGATATATTCATAAAATATTAATACAAGTATTCAAATATTTTCGAGAACAAATGTAGTAGCCCTTAAAATGTTTAGCACGTAATACGATTGATTTTTATGAAAATTCATATTCTAAACAAATATTTTCAAAATATTTCAATCCTTAATAATAACTACCAAAAATTAATTGGAAAATAGGTTTTAAAATCAGAAGAGCATAGCAACTTACTATGATTTGAAAATTATAATAACCTTAAAAAAATGTGACGAAAATTTCAACCAATAGAAAGCAAGTATCATAGGAAGCTAGCATTCTCATTGGAAGAAAATATTTCGACATAATATGCACACATATATCTCGCGTGTCAAGATTGCTATTGTCTAACTTTGTGCAAATTTTTATATTATCTGATTAATCAATATCTCAATTTTTCTTAATGTAGAAATTTACATAAAGTGAAGTATCTTTGTAATAATTGGCATAAATTTACAATAGTTTACATAAAGTTGAAGTTAAAGATCGGCCCTGGTATGATTAGTGTTCAAATATTCGTACTTTTCGATATTTAAAATTCGTAGCGCGAATTTTTGGAAATCGAATATATATATTGACTTTTTCATTTGTGGAAGATTAATTTCTGATAGCATTCCAGGGTATAGAGGATTTTAATTGAAATGTGCGCAGTCGTTTGATTTTGTATAGGTTAGGAGTAATTTAAGAAATCGAATATATACTTTCTTATTTATGGAAGATTAATCTCTGAAGATATTCAAACATTTAGAGAAGATGCTTCCATACTTTTTTCTGATTGACTTAATTGGTGGGTGAAGCTAATAGGAGTTAGGTCTGAATGAATTTCTGTCGAACTAGGTTAAATTAGCTTTGTAGATTAGGTTAGTACTATGTGCAGGAACTGGTTTAGGTTTGGTACAATCCACATTAAGTTTGACTTGATTTATCATTAGATTTGCATGAAAATTGGACTTTTGTGTTGAAATTTTAAATTAACTAAAATTGTGATTAGCTTTAGATTGGATTTGATTTTGGCTTGTATTAAGTTTGCATCATCTTTAAATAAAGCCCTAGTTCCAGTTAAATTTGACACAGCAAAGACTGTGATTAGGTTTATTGAGGTTTGGCCAAGCATGCATCAAGTTTAACTTAAATTGAAATTAGTTTTTTTAATTTTACTTAGATTTTGATTCAATTCGGCTAAGATTCTTTATAGTATCATATATAGTAAGCTCAAAGAAGTTTATATTTATCTTGTCTTTCATGCATTACATTTGATAAAATTAAAAGCCGAATAGCTCTTAAATTATTCATTTTCTAACACAAATGTCTTAATACCTTTCTGTATAAAATACAAAATCTAGAGTTCTATTTAAAAAAAAGTACCTATGACCTTAAAATCTCCTCAACAAAATGATCAATGATGATGAACAAAATCTACTCCTTGTAATAATTTAACTTTGTCCTGGAAAAGTTTTTCGTACAATCGCAAATATCACAGGTATTTAGTTGATCTTGTTTAACTGAGACACCCTTGTATATGCATTTAAAAATACTTACACCACTCCAGTCATACGGAAAGAAGCCGTCGTGCTCGTTCCAGTTATCGGTATCCACGTAGTACATCCCCGCCGTCATAATGAACACCCAAACGGCGAGATTGATGGCGTTTAACACGTTATTGAACACCAATGATTTCTTCACGCCTGCGGCCATTAGCAGCATCATCAATAGGGTGATGACGAACGCGAGGAAATCGGGCGGTCGACCTTCAACAAATCAAAATTATCTCATTCGTCGTCGTTTATATTCTTTTCACATTGAATCATCGAACGAATTCTGCTCAAAAATAATTCGTTGCATATATACGTAAACCATAAAGATCATTGTTATAAATTAATTAATGTTAAAATTGGAAAGTCCGTGGTATCGAAATGAAATGTTTGTTAATTTTTTTGCATCTTTATTAAGATTGGAATATATGCGATTGAAAAGTGTCATGCTAATTAACGGAACCCAATTTGTGCCATCGACTAACGAGACCAGGGATATCGGACTTAGTGGAACGTTTCCGGTTCACTTCGTTTCTGTAACCATTCTCGATAGCTGGAAATCTCACCCCTTCTGACTTTTTGAGAGTCGATTGCTTTCAATTTGAACCATTCCTATACACAACCACGATACTTTCCATACTTTACGAAATATTAGATAGATATTCCATAGAGTGACGTAAAAATAGTAATAAACATGGTATGATGGACAAGACGATGATCCTATGTGAGAAAATAAATGGGAAATGTTGACTACAATTTTGTCACGGGACGTTTTGTTTCCGCGAGAATGAAATTTGAAAATTGATCAGGAAAGATACAGCTTACGTGCAATTTTGTATCTCTGTCTCGAGTTCTGGACTGCGAATTTTGATTCTTGTTCCTAGTTCTCATTCGATTGGAAAAATCCTTTCAGGTAGCATCACATTCTCACCGATTCTACCATGATTATTGAGACACCCTGTACAATATGATACAATAATATCTAAACAATTTTTCAATTTTTACGATTTTAAAAAGATATTCTGTTAGAAGGGATCTTGGAATCTAAATAGTTGGACATCATGATACATAACACTAAATGTAACAACTTGTTTCTCAAGAAATCCCTAAAGCTGAAGAAGTCCCTAGAATCTAATTTATACGAAGGGTTATCATAATAACAGAAACAACGGCAATACTCTTCGAAGGATTCTTCAACGATTTAACAATATAAAAATAGAGTAGAAGAATCGCAACAGAAACATAATTTTCGACAGAACAAAACGAGGCAAAGTCGCTGCATTGATGGAAACGCGTCGAAGGAATCTCAATTTCCGTCGTGGCGGCGTTAATATCGAATTGTTTCCTTTACGTGTTCCCTCATCGTCAGGATTTCTGTAGAAAATCAATTTCTGCATTTCAATCGTCCAGTATCTTCATCCCCTGCAGCGGTTGACCGTCTTCATCGCTTGATCGTTGTTTCATTTATTTCACCAGCCCCTTTTCCTCCCCCCACCCTTACATCCACACCACTATTGTCGATTTTGCATCCATTCGTTGGATATGAATTTTACTGTGCTCTATTTCTCGTCCATTTTCCACCGAGACATTAACTTCGATTCGCTATATTCTTTTTCCAGTTCCTTTTTCAATTATTGAATTTTTATCCTATTTCTTCTCTTTATCTTCTCCCGCTTATTTTTCTTTTTTCAGAAAAACATAACGAGGTTTCTAACAAATGAAATTCTCTGTCAGAACACTATCGAAATTAATCGTTCATTTAATTCCAACTTACGAGAAACGGTAGTGAACTGTCTTGCACCACTATGATTCTCAACCCCTTAAATAATTATCCAAAAGATCTTTACTATTATCCAAAATTAATATATTCTAATAATTATCTAAAAGCTGATTGGTATTAGACTTGGTGTCCAATATCGAAAACCATATACTTTTCACTATACACATACCCTATAGAAACCAGAAAAAGAATTGTGGAAAAGCTATCAAGTTACTCGAGCCACCGAGACGTGAAAGAAAAAAATAAAGAAAATCGATGTGTATGATGGAGAAGCGAAAATGTCAAAGTTAAAGAAAGGACGTCGATCATCTTGGGCGAACAATGATAATGGCAACGCCTGGCAGAGCTTGGGAAGTTCGTCCTGCGGAACTGGAAGTCTGTTTGATCGAACAATATATCGTCGAATGGCGCATTGGTCCGCTTGATAGAACAAAGAAGACAATTCTCAGCGGGAATCTCCTAGGTTCCAATCGAATCGATCATCAGTGTGCTCCATTGTGCTCGTTCGAGGAACTGAAGACTCGGTAATGTGAAAGTTTTCGGCATTATTGCAAACATGGATTAAATCTAACATCGATGGGGTTTGAATTGAACCTGTGGTATTTTGGAGGTTAGGAATTGTACATTTTACGAATTCATCGAGAATCTATTTCATAATCTGAATTTTACCAATATTGTTATTCAGTAGCATTAAGGATTTACTTCTTCATCTGAAACAACGACTACAGTTCTATTTTATACCTAACCCCTTTAGGGATGAATTTATTAAGAGTAAGATTAAGGTTAGGAAAGTATATGTTTATTAAGTATTGAAGTAAATCATTTTTATCCTATTTCATGGCTAAATTTTTCGGAAGCTAATTTACCAAGGTTAGAGGAATATGGAAAGAAAAGATGTTTAAAAAGGAAGATTAATATAACCTAATTTGAATAAAGAAAAATGTTCAAAATAGGAGATTAATATAGCTTAAGCTATCGTCAATCGTCGATCAAAATTCCTTTAATCACCGATCAAACAGATTCTCCATTTTCTACTGAAATATTGAACAAATGAAACCTAACGTCAAAAGCGAATGAAAAGAAAAATGTGAGAAATCAGGGAAAACTACAAAAGCCCTTCTTCATCCTAGTATACCTTAGTTCACGTTATCCTGCCTCTCTTTAAGGCTTGTCCTCATGAATATTAAGTTCGAATAGCGTGTACGTGTTGGATACGTGAATCACGGATCACCCAGTGTATCCTTCGCTGCGAAACGAGGGGAAAAAGCGGCGAAGGGTCGCCCAGAGGAAGAAGGGAACCCGGGGATAACAAAAAGGGGTGCGAGAGGGGCGCTTGCGCGGATCAAGTCTAGCACCTGTGGACCTCATCGATCCGAAACGAAGCCGAGCACTTCGATGCTCTTTAACCTGCCCACCTGAACCCACTTTCTCCATTCTTATTCTCTTCATCCGGCGGATGTCGGATTCTTCGTCTTCTCCCTTATTGTAAATCGATCCTTTGATCTCTTCCTAACCTCTAACACTGCAGTTGGCAGATCTGATTTCTAAACTCAATTTATTCCTTTGGATAAAATTCTGTGGAGAACCTTGAGATATGGCTGCTTATAATTAAGTTAGGGTTATTTTTCTTCGAAAATAAATTGAATTTAAATAGGTTGAATATACACTGTCACTCATAAATATATCAGGATATTTCGTCTGTAAAAACAGTATGTGCATTTTATCGGGGTATACAAATTTCATGACAAATTATAGCAGTATTACAGTTCGTATCGAGTTACTAGAATCTAATGTAACTATTAAAAATGTAACAATGTACGTACTACTACATAGATATATTTGCTGTTTAAATATCATTGTTGTACTAACATCGAAAGTCCTTTCTATCAACTTCGAAGAACACTCTAAAGCAATTTTAAGTTCAAATTGAATGCTGTTAACAATAGGTTAGCTTTTATTTCGACTTGTTGCAGAGTAAACCTTATTTGAATAACCTGTGACTTCAAAGGATTTTGGTAACATTTGGAATTTATTAATACTGAAAGAATTGTCATTCTAAGGTCATTCTAAGATCATTCTAAGTGCAAAGTCTTATTAAATATAGATTATATTCTATTTCAACTTGTTACAGAATAAATCTTCTTCAAATTAACTTTAAATTATCTATAGAGCACCCGGTAGATTTTAGAAAAAAAGAAAAACGAAGAAAATAAGTTGGCACTTCTTCCTTTGTTCTCCGATGGGACTTCTAAGTACGACCCAGCTGCAAAGTATCTAGGAAGCGAAGTATACGTGGTGCATTCGAATAATGGCAGACGCACGCTTCGTTGAAAAAGCTGGCTGAACCATTACCATCTGCTGGGACGATGAAATGGCAAAGGTGAAGACGTTAAGGAAATTCATTCAAGGATCATCGGGCAGGGACCCTTCATCAGCCAGCTGAAAATATACACAAAATGTCCCTTTTCCATGTTCTCACTAGATTTTTCAATGCTTTGGTTAAAGCAATCCTTGGCGAACAGAGACACTTCTAGATATTTCACGTGGAAGTTTGTCAGATAGTTCAGATATTATTATTGCTTCAGACAAACATAACTTAAAAGATGAAACAACATAATAATAGTTAATATTTGACATGTTTAAGTATATTTGAAGATTTGAGAAGAAAATTGGGTGGAAAATCATGGAAAAATGCTTTTTGATCGAACATAAACTTAAAGTTGAACTCTAAATAAACACTTGACTGGATTGGCGATATTCTATTATACATAGCTATAAAGATTATGAGAAATAAACTGATTGCAGTTAATGAAAAATTGTGAGTTATCCTTATTTTGAAATACTTCTTGGTGAAAATAAACAAATCTGAATACTTTGAGGTTATATAGATTAAGTTTACATAATTCTAATTTCCCATAAACCTAGATTTATCACTATTACAGATAACCTAACTTTACTTTTCTACCAAGTTTTCCAATAGTCTCATGACATAACCATCGAAACTATCGTATGTCAACGTAAAGTGTAGTCAAAAATTTGCAACGACATTAAAATTTTGCTAAGAACTGTATCTCTTGGACGATGAAACCGACCCTTGACGATTAAAAAGCGGGAAAACGTGCCTTATCGGCAAATCGCAGGTCTTCGTGACTCGTTAAGCTTTTTTGCGTTGAAACAATTCAAGGCAGGAAAGAAAGAAGAGTTTTATTGCCAGGAAATATTCCTTTGGCCTCGTGCACTCGAGAGCCCTAACTTGATAATCGTCGTGCTAACGAAGTATCAATTTTTAGGTTATTTTTATACGCAGAACGGTTTATTGTCCACGATGTTTGAATAACCCGAACCTATTGAAGAAAATTCCCTAGCTAAAAAATAGATACGATATTACTAGTCTTTATTAAAGAAACACAGTTTGAGTATTATTACATTATTATAATTTAGGAAGTATAAAGTATCCAAGAATATTATACATCAGATATTTTATATCAGGATTTAAGAGAATATAAGATTTTTATTAAGCTTCTAAATTAAAATTCAAAGGAAACTCTTTACAATTAAATTACAAATACAATAAAGTTGTTTTCCACGTAAAAAGCATAGTTCATAAAATCTCAAACATTCTTCTCCATATTTTACTAGAGAAAGATCCACGGTTATAAATATCAAATAACCAAACTTTATTAAATAGACATAGTTTAATTCACGTAAATAAATTTTGATGAACAAATAACTTCTCTTATTAAACCGTCATGAACGAGTGAAAAATTGTGAGATATTAAATGGGAACACTTCGTATATCAAATGTACTGATAAACCTGCCATTATTAATCGTTACTTATTGCATTCCGGTATACTTAATTTATTATAAATAATGGAAATGTCCGACTAATTTATGCGCAAACCTTTTCCCATTTCCTTTCATTTCCCCTTCTCTCTTTTTACATTTCATATTTTCACCGCGTCCGGTTTCTAATTTCCGGTCTTTATATCGTTGTTTCTACGGTTATGTTGTTTCAGACTAAAACATCGTTAACGAAGATCAAACTGCGACGTTCGATTAGCTCAATCACCATGCCGATGTCTCCCATTGTTTCTTCTACCACGAGTTTTCCTGAAAACGATCCGATAAAAGGGAAATTCCGATATTTCTCTCGTCTTTTCTCAGATAGAGAAATTTCCTATTTTATTTGTCTCACGAACAACTAACCTGTGATCAACGATAGCTGAATGATGGTAATTCTTCGATCTTTTAGGTTATATTTTATATTACATATTTATATATATATATGTATTTATTAAATATTTAATAGAAGTTTCAATGTACAGCTCAGCAACTTTTTACGATACTGTTTGTTGAAAATTTCCAAATAGATATAGAGAAAATAATTAATTGAATTATTTTATTACATAGTATGTGTCATATAATGTTGCTATTTCTGTATTTAAAGGTAGAATCACAAAAGCTATTATTTTATTCTTTGGACAAATCTATCACACCGTTCTGAGCCGAAAAACCTTTATTGCACTTTCTTACATAGACTAGGGATAACAAGCAAAAGAATACCTTAAACCTATCGATTAAATCTATCGATTGTATCTAGAACTATCTTCTAGTTACTATTTATTGTAACTAGCGTATCTGCATATAGATGGCGAGCACGAACTCACGTTGTCATTTTCAACATATAAAAACACTAGTCTGCAAGGCAAGAGATTTTTGACCATCGTGGCGAATAAATAAAAATAAAAGGAAAAGAGATTAAAAAGGATTTGGAACACAGGCAAAAAATATGGCTGGAACTTTTGTACTGGCGGGTCGATTTGGAAACAGATGGCTTCGCAAATGGTGGAAGGAAAAAACAGTGAAACAAAGAAAGGAAGAAAAGAATTCAAGCTTGTTTCACAAAGAGACAAATGGTGGCCAGGAATATTGAACTGAAACGCGTTGTCTGTTTTTTCATCTTTTATTATCTTCGTCTCTTTCTATTTCCGTAGAGGATTTTTAAACCATCTCTGTAGTATTCTATCCTACAAAATCATATACGCAATCCACTTTCCAATTTTTCCCTTCTTTTTTCTCACCTTTTCCCGATAATTAATTTTTTTAATCGATCCTTTGTAACGCGTATTGGAAGCTGCAACGTATCGTTTCAATATGTTTTAAATCATTTCAGCATGCTATGTTATACAGTTTCTAACGTGTAGATTCTTTGAACGAAAAAGTCATTTCTGAATTCTAGATTTTCATCAACTCTTTGCCTGGAATTAAATTCAAGGTAAATTTGTACATTTGTATGAAACGTAGAATAATTTGCGATAAATTAAACGATCGTGTTATAAATTTACAATTTCAGTATATTTGAAATTAAAGTTAAAATTAAAAGTAATGGCAAGCCAGATTTTTTCGTTAATCAGTTGAAGATTAGATTTTCCGAAAATTATTATTTATTGTTACTTTGACTGGGGAGGAAAGCTCCTTTAGTGAAAGAGAAGACAATGCAGAGCAAGTATAAAGAAAATAGTACAACACAAGATGATAGAAATAAAAAAACAAATAATAAGTTCCAACTGAGAAGAAGAAGGTAAGATATAAAATTAAAAATTCAAATACAAAAGTTATAAAATCTAACGTTATGACATTTTTAAATTCTGAAAAATATTAAATTACATATCTGTAGAATCTATTCCCTAAATCGCGTCTTTTCCAAATTTTCCTACAATATATTAATGATTACAGATGAAGAAGATTAGGAATGGATACGGTATAAAGTCGCAATAGAACTATGCTGAAGATTTTTATTTGCCTCAAATGACCGTTTCGTCACTCAAAACGCGTCAACTTTAACGCCCCATTGATTTTACGAGCACGCTATATCGACTTTAGCAACTGTAAGTCCGACTATCTGAAACTTGCTACTTAAACCGCAGGTCTGACTAGGGTCGAATTCATGCCACTTGCACCGCGTTCCACCATACGTACTACTGTCCGATCTGTCTGACCATAAACTTCCCTAACTCCTCAACCACGCTCTTCACAACCCACAAAGCAGAATTCTCGTAAAAAAGTTTCGCTGAATCAAGATTGCCAACGTTTTCAACAAACATATTTGGATATAGTGGATCGTAAAAGTGATGGAACACCTGTGGACAGCTTATGTGTCTTATATGAAACATTTAGAAGAACGACTGTTCAATTGATTGAGAAATTAGATTTTATTTTGAAATTATACAGGCTATAATAGAACATGCGAGACTAACTTTGGAAGCTGGTTGTACGACAAATAAGAATGAAAAAGATTTATATAAACGTATGTTCAAAAATCTATCTTCACACACAAATTTACTCTTTTGATTTTGTATTACACGATTACCTTTGTACGAAAGACGCTCATGCATTTAGACGTAATCAGCTCTTGTTAGAAATTGTGGAATGAACCGCATTGTTAGAGTGAATATGCGAACTGGATTCGTAGAATCTTTTCTCGCGCTAGAGAAATCTGATAATCAGATTACCAACGTATTTGTCGCGGGGTAAATAACAAACCTTTGGGTGCAAAGGGTCGATTCCATCTCATGAAATTAATTTCGCCGCAAACTCAACTCTCGTTGCTTACTTGCTTTCCTAGTGATAGTAGTGAGAAAATGGGCGGATCAGCAGTCCTTTTTCTATTTTCTTTTTTCTTTACATAACAGGTGTGTCTCTGTGAGAAAATCAAGTATAGCATTAATAAAACAAATTATAAAGACTCTTCATGATTTTCTTGACTATAAATAACACTGAAAATAATATAAAATAATGATAAATTGTACATTGAAGTAACTACATTGAACATATGAATTATTAAACATTTGCTAAATAAATGTTTTATAAATTATTTAAGGTCTGGCTGTCTTGAAAGAATGCATTTACACAGGCCTCGGTATCAGTAGAACAATCCCATAGTCATACAGACATCAAAGTGTCACGAGCCAAATACGAGACGCATAAGCAATACTCTCAAGTAGAACAATCCGCCACTAGCGAGACACTCGAGTAGAATGATCCTTGTACGCGATCGATCCACCACGAATAGAATGTTCCACTTTCGCGTTCGCCAGTAGAAGCGCCGCGTGAGTAGCCAGACATCCAGAAATGTAACAGGGAGACCGGATATCCAGTTACCCGGGTTCCTCTTTGTTGTTTCATCAACCCGTGTTCATACCGCGTAATAATCGGATGCAGTAGAATAATCCTAGCACAAGTCCGCACATAGGGACTGGGTTACATAGGGTGTCCTAACAATTTTGATATAGGCAACAAGGAGAGTATTTCTACGTGAAAAAATAAATGGAAAATATGCAAAATATATGGAGTATTATAATAAAAAGGAAACATGGAAGGTTTTAGCATTTCTGAGAAAACGAACACTTATTTTTCGATGTATCATGTTACAATTTTATATTCTCTCATAGGTATTATATAAGAGTGAGATATTTTATTCATCGTTTTATTCTGCACCATTTTTAACTTTTCTTTGTAATATGAAGTAATATGTAATGCGTTAAATTAGACCGTGAAAAATGGAAAGTACATTGTACACCAGAATTTCTTGTAATTACCATGGAACTGCAGGAAATTTTCATTCAAATTAATACGACGTAGCCCGTGATAATGAGCACACACAGTAGCATAACACAGGAGGAAAAATGTAAAATTCAAAATTCGTTAAAGTTGACATTTCCCTTTTTCCTCGTGGATCCTTCATATTTAAAATTGGTTAATTGCTGACTGAATACGAGAAAAACAGTTAGTGGTTTGAAACGAAAATAAGTGAAATATATGGAATAAGATTTTCCCCCTGAGAGGCCTCGTTTTCAAGAAAATAGAATTTGAAAACGTATTCCGTAAAAAAAGTAAATTGTCAAATTTGATTTTCTTGGAAATAGAGTATCCTGTGAAAAAACTGTATTCCACATTTTCGATCAATTTTCGCACCTAGAATAACGTCCCGCCGACTCTTCTCTCCTGTCCAATCCGGATCCGACCAAATTCGAATATATTTGACAAAATTTCAAATTCGATTTTCTCAAAATCAAAACGTCATGCGAAAAAATTTCATTCTACATTTTCGACATATTTCCACACGACATATTTCCTCCTGCCGATGATTTTATCCTGTCCAATCGAAAATTAGCCAAGTTTGGGTATATCCGACAAATTTTCAGATTCGATTCTCTGGAAAACGAAGCGTCATATGAAAAAACTTTATTCTACATTTCTAATTTACTTTTTAACGTACAGTTACTCGGGCTTTCTATTGTACCATGATTTCTGGACATCCTGTACATGTGCAAGTAGTATGAGTCAACGATTTATCGGATCAGCCATGAAATCTTCATGCTCAGTCTTCGCAGCACTGCCACTTGTGAAACATCGTATTAACGACCACGACGAGCGTGAGTAAAAGAAACAGACTATCAAATGAAGTTTCTTTGAGCTGGTACGCGATGTAAATCTCTCTTCTTCGTGCATTTTCGCCTATGCATTTCAGCTCCTTTGATGGATCACGGAAAAAATTGTCGGACCTGTTGTATAAAAGTACTGTGGCTACCTTTTTACCATTTTGCCTAGAAGCGATAATGTACCACCTCTTAGTTCCTTTTAGCGCAGGTGCAATTTTCCAGCGGTTCATAATGCCATCTCCTAACCGTTTCCTTTAAGAAACGCTTTTTACCAAGTAACTTATAATATAGTATCTTTTAAACATCTTTTCACGTGAAACTATTTTTCAATTAGTCATAATGATAGCCTTTACCGTCCTTCCCAGAGGGAAAATTTCTTTTCGAAATTTGTCGTAAGCGATGACCTCATAATAATTAACAGCGTTACCCATTATCATTTTTATTTATTTATTTATTTCTTTTTTTGCAAGTTTTTAACGAGTACGTAAACTCAAAAATAGATTCTCATGAATTCGGCAAAAATTCTTCGAAAATACGTAAATAGATCGTATAGCCTTCATCTTTTCGAAATATGTAGTGACCAGGAACAAACACGAACAGTGTGCGTCATTAGAATGTTCGAAAAACATTATCCCTGTGAGAACGATGCATATTCAGGTGCTAATAAACGCAAACAGCCGACACACGACTGTCGATAAGTTTCTCAAATAGATTCCACGTTGTTTCTAAAAACAGTCGTTCATCAGCAACGTAGCATAAATGTATAAATGTTGCGTGTTACGTGTACAGTTCGTGATAAATACAAATAATACAAATGTCATACATACAAATGTCAGGATCGTTTTTAATAAATTCACTTGAATGATGGAACTTGTTTATCCCGCGTGTAATATTATGAAAAATTTCAAGTCCCAATGTAATGATAATTAGCAGATTCCATTATACATTTTGTAGTCGCGGTATGGTGAGCGGATGGGGTAGGAACGTAGTTAAACGGTTGAATGGGATAGTAGCTCACCGAAAATGGTTCCCACGCTGTTGGCTATCGCTCCGGAAACGGCTCCATTCGTAAGGGCATCCAGGCAGGCGCTAAGAGCGCAGGCACACGCGCTCGTACCTATAAGGTACTCCAGTATCATGTTCCATCCAATAATGAATGCTATTAATTCGCCTACGGTCACGTAACTGTACATGTAAGCGCTGCCAGTTGTGTGAGGCACTCGTACTCCAAACTCGGCGTAACATGCTCCTGTAACATCAACACGAAACATCATGTTCGATTAAATAAAATCCAAAGGTGCTGTTGTTATTTCTTTGGCTAATTTTTCTTACTCCCACATTTCAGGATTATTCTTTTGATAACTGTATTATCACGTAAGCGTTTATTATATATTCGATAAAGCGCCTTTATGACATTCAACACTGAATCATCGATCGCGCACTTCTTTTTTTTGGTTTTTAGGTTATCTTCCGAGCTCCTCAATATTATTACTATTAATAATATTTTCAATAAAATAATAACTAATTGTTGAACCTGGGCCCATAACCTGCTGTTATTTCTGTATTTAGAGGTAGGATCACAAAAGCTATTATTTTATTCTTTGAACAAATCTATCACACCGTTCTGAACCGAAAAACCTTTATTGCACTTTCTTACATAGACTAGGGATAAAAAGCAAAAGAATATCTTAAACCTATCGATCAAATCTATCGATTGTATCTAGAACTATCTTCTAGTTACTATTTATTGTAACTAGCGTATCTGCATATAGATGGCGAGCGCGAACTCACGTTGTCATTTTCAGCAGGAGTAGATATTAGTTTGGATAAGTAACGTAGAATTCCAAAGGTTGCAATCTAACTTGGTTCATACATTTCTTAGTAAAATTCTTTATCTTTGGTGAAAGGAGGCTACCGTATAAAAAACTGACTGAACTTTGTGTGGCCAATCAAATGCATAGTCACACGATTTAGATTTCTGTCCACGTTAACACGATAGGGAATATGAGAAAAATTCTCGGAACTTTCTTTGATGTGATATAACAAAATTTGTAAAAAGCTGTTGACAAAATATTTGGAAAGCTTCTAAAAATATTTTTTATTACAATTAATTAATTTCTACATAGTATGAACAAAAAGTAGCCAGAATATTTTTCAATACAATATGAAAAATGTTGTGAAAATTCTTGCAAATTAAAAGCACCGCGCAAATTCCCAAACTTCATTCCTCTTTCTTTCTTTCTTTCTTTTTTCAACAATATCGAAAAATTTGCCTAACCTCAATTTCAACCAAATATAAAAAGTGTTCTGAAAATACTTATAAGTGAACCAACCAAGAAGTATGCATTTTCAATAGCTTCAAAAGTTTCGCACCGTATTGAAAATTCCTCTGAGAACATTTTCCAATGGAAAATATCACAAAAGCTCTCAAAGCCATTTCGACCTTTTTCATTAATATCAACAAGCTTTGTCAAGCTATTGTTTCAGCAAAATAGCAAAAAATTCCTGAAACGTCTGATTCGCGTTCGAAAAAAGAAAATCGATGGATAGTAGCCAGAGAAACATCAACAGAATAATGAGGCAGAGGAGGCGATTAACGATATGACATGATAAATTAGCAGTCGGCACCGGCGTACATCACAGTTATCGACGTTTTAATCCGTTGGTTGATTCGATCGGACAACCAGCCACGTTCTGATGTAACAGCTGATTAAAGCTTCACGCGTTTAAAGGCCGCTAATTGATGCGCGAGTACGACCTGCAATGATTTAAATTAATTAGCCTCACGGCGTCAATTTCCTTCCTGATTTTTCACTTTCTTTTTTTTTTCTTTTTTTTTTTTTATTTCATTGGCCGTGACACGTACCTCGCTTGAATAAATATTAATATATTCGATTCGCGTTTCATCGCCGATAATTTCGACGTATGGCGGCGGATAATTTTCAGACATGATAATTAAGCACGCTTACAACGTGTTTGTTTAATTCGTTTATTTATGAAACTATCGTATTTCGCGACGATATCAACGTGCAATTTTCGTGGTATTTTAGATATACGCTATCGGGACAGACGTAGGAGCTTCGGTCTGGAAACTGGCTTTTAACTCGGCAAATATCGAACAAAATAACGCTATGATAGCAAGAATAACGAATGAATAATTAGCTTGTGTTTTTGTTTAACTTGTGAGAAATTTATGGAAGCAAAAATATTTTCCGTATAAAATTATGTTAGTATTCTCTTCGATATAAGAAGGAAACATATCGTATGTTTTCTTTAAATTCAAAAATCTTCTCTAAATATTCTCTTTAATGCAAAAAAAATATGCTGTACCTTTAGAAAACAAGATACAATATATTTTACCTCGAGGAGGATGCTAACATATTTTAGAAAGAATATTATATATTCTATATAATATATAATATTTTATAATATAACATATTTTACATAGAAAGTATCTTAACATTCCCAAGTTGGAAATAAAAATTTATTAATACAATGCCTTGTGTATTGTCACGTATTTTATCAATCAATATATTTTATATACAACGTATTTCCATTAATTGAACATATTTCATATTTTTATTTTCACAAATTGAAAATGAAAATATGCAGCACCACGTATTTCCTTTACGTCAACAAGAATATATTTCATACAGAAGATATTTCTATTTTAAAGATAATATACAATGTATTGTACATGTCTTTTTATAATACATTATTATTGTATATCATAGAGAGCTGAGAGACAAACGCCACGTAGCAATCCACGTACAGTTATGGGATTCACGCGTCTGGTTATAGGAAAGCAAGGCTGATGTGCAGCCCGTAAATCTAATCCGACATTCTTTTCCACTCGCCTCGAGCCATAGCAGCTGTCCTGCCGTATATGTGTCAGCAAACAGAGATGTATGGAAGCACGTGCACCATGGTGATCATGGACTATATTCGTGACCGGTGGCCTGATATAGGGAAAATAGGAAAACGGGTTTTTCCAACGGCAAGGGAAGGTTTGATGATATAAGTTAGATGGGAAAATGGATAATACAATTATAGTATACCACGTGTCGTGTAACTGTAGTTTTGTGAAAATAGTTTTGCAACGAAAGTGGTAAAAGATTTTATCAGATAAAATGAAATTGCTTATTGCTTAATATCGTAGAGGTTTCAAGGTCAGTACACTTTTTTATGGTATGGCATCAAAGTGGAAAATAAGTTTAAAAGCTGTGTGAAGTTTGATTTTGCAAAATTTATGGAGCTATGCTACAACGTTGACATTTTCGAATGTTTGTTCAATTAGTCCATTTTCACGCTCGTTCATTTTGATACATTTTTATGGAAATTTTGTTTCAATCCATTAGGAAGACTCAAAGAGAATAATTCAAATGAAATAATTAAAAAACAGGATTTTAGTTGATTCTGCTTTATACTGTAAAGAAGCAACGATTGCTATAACTAGTTAGACAATTGTTAAAGAGTATCCCATGATATACACCGGTCGGACAAAGGAAAGTATAGCCAGGCTCTATATCTGTCTAGACAGCCTATAAGTAGAAGCAGACTGTACATTGTCAGACACTTGTAAGTCTTTTAAGATGTGACATGATAACACGATTTGTAAGTAGAATATAAGCTATATCCCGAGTATAGCAAGTAAAATAAAATTATACGTGGCATTCTGTTTTTAAGGAGAATAACTTTACGTATAATCAGACTTTGGAATAAAATTGCGGTAAGCAGAATATTATACAAACTTGTATTTTTCATTAACTTAACACGTGTGCTTTAATTGCAATTATTTCTATTTAAAATTCGTTTCAACATTTTGATAAGTACAACACAGTGTTCCAAGTAGAATATCACCAATTGTGATCAGATTGTGATCAGACGGGCAAGTGAAACAAGATGTTAAGGAGAGTAACTTCACATATAGACAGACCATAAAATACAGTTATACTAAACAGGGCAATGGAAGAATTTATTTTTATTATCTTCGTGTATGTTGTACGTGTAAAGATATACTTCATGTATTGTACATTAGAGAAATTGTTTCTGGCATGTACGTCGACTAAATTCTATTTTACGAATTCTCTAAGCGGAATACAGCGTTCCAAGTAGAATATAATCGACTTTAACCGGACAGAAGCAAGTAGAACAGAATTATACATAACAGCTAAGTTCTAAGGAGAGTAACTACGTACATGGTCAGACTTCGAAGTAAAATTCCCCTAAGGAAGACAATATAACGATTTATCTTTTAATTATCTTCGCGTATATTATAGTCGCGCATCCAAAAAATGTTGTCTAATAGCGTCATCGATTATAATTCACTTAATCATTTAAAATGAGCATTCCTGTGAATGTTCTACGAATGCTTGAAAACGACATCGATTGTTCTCGTCACAGAAAGAATGAGCAATGAGAAAGAATGTTTTTATGGCGTATGCTTGCAAATGTTATGATTAATTCTAAACGACAAAAAGGAAACGACGATACGCGATTTCTCGACTATTTATACGATAGGGGTCATCTGTACATGCGTAAAGATAATTTCATTCGTTTCATTTCTTTATAAAGATTTGATAAACAGGCTTCTAAACGCGTTAAATCATCTGATATCGATTTTTAGAAAAATTATACATTAGAAATGATATGCATTTGTTGATCTTTGTCCCGAATCCTCGTTCAAACGAGGATAATTTCATTAGAGTGGGGAGCGATCGAGCATTCATTCGTCTGATGTAAACGCGCCCTAAGGCAACGATGAACCGCGTGTACGACCGGCGGGAGCCACTTTAAAATCTTTTCAAGTGGAAACAGAATTGGATCACGTGATGTTTTACCGCCTTGGACCGCTCTCGACGGTTTCCGCCACACAAACACCGTAAATCTAATCCGACCGCGTATCTAGCCGACGATAAATACGGTCGAGAATTCTCGCCGGCAGCGATGGTAAAACAACGCTTCCCATGAAGACATACTGCTCCCACAGCTGCGTATACTATACTTTTCCCAAACGTTTCTTTAACACACAAGAGGGTTAAAACATCCTTCATCTCGAGGGAAAAACACATAATCCTTGGACTTGTTATTACAGGCTGATATTTATCTTACAATATTTCATTTTATTTTCAATATTTTGTTTCTGGATGTGGGCTACATTTTTCAGTATTTACAGAAAATTTGCAAGATACTTTTGCCATTGGTGGAAGCAAGAGAGATCGTCCATATTTTGAAATATTAAGAAAAAATGAGCGAGATTAATAACAAATTAAAAATAACTGGTTTTGTCGAAATACTGATTGGTGGAATTGTACCTTCTTGCAATTTATGGTTTCATATTCGTTTTCTTTTCTTTTTGATGTTTAAGTTTCTGGCTTCTTCTATATCGCATAAATTTTGCTAATTCTTGTAAGAGCTAACTTACCGGAAAAGATGGAAGCAATGGCCGCGATTATGAAGGAGATGACGACGCCTGGCCCAGCGACGCTGCGCGCCACCATCCCCGCGACTAGGTACATCCCTGTCCCAACGCAGGAGCCAACCCCCAAGGACGTCAGGTCCAGAGTCGTCAGGCACTTCTGTAGCATAGAAACTTTCGTTTAACAGTCTGTTTTATAATCTGTCTGTTTTATAATATTATCTTCAATATTTAATGCAATATTATATATACATATAATATTCAGTAATATATTTAGTCCTCTGAAGTAAAGAATTATGTCATTGGCATTAGAAAATTGTCTGTCGAATTTCTTAAAAAAAGAGAAACATGTACTGATAGATATCCAAGAATTTTTTCACCAAATTCTAGTTACTGCAAGAAACTCCAAAATGTAAAGAAACTATTTTCTTCCACTGTTTTCAACATAAGAAAAATAAACTCTAGAAAATATCTAGAGGATTTTTACAAGTCTTCTCACCATATCTGGTGATAAAAAAAAACAAAATTCACTAAATAATTTCAAACAATCCCAACTCGTGAAGAGAGTAATCTCTTTCCCAATTTTTCAGATAAAAAAAAATCAAGTAACAGACACAAACTTCCACTGAAAAGAAAATAACTAAATTGAGAGAAACAATTTCGGAATGTCCTAATATATAAAGACATTAATATGTTCCCCTATTTTACCAGACAAGAAAGATGATGTGTAGGAGCGAAGACATGACATACTGCGAAAAGAAATTAATTCCCCATGGTCTATCATCGCGATGATTGATCACCTAGCCAGAACAGGAGATCTGAAGTAGCGTAGGAGTCGAGCGCAAGGGCTTGTAAAATCCTGTTAAAAATAGCTAGGGATCGATACGTGCAGGTGGATAACACGTACACAGATGCTTCTTCCTCTCAAGAATCCAGAATCTTAATGTCAGTCGGCTTGTCGTCGAAAGAAACATGGAGATTGCTCCCCGGTACAAAAAGGAGAGTTAAATTTGTTCCACGACTCTATTTCACCTTGTCTATTATCGGAACGTACCTACCTACGCGAACCAACATCCATTCGATGAGATAAATAAAGTTTCTGATTCGCTGGAGGATCGTATCAAACCGTGCAAGTGGGAAATCTTTCAGAAAGAATCGTATTTCTAGGGAAAATAAAAAGTCCCTATGAGACAAATTGGCACTTTGTATCTTTCTACTAATATTTGGTAAAATCTTTTGCAAAGCTATTAAAATATTCGGTTAGAATTTTAAAGAGCAATTAGGATTATTTTATGGAAAAAAAATCGTAGAATAAATTAATATTAGTTCTGTACATGTTTCCTTTTTAAATTTTTCGTATATTTCTGAGGGCTAAGATAATTGAAGTTACTGAAAAATTAGGATCGTTGTTTACAATATCAAAAGTTCAAGAATTGAGCCCGTTTTCAGTTGGATTGTTTGAGGTTATGTTTGAAAAAGTTCAAAAGAGAACGAAGACCCAATATGAGAAGATACTTGCCTGTAATTTCTGCTTGGAATCGGTCGGATGCAGTGGCTCCGGTCCAGTTTTCCTCTGGTCACCCTGAAGACTGTCTACATTCTTCGTTCGTATAAATTTCCCGAAGAGCTCCAGGCCCTTTTCTCGGTTCATCAATTCGAGCTTCATTTTTCCTGCAACCAAATGCCATCAAAATATTTAACAAATAACGAACAGGATCATCTTTCTCTTGAAATTTGAAAATGAAAAGAAATGTTAAGGTTAATAGTTGAAATCTCTCGACAAAATTTTAAATCAACCTCACAAAATTCTAGTCTAATTGAAATTTGGCTGACTCATATTTCACGATGTCAACTTTTCTTTCTACCAGGGACACTTTAATGGCAACATTCATCATTCCGAAACTCCCTATTCTACGTCTAATTAACAAACATCTGCACTTCGGTGTCCCTCTTTTACTTTCTATTTTACAAAATTAAATTTATTCACGTTTATTCAAGTTTAGAAACATTTCCCAGTTTTAGCTATTTGACTCGAGATTTTTTACTTGAAAATTTTAGTTTCTCACTATCTCGAGAAATCACTGCACTTTTTATTGTTTCATTAAGAGAAGGCCAATTTTTTAAAATATTTCCTTATTTCGTAAAGAAAAATTGAGGTCTAGTATACAAAACTGAGAGAAGTCAACAGAACAATAGGGAGGTCAAATTTAAGGAAAAAAAATCCCTAGAATCGAATAATTGGATACGAATGAAAATTTGACATGAAGATTGGCGGATGAGTTCGATAGTGTTCCTCATAGATTTTCGAAAGGTTAGGAAGTCGCACAGGCGAATTATCGATTTATTATCCAGCGACGTCTGACGTCGTCTGCGCAGCGTGCGTCTTTTGTCCTTCCACACGATATCCCTGGAAAGAAAGAACCACGCGAAAGAAGAAAATTACGTCCCGCGACCTCATCACTCTTAGTCACTTGCTAGGAACCATATTGCCCCGGGGAAACCACAGCCAAACAGAAAACCACCTATCCAACACGCGACCAGGACATTCTAGCGTATCAACATTTATTTCTAGCAACTTTTCTCCACATAGATGCCATTTTCAAACGTTTATCTCAATTTTGTACGAAACCAAAAATTCATTTCTTAAAACTACGACGACATTGTCTATGGGAGTAATAAAATAAAAAATAGACGAAACAGATAGACAAATATCGAAATATTTTCTAAGTAATTGTTCAAAATCAGAACTTTAATTGAAGAAATACCGTGTGCAACGAAGAAGTTAATTAAAAATGATAAAAGAAGAGAGAATATTGAGATATTTCGAAAGTAAAAGTTAAATAAAGAATTTTTAGAACAGACTGTTCCATTTAGAGAGGTGCTATTTTCAAGAAGAAAAAGACAGTAGACTGAAAATAGAGTGAAAGACGCCAGCGTAGTTCCAGAGAGTAACATGGACGCAATAGAGAAAAGAAGGATTGTGCAAGGGTGTAAACAGGAAGGATAATCGTTCAGGAAAAAAAAGGTGCACTCAGTGAAAGGCACTCGCAGATAAATTATTCAAGGCACGTTCCGAAAGTGGCGTCTATGAAAATGTCCCTTGCGTTCAGCGATGCTAATGGAATTCCTGAACGTTGTCCGATCGCTCACAGACCCATTCTACTGCATCCAAATCCTGCCCATTTTAAATCAACTGTTACATTTTAAGCTCTCTGACATCTTTCAATTCGAATACTGCCTTAATCCATACAGCTGAATATTTGACAATAAATGATTTATTTGTATATTAAAATGGTATCCAAATATACGAGAGAATCCAGAAATTTATTTCAAATAATTGGACCATGGTAGCCACAGCTATAAGTTAGGTTTGAATTAGGTTAGATTATATCTAAATTATATTTGAGTAAAAGCAAAATTTCATTTAAAATAATTGGATCGTGGTGACCACGCCTATAAAGTAAAGTTAAGGTTATATTTATACTATATTTGGGTAAACTTGAGAATAATTTAGGTTTATTTAGGTTAAGTTGAACGAAATTTGGGAAAAGCTAGGTTAGGATTGAATTAGATCTGGGTCAATTTTCAGTTACATAGGAATTAAGTTTGAGTTAAATCGCATCAAGTTTAAGTTGGCAATTTACTTTTCAAGTATCAAAACTGTTTTGAAATTTCTCCGTCGAGCAAGTTTTTATGGCGGTCGTTTCTGGTGCGTTTCCACCGCGGAGGTAGGATACACGCGAAATGAAAATGCCAATTAAAGGCGAGATGGCGGCACGATAGAATAGCGGATGAAAGTTTCGCAATTTCACGGATGACGTTCGGGCATGCACACGAGCGTGCAAGAAATAATCGCGAGCTTTCAACTACCCCCGCGCAATGGGGGCGGGACGTGATTTTTCCGGTTACTTGGTAACGAGCCACAAAAGTGGTTCGTCGGTATGCGACGCGGCATTTCCCGTCATAACGGACACGTACGCGGTTTCGTACAGTTCCGACCAGTTTTTCAAAAGCTTTACGCGATTTTTCTTTCATAAAACTTCTACCTAACCTCTCTCTGTCCATTTTACATTTTTATTTCGCTTCAATGAAGCTTATGACTGAGTGTGTTTCGTTTACATGTAAATGCCCACTCAAAAATAGAAAATGGCGTCCAAAAACAATTGTTCTTGAAATTTTTATACGAAAAGATAGTTTAAAGGTTAGGGAAGAAATCAAAACGAATTCTCGTGAGGATAAAATATGTCGATTATTACTTGTGAACGATTCCTAACCTCTAAAACAATATTTTGTATTGATATTTAATCTTCTAAATAATTTCTAAAATGTTCATGCTTATAGTTCCAGTAAGAAGAGGCCTGTAGAGGCTTATAGAGAGATTAGGAAACATCATAGACGAGAATAAACAAGGAATAAGGATTCTTGTGAGAACAGAATATATATAATTTTTAAGGCTCATTGGTTAATCGTTATTCGTAAACGATTTCTAACCTCTAAAGTAATACTTTATACCGAAATTTTACTTTCAATATCAAAAATGCTCATTCTCATATCTTCCAAAAGGAAGATGCACATTATAGATTAGGAAATTTTTGTGAATAATAGTGGAATGTCTCTGAGGTGACATTTCAACGACGCAATCTAAGTCCCGGATGTCGAGTCTTTCTGATGCGTGCAGTGCATGTTATCTCTTCCATCTGCGCTGTCTCTTTGAGTCTGAAATTCCAAACTGCAGTATATTGTTGTTAATTGTATCACTATCCATATCGTTCAACTCTCTGGGTTAGATAGCCTTCTGACGTCAAACTACCAAGCGTATACCTTGCCGCAATTTATCAAGCTTTATTAATCCTAGTATGGATCATAGCTGACCACAACAATTTTATTTGATATTTCATATTTAACGTGATGAAGGCCATTAGTGGTTATTCTCGTGCACGATATAAATTAAAATTAGGTAACCAAGTACCAAGTAAATTAAAATTAAGTAACAACGTAAAGCAACCTAAACTGTAATCTAACCCAAATTTCACCCAAATCCAATTCAACTGTAACCTAACCTTCCCAAAATTTAACCTCACATTTAACTCGATAAAAACCATAGTGGCGTAAAGTGTATAATACAAATTAAAATTAAGAACGTTATAGAGAAATTGCAATTTCAATATTTAGAGAAGAAAATTTTGGCAAGTAGTTTCGAAGATCATTAGGTAGAAAACTTATTCAGAGGTATCTTGATGCCATGCAAATTTTATTTTCGTACCACTATGAATTTTGTGCACCTCCAAAATTACGAATCCCACCTTCTATCTCATGTACACTCTCGTAAAACACACTTTAGAGGAACTATTTTAAGAGTTAACTCAGTATCTGTAAAGGGTTCCATCCTCCTTTGTGGAACGAACTTCGAAACGTTCAAAATAGATTACGAGGTTCCTTTAAATATTTTTGTCGTGAACACCTATTATCTGGCACTAACTGATTTGCCCCGGATAATTCGCTCCTGTTGAACGATTTCAAACATGGCGTCAGACAGCACATTAAGCACCCCAGTGAAAAGTTTGAAAGAGGTTAACTTGGAAGTACCACGATCAAACAAGTTCTCCAAGCTTTCGACGAAAATCTAATTTAGCGCATATTCTCGGAGGAAACTCGCTCGCAATTAATGAGAAGCTGGCTTAGGTGTGTGCAGCATGAAGAAGCAATAGAAAAATTTCATTCCATATTTTCGATATATTTTTTCACGTAGTATCGCCTCCTTGGCTATTTTCATAGCAACAAATGTGTCGAATGATGCAAGACTAATGCCAAACTCGCCATAAAGTCGTTTAAAGTTCCATTTTGGAACTTTTAATGATTCAAAAGGAGGCTCGTCCAAAGCCATTCATTTCGAAAGGCATGGAAGCGAGAATTCTACCCTTTTACCAAACTTTGATGGTGGATTCGTGCACCGAGGAAATTTATGAAGCGCGATTCATTTGTTTATTTATGGCTGACGGTGCATCCGCAACGGGCGATAAACGGGGCCGCCGGCTACTAAACTGCCTTCTGCATGAAGAAGCGCGATACGACCTAACCTAGACGTTCGCCAAGAGCTTGCCAAGGTGAAACGCACCTATTTTTTTGCTCCAAAAAGGTGTAAATATCTTTTGAAGATTTGTGAGACTTTCGGTGGATGTACTCGCAACAAATTTGCAGAGAAAATAGTCGTAATATTAGAAAAAAATTTGATTAATAAGATTGATATCAGTTAAAAAGCAAAGTTAATAACATATAAATTAGGTTAGTTTAGTTTTAACCTAAAGATTACATCAGAATATCAACTTCGTTGAAGAAGGGTACTTATGAAAGAAACCAACTAAGGTGCTACCGGATGAATATGATAGATGAAAAACTTCCAAGTTCTCACATTAATTCCTAACGAGGTTCTAAGTTCTTTCGAGCGAGAACAGGTGTCTCCCCAAGAAAACCTTCTGCGAAATTTTCAGAAAATTGCATTCTCCTCTATTCTACTCTTTTTCCGCTCGTTTTTAATTCGTAATTAAGGGAGAATCGCGATGGTTAATCAGAAATAAGCTGCTCAACCTAGCTTCGTTCACCACTTCCAGTTCTTTAACGAGAAAACCTAACCTACAATAACCTCCAAAATTTTGTAACATTCACAGTTTGCATAAAATCACCTTCATACTTCGAATTATACAGAGTATCCTAAAAATTGTGATCCAATTGAAAAAAGTATGCTTCTTTTGAACAAATATGATCAAATCATAGAAAAAAATTTGGGGAGACTAAATTTCCTATCTTGTTTAACTGAAAACTATATCTTTATGTGCAATACCTTCAGTTTTCAACTTAATTTTGTTTTATTTTGTCATACATTGCCACCCACTTCCTATTTGTACCATAATTTTTGAAATACCTTGTATAATGAGGAAAACAAGGTTAGGTTACAGTCTTTCACGGCTCAAAATATCGCAGTTCAGCCTGTTACACGCTTGACAGTATTATGTTTAACACCATTTCGTCGAACAGGCTCTCGAGAAAGAGCCGAGTCCAAAAGAAACAAAATTATGACGTTTCGTGAACATTGTAGTTCCGCATTGTGAACCATGCGCGTGTGTAACAATGTGAATTATGAATGTTAGGTTAACCCTAACCTCAAACGATAATTGTTTAGCAAACAACTAGAAGCAAGAACGACTAAGACCGTGAACAAGGTAGAAGAAACGCCGAAGGTAATAAGCAGCGAAGCAATTAGAAGAAGTAATGCGGTCGTAAAAGAAGGAAAACGAGAGAAAATGGGAAAACAAAAACAAAAGGCGAAATACGCGAGGTTATAATTGGACAGCCAGGTAGACGTCAACTCTGTCTGCCGCCAGAAATGTGTGCTCCAGTTTCACCGTTAATTATATCATCGTTCCAGACGTGTTCCATGCCAGACAGTAGAATTATCGTATGGAAGAGCCGAGATGCGTAAACGCAACGCGAAATCGCAGCACAGATGATGCCTCAGACGCTCCTTAGTCATGAACCAATTTGTGAAGGTTAGTTTGAACATGATCTATCCGTGAAGTAACGAAACTTTCAATATATTTATAGGAGTGAGATTTCTATTCAAAGTGAAAAATAAATTCTTTTTAGCGGCTCTCTAGAAACTTTATTTAAGGAGAGGTGTGAATTTGAAGCTATCAAATTAAAATTCTGTTACTACCGATACGCATAAATAAAACTTAACGGGGTCAGAGACCCTATGGTGTTAACTTTGCTGCCGCCATTGCCACAGATAAATCACGTGACAGATTGAGAACAGCCGGCGAATGAAATCTCGTTCGATGGATACTCGTTTACGCTTCGTTGCACCCATCCATTGATTTACTCACCGTATTTTAAGGCATGAAAATGGACATAGATGACCCGTGGATATTTTTACAGTCCGCTGAAAGTGGTAACTGGTTCCTGTCAAATAGAACCTGGTGTGATTGATCGAATCCCTTTGTCGATGTATCTACGCTATTTTTTCGTCGTATTAACCATTTATCTGGTATTTTTCTACTTGCTCCAGAAAATAAATTTTCCTCCTCCTTCTTTTTTTCATTTTTATGTAAGAAAAAAGATCTGTAAATGTCATCGAATTACAATTTCAATGCATCAATGCGTGCCATGAATAAAATTCCCTAGTCAGAAGTCAGTAGATCAGACGATAGAAGTGCTGACAATACCATAAGGCGTTTCCTTGAGAAATCGAACCGTGAAATGACCTAGTGGCACCGATGCCGGGCCAATGATGTAGAGAAACTGCTCGAGGACAATTAACTCAGCAGAACCTGAACGTTTCTTTGAGGAAAGTGCTTCGCTACTGGTCGGCCAATCACGGCCTCCATCTTCCAGTACAACCGGGACAAAGGAATTCCCTATTCGGGTCTCTTTTTCGCAGTATCCATAACCCAAAGCAATACTGATTGTTATTACACTTTCCATTCTATTAATTTGAAATACGTCCATGGCATATTACAAATGGGGAGACACAATGGAACAGAATTTTTAAAAAATCGTTTTTCTTATTGATAATCCTGGAAATATGAGGCTCTCTTCACATCTGGGCAATTTCTTTAATTTTTCTCATTTTCTAAAGTTCGAATAATTAGCAATTTTCCTCTTAACTCGTAATAATGCAACAGTGTACAAATTTTTAGCTGAATAAGTAAATTACATTATGGAATGAAAGTAATTATTAATGGGTTGGCTATATACTTTTCATTTATGTATCAAATCAATTTTGATTTTAAATGAATTATCAATGCTAAATAATTTTGATTTTTATATCAAATCAGTTTCTATACATTTTTCGCAAAAGAATATCAAGAGTCCTTGATGGATAGTGACCTTGAAAAAAATTCTGCTTTCCAAGTATAATTTTTTTTTCTTTTTTACAGTGTGCAAAGACCTATACAGGTCAGGATATTTTTGGAAATATCTGAAAGGAAACAGAGAACGTTTGCCAATTCCATGGATAGACGCCTTTGAGACCCTCTCGCATGTCGTGACTCGTTAAGCTGATCAACGATCGCAATTTCAAATCAGTCCTTTAATCTACCGACTGCTATTGGTTATCCATTACGCGTTTAACGAGGTCGCCGCTGCAAGAAACGATATTGCACCGGTATGGATTTATTTACAGCACGTCCTGACCAGCATCCCGCACTTCTTCATCCGCATCCCCTTGAATATCCAATAGAAAAGCGCGATATCCGTTTTTTCCCTATCTTTCTTTTTTATTCAAGGCATTTTTCATAATTCTCTTTAAAACATGCATCCACACGAAGCGGGTAATTTAAGATCGCAGTCAAAATCATAGAATATCATTCTTTCTGTCAGAACTAGTTGAAAAATGTCATAAAATGCGAAAAAGAAAAAATTAAAAAAATATCGTAACCTTGTCCAACTATGGAAAATGTTTTAGCTGATAGAACAACATCTCAATGTTTACCATATGAACGTTACCATATGAAACTCAATGTTTGAACCGATCATTTTATCATAAATATTCGTTAAATCGAATAGAAATAAAAGGGGATAAAATTAGAAAGCTTTTATATCTGTCTAGACATGCTATAAGTAGAATTAAACTGTATATAGTCAGACACGCAATGGTCTGGCAAAATTTGACACAATGACAAGATTTCTAAGTAGAATATAAGCTATGGTCAGATTATAACAAATAGAAGAGAAATATACATACAATACATATTGTATTGTATATTGTATTGTACTATTATATAATAGTAACATTCAGTTTTTAAGAAAAATAACTGTATGGTCAGACTTTACAATAAATTTGCTGTAAGCAGAATATTGTAATAATCTGTATTTTTAGTTAACTTCAAGCATATTTTAATTATAATTATATCTGGGGGAAAATTCATTTTAAGATTTTTATAGAATATGTACAGACCATAAAATAAGATTAGTAAACAGGATAATGGAACAATTTATTTTTTTATCTTTGTGAGTATCGTACATGTAAAAATATACTTGGTGTATATCTTTTATACTTCATGTGTTGTATGTTACAAAAATTGTTTGTGACACAATCATCGGCTAAAATCTATCTCACGAATTTTACAGGCAGAATATAGCGTTCCAAGAATGTAATCGACTGTAGTCAGACACAGGCAAGTAGAACGGAATTATACATAGTAGGCAACTTTTAAGGAGAGTAACTTCGTACATGGTCAGACGTTAAAATAAAATTGCACTGAGCAAGGCAATGCAACGACTTCTTTTTATTATCTTCGTGTACATTATAGTTATATACTTTGAAAATTGTTTCTAAGAGCATCGTAGACTACAATTCACTTAATGCTTTTTTTAAAGCAACAAAGTACCGCGAGCACTCCCGGTGCGAATCATTTAAAAATTTTTCCAAGTGAAGATGAAATTGGATCACGTGATGTTTCACGGTTTCGAACGGTTCTCCACCATTTGCGCTGCTTTAATTATATTTACAGCATATGCCGTTATTAATAGGAGCAATTTTTGACAAAACGACTTAAAATTAAAAATAGCATAAAAGCAGAATGTTTAGCTAAACATTATTGACATTTCTAATGAAAAAGAACATGTGTAATTCCATAAGTTTAATAACTATATTTCAATAATGATAACAAATATATCAAACAATATATTAAAAATTGGAATTTTTTCGGAAAGTCTTATGAGCGTTAGTATACACGCGATGCATCTAGACGTTTCCCGCAGCGTTTTTCCAAAGCCCAACTCGATTTCCTGTCGCGAAACATTAATAATTCGCCGCTGGACTCCTAAGAAAATTCATTACAACTTATTTACCCTAATTTCAATCACGATAATCAATACCCTGCATGCTTCTATGCTTTCACGTGCAATAATTTTCGAAGGGAATCACGAGAAAAGTGCGAACCGTTGTTCATCTGGAAACCACTGGTGAAGACAAAATGGATTCGAATGGAAGAAATAGATGAAAATAGGTTAAAGGTTCAAAATGGAATGGTTGGCTCAGTGGGTAACATGGTTGGCCACCACGCGGTTGAACAAGGTTCGGATCCCTAATACTAAGAAAATTTATTTTCCACGATTTTTAGACGCCATATAGTTGAGGAAACTGATTAGGGGAAAACAGGGGAAAAATGTGGCGACAAATTTACGGAAAATGGGAGGAAATGATGGTGGTTTTCCTAGAAAACGGAGCGGAAAATAGTCTTCAAAACTCTGGGGTAAGGAAACAATTTTGATGGAAATTAGAAGAAAAAAGGAAATAGATCGCGTGAAAAAGGAAGAAAATAAATATTCGAAAAGAAAAATGGATATATAAATATATATCGAGTATCAGAAGAAAATATTTTAAGAATAAGGAAAATATAGAGATAAAGAGGATAATGAAAATGTGGGAAAGGTAATAAATAAAACATAAAGTAAAAGCAAAGGGCATGAAAGGGCACACGGACGAAGAGAAAAATCCGACCCACAAAAAATATTAATTTTCCAAAAACAAACTAGATATAATCAACACTGTTCGAAGCTCCCGTAAAATATGAAATTTCGAAATTCATAGAAAATATATCAGTTAAGAGAGGAAGAGAGAACGAAACATAAATAAAAAGTAAACAGTAAGATGAAAAATTCCAAGAAAAAATGTTATCTTGACATTTCTAAAATAAGATAACACTAGAGGATGAGTGTAAAGACAAAGAAAAACTTGAACGCGTGAAAAAGTAGGTCTGCGATAAACGAAAGCGGAGTAAGGAGAAGAAAGGATGGGAAGGGGTGGGATTTCATTCAATTAAATCGAATGGAGAGAGGAAGGCGAAGAGGGCGAAAGCATCCCACAGTTCGTTCTCGTGTCAGGAACAGCAGAAAACGAAGGCACACTTGCCCGTGAATTTATTTCCCCTATGAAGATAGCTAGCAGGCCGGTTCTTGGCTATCATCCAACTTCTCTAGGGTCGACCTTCGCACCGAGAACGATCTGAACCCACGGACGCATCTATCGGGGGCGTAACCCAACTTCTCCAATCGCCTATTTCATCCCTCGTGCATTATTTCTCGACTTTGAAGTTCACGGAGATAATCCTGTATCGGAGTGCCTTACATTTCTCTACTTTTACCAATTACATAAATAACTTAAGCAAAATTTCGCTTGATAGACGTAGTCATACAGAGACTCGTCAATGTATCTCAAACATTCATCACAGTCATACAAACACAATTGTATGTGTATATATACATATTGTGCATCTTATATAAAACATTTTAAAACCTTATTAACACTATGACGAGAGAAACAGTTGGAAACTAACCTGAAAATATATCGTATGTAGAAATTACAGTACATTTACTGCAAACATATATTCAGTATAGGGTATAGTATAGAACATAGATACTTCTAAAATGATTAAATATCGAGACTCTCATTAATACAATGATTAATAATTGATTCTTGAAATATTTTTTTGATTCCTGTGAAATACATAGTTGCACTAAATATCTTATACTTCTTATGTGCATTTTCCAATTTGTTTCAAGCTTATCCAATTATGATGGTAGAATCTCGTAATAAGATTAATGAAATTTTTATGTATTTCGTATAGCACACATAATATATTCGTAAAATATTGATAAAAGTGGCCACAAGCGTTCGAATACTTTTATGGGCGATTCTACTTCCATGAAATTTCGATTTCAGACACGAAGATAATTTGGAGATCGTTCGAAAGTCGTATAGATAGTCGTAATTCAACGTCAAGGAGTCCGGAGCATCCGGTTTCAACCTGGCCTTTCCGGGTCAAACACTCGCACAGAAATCTTTTTACTTCTGACACGAAAACGCGTACGACCGTGAAACACCGCATAAATTTATCAAAAATGGAACAGAAACTTCCGACTTGAAAGTTGAGAACTTTTGCAGTTGGCAAACTCGAGAACCAAGTAAAAGAAAAGATTTACATCCGTGAGATTCCTGTCTGATGTTTATAGCGTGTTATGAAATGATTTGTTTATTCAAAATATTATAATTTTGGATTTAGATTAATTAATGTATAGAATTATATTCACATGCTTTTAGTTTAAGAAATGATTAGACTAGACGATTATGCAAATTCATGTGTTTATGAATAAAATCAAAGGTACAAAAATTAAACAAAAATTTGTTTCACACATATATTTGTACAAACAAATTATCTATTGCTTTCTTGTTCTCTCTAATTGTACGTAATTTTTTCAAAACGCGTAAAAGACGCAACAGTTGCATTGGTCGTTCAAGCCTTCAAAAATTCAGAAAATATTCCGAGGTACGTATCAATGCCTCTGTTACGTTATGCAATTGTTATATAAAGCAAAATATTTGAAACCTTTCTCAGCAAGAATAAAACGCGTAGAAAGAAATACAAAGTGATAAAATTTCGCTCCATTCGCTTAAGAAAAGTGAATTGAGAATATGAAATAGTTTCACAATTGTTCCTGATATTTTTAAAAACAAGAGAGAAATCTTAGACAATTATGAATAATCAAATAAAATATATTTCGATACCGTGTATTACAATAATAGAATTGAATATTTTTGCGTCAAGGACCACGGTCTAATTTCGTCGCACGGCCCTCTTTTGACCTGGTTTTCATACGGTTTCGGCGCACCTGATCCAACGAGGATATGCCCCGCCTTTGAGCGACGAGAATTCGATATATCAGTCCGTTTCTACATTCTGATCTAACTGTCAAATGGACTTTCTGAATGCATCAGCAATTTCATATCAGCAATACAAAACATTGTATCAACCTAACCTATCACACTCCACTTATTAACAGAAATCAAGACAACCATAAGAAATATATACAGGCTCATAGAAGTATTCAGACACTCGTAGACAAGTTTTATGAACATATTATGCAACAATTTATGCATATAAACCTAAGCATTAATTTTTATTTCGGTTTACTTTACAAGTAATGATAAAGATCATCAGTACTCCTTACCATGTAAAAAGTACCAAATAAAATTGAAAATTCTAAAATTTAATAACCTAACCTCAAACTATTGCATCGAAATTCATGAATGACTCGATGAGACCAGAATAGAAATTACTCTTGCCTTAAACTAATCTAATAATTTTCTCTTGCTGTATTTTAAATGAACAATTCCAAGACGAACTCAATTATGATTCCTCTTCTGAAATCTACTACTGCTAACCTATCTATTATCCACCGTTTCCTCGCTATGTTTTAAATGAACAATTCCAAGACGCAGTTCATTATTATTTCTCCTCTGGAACCTAGTACTATTAACAATTAACATACTATCTACCATTTCCTCGCTATATTTTAAACAAACAATTTCAAAATAAACTTCATTATACTTCCTCCACCGGGACCTAGTGTACTGCTATGAGAACCCCATTATTACTAAACTACTACTACTAGTACTATTAAATGAATCTCTCGTACTACTAAACTACTATGTACCATTTTCCCGCTATAGTTTAAACGAACAATTTCTAAGACGCGCTCCATTATAATTCCTCCAGGGGGTTTATAATAGAGGATCTGGAACTTTGAGCGATTAAAAACAATTACAATGTGACACACGAAACACCAGCATCTAATGAACTGGAAGATACCAACAACAAATAACAGCATACGTTGCCCGCGCAATAATTACAGTCGTCACATTTCTTTCAACCCTGCAAGGGCTGACGTTTTAACGGACAGGCAGTTGTGTACACGACAGGATGCGCCAGGTAAAATGGTGTCTTTGCAGAACTGCAATTACGTTCGCTCGTGTTTCACCGTGACAGCGTCAAAAACATCGCGTTCTGCCGCAATTACCATTTCGAGCGACCGGTTTAATTGAACGGAACGACCCCAACGATTTTTCTTCCCGCCCCTAACTGTTTCGAACGTTAAACATCGGCCATTCTTTATTTTCCAATGATCTGGATGAATATTTACATGGCTACCATAATGATTATACACGGGCACGTTTAATTAAACGGATCCAGGCGGCTACCGGACCATCTTTTTAGGTTAATTGCCGTACGACTTCGTATTTTTACGTTTTCATTTCCTGGTAGTATCCATATCGGGGAAATTTCTTTATTTTGAGAATATTTTAAAATTAGAGTTCTCATTGCAACGTGTTGAACATATTGGAAATTTTGTGCAAGAAAACATTTCGTTAATTCAACCAACTCATCATAACACAAATGCAATATAAATCTCGAAATCTGAAAAATTCGTAAAATAATATAAATATCGAGATTGGAAACACGTGGAAAATAATATAGGTTATAAAATTTCCAGCTTTATTTTAAACAATCGAAGATATTTCAAGTTTAGGAGAAAATTGATTATAAGAGAAGATTTCATTAAATCGACATCCAGCTGCGAGTGTAAAGCAAAGCAGAATGAAGACAGTGGATAAAACCTGTTAACGTCGCTAATTGCATTTCGATTAGGGTCGATAACTGTGTGATGTAACTGGATTCAATACCTTTTCCCCTCTATTTTTCCAATGTCGTGGCCAACGAACAAACCGTGCATTTCCAGTAAAATGGTAGAGACAGTGTGTTGAGCAGAGGATTGGAACATATAGTATATATCGTTGAAATGAGGTTAGGATGCGGGTCAGCCATTGGCAGCGCGAAATATGTAATTCGATTGTTTCAACTGCGCGATGTTTCTTGTAAAACAATGGATAAAACCGGAGCTATTATTAATCCCTTTCGTGATACACTTGAAAACGCTACTACTGCAAATTAAATGTATCACCGTCGGAATTATAATCCCTGATGTCAAATTGCATTAACATTCGAAACTTTAGCAACTTGGAAATTCATCGAAGATGTTCTCATTGCGATATATTTTTCTAAATCATTATATTATATTGAATTTTACTCAAACTGTATTTTATACATTTTAATATAAAAACAAAGTTTTTTTTCTCTTTAAGGCCATTTCCTTTTTTTAGCCAAATTAAGTTGAAATTATCGAATTAAAAGCATCGGATAATTAACAAGTTCATTAATATAATCCTTTCGGTTGTACAACCTGTTCATTAAGAATGGGTCGCGTTATGTGAAACACCGATCGTATAGATGACTGTCCCACTTGTCTAATTAAAATTGACGCACGCCTCTTGGACAACGATAAATGACGATTTCTAGGAAGCCGGCAAATGTGTTCGGCCTTTGTTAATTGAAAATTAACGATAACGATAAAAGTTGATTAATCTACCGTTGTTCGAGCAACGATAATTAATACGGTTGATTATTATCTTCATCGGTGAATTTAAATCGTCGAGTAATAGTTGGGCGAAGAGCCCACTCAAAAAATACGGCGCTGTACCGTGAAAACGTTGACACGCACGCTCGCCAGCCATCGTGGTCATCGATCATGCACCTCTTTTCTCCACGTGGCTCATTGCAACAAATGGTCGCATTAATGTCGCTTCCATTTGGCTATAATCTCATTAAATTATTGCTTCTAAATGGTTGAACTTCGTTTAAAGGTACATCAGATTTTGTATCTTCTTTAATAACATATGATTTTTGCACAAAAATAGTGAAAAATGTAAAATGAAAAATGTATATTATATATTAACTTCATTTATAAATTTTTAAGCCTACATCAGACTACTGCCACAAAAATTCGTATCTGAATAATTTTGAGATTACTTACTTCTCATTAAATAATTTTGCCCTTAAAAAGTACTTAAGAGGTGAGGTTTTTATGTTAATTGTAACGTTATTAAATAAGTGTAAATAACTTGGAAACAACTGAAGCAATATCTCATAGTGGCAAAAGGTGGTCTTTTTGGAATTTATGGCTTCGAATGTGAATGAAATATAGAGCGACACAACGTTATTCTAATCCTGAATGGATTAATCGTTGTCCTTTTATTCCATATTTTATTCCAGGAGTCCATTCATAGCTTCTGTTTCTTTATAACTTAATTATGAGCGAGAATCAATATGCATTCCCCTATTTTCAGCCAGGTTCATCAAAATTTTATATTTACACACGTGGAATCGTTGATTATTCAACAGAATTAGTTCGCAGATTCCTTTGAAGCTTCGCTGCTATCTAATCAATGGATCAAGAATACGAATGTGACTTGTTTTGCTCGCAATTAGATTTTTCCTAGTTAAGAACAGTTTTATCTCCTACCACGTGACCCAGTTACACGTGCATGCCACCAAGCAATGAGACTGGAGGTCTGTATACCATTTATCGTTTCCAATCGTTAATTACCGCCATTATACTTTCCCTAATCTTCATTAGAAATCGATCGCTATCGAAAATTCCCTATACGGTGCATTCATCTGCATGATTACATTTTTATTTACCCTAATCATCGTTTTAAATCAAATATTCTCCGTACGACATATTCTCTGTATTCATTTGCATGATTGTAATATTACTTTCATTCCATTTCCACTAATCTTCGTTGGCTATCATTCCAGATGGACTGTATAGGGAAAAAAATAAACCTGTTAAACACATTCGTTAAGATACGGGAATTCTCCATAAAATTGGCCTTTCTGCCCTATTGCAATTTTATTTTAATTTTATTTCATCTAATAAAATATACAAAACCACACGAGTAGAGGGAAGATGTTGTTTCGACAATTCTCATTTTGAAATTATTGATCATCTATCCATATCAATTCAAGAAAAAAGCCAATCCCAACTTCTAGATGAACAAACAGAAATAGAAGCAGGATGTACATCCAGGAAATTTTCCTAGATCTAGAAACCTTTTTTATATCTTTGATTTGTCTAGTAGATTTCTATGAAGTTGCTATTGACCTTGATACATTATTTGTTTCGAGAGAGCAATATGTAAATTACTGTATATAAAATGTAGAACATTAAAGAATATTAAAAAGAAAATAAAAAAAGATAAACTTAAAGTGGTAAATTGAAGTTACGAAAGAAAACCATAGGGAAGGATATAAATATTTTAAAAACTAAATTCTCTTTAGTAAAATTGTGAGGAAAAAATGGAAAAAAACTGGAAAATGTTTGGAACTTCTAAACATTCAGTAAGAAAAACAAAGGCAAGACTAGGATGAAAATTACTCAGAGTTAAGAGAAATGGTGGCAAACAGATGTTTCGGGAGATTATCTGGTTGGAACGCGTCCAAAACGAGACCACGGAGAATTAGATTGCGGGAATTTTACAAAACCGTGGGGAAATCGGCTTACGATTTCTAGCCGAGGCTTAATCCGCGGAAAATCGGTCTGCAATTGGTCTTAAGTTCGACTATCCTATTCAAGCTGTTGAAAAAGTTTCGTTGCTTTCGCTCGTTTTAAAAAGAAGATTCGAAATCTAAAAAAATAGAAGATTTTTAAAAATTGAAGAATAACAAACGGGAAAAAATATTTGAAAAAGTACAAGGTACTGACAAAAGCGCGATTCTAGTAAAACATTAGAATTTAAGAAAGTAAAGACAATAAAGTTCCATATAACGAAATCTTGAAAAAGGAATTAAATATGAAAATTGATTTTTGAAATGTTAAATTACAAAATAGAGCTTTGAAAATGGTAAAGAAATTTATTAATAATGTTACTATGAGAGGAATTCTCACTACGATTGAGAAAATGCACTTGAATGATGAAACTTTTAATGAGAAGTAAAGTGGAACGGGTGAGATTTCGTGTGCGTGCACGTGATATGGAAACTGTTACCGGAAACAAAACTGGCGAACAGTAATTATCAAAACCTTGCGTAATTTGTGGACGAAGTTCCGTAACAAAATATGCTGGAGACTGTACAAATGTATAATTAGTGTTGGAATTGAATTTAAGGAATTGTCACCAAAATATCAGAATCGTCAAACAAAAGTAATTCAAAAAGAGATTCACATAAAAGAGAATACAGTTATTTTTAGTGAAAGAACTAGCAACAAGCATACAACAAAGCTACCTAAATCAAACTATGAACAGTTTCGTTAAAAATATCCCTAGGAATCAAGGCCTAGTAAAATTCCAACAAAGAAAATTTCAGTAAAAAAGACTTTTAGCAGTTTTAGCAGAATTAAACACTAATTTGACACAATTTGACGTAAATTTGACACAGAAAGAAGTAAAGCCTCTATTTCAAAAATTCCTAGACGATATATAGAGGGGTTCCGTCTCAGACATGTTTTATAATACCAGATAAAGTGTCCATTTTAGTAGAAAGGTAGATTTTCGAGCTATTCGTGCTCTCACGGGAGGAAAGCTGTCGTTCGTCAATTAAAAGAATTATTCTTAACGAAATATCACCGCATTGTCGTTGATTAACGCGGTGTACGTGCGACTGCAGATTTTGTTGGCGACGAGGAGGCCTTACAACGTAACCCTGAACTCTGGTACATCGATCTACCGCAATGCAACGGGCAGAAATACCAGGAAGCCTCCTCGTGCGAAAGAAGAACCCGGGAAAGAAGATCCTCTCGAGTGGAGAAGACTGATGAAGGTATACTTTAAACATTGACACTATGTGGCACAGTTATTATACGAAAGAATTATAGAAGGACTAATAGGAATAAAATTCATAGGCTGCCTCACTGATATTCGTATGAAATATTTGCATTTATGAAAGATTCGAAGGTGCAAGGATGCACATATAACAATGCATATATTACATGCAAAGATGAATTCTTCCCGAGTTTTGTGTAAAATTTCAATGTAATCAATGCGAAGTCTGTCGAAAAGAATTTATTTCTGCCTAACCTTAGCTGTAATCTATTAATATACGAAAATGTACAGGTTATATCGCGATTTGTGGACAATTGATTGGCAATTCGAAAAGAAACAATAACATTTGCTCGTGCGAGGCCTGGTTATCAAGAAACTCAAGTTTGAAAATTTGTCAAGTAGTGCGTTCAGAAGCTATCATTGATCAACACCAAAATTGGAAAGCAGAGAATAGCGATAACAAGTTTTTTAAAATATGCCTTGGTCTTTATCATTATTTACGTCATTTTTTATAACGAATGAATTTATGATACTCGGTCATTTGTTTTTGTCTTTTTTTTTTTTTTTTAATTTATATGCATAACGAAACTCAGGAATCTAGAAATTAGTGGTGTTGACCAGTTTCGCTTCTGAATGGCTCGATAAAATTGTCGAACCTTATAGAATTATTTCGTTATTAGACATCTTTATCATTTTTATCGATTAAACGCATTTAGAATGAATGAAAATTATTCTAAATTAATCGATTAATTTATCTTAAATTGTTTCAAATTGATGACGCACCGGGTGCGTCCTACATTAACAATTTCTTGAGAAAATGTGAAGAAAAAGAGAGAAAAAAAAACAGATTTCTCGAAAGATCTACAATATAATAGCTCGTTAAACTGAATTTATACGGTTTCTGAGTTGTTAAGAAGCAATTTCACTGGAACAATTTTTTGCTACGAGACCGCAGGTTTGTCGGAAGTTGAGCGAAAAAATTGAATCTAACTTGCATTAAAGAGTAAACCTATTAAAACGTGGCGGGAAACGCCTGAGGCAGGGCGTAGAAGTTTCTAGAGATGGTCATAGTTTCTCCAGAGAAAAAGTGTAGGATGTAACGCTGTTTCATACTGTGCAGAACAAAGAGCATCTTTCAGTTGCTCTACCGCGCTCCCTCCTTTAAAATTTCATTCATCTGTATTCTTTAGAAGACTCACTATCTAATCTTTTCGCTTTATTTCTGCTTATTATGTAATTTTTAAGCCACAATATCTTATTTTATTATCAAGTTTGATTTTATTTTATCATCAATCCTGATAATTCCACAATATAATTCATTTTTATCAATTTTCCTGGGATCAAGCAAAATTAAGTAAATTTTCACTGAATATACAAAATTATTTTCTGAATATACAGACTAGAAGGATTTGAAAGGAAAATAAAAATATTATTTATCATAGAACTTCCTCTTTTAGACTGATAGATTTTCCTGGGATCAAGCAAAATTAAGTAAATTTTCACTGAATATACAAAATTATTTTCTGAATATACAGACTAGAAGGATTTGAAAGGAAAATAAAAATATTATTTATCATAGAACCTGTAAATTTAAAATTATATATTTATATTAATATAAATATTTAATTTATAAATATATTAATACATTAGTATATTAATATAAAATTGTATATTAATTTCACAATGCCTGTGTTTTACACGTTATTTTACTACTTGATCCTTAACGTCTCGTCGAATGATTAAAAACCTGAATACAGAATAAGTGGATGGAAGCCTAGCAACAATTTTCCAAGCCGAGTAACAACGGATTAGAAGCAAATTGCTCTGGCTATTCGCTGGCTAACAAGAGAACAACCAGATGGAAGAAGCGAAAAAGTATTAATGAGAAATAATCGCAGAGAATGGGAAATACGTTTTACTTCATCGTGGTAATGGGTGGAGCCTAGGCAAAGCCATCCAACCGGAAGTCTGCTGCTGGAGATTATCCTTCCACCCGACAATTTCACAATCATCAACTTAAAAAAAAGGGAAAGGATGAAAGAGGAGAACAGGAAAAGATTTCAACGAGCAGTAAAAACTGTTTTACCACTTAGAGAACCGGTTTTCATAAATTAGCAAAGCTGTTAAAGCGGATAAACAGCAGATGAATAATAAAGAATGAATGCGAGGAAATATAAGCCAAATCCTATTTCTAGGCAGAAAGGGCCGAAAGAAACTATCGTAGTTGTAAGATATATATGTACTTTTACGAATCACTATATGTATATAGTGCTCGTTAAAAGCACTATAAATAGAAATTTGATCTGTGTATGTATCTACGAAATTCGTGAAATTATTTAAAGTGTGTAAAATTGATTTAGTGGAGAGGTTATATTGTAAAACGTTCAGATAGCTTCGGTGGCGCTTTGTAAATTGATCTTTAGTGCTTGCACTAAGCTCTGCCCTCCTACTTTTAACCGATAGTGTATGTGGCACGCGATTGTTCCGGTTTGCACGTCGACCGACTGATATTCATGCCGGAACGTCTCGCTATTTTTCCGTCGTGTTTTTTTCTCCTCTATGCTTTCGAACGTTGCCACTGATTATACAGGACATCCCCTTTTAATGGATCTGCTATGTCGATGCATTGAAATTATTTGTGCTATCGATACCAGAAGGAGAAATTATCGCTCTTTGATCTATTGTATCCCAAACTTTCTCACAGTTTGTACTCATCTTACTATGTAAATCTCATCTTTTAATGCTAGAAAGGAAAATTATTTTTCTTCGATCTGGCGTATTTCCAGAGGAGGATAAATTACTTCTAGACGAGATGGAAAACAAGATGGAATGTATTGAATGTATTTCAGGGCACCGCCAGCTTCATCTACGTGTTTTACAACTTTCCCATCGCATTTGCCATAAATAATTGTACTTTTATACCTTGGGATTTATAAGAAATTGTCCTATTAAAATTTTAAATGCTTGAAACCATTTTGCAGTGATTTTACAGTTATCTTTTAATTTTTTATAATAATTTTTGTCTTCTGTGACCTAGCAAAGCTAACAAGTTAGGTCACAACATCAATGCAATTAGGATGGAAGCATTTAGAATCAGGTTTGTACCAATATTTTTTCCACCGAATAAAATGTTTCGTTTAATAAGTTTGATTTGATAGAATCACGTACTCCATCGTCTCGTTTGAAGATTTCAATGAGTTTCGTGAAAAGCTTCAACGCTGATTCTGTACAAGTAGTTAATACCTAACTCTTACACCATTCGTTCAACCATGTTTCATTCTGTCAGTCTTTGATTCTAATTCGACTGTACTTAATTTGCAACTAGAGACCTTAACTTTCAACGGATGTGTATCATTGAAAGTTACAATAATATTAAGTATTATATATAGTATAGTATATTAGTATAGTATATACTAATACTATATTACTATACTATATTAGTATACTAATACTATTACTATACTATATTAGTATAGTATATAGTATATAGTATAGTATATTATATATAGTATTATAGTATATATATAGTATTATATATATATTAGTAGTATATATATATATATATATATGTCGGAGATGTAGGGACATCGGGCCTTTCTTTTGGAAGATTTCCCAATACTTGGGCTCGGGGTGACATAACTGGTCGCCGAACGTAGCCACGGTCACGGGATGAACGAAATGTTTTACAGAGGAGGTTCCAGTGTTAAGGGATACGCTGTATAAACAATCAAGTCTTGATCAGGAGCAATGCTGGTTTATGTGGAACTGCCTAGTTACGGCGCTTGGGAATTTGTTGATATTCCCGATCGATATGTATTTGATATATGTAACTGTATCTGTCTTTTATTTTGCAATCTCCTTGGAGAGTTTACTGTCATCGTCTTGGAGTTAGTCTTAAAGAAACCCAGCGTCTGAGTTAACGTGTCTGCGTGCTACAAAATGTATTCCATTGTACAAAGAGTTTACCCGTTGACCGTGGATTCGTTATTGAGCCCAGGAACATTGTCAATAGCTTTTGTTATACTTATTAATTATTTCACGCCCAAAATTTCTAACGAAATCCCGACATATATGTATATATAGTATATTATACTGCTCAAAGTATTATACTGATGGATGGTTATAGCAAAAGTTTAAAAAAATTTGAGCAACGAAAAATTAAATTAATTGATCATTTTATGATATCTGACTTTATTTTGTAACCTATACTTCGCAAGTCAAGTGTTATTAACATAAAAGATAAAGAATTAAGAATTACCTAGTACTATTAGCTTAGGTTAGGTTCTTTCTTAATTAATTAATTCTTAATTCTTGATCTACTACCATTAAGTTAGGTTAGGTTGCTTATTTTTCAATTCCTTGTCATTTCGGTTAATTTTACATTAAGAACCAATTAATAACCTTTATCTTGCAAAGTACAGCTTACAAAATAAAGTAAGACATCCTAAAATTAATTTAATCAATGAACATTAATTTAATCGGAAACGAAATGTGCTCTGAATAAATTTTATCGTATATTTTCGACTTATTTTTACGTATAGAATCGCCCTTTTGTCAGCTGCGCCATAATTATCGGAACACTACGTGTTATTTATTTGAAGCTTTCTTACGGTTTTGATGTAGTTCTTATATATTGATGTAGGTCTAAATAAAAAAGCAGTGTAGTGATTCCATGATTATCTCAAGCAGCATAACTAAGTTATAGGCCGAATATGTATGAAACCAAATATTTAATTCGGGAATAGGGATGAACGAGTGCGCGGCCAAACGCATGAATTCGCACTTGACCCGCTTGGAAGTTGGTCTTTTAAGAATAAAAATCAAGGAACCCTGCTAAAAATTCACAGAAGGCAGCGTTATGTTGGTCCTAATTGAGAATTTTGTGGCTTTCTTTGAAAACCCCGCTCTTCCACCTTGAACCCTACTTTTTGTTAAAAACACTTCGGCCCACAAGTACAAAAGAATTGTGTAATTACTTTTTCCTAACCTAAAAATCTTTCAGTCAACTTCTCGCAGTAACCTCGATGAATTTTCACTTCTTTATGATTCAATTTCTTCGCGATTATAATTATTTGGAACATATTTCATATATAAATCGAATCACAATGAAATAGAAGTCCGATGTGAATGGGTTAAGAGAATAACTATAATTCATATATAAATTGAGCGATAGAAACAGTTCATGTTCAGAAAGCCTTAAGTGAAATGTCCCCAGAAGAATCTTTAGATTAAGAAAAGTAACTATTATGTATACAATTCTCACAGAGCTTTTGCTTTACGTTTCTAGTAAATATAATTTAGATAAGAATCGATTTATAAATTACAGAATGAAAAGTCTACTGAACAATCTCCAGATTAGGAAAAATAAAATTGCCTAAGCAATTGGTGTTCGAAGTAATCCATTGAAAATCCATCACACGTTTCTCGAGTCAACATTATCAGTTCCTCCATTATAAGCCATTCAGACAAACGATGATTATTCTCTTCTAGTATAGGGCAAATCATCCATAGAAGCAGATATTAGGATAATAATCATTGAATACGATTAATTAGTAAGAAAAGGGGGTATCAGTTACGCGATTTCTGAATAAACAAGGAAAATACGGATTACCGGAAATGGTTGAGGCGAACAGCTGCCTCGAATAATCGCACAGACTCGAGAAGTCGGTCAATTAACAGGAATAGGTTCGTACAATGGCTGGTTTCGCGTGAAGCAAGATAGAGTACTCCGAGCAATTTCATGTTAGCACTGGATTCCAGCGTTCATTTAAAAAAAAGTGGCTCACGATAGTATTCGAACATTTACCATAGAAGTTGTAAAATATTTGAATACAGCATGCATTCATTAAACATATAATTAATGCTAATAAAGATGGTTTCACTGTACCTACACCGCCAGCCATAAATATTGGAACACCTGACAATATCTAATAAAAATTGTATTCTTTTCATTGCTTGTATTTTCTAATTATATCTCATAATGTAAAAAGCTTATTAAAATAGAATTTAGTTGAGTTCTCCAATCAATATAACAAATAGGTGACCTAATACTTATGACCTGCAGTCTACAATGCATATAATATATTCACAAATAATTTGTATAGGTATTCCAATATTATCATAAACCACTAAATCAAATAATCCCACAGAAGCCACTTTGTGCATCATATTTCTTCTCTTTCATAATATTTGGATCATCAACCAATGAAAACTGTTGTCTTTCACACTGGAAAATGTTTCACGTTTTGTAAAGGACCAGGGACCAATTTAATCCTTACATTATCGTCCCGCTTTCCAGTTTATCACTCCAATTTGTTGCTCCCACTAGATCCGAATATGCCATCCACTATTTATTCATCACAGACCATTTGCTTCTTTATTCTGTTTGCTCTTCTATTTTATCGCGGTCAGGAAAAAATTGACAAGCATATATGCACAGATGCAATCAAGCGGTCATATAACAAACTTTCGTTCGATAAAAACCTTCCCCTTTTCTCTATTTTTACTTCTGTTTCCTTCATCGTTGTTCTTTCAGGTCAACCGTTTTCCTCTTCTTTTACTTTTAACAAGAAGCATAAGCTATCATTAAGAGGTATTTCTAGAAAAACTTGTCTGCAAAATTTTCTCTTCAACTTAATATTCTCAACCGCCTCCCTCCCCTCCATTTGTTCTTGTTCTTGTGTTCCAAGTTCTGGCAGTGGCATATTGCTCTCTACTTCCCTCATTTCAATGATTTGGAATTCAATTATTGGAATTATGTGGATGATAGAGGGAATAAAATTATTTTGTTATCGTTTGGTTGAAATTTCTTGGATATTATATAAAATTGCTGTAGTTTCAAAACAGGAGTTCCACATATATTCTGCATTTAAATTTTAATTCTTAGATTCAAGTTTCTATTTTATATATATATATATAAATAATTATTAAATTAATTATGTATTAAAAATATAAACTCAGGTGCTATATAAATGTGCTATTGATTTTGTTGACATTTTAAGCTTACAGTTTGTATATTTCAATTTCTGAATGGTAAAGGTATAAATTCTATATTCTAAATTTAGACCTTTCGTATTTTATTCTCCTTGTTCTAAAATTGGATCCTCTATGTCTAATGTAAACTCAGGTTATTTCAATAGGGTAAATGTTATTGATTTTGTGGAGAATCTAAGCTTAGAATCCCTATACTACAATTTCTTCATATGTTAAATGTGCAAGACTGATATTCTAAATTTGCATTTCCTAAATCTCTGTATTTAAATCATCTAATGAAGTCTTGCATCACTATAATTTGTACATTCTAGATTTAAACCTTCTATATTTTAGCACACACTATGAATCTTCTATATCCCAAATAACCCAGTCTTCTTGAGCCTCCAGGTTTCAGACCAGCAAGATCACAGACATCTCAAAAACTGAACAGAAAATCAATAAATTGAATATTGCAAAAATTCTTTACAAGCTCCTATTTCTGACAAATTGAAGCGAAGAATCCTTACCATATAAAACCTGACTTCTAAGGAGATAAGCACAAAAACCTAATTTTCTCAATATATTGATTATTGGACTTGCGCTATTTTGCAATTCATGTCTTCAATTTGAAGCTCAAAAGAGAATAATAATTCCTTTGGGTATTTACTACACAAAACCTGACATATATAAAAAGATAAGCATAAAAAGCTGCTTTTGTCAAAATATTGGTTGATGAACTTATGTTATTTTGCAATTCATGATTTCAATTTGAAGCCCAAAAGAGAGTAATAATTTCTTTAGATATTAATATGGAGAAATTTTTCATTTAACGTGAAATGATCATGGTTAAAATAAACAAAATCTAAACAGGCTACTGTTGCGTGCAGAGGAACATTTTTATCACGTTCCCGACGCATCGAGACAAGTCTTTCGTGTTTACGACGAGCGGCTTAACTGTTTGGTCGATCGGTCACGGAAATACGATAGCCTGGACAGGGCCGTTTAATGTCACTGCCAGGTATTACTGGAAACAAGAGTGCTAGACATCGGACAGATCGAAGAGAACCTTCATAGAGATGTTCCACTGAGAATACGAAGGAGAAGAGCACTGTTATATTGCCTAGCCTTGGAAGTCTTGATCCCAGAACAACTGAAATAATTATTACACTAATTGGTATCTTATTTGAATGATCTTTTTACGATGGAAAATAGATAATAACTTTGAAGGCTAATTAAATAAATAGCAATGAATTTCAAAGCTTTACTTTGGCATAACAAGGACTGTGAAGAAATTACTTTTTATATAAATAGAATAATTTAAGTTCAAGGAAAGTGACAGAGGATAAATTTCAAATATTACCAAGTCTGTAGTTACATAAAAATTTTATGAATGGAAGAATTATAGAACATGGAATTATAGAAGAAAAAGAACAAGTCTAACAATTATCTAATTCGTTCCCATAACTTTCCACTCATTAATGAGAAAATCTATCAATATTTCTTCAAACCTATATTTTAATAATATTTTCCCAAGAGGTCTGTATCTCAAAAAATGTTTGAAAGTCATTTAAATTTCCTCAACATTAGACTTATAAACCGAGAAACTAGAAATGATATCAAGTCATTTTTCACAGCTTTTCAATGCCAAATACAGAGACCCAGTGAAATTTTTTCAGAACAAGGTTTTCTCCTATGTCTTTCTCAAGAAATTAATCTGAAATTAACGACGGGAACAAGTTTCTAGGAGGGAAACATTGGGTCTTTTGCACTTCCTTCTATTATCTGTCGCCTCAGTTCTTAAGGAAAGTTTGACATGCTTCATTCGATCGACGTGTAAGAAGGAAAAAGAATAAGATATCGTTCCTCATCAGCCAACCAGACCAAATTCAAATCGAAACTTCTCTTCAATTATTCCCTTTCTGCCCGTTTTATGGATCATGCAACGCCGCCTGTCGCAAATTAACGGGCTTTCCTTATTCCAGAATGATATATGTATAGTTTCGTGCTACGTCTTCGAAAGTAAGGGAACGTCAAAGTTAATGGAGAGAGGACCATAAGCAGGAGAAATAGTTCTCTTTTCTACTGTTTACTACTGATCTAAAATTAGACATCGCGAAGGAGATCACAGTGCACGCGATGGACTGCTTCTTTTCTGGAAATATCACCTCTGTGATAACACATTGTGAATTGCTGTAACTGAGTAGTTGTCATTTAAGACGGTTTTGTAGAGAATTGATTAGGGTCAATGGTATGAAAGTGAATAGTGATCAAATTTATGAAATTTCTTGACAATTAAAAAGATTTCCAATAGATAGCAGATAATTTGTTAAGAGTTACCTTTTTCCCTTAATTTTAGGACTGTATCTCTATCTTTATTCTAATGAAGATTCCTGAAGTCTAACTTCTTGTTTCCTGACCTTAGTGCCTCTGAACAAATATAAAAAGGAGGATCCTCCTCTAGAGACACTTAGACCATCCTATATAAAGCTCAAAGCTAAGCAAACAAGACTGTCAACACCATTTCTCTACATTCCAACTTTCTTATGCCGGACAAGAATTACTCCAATAAGTGTGTCTTACTTTATCACATTCCCTTTCAATCATCCATAGTCATTAACTACTTGAAAGATCTCCATAAGACAAAGCTCGTATATAAGACTTAGCTTTTGTAGAAGCTTAGAACTCGTAACCTTTCTAAAAAAGAATGCACCAAAACCGATTCAAGTCTATAGATCTCTGTCCAATACTATTCGACAAAGAGTACAACCAATTAATAGAGAATGAGAGAATAAGGTACTTACCTCGTCTCGTCTACCCCGTCGTCACGGTCACCCTCCTCTGCGTCCACGCCACAAGGAATCACAGTTCACGGTGGAGTGGTACGAATTGGTACACTAATCCAAAACGGTCATCGGAACTAGCTGAGTGATCCTGGACGTGTAACACGCCAGTTGTGTTGCCACACGTAGTAGGCGAACGCGAACAGACGAGGATAACGATGGTACAACGGAGGACGAAACCAGCTACACTCTCTCCGTTTCTAAATGCACATATATACCTATCTATCTATCTATCTATAAGCCTATCGGTCTAGATTTGATCAGACTCGCACGATATGACCCATCAGTCTCTCCTATCCTTGCACTAGGTACGCTGGCTCTTCTTCTTCTTCACCATTCAGTCCAGCTTCGTCTATTCTAGCTAGTTCAGACCAACTAAGTGATCCGCAGCTACGATAAAATGATATTTTATGATATGTTTGGTTCACCAACGACCGTCGTCCAGCCGGATTTCCTCCCTTCCTTATTGGGCCTTTTTTCTGTTCTTATCTTTGCCCTCTTTTTCTGTTCTTCCTCAGCTTTTTGTTCTTGCTTGGTTGGTGTTATTTGGTGTCAGCTCGCTGGTCGGCTGTTTAAGTGAGAAAAACGTAGCTGCCGCTTTCTAAACTAACGAAAATTCCGGCACACACGACTCTCTCTCGCTCTCGCGCTCGCGCTCACACACGGCTCCCGATGCTGCTGGCCAGAGTCACATTTTAGTGCGACACACACGGGTGGCGGTACTCCGTGGGGCTACGCTCTCTCTCAGCTTGCCTCCGTCTCTGTCCGCCTTGGTCGAGCCTCTATCCCGCCCCTAGACAACCGACCCCACTATCGCGAATCCCCACCTGCGTGCAACCCCCTGACGATACACCCCCAACAGAGTGGTCGTGGTGGTGGTGGTGGTGGTGGTAGCTATAGTAATGATGGTTTAGACCTCTTCATGGTATCGGTTTGCTCATGAAAATATTTTTTTCAGGTCCCTGACAGTGTAACCAGTTACATTGTTTGTTATGGATTTACTGGTAATACAGGAACACCTGAAAAAGTATTTGGTATTAGTACATTATTTTAAGTAAAATTTTGTATCTATAATATATCTATGGCATGGTATTTTAGTATTATAATACCACCCATGGTATACTGAACAAATAAATAACAATAGTTCAGTACAATATTAGAAGTATATTAGTACTTTAGCATTAAGTATGTTTTTTGTTAATTATTCCTAAAGAACTGGGATGATAGTCCCACAGAAAAATTGTAGAGTGTGCCAAGTTATTTCCATCACTAGCACCTCCTGAAACACCCCTGCCAAATGATACACCACTGAAGCTTCACCATGCTTCCCCTCCACAAACCAATAAAACCCGGTAGTGTACTATCTCCAGGGGCACCCTGTTCCCTAAAATATTCTACAAATCTCCTGCACAAATAAATAGCGGCCTGCGAACATTAGAAAGCACTATTTGAAGCATTCAGCTGAGAAGATCTATATGACTTTCTATTCTTCCTCTATTTTTCCACTCAACGTAATTATTCGTAATCACACATAAGTACACATATAATTGTCTATTATTATAGCAGCTATTACTACACAAAGGGAGTAGTTTAATATCTCGTATGCAATGTGGTGCCTTCCCAGAATTAATTAATTACTAAAGTCGTCTCGGAGAAGTCCCTTTTCAAAGAGATAATTCCAACGGCCAGATCCACCAGTTGCTGTAAACGACCATCCAGTCTGAGGAACCTCTTCTAAATAGGAACCTGTAAACGACCCGATATTTGCATGACTAAACCGGTACCATGATGAAATTTACTTTTAAAATAGCTGGACGTTGTGATTGTCAGCGTTTGCAGACGATCCTCCCTTGAAGTACGAATTTTATCCTGGCCCAAAATTCACCCGCTCCCCCGACGATTATCGATTGACCAAACTTTCACAATCCCTTTAAACTTAAACTGTTGAAATATTCACACGGTGTCTCTTCGATGTTGTTCGAGACAGAGCGACTGCATTGAAGTAATTAAATTCTAAGAATCGAGCTTGCCAGATCATCGATAGAAAATTCAGATAATTAAGATGGAAAATTTGAAACAAAAGAGATCGATCAAGTTCCTCAACCCTTTTGCCAACAGCATAGAAAAATTCTACAGTGATCTAAACTCGATTATTTTGGGATTTTTGACTTGGAAAATTGTTCAATTTCCATATTTCAGGATTTTCATATTTCCAATTTCTAAACTTGGACATTTCCACATTTCCAATCTCCAGACCTGGAAATTTTCAAATTTCCATTTCCCAGACTCAAGGAATTCAAATTTCCAATTTGCTAATCTCCAGATTTTGAAATCTCCAACTTGCAGGCCTGGGTATTTCTGATTTTCCAATTCTTCAATTTCTGTAGCCAAAAATCTCCAAAAATTTTCTATTTCCAGATGCAAAAAGCGGACTCCCTAAAATTGCTTAATATTACTCACATTGACTAGCTTGGACCCAACAATAAATTGCTGGCTAAGTAATTTGTAACTAACTGTTTAAGATACAAATAATACAATAGTGGTATGGAACCCAAAAAACAGTACGTGTCTGTGGCATCCCCAGAAAAGCGGCAGCTTATCCCCGTTGAGCAAGCCACCCCTGCCGCATCGTGGCTTCAAGAGCACCCCCGGCTCAATAGTGTACGCAGACGTGCTATCTAGATACGTCTATCTAGAGACCGTGTCTGCCTTCCTGGCTCTGGTTAAATGGACAAAACTTGTTTTGATCTGTGAGCCTATAAGACTAGTGACTGAAGCTAACTGATCTTGTTACGGGGCTCTGCAAAAGGTATCTACACTGTGGTCCAGATGAAGTTTGATGAATTGTGATGTCTCAGATTATAGAACTGAAAGACCAAGAATATGTAACGTTGCCTTGCTACAAAATTTATTAGAATGTCAGGAATTAAATTTAAACAAATAAAGATATGCAGAAACCTTATTGAATTGTTCTTTATTCAGAAATAAAATTTGTTACTTAGAGACTTTGAGACAATGAACAAAGGGACATGCTCGTCTCGTCGAGTATTTGGGAGAATTCGTTTTTTGAGTAAATTACGATTCAACTGTCTTTAAGTTTCCGACAAAATTTTGTTCCCGAGAATGGTCAGACGAAGAATTAATATTAGACTCGATTAATAATTTTCAGTAGATTTGAATGCTCTGTAGACTTTCATAGAGAAAGACCCATAAACGTTGGGAACGTAGAACGTGAAAGCGAGACATCGTTCGATCGATAGATCTCGACGTGATAATTATAGTAAATGCATTGAATTATTCGGTCCCGGAGGATTCCAAGTCGAGTACTGAGAAAACTATGCGAGGCGAAACGTAACCTGTCCGTCCTGTGCCAACTTTCACTCCAAGCGTGACGATCCCAACAGTGCCGTAAAAAAATCAGGGGAGGGCGATTCTAGGAAAACTGAGAATCCCAAATGTTGCCCGATAAAAATTCACGGCCTCGTAAAAACAACTAATCAAGAACGGTAAGTAAAACGAGGAGTATCGCCCATCCAAGTTAATCTCGTGGTACCTTAACAATTTAAACCAAGGTATTTGGAAAGTTAAGTAAAATTATTAAATGAAAATTTGACTCACTCGATGAAGCAATGAAATAAATGATATTAATGATTAGTAAATAATTTTAATAAAACGAAGAGAAGATGTAAATAATTGCCTCTCGAAGGTCCATTTAAAAATACACTATCTTATTCTATAATATAGAAGAAATATTTTAATTGTGAATGATATAATAATGTGATTTTACAAACTATCTTTGACAAATAAATTATATTTATAAAACAAAAAGATTTGAATTATTCTTCTATATATTATATTTTTATACAAAAATTATGTACATTATGCATATTATATTTACAATACAATTACAATATTACTCCAAGGTACGGCCCTGGTTCCACCCCTAGCGCCCATCCCTACGTTCACCCTCACCTTCTTCTGGTTCCCCCACCACGCGCCTGAAGGATTCTCCTATTGACGTTCTACCCCCTCCACAGCTTTCCCTCCACGCCTCCTTCATCTTTTCCAGCACACCCACGCGTACTATCCCTCTTGCGTATCACAGGCCATGCTCTGACGTAATATTGTTACGTCAGAACAGCATCGTACGCCGGCGCATATACGATGCACCTGTTCGTTTCTTTTAGGTTTAGATGTCGTTCACGAGATTAATTCGAATAGGTTGGAAGTAAATTTTGGTCGAACTTTTTCTTGGTATATACAAAATTTTTATTATAATATATGATAGTTCTAAAAAGTAAAATCCAGAAATATTAGTACTAAAGCGTGAAAATAATGACTTTTAAAATTATACGCATATAAAAATCATATTGCACGGTTGGACGCCATATTGACTTAGTAGACAAAGTCATCGTCATGATACCAATCTCTTTTACAAGACGTCTTAAAATTAATACATTTTTATATTATTTTCGTCAAAAACTATTAAACGTTATGAAATGAAATCATAGGTTCAGTATGATCTAAAATGAAATTCATAAAATGAAATCCCCATATTCATTTTAAGTTTACCCGATATAGGTTAAAGAATTGACAATTGCATATTTATGATTTTAAATATGATTTATGCATTTATAATTCTACCTATTTTGTGCATAGCATTAGTCTGGAATTATATAGTGACATTAATTTAGAATATTTAAACCATTAATTTATAATAATATTTAGGCTATGTTTTGTAACTATATAAAATAATTGTAACCATTTCTAATTAGATATAATTATAGTGATGAATTATGCGTGAAACGTGTTGATTTATATCAATACATAATACATATTTAAAATTTGTTTTTTCTACTATAATGTTTTCTCCTTAATGGGGCTTTTATCATTAATTTCAATCTAAGATCATTAAAAGAAATAGTGCCTTCTCTTAGATAAGACTCCAATTCACTAAATATACTTTACATACCTAAAATGCAAACTATAAAATTCGAATGTTCAAATATTCAAAAAAGTTAAAGAACCCTTCTTTTGCAATTATTTTGCAATACGGTAATTAAAACCAGTATCCTGTTGAGATCATAAAAGACCCCAAAGTATTGTTTCAAGGTTAAGTTAATGAATATAAACCTTCATTTTTTTAAATAAATCATTCATTGTATTTGTTCACAAGGAAATTTAACTAAATTTTTTTAATTATTTTTTTAGAAATACGATAGAAATTGCGATTTTTTGTTTCTCGTGTAATACTTACGGAAGAGGAGCGAAGTCTGTCAAGGATCGACATAATTTATGAATATGGCGGTTGAAAATATATAACTTTGATGTCTAATGGCTTTCAGGATACATAGAAAGTAACGAAAACGAATAAACACGGGATAAATCTGAATAAAACACGGAAACATTACGTTAACGAAGTACATATAATTCACATTGGGAAATTCAAACGCAATACTAATTATCGATCCTTACAATTTCGATTCTCGAATACATACATATATCGCCATTTTTATATTCGTACAATTCTCGATATTTATATAATCGATCTTAGTCAACCGAATGGGGAGATCTCCCCTCTATGAAGAACATCGCTGCGTGACCGAACGGGAAGATCTCTCTTTTTGACTTTAGCAAGGCGTTTTCTTCTTTTTTTTGTTGTTATTATCAGTTATTGTTTACCTGGAATTGTTCCCAATTAATTGCGATACTTCTTCTGCTTTTATAAAGTACAGTATATGATAAAATACACCAATTTGATGGCGTTAAAATTAATTAAAAAGTTATGCTATTAGTTATGACTAAATAAAGTTATAATCGTACAATACCATACTGTAAAAAAATATTAAAATGCATTGCGAATTTTTAATTTCACGTTCAAGTCGTGTTATTTATTTTTAGTCATCTTTAATGTTTTTAATTTTACCTACATTTTTTTATACTTTTAATATATACTTTTAATTTGATGTTTTGTATAAACAGTATGTGAAATCGTTAAACAAAATCATTATTTCAAAATATAATTGACCATTTAAATAATTTTTAGACTTCTTTGTCTTTCAAGTAGTGAATATTAGTCCTCGTTACTTGAAAAAATGTACGGTGGACAGCCTTGGCTTGGATTGGTTGGCTTGTCCAGTGCGGTGAGAAGCGTATAGCTCGCTCTGGCGCACGAGACTGGCTAAGTGTTAACAATGAATCCTTAACCTCACTTTCGTTATAAATCAATTATTGTATAATAAAATAATTGAATTTGGAATCTAGTTTGTAATAATGTTAATTTTGTTGCAAATAAACTATAAATATATAATTTTATAGTATTTCATGTTATCAGTGCTTGTTGAATGTATGTTAAGTAATACATGACCTGAAAACGATAAATATAAAAGAAACATGTTACGTACAATAATAGATAGAAGATTAATCTGCACTGCGTTTTTCCCATTTGCTTCTTCGTCCGATAACACTTCCAATGATAAGTGGGTAGATACATCCAAAGTAAAAGGGTTTTTAAGCAAATACAGATGTTACTTTTATGACGAGTAAGAGTAATCATTTAATTTATATTCATCCATTTATTTAACACATTATTATAATATTTACTTTGCACAGAAAAGGGTATCCAACCAAAGAGGTACAATCAGTCTTGAATGTAACTTGTGCAGGGAGTGCAACAGGATTTATCTTGGGTGCATTATATAAATTAAAGGATGTACCACAAAGATTCAAACATGAGAATCAAGCTACATTATATGAAAATAAGTTTCAATATCAACAGAATCTGCAAAGAAGAATTGAAATTGTTACGTTTAAAGCAGGTTTTCCATTTGCCATGAAAGTTGGACTTTTTTGTTTCTTATTCTCGTAAGTCTTGCAACTGATTTGTATTATAATATTGTACAAATATAAATTAATCTAATATTCTTTATCAGGAGCATGTCTTCATTCTTCTATGTATATAGAGGATACAAATTTGATATACTAAATTCCACATTTAGTGGTGCTATAACTGGTTTCATATTCAAAATGAATATGGGTGTAAAGGGATCAATTGCAGGAACTGTAGTAGGTACAATATTGGGTACCTTTTATGGCTCTGTCACACAATTCTTTTTATGGATAAGTGGAGCTAAAATGGAGAACCTTTATGAAGCTGGAGCCAAATTAATGAACGCAAGACGAGAGTATGTTTGCTATATTAATTGAACTTAAAAGTTCTCCATGCCAAATTTGAAGACCAAAGATCAATTTTCATTTTTTAGTAAAATAAAAGAACATGCAAAGGCCCTGAAAGCAGACGAATTATCAGAACTGCAAAAGACGTATATTAAGAAACAAGAAGCGAATGAAGCACTTAGTAAGAAGGAGAAAGAGTAAGAATTTAAAAGATAAAAATTTAATAACGAATGTATATATCTTATTAACATACATCTATTAATTTATGTAATTTTTGTGTAATTATTACATAAAATATTATGTAATAATATTTGTATTTGATAAATACAAAACATGTATAGAACATATTCAAATCATTCTGGTCTTATCCATAATATTTAAGATGAATGATGAATAAAAATATCATTCTGTAATATAATCAATTGTCATTAAGAACAAGTCTTATTTACATCCTAATAATACTCTGTGCATTAAATTATAAATGAATGTAGTATAAATACAAGTTTGAAATCATAGTTACAGAATAGGCCTAATATTTGAAACTTCTTTTTAAGATTTGAAGTATCTGCATATAAATGATTCTTAAATTATAAAACAAGTAATCCTCCTTAATAAGGAAAAAAGCTAGATAAAACAAAAAGCTTTTATCTTTTAACACAAGAGAACACAATATATATTTATCTGTATATATGATGAGCATATTATATATCTTCTTAGTTCAACTCAACAAATTTGAAAAACATTTTTTTAAATCTCTTGTTCCGAAGTTCCTAAATCTTGAACCTTGGTTAAACGTTTTGCCCCTCTGCCTGGTGGACCCTTAGGTTTCGCAAATTTTGGCTGATGTAAACTGATTTTTGGATGCAATTCCTCTTGTAAAAATTCTTCAGTTAGTTCTCTTCCATCATCTATTTCAAGCTATATAATCAACATATTTTAAAGGGAATTATTACATTGCATTACAAACTAGAAACATCATTTACTTTGTGAGAAAAAAATACAGGTAGAATGAAAAATAAAACTCTAACTTGATAGGCCTATTCTGTAAGCTGAATGTCTTAAACATATCTTAAAATCTTAATCATAATTACATACCCATCCAACGACTGATTCACGTGCGCTCCTTAGAAACCTATTAAATTCTGTGCAGATAAATCATGATAAATAAAGTGTTACACGTTACCTTATTGGCAAATTAAAACACAACAAAGTGTAAGATTAAATTGCATAATGCTTTATTATTTCTAGCGTGTTTAGTATTGGCAAGATACACAATTTGTTTGATCATAATGAACCTACGATTATGTACTAACAGGTTGGAAACGGAATTATACTAAAAACTTACAGAATAGGCCTGGTACAATATATTATAAATTGAAATATTCCCAGGCTACAGTGTGCGTTATGTTTAAATATAGAACACATTATTCATTAACAAGTTTTTGAGCACTTTGCGAAAAACTTTCCTTTTTTTGCAACTAGACATAGAAATGTGTGTCAAATTCTATTTGTTCGTCAACATGTAAAAATAGAAAAACATCGATAGGGAATTTAAGCTGAAAAAGCTTTTACACAACTATAAAGGAATGAAATACTAATAAATTATGAGTATACTATATTCAAGAACTTCCAATTCTTGTAAAAAATCTCATGCTTTGAGCTTAACTTTCATATCAATGCAAATGTATGTATAATAATATATACTTAGTAGCAAATGAAAAGTAACAAAAATTTTTCGATGGATTTGAATAAATGCCAAGAATCTGACACACTTTTTTATTATTATCCTTGTTAAATTAGGCCAAACTTTTTCAATAAGTTTTTTATTTATTTCTTGGACGAAAATTTTTAAAAAGTTTATAAAAAGCTACGAGAGTTAAAAAAATACAGATCACAAAAAATAGAATGCCTCTCGAATATCTTGTTTGCTGGCTACTAGATTATAGTCCCATTTGCTATACATTTCGTATTAGGAATGTTTTAGAAGAAATCTAAAAATACTTTAGAAGAGATAACAGTAACTTATCACAATTCATTATGCGCTGTTCTCTAATCAGTTTAAATTATTAAATTGAAGCTTATAAAAATATGATATATGAATTTTCTTTTCTAAAACATATCTTATTATACCTTACATCTTTTATTAAAAATGAAAGTAATAAAAAGTTAAAAAATAACTGTAAGGTGTATAGAATGTGTGTGGTTGTGGGTGTATGGGTAAGTGCGTACATACGTATATATGAATATTCAAATATTTTTATCCATATAAATTCAAACACTGCACTATTCTTCCGATTGTACAACTAATGGGACATACCAAGTTCAGTCTTTATATATATATTTGTGGAATCTAATGTTTTGTATAATTTACAATAGTATAGAACATGATATAATATATATATATATATATATATATATATATATATATACATACATACATATATACATACATACATAATATAATGTATATAAATATATATATACATATATAATTTAATATGTATATAAAGTAAATAGTATTATCACTAGCTTGTGTTCAAAAATGATAATCATGTGCAAAGAAAATATATCCACAAGTTAATGTGGTAATTTGCACGTTTATCACTTATCCATTTATCTTCTTATTTATATCTCACAGAGAAGTTAGGTGAGTGGCATTAGCTAACTGGAGCACATGGAATTTTCCCTAACTCTCTAATAATCACATAAGGTATGCAGGTTTTACCACAGATATTTGTTTGAAACACTCTACCTCTATTTATCACTAATTCCTATATGAGTGTTCGAATGAATTTGAAAGTCAAGCCTTCGAGTTTCACTTAATAAAATTACTAATATATGAAAAATGAGTACCTTAAAAATACAATATATCACTTTTCATTGGACTAGGAACTAATTCACACAGTTAACTCACTGGGTTTATTTTTCGCATCTGACACAATAAACATTAAAAGTAGCATAAGAATTATATAAACTATAAAAGATGTAAATTAAAGGAACTATATAGAGAAAAAAATATCTTTATAAGATTTTTTATTAGACATTGGAACGCAATTAAAAAAATGCAAAATCCAATAGAAGGCTTCACTTTCAATGTCAAGCAACTAATTCTCACTTCATGATCTTTCTGTTTTTTTTTTTGTTCTTTTTCGTACAGTATTTTCTGCACCAATAAACAATTATCCATTACATTATGGTACTGGATCAACAAGAACTACATCTCATGGGAATTCTATGCATTGCAAGTTTCTCATAGTTATCAAAAAGATATTTTGTAAAGATCTTAACATGACAATTTTGCTCTTTAAAATTTAGAAAAATACATTGTTTGGTCTACTCTGAATTGCTACATAGATATACATATCACTTTGACCAATTATTACTAAATATCAATAAATATATTGCTAATTAATAAAAGATTTATCTCTGTAAAGATGCGCATTAAACATTTTCTCATTTAAATCACTCCATAATAACTGCATAACTATACTGTGCTAATGTCGAAGTTATTCAAAACCGATTACACCATCTTACACTACATAACATATTCAATCAATTAATATCATATTATCACAAATTCAGAATTTACGAAGGAAGATATTAAATGTGTAAAACATTTGAAATATTTTATAACATTTAAGAAACATTTAAAAATGACAGACAAAGAACGTAGATTCGGTTAACTCAAGATACAAGATCTCTTCTGTTTTGACTTTTTCTCGGATATAGATTGAGGAGGAGCATAGGGCGTTGATGGAGTTGCAGGAGTTATTGCAGCTGTTTCTTTTATAGTTGGAGGATCTTCCAACATGTCTGCCAATTCCTCACCACTATTTACTTCCAACTAGGATTTATCAAATTTTTACGAAAATAAAAAAAGAAAAAAAGAAATAATTTAATTTCAACATTAAGATTCACATGAAAAGAAATGAAATTTGAAAGCAAGAAATACTATACAATGCAACTAGAAAGGTCATTAATATCGATGCACGCTATAAGAACTATTTTTTTTTTAATTAAATATGAAATACATTTCTCACTAGTATGAAAAATGCATAACATACAATTGAATATTTTTATCTTTCAATAAGCATATAGATTTTAATATGATTTACCAGTTTTAAATGATCCTGTTAAGACATTCATGCAAAAACAAATCAATAGAAACGAAATAAATTAGAAGATATGGTTTATATTAAGAACTTTTATTTATTTACTTACTTTTTTCGTTATAGTCACTCCAAGTGATTGAATAAGTTCTAATAGTGGAGCTTTACATGATGAATATAACATCCTTTCCTTAATACTGCAACTGTATCCTGGCATGCTGTATATAAAAACTGCAACATAAATAGAGGTACATTATTGATTGAAAGACTAACATTTTTATTTTTAGAACATACCTATACATTCCATGTAATCTCCTTCGTGCGTGTGCTTAAAATTATAAAGATGATATCTAGCAGAATCAGATGGGACTTTTGTTGGTAGTTTATCCAATGAAACTTCACAAGCCATAACTAAATGTATCTTCTCCTCTTCTAAGTCAATTTTTAATTGAACATATTCATGTATACCTTTGCCAAGCTCCATGATCGCTTGTTTTGCCTCATCCGTAACAGGGAAGGCAACACCACTCAATGTTTGATGCCTTGTTTCTACACTATAATCCGTAGTAACTGTGTTTTTTTTAAGTTCTGCTAATTCTTCTTCTGCAGTGGTTAATGGTGCCGGTGCAGCATTATTCCTTTTGTATTTGTGATAACCTTCTAATGTTATATCCTCTGGCACCGTACCATGCAATTCTTCCTTTATAGATGCAGTTCCAAATTCTTGTTTCAAAGTTGCTTTTGTCGACGCATATAACATCTTTTGCCTAACTGGTGCAGTATCAGGTGACCAAGAGATAAATAACCAGTCATAACCAGAGTCAGAAGACTTAGTATCTAATCGATAAAGAATATATGCAGGTTGATTCTCAATGATCAACGGTTTGATCATCTTATCATAATCATCTTGCCACTTATTCACTGGTTTTGAAGAAGCAGCAGGTGTTAGTTCCTCTATGAAACAAAGATACACTTTTATTCATGAAACTTGTATTAAATTCACACTCACTGAGGAAAAGAGACAAACTTACCATTCTCAATGGAAACTTTCAAGATTCGTATTTTTCCATCTCGACACTTAGCAAACAATTTCTTAAGGGCATCGTTCGCTGAAATAACCAAACCATTAATTTGTCATTATTGTTGTAAAGATGTTTTGAGGTTAATGGCCTACATTGTAGAACTTTCTACGAGATTGTTATGTGAAATCAATATTACAATGTAATAATGAGTACCTTTAATCCCTGTCTGATGTGACATGGTTCGTAAAGAATTCGAGCTCTGTTGAAAATATGGTAGGAAATTGGTCGCGCTTCCTCCCCGACCTCTTCGGATTAATCGTGAACGAACGATCCACCACTACCACCACAAACGGACTGTTCAAATGACTAGAACACGATGAAAAAAATCGCAACGGAATCCGAAATTAGGGGAAACCACCGATACACAACCTATTTAGATGAGAACTTTTCGGGAGGATCCTAGCAACAGAGAAACGTACGTCACGCCAGTGAACCTGTCAAGAATGCTCCAAATCACGGCCGTACGATCGTGCTCTAAATCAAGCGATTATAATTTATTATCTTGAACAAAAAAATCTTAACTGAAAAAAGAAGCGACGTAAAAACCCACAGAAAATTATTTCAAACGCGAAAAATGCAACTTATTCAAATATTATTATTAAGACGAATAAAAATTTTTGAAATTTTGCAACATGACTTTTACCCTTTATTCGCGTGTATCTATTTTAACCAATCTTCAGTTCCATTTGCAAACTTAATCACATTATTAAATTACGGATTTTTGTGCAAAGTCATATACATATTTAAAACGATAATTAAAACAATAAAATCTCAGTAGAAGATTATTTTTCTTACAAAGTATTATAGGAAGTATCACACTTTGGATATTTTATATTTTTTCTCATATTATTTACATTCTGTGCAATTTCCTATAAGTACATAAAAATATGCAGTCTATTATTTTACTATATATTGTAATCTAATATTAATTGCATTACATATACATATTTACTTATAATTGATTTATACCTTGCAACAATATTTTAATTTTATTCCAAGATTTTTAATTAGTGCTGGAAAATATATTTTTATAAGAATCATTTGTATTGTTAGCTCACGTATCTAGATTCTCATTTGGAATTGGAATTTCTGTAATATCATTCGCGTTTGAAATGTACACGTAATTCGAGTGTTTGAAAGATTCTCTTAAGATGTCGTGACATCAGCGTGACAGATGTGTGTTATGATTATTCTGATGCAAAAAAAATACGTGTAGTTTGACAGGTTTCACTTATATCGAAGTCGATTATACTATTATATTAAGAATATTAAGGAAAAGTTATGAATTCAGTAAACCTCCAAATAACTGTTAGGGAAACCGAAAGGCGATCAGATTTGTACGAAGAGTGGAAAAGACGGGTAAATAATGTAACTTTTACAACAAACGGTGCAATTCTTTTTGAAATCAAGTACAGATACCATCACGTCAATTCAATCCATTTTTAATATTCAATTAAATTAAAATGAAAATCGTATAGTATTTTAAAATTAAAGATTCATTTCGTTAATTATTATCAATTAACAGTTAAGTTCATAAATATTCATTTTTTGATGATTCATTCGCCGATTTGTTAAACAACATTAGTTTATTATACTATTATACATTAAGAAAATTCTTGGAATTCTATATTAAATAATAGAATTAGTAATGCAAATTAATTGAAAAGAAACTGCAAATAAAATGTTGCATTAATATAACATTGCCAATTAATCAGATGTAATTATTCAGTGGAATTTGTCACACCTCCAGCAAAATTTACAATATATATGAATAAATAAATATTGATTTGAAATAATAATAATAATAATGTTCCAGGCTTTTCTAGGCCCACTCCCACAAGGATTTCTTAGATTGGAAGAACGCAATGCTCAACAACAGCAAGAAGCTGCAGATCAGCAGGCTGCACTTGCTCTTCACCAGCTACAAATGCAGAACATGCCAACAATGCATGAACCTCATGTCGGTAGACTTAGTATTACAATTGTTCAGGTAATTCTATGATTTTAGTGGACATGTAGGAGTTAATTCAGTTTTATAAAGTAATAGTGTATGTTTTGTAATAATATTTTATCCGTAATTTCAAAAAGATACTTCCTATAGGCTAAGCTTGTAAAAAACTATGGGATGACAAGAATGGATCCTTATGTGAGATTAAGAGTAGGCCATGCTGTATATGAAACACACACATGTTCAAACGGTGCAAAAAATCCACACTGGAACAAAGTTATTCAATGGTATGTAATTTGTATAGTAAATTTATTATAAATCAAATTTATGTACTTATTCCATCCATTACTTTCTTTTATCTTTTTATTATTTAGTTACTTGCCACCAGGAGTCACACAAATATATGTAGAAGTTTATGATGAATGTTCGTTTGTAATGGATGAATTAATTGCATGGGGTCACATAGATATTCCATCAAAGGTCCTCCAGAAAGGGGAGATGCACGAAGATTGGTACATGCTTAGTGGAAAGCAAGGAGACAATCAAGAAGGAATGATAAATTTAGTTTTTAGTTATACGGTAAAAGTTATTAGTAATATAACAGAAAATATATTTAATTTACTAACAATAAGTTAATACCTGTAGTTAACAATTTATCCATTTTGATAGACTAAGTGTCATCCATACGTGAGTGCACCTCCAATTATGATGGTTCCTTCTTCAACAATGCTTGGCATGACACAGTATGCACCAGTAAATGTCTACACAGCACCTCCTACAGCTGCAGTACCGCCTATTATTCCCAGTTCTATGCCAGATGCTGAAGTTGTATTAAAACAGGTAATGTAAGAAGATAATAGCTTTACTTTTTTCTGCAATAAAACAACTTTTGTAATAATGTAATAACTTATAGATTTCAGAGATGTTCCCAAATGTGGATAAAGAGGTAATTAAATCAGTTTATGATGCAAATAATGGAAAGAAAGATGTAACTATAAATTCATTACTCCAAATGTGTGAATAAGTAACTTTTTATGCAACTCGTCATTTAACTCCAAAGGCCATATTTGTATTTTCTTGCTATATTGTATTTCTTTTAAAATGTAATATATTTGCAAATTACTACCATGCATTTTATGGTATATCAACGTATAGTGATTTTAATATAAGGGGATCCATAAAATATATTGGGCAGGGAAATATATTTTTTAAAGAAATATCTCTTTTAATCGTTTATATATTCATTCATCCTGTTTACATTTGTTTTCATCTTATATATACAGCTATATGTTTCGTTCTACATATGTAACATAAAAAATTTCAATTTTCTATATTTACACATAGGAGATCCCGTATTCGTTAAGAAATCTGTATTTAGATTTTACTATTTATAAAAAATAATAAACGTGTACATTTACATATTTTTATTTGTGTGTTTGGAAACGAATTACAAAAATATTGTACTCACGCATATTTAAGCAGAATATATCTACAAATATTATAAAAATATTCAACCTAATTTTGATTAAAACACAGCATTTGCAAAAATGGAATGGTGGCTCTCAATTTTGCTATAGAATTAAAACAATATTTCTAATTTTTCTATCAAATGTAAAATATATTAATAATATATCTATGAATTGTTAAGTGCTTCAGTAAATTGTAGAGCTAATTTATCCTTACCTATAATAAATAAAAATTTGGCAACACTTATATAATTTATGACAAAAATCGGTCATTTCAAATTTATGCTAAAAATATCCTTTTTTTAAATTTGAAATTATCCTTACTCCTTTTATAATCCCTATTCCCCCCAAAATAAGATGTATCAATAACTCTCTTAAACATTTAATAACTTCATAAACTAACTTGACCACATGTAAAAATATGTATTTTGCCAATGTGGCAAGTATTTTTTTATTGGCTCTGTTAAAAATTTTGCTAAAGGTACTCTATTGGAAAGTGCAGTTAGAATCGCATATATTCTAATGCAGCTATACTTATCATAAAATGGAGACTTTAATATGTAAAGGAGCAGAGCAAGTCTTCGCCTGAAGAATTCTTTCTCTTCTTCTTTGCTAAATGATATACTTTTTGTCCTTTTATTAGCTATATTTAAACTGTAAAATAACATTGAGTTTTTATATCATCATATAATTCAACCCTTTTTATGTAGTTATTTGATAAGTTTGGTACTAAATTTTATCATTTACCTGAGTAAATCAATAGCAAATGATAACAACCATGGTGGCCAACGTTTTTCTCCAGTGAAAGATATACATGCCAAATGAAAAAGTGGTTTCAAAATATAAAGAGTCTAAAAATGAAATAAGAGATATTAATGAATAAATATTTTCTGGGGCTACTATACTTAGATGGATTTGAATACATTTCTACCTCAGCTAATATTAAATCTTTTTGTGATACTGAAGGTCTATTGAAGTTATCACTATTGTGAACATTAGAAGACAATGGTTCCCAAGTACGCATGTGTGATTGCTTGATATTTCTTATACTCCTAACAATAGTGCCAGACCGTTTCAATCTGAATCCTTCGTGTAATTTTTCATCATGTGAGTTGTTTAGCTTTTCTCTGTTTAGTGGCTGTATTGGGGGGCTTTTTATTATACGTTCCTTATACAGATGAATCAGTAGAAGTCTTAACACAGTCCTATGAAGGATTCATTTACAAATATTAATAATTGGGAGGAACATGTAATCTAAACTTTAGAAATATTATGCTACTTACTTAAATATTTGGACCATAGTGATCATAAACCATCTTCCAGTTTGGCCACATAACTTTTTTGCAGTGATCTCGAAAAGAGCCTCCGTGTATTCTACCACAGTCAACCAAATTTTAATTTTTGATTCGAACTGAGGAAACTGTAAATGAACGCATTTTCCGCTGCACATTAACAAATCATTGAAAAATACTATCAAATTCGAAGCTGAGTATAATAACTCCGACCAAAAGGCGGAATTATTAAAATGACCTAAAAAAAATGTTTATTGAATAAAAATCGAGGAGAAAAGTTATCGTAATTGAAGAATAAAAGTAAAGAATTTTTCTAACCAGCCGTGAAGTAAGGTAAGCAATGGACCGTATTTTCAATCTCAGATAACAATTGTGGATTTTCTATAACCCATTTTCTATATGGTTCGATGATTTTCAACACGGAAGAATTTACATTGCTCAACACCATTTTGATCTGTTAAACAATCTAATAAAATATGATCTGTGTGATCAATAATAATTAACCTTCCAATATTAATATACTATATTTTATGCACTATATATAGTACAAGACAAAAATCATTGGTCTCTTCCGATAGATCGGGCAAAAAAGAACATTTGTTTTTAATTTTGTTTTCTATCAGTTGTGATAACAATTTATCATATAATAGAACTCTTGTCAAAATAAACATGTTATATATATATATATACAATGTAGTATGAGAAATTGCGTAAGATGTATTAAAAGTATAAATATTTTGTAATGAATATTAATGACATAATAATATCTAATAATAACGAGAAGTTAAAACATCTTTAGTATCTTCTAAATTTATATTAAGTTCGTTTATATTCATCGACATAATAATTTCACATGTAATTAGAATTAGTATTTATAATAAATATTAATATCGTAATAGTATTTAATAACGATAAAAAATTAAAACATCCTAGTATAATACATTTTATTATCATTCTAAACTTATAAATGTACAAATTTACAAATTAAGTTCATTCATATTCATCGATATAACAATCGTACAAGTATATAATTAATTTTCCCGCTTATCAGGTCTATATAAAGTTCTCGTAAATTATTGATGAAAATAAGAAATATATTATAATTTTAATTAATATTAATAATTTTATGCTTTTAATAAAATTCATTCTTGACAACTTTTAACGTATTTAAAAAGCTTTTGAATTAAAAATTGTTGTTGTTATAGCCACATAATACCGCCAAAATTTACTCCATGTTATACGGCGAAATCATTAACATTAGCTATTACAGTATTATAAATCTTTTATTTTCTGAAATTATGAATATATGTAGAATAACGAATGGAACGAATGAAATCCAAAAATGTACTCAGAACGGGGAAGAACACGAAGAATATCAATATTTAAATTTAATAAAAAAAATTATAAAAGAAGGCACGAGAAAAGATGATCGTACAGGTGTAGGCACATTGTCCATTTTCGGGACACAGATGCGATTTAATTTACGAGACAGTAAGTATTTTTCATACTTTAATAGAAGTTTAATATCTTATATAATTAATTGCAATAACAAGATATCATTACCATAGATGTATTCCCATTGCTAACTACAAAGCGAGTATTTTGGAGGGGCGTAGTGGAGGAGTTGTTATGGTTTATTAGAGGATCAACAAATGCCAAAGAATTAAGTCAAAAGGATGTCCACATATGGGATGCAAACAGTTCACGTGAGTTCCTAGACTCTTGTGGCTTCACAAATAGAAAAGAAGGAGATTTAGGACCTGTTTATGGATTTCAATGGAGACATTATGGTGCAAAGTACCAAAATATGGATACAGATTATAGTGGACAAGGTAAGACAATAATCCAATATTCCTATGTTTAATCGTACAAATTTAATTATCTACAAGTACACTGATAGGTTTGTTTATACAGGAATAGATCAGTTAAAACAGATCATAGATAAGATACAACATTCTCCCAATGATAGACGAATTATAATGTCAGCATGGAACCCAGGCGACATTTCAGAAATGGCTCTACCTCCCTGTCACTGTCTTGTCCAATTTTATGTGAACAATGGAGAGTTATCATGTCAACTTTATCAAAGAAGCGCTGACATGGGTCTTGGCGTACCATTTAATATTGCATCTTATTCTTTGTTAACTTACATGCTGGCACACATTTCAAATTTAAAGGTAAATTTACAAGAAAAGAAAATTGGCAAAATTTTTTAACAGAGACTTGTATCTTTTTGTTTATTTTTAGCCAGGTGAATTTATACATACGATGGGTGACTGTCACGTATACCTCAATCACATATCTGCACTCGAGGAACAAACAAAACGTGTGCCAAAACCATTCCCATATTTAAAAATCGTTAGGAACGTTGAAAACATAGAAGATTTCACAGCGGATGATATCGAACTTATCGGATACAATCCACACACAAAGTTATCTATGCCAATGGCCGTTTAAAAACAAAATTGAACACAAAGTACTGACACAAGCTTATGTACACGTTTTTATCTAGAAGTAAGATTCGGTCATTAAGAAAATACATGTTCGATTGATATTAAATTGGTGAATGAATATATATTCATATAGCATTATTATATTTCAACCATATCTATATTTTATTTTCTAATAAAAACTGTTTTCGTTCATATCTTTAATAAACTCGTATCTTAATAATTATACATACATATACACGCAAAAAATATATATATATATTTTGTATATATATATATTTTTTCTAGTTATTTATATTTATATCAATTTCTATCAGTATCATTTTCAAAAGTGGTCCATACATGTCTGTTACAGCTCTAACAAGTATAAACCGTAATCATTTCGCCACACTTTGCATCACAGAAACAATCAAGTAAAAGAAGATTTTTCAAGTGGATGTAACTGACAAGCATGGACGGTAAAAGGCCTTGTGTAAGCAACTTTCAGAATTTAACAAAATTATTTTACTTTTATACAATGTAGAGTACTATCTTAAATCATATATATAATTATCCATTGAAAATATTATTTTCTCGCGTGACTGTAGAAGGAAATAAAAACGTTTCTAGTATCTTTAAAGTGATATTTTAAACGAACATGTCGTATTTAATTTGGTTGATTTAAAAAATAATCGAAAGCGTTTAAAAAATGTGAGAAGAAAATTAAGAAAATTCTCTGGACATTAGAGGCTAGCACATCTTTGTATCATTAGATGATGAAGTACTTAATTGATGCAGTTGTTGAGTAATGGCTAGAGTGCCACTTTCACTTACTGTAATAGTTATCCAAATAACATCTAAATTTAAAAAAAGATATTATTACTAAAAATAATATCACGGATGAGTAACAACAAGAAGGTAAATGATTTTACCTCCAAACAAGATTTCTGTAGATTTTACCATCATCCTCCATTTACTTTGAAATGTACCACAATGTGGAGGACTTTGAAGATCCACGCTCACCTCTGTTATTTCTCCTGGGCCTAAAGATGGGACTGGTATTTTTGTACATTCACCCATTTGCACTCCTCCTATATACTGTAAGCAAACTCCATCAGGCCATGCTTCTCTACCACTGTTTTGTATATGCCATGATTTTCGAAAATTAGTAAGTGGTGGTATTGATTCTCCTTCGCCAATGGTGCTATCGCTTATCAGCATCATACAAGGAAATTTATGTTGAACTGGAGACTCAAAGTCAAAGTAGCTACAAATTGCCGCTTGGAGATTCCTAAAATTTTATGTAGATTATTTCCACGTACATATACATTTACTTATTTGTTTATGCTTCATCAACAAATGTCTATACAACAATCATCATATTTGTCTTTCATAATTACAGTTTTAAAGAATAAATTAATATTCTAATGTAGCAGTTACTCCATTGAACAACAATTTATGTAATACATGAACAATAACTGAAGAAATTGCAAATGTTATGCGAGTGTGAGTTGTCAGTGATATAAATGCATAAATAAGCAAGGATGGATAAGACAATACAACAAGTAAACATGGCGACGGTAGGGTTAGGTCGGTTGACTAAACTTGACCAACGTAGAACGATTACAAGTGGGAGAGTATCTCACCAATTATTCATATCCAAAAAGAACTCAGCAGTAGTTTCGTTGAGCTGGCTGCCAGCCAGCAGCTTCTGCAGCTGCTTCACCAGATCATCTCTGTCGGTGGTGCCTAGACAACTAAACTGATGAAGCAAATGTTGGTCCACGTTGTCCATGTTCATAATGTATTTCGTCCCTCGTTCAATACTCCATGTAATGGGAACTGTCACACCGCGAGTCCGTGAGACTTCTCTGTTCTGTTATCGTTTGATCTTTAACTGCAAATTTTAAATGTCATTCTTCATGACGTTCATCCCTGCCATAGACATGAAAAATATAGACCGCGGGTGTCAAATGAAGAGCATGGTCCTCGTTAAAAAAGAGATAGACATATCTAACGTGGTATCACTATCTCTTTCTAACAGATACTATGCTCCGCCCATAGAAAAGGAAAGAGAGACGCGTTATTTATTTCTCTATCTCTTTTTTAACGAAGCCCATTTTCTCAACACGGCATCCGCGGTCTATACTTCTGATGTCTATGATCTGTGCGCAGTGGATACATACACTTCACACTCTACCCAAAAATGTACCAATTATGAGTACAGCCCCGTGGATGGTAAAATTCCGACTCTGTCGCCTTCTATCCCTTTATTTGCGTGATGTCACCTTGACCTTGAACGCTGCTAGTCTCCGTGTTTTTACAGCGAATAAATAAATACGCAAAACGGACGTCGATCTCTTCTCGAAATCAACTCGTCCGCAGCGTCAACGCGGTCCTACATACACGCAAGTTGGGTTGCATATATGTAGGGGTCAAATGAATTTTAATTATTGGCACATTATGATCAAATAAAACATAATTTATCGTAGATTGTAGATTCTTATGCGTTTATCAAAAATCTACAAATATAAGAATGCACAGAATGCAAATATATATAAAGAACATAATATTTATTTTTTTATTTATTATTCTTATTCCTTACCTTTCAATTTAGAATGATTTCCGGTTTGCATTTCTTCATTTCTTGAATTTATTTATTAAATCTGTTCTTTAAACCTATTCTTTCTATTCCTATCTATACTGTTTATATCTTTAACTACTATATTACTTATATTTTCACAATCTAAGAGTATCTCTAGTACAAAAACATAACATATAAAAATAAAATTATAAAACATTTAAAATGAAGTACTTGTTATAATATTTACTGAACGAAATAAATCTGTATGTATAGGTTTCACTTTTTTAGTTATATTATTAAAGACATGAAATTTACAATAAGAGAGAATGTAGAAATAAAAATGAATGTAAACAATCCTAACCGATGTAATCATTATTAAATACACAATGGACTATTTTAACGTATTGTAAAATTGATACAAGAATCGAAGCAAGCAAAGCAATAAGCTAGTAGTGATATAGTAACCGATATAAGAATTATAATGAGAAGAAAAGTTTCAATTCCTTAAATAACGATTATTCAAAATAAAAGTTTATTTTATAAGTTTATTTTATAGATTTATTTTATAAGTTTGTAAGTATTAAAATATAAATTATTCTAATCTTTTATTTGTTACAATATGTGTAATAAAATTTCTTGTTCTTGTTACGTGAACGCACTTAAGCGCCAAATCTCTGTTGCCGCACTGCGCATGGGCATACGCCCCCTCCTGCATCTGGTCTCGAGGATGCGTGCGCATCACGCCGCGTAACAATTGAAATACGAAAGAGAAGACAGTCGCGATCCGAAGTTGATCATGTAGATATTCCAAAAACGTCCGATCGCAAGGTGATTTCGCGTACAAAGTGGACAAAAAGGAATGAGTGTCGATTGAAAACGGGAGTGCAGTTCGCAATGAGACATATTTGAACCGTGTGAACCAGTGGCTATCGTTAATTAGTCGCGAGTTCTTCGTCACCGATAATCCCAAGCTTTTCTTTTTTTCTTTTTTTTCTTTTTAGAGAAACGCAAGCTCGTGCATCGATGAAACGTTCAAAATCCTTGGAAAATTACTTTCATATTGACGTTAGGACATCGTGATGAAAGTTGGAAGTTATTTTACGATTAATAGCTCCGTTTCGACGATCGCGGAATAATTGGTGATAATAATCTCGTCGAAATCGAGATACTAGGAGAATTAAGGTAAGTATAGGTGGATTCGATATTGTGGCCAATTTGGAGTATCGTTATTTAACCCATTAAAGACCAAGCAGTAAAATACATGCATGTAATACATAAAAATTGCGTAAATGCTATTAGAAAAACGTAAACAAAGTAGGTTATTGTTTTATCAGGTTACAAAAAGTATATTAAAATAGTAGGTACATTACAAAAATCCATTACACAAATCGAAGGTACAATAAGAATTTCACTTGAAAAAAATGTTTCATCGTAGTATTATAAAATACTTTCATTTTTTTTTTTTTTTTTTAATTTTATGAAAGGATAAAATTTAGATAAAAGAAGAAATAATAACAAAATTAAAATATTCCATATTACAAAAGTATACAATGTAAATTCGATAAAATCTGCTAATGCAAATCGATCGAAAGAAATTACAAATGAAATGCATTAGCGCAACTTTGGTTTTCAATGGGTTATCTACGCTATTTTTATATTTTCGCCAATTCTAGAGGGTTTTCACAAGACAGTTCCAATTCATGGTTTGTGCCTAAACTTGGTCTTTTAATTCAGTCGTCCTTAAGGAACAAATTCATTCGATTCAATATCGTACACGGCTAACACATTGGATGAATTTGTAAAAAGAGAAGAATGAATGAAATTTATCAAATTATCGCTTTATCGCATGTTTCCATAACGTTTTCTTTAAGTTTGACAGAGAATTGTAGGGACGTTGCTTAATACGTGGCTCTTCCATTTTCGCGATGCGTATCTAATACACGTATTTTGATAAATCGTTATAAATAAAATCACACGTACTGGGCGAAATAAGCGAGCTGTAACTGATACAAAAGCTAGAGTATAGGAAAGTATGGCGATTGGGTTTTGATAATGTTGCCACTTGCTATCAGTCCCATTACTAGACTGCGGATTTTTATATATTTATGAAAAATTTGGACGTGCAAAAATGCATATAATGTATAACGTATAACGCGAAGATATATAAAATATTCAAAGAGTATTTATTATAATATTTAATAGGCGAAACAAATTTCTATTCGGATTTCGCTTCTTTAGTGTTACGTTCATAAAAATCCGCAATTTACTTTCCTGGCACACCATGTACATATAATCATTAGTATAAGAAATGAACTAGAGCTTGCCTTCGACAGTATGATTGGGCCGTCCTCTGGCACGGGCGGTGTCCCGGAGCACGAGTTATCGGACAACCAGTCCCGTGTCGGCAAGAAACGCATCTTCGAGGATCTGGATATCGAGAGCTTCTGCGAGGAGGTCCAGAACGGTCACAAACGGTATCAGTACCAAGAAATCGAGGCTCCAATGGAAGTAGTGGCCTCCAACCAAGTAATAGGAGACACCGCGGCTCTATTCTCTCCGTTATCGGCCCAGGAAGCCGTCGACGAGTGTCCAGTCGCTCGATTGGAAGTACTTCTCGTGGACGGCACTAATTGCACCTGGACAACCGTCTCGGAGTTAGAATCCCAGCAAAACATGGTCGATATCGCGGCTTCACCCACCACATCCTCCTCGTCGTCCGAACACAGACAAGAACAAGTGATCCAAGAGATTCAAATCGAGGAAACGAGCTATCCTATTGGCTCTGACTATTGGGAGCCAGTTGTTACCGTTCCATCGCCTAGCATGCAACAGGGCAAGACCGATGTGTCTTCTAGTAGTCAACAACAGCAACAATTTGATGATCAGGAGACTGGAAACCTTTCCTGGTTGCTGGATTTCAAGTTGGATCCGTTTATCGAGGCTGCTGATGAAAAGTCCACTGTACCTTCGCCCAAAGATGTTCACAGTGGTGTGCAGCTATTCAACATACTGTCAAACCTTAATAGTTAGACTGCGGATAGTTATGTATTGCAAATAGTTAATTAGAGAAATGTATAATTGAGATTTGTATCGATTAAGTATTATATTATTTTGGTATGATATTTTGTAGGAAGATTGGTTAAACAGGGAATCATTTGTAAATTTAATTGATTGTATCTTCTGATAAGTCTTATCTTTATTTTATTCGTACAATATAGGATTTTTATAAGAGCAGATCACACTTTGAAGCATTATAGAGATAGATAGGCTTTAACAATTTTAATTTGGGTAATTGCAAATTAAATTATGTTGGACTTTTCCTACTTACGTGTTCGTCGGTTATATTGTAGCATATTACACGTCTTTTGTACATTTTTCCATCTTTGAATTTTTATTATTGCATAAACATCCGCAGTCTACTTAATTAATTTTATATTTCGTGAAATCGTGAAAAAGTTGACTTACGACTAGACCACGATTTCTTATGCATTTATGCGAGATTTAAAGGTATAGAAATCTAAGCATATAATATGAAAAATACGTAAAATATTCAGAACAGAGTATTTGTTATAACGTTCAATAGCTATAACGATATTCTATTCAGATTCTTTGTTTCTTAATTTGTGTTCATAAAAATGTACCATTTATTTATGACTTAAAATATTGTTAGAAATATAATTTATAAACTTCGATGCACATATACAGAGTCCGGCCGAATTACACGTAAAAGCGAATACGATGTGATTCCTTATACAAAAATGAGGAGAAAATACAAAATAAAATTCTTTCATTTTCGGCTTAGTCTTCGAGAAAATCAAATTTGAATACGGTTAGTTAAAAATCGACCTAGTACGTTCTTTTTCTCGGGAACAAAATTTTCTCTTGTGAAAAAATTTTATTCTATAATTCTTACTTTTACACAGGAAATCACGTCGTGCTCGTTGTTCCTATGTATTTACAAAATTATTCACCAATATAGTTCAAAGAAATCATACGTTTTATATTTTTTACGCAGGGAACAAGACAAGGGTAAATGGACGTTCTTATGGATCTACTTACGTGAACGACGTGAAAAGGAGTTACAACGAAAACGGATCGTCACATCAGGAGTCGAATCATAGTTACTCTAGCCTGGATAATAGAAATTTTGCGTCTTCCCGATGTAACGGCCCAAAGAAGCCGCCTTTCACGTACACAGAGCTTATCGAACACGCTCTTCGGGAAAGGGGAGAGCTCACGGTGTCAGCTATTTATCAGTGGATCTCGTGAGTACTTTCCAAGAGTATTTGAACCCCTCGGAAGCCACACTCGTCAATTCAATGAAAAAGAAAGTAGAAAAAAGGAATTATTATATATTCATTGTAATAGAACAATTTTCAATAGACTCTGTATTTCAACCACTAGAACTTTGTATAGGTACAGAATTTATAAAATAATAATTAGTAATAATATCGTAATTAATAATTTAGGTATTCATGCAAATTCATATTTTTGAAAACACGAATGGAACACAAGTAGAATCTTCTTAATGAATATTTTCTTTGGATATGTTATACATATCAAGTACATTTCATAAATCTTTCTACTTTTAAATTTCCTAGAAACGTTTATAGTCAAGGCACTAATCTTTATTATCAAAATTATTTGGTGAAAATTATCTGTGGCAAGCCTTGACCCAAATTCTCCATGAACACAAAATCCACGATGTTCTATTGAAATTAAGTTAAAATACGAGAATAGATGATACGGAAAAGAAGACATAAAATTTTAACTAAATTCGCAGATGTTAGAACTATAAGAAAGAAATAGAATTTTGTATTAGGTAAATATTGTAAGAAGAGGATTGAAAATGAGTTCAGGGGCTCGATTATCTATATTATCTATATTTGACAAACCTTCGATCGAACAGGTGAAAGCACAGAACCAGTAAATTGTGCACATTCGTGTTGGTGGAGAGTAGAGGGAGGGTTGAAACGAGCAAAAGAGCCGGTACCAGCTGGTACCACTGCGTAGCGAGGGCAGCGGTGCCAAGGGGTACCATCTAAGAACGCGACCCTCCCCGACCAGCTACCCCGCATCGACGCGGACCACGTTCTCGTAAATTCGTAGAAACTCGTTTCCTACATTTCCTACGGTTCGAAGGAGAACCATATATACTGAATGTATTACATAGTACACTTAGGATGAATCATTTCCAGGGAGATGAATTCGATACTTACAAATCTACAAAATGACATTTTTATAGATACATCTGATCTTTTATTTTATTTTCTCCCTTTTGATTTCTTCATTTTTGTGTATTTAATGTATGTATTAATGGTATTGGTTATTTAATGAAGAGGATCAAAGTGATTTAATAATGTAACTGATATATAAAATTCTCCTTACTGTATAGAACAATTAAAAAGTTTATTCTTTCTGAAAAAAATCAGTTGTTACACTGGGTACTTTGTACCCATACTTTGGATAGTTTTTGATATTTTTAACTTATTTTTGGTAATTAGGTCACATATACCAAACAAATTTTCAAATTAAGCGATATTTCATATTATTTGAACCCAACCATAATGAAAATCAATAAAAATCTATAATGTAAAGATGCATTGTTCTTTTTTTGTTTGCATAATCATTAGATACATGTATGTAGTTATTGGATCAGATAAAGTTACTATTTAGAGGCTTGTGCTTGGGGCGTTCCAGCGTGTCTTTCGTCTTTTCCTAAAGACAGAGAATTAATTAGGGGAGTGTGTAACACTCCGTGACGTCGCCGCAAGCAGGTGAAGAAAATTGTTCTCGTGGGGTGAGCACGCTTGTCGACGTTGAACCGACAAGTGACAGGAACTATTTAAACGTCTGTCATTATACAAATGTAGACATTCACATGATTATTTATTGTTCATTGAATAAGTGACAAAATTAGAATTTTTCTATATAGTAAATTATATATTGTAAAACAATTTTTATAAAATTTATCAACTCCCGCCTAAATTACTTATTTTTGTTTGCTATATTTGGAAAATTAATAAGTTATTTTTCTTATTATATCTAGAGAACACTTTCCCTATTACAAAAGCAACGACGACCGTTGGAAAAATTCTGTGCGGCACAATCTCTCCATAAATCCCCACTTCAGGAAGGGATCAAAGGCACCACATGGAGCTGGTCACTTATGGGCCATTGCAAATCGCTCGGGAGATCCTAGACCTAGACAATCCATTAACAATTTTAATGCTAATTCTTCCATAAAGCAAATGAGCAAGAACACTGTTGAAGTTGAAAATCTGAGGAAGAACATCAGGTAATTAATCCCTGTTTAGATAAAAAATTCATGATGGAATGTTTATTTACTTTAACCACTGACATTTTCAGTGAAATGAATCCAATAGATGAAGTAGAAGCGGCAACTGCTAGCATTACGCAACAGTCTTCGGAAGAAGAGTCTGATAATGTAGTGAATTCTGTGACGCTAGAACACTGTGCTGAAGAAATCCTTAGTGGTATCAAGAAGGAAGTAGAGGTACAATATCTTGTACCTATGATAGTCTCCAACAATGAACATGAATCAACCCAACCCAATCAACAAACACAGGAGCTTCATTATCCTGTGAAAGAGAGTGGTAATCGAATTAATTAAACAGTGAAGCTTTTATGAATAAGAGTTCAATTTTGAATATTATTGATTAAGTTGGTAAATATATCTTTGTAGATTTCCTCAACCCGGTATCAAAAGAAGTAGTTGCAGAAGAATGTGGACTTATCAGTGAAGGTTATCTAGTCACGGACCTAAATCCTACTACTTTGGGCCTGAACATGGTTGAACCAGAAATCATTACACCTGAAAATCTTTTTGGAGAGGAGTTAAGTTTCCAGTTCTATGAATTGTCGTCTCCATCGCAAATTCAATCTGCCTGACATATGGGGAAAAACAAGTTGCGATTAATTGTAATTGACGAGCTGCACGTACAAAATAATCAGGACTGCGATCAAGTGGAAAACAGAGAAGATATTCATAGTGGTATCGATGAAAAAGAATTTCAAGAATCGATGGTTGAAAGCTGATTTTTTTCAACAGTGCTACAGCAAGTCTCATATGATAATCAGAGCAAAAATGGTTATTACATTCCTTTGAAGATTCTCGAAACCTATGAGTGAGCAAAGTTGAATGAAATGCAGCATATTATTGCTCCAATTGTGCCTGGATATGTGTCTTATCGAGTCATTTAATACTACATATTAGTATAGTTTTCTTTTAGCCCTTACGGAATAATATGTACCGTTTTTTGTATTAGCAAAAGAAAATACAATATTTACTACGAGCTGTAAATATTATTATTGTTTTAAACTCTGATTACTTTGAAAGTTTTATATCTGGAGAAGTAGGAATTCAACTAACAGTGGATGTTTGTAAAGTGTTCATTTTACTATGTAGAAATTATTTTACAATACAACACGTTTTCATCAAACTGTCTGTTTCGTAGGTTTTTAATTATTTTTGTTGAGAATTTGTTTCATCTTCATCTTCCTCTGCTTTATTACTTTCAGATTGTCTAAGCAATCGTTCTGCTAATTTCTTTTCTCTCTCCAATGCCTTTGCTTTCTTCAGTTCCTTCTTTAACTTCTTCTCATCTTTTTCTGCCATAGACACTGCCTCTGTTAGTTTTGCTGTGGACATAGTTCCTTGAGCTATCAATTGACGTCTAATCTCTTCAATCTTACGTTCCCTTCGCTCTTTAGCTTCCAATTCTGCCTTCTGTTTTTGAGCTACTTTTTCTTGTACCTGAGCTATTAATTGCTTCATGGTGGTCATATTCTTTTCTATTTGCGCTTGCCTATAGAAAGATATATATTTAGACATTTATTGTTATATTATAGTATATATATATATATATATATATATGTTACTATTTTTACATACCTAGCTAACAATGCCTCTTCTTCCATCTTCTTTTTTTCTTTAATCTGTTGTAATCTTTCTTGAATATTTAATGGATGTGCAAGACTTTCATATTCTTTCATGTCTTCTACTTCTCCAGGAGTAGGCCAAGCCAATCCTGCAGGTACTCCTAGAGCTTCCATTCCATACCTCCCTAATATTCGTTTCTTGTATTTGACTGTCTCATGAAACCAATCTTGTGGTTCATCGTAAGGCTTCTTCCCTAACAATATATTCCTATGTGCTTCTGTAAGTCTCGATTTATTTCTCTTTCTTTCTAAATCAGCATTATCTTTCTCTTCTATGATGACAGGTTCCTCGTCAGCGGATTCAATAATTGTTCTTCCCTTTGAAAAATAACATTTTGGACCAATATTTTGAAATCTTAACTTCAATGGCACATTGAAAATTAGCTGTTTTACAGACATTTTTTTGTCCTCTTTTTGTTTATTTTCACGTTGTTTATTATATTAATAATGCAGAATTATTAACAACTTTGGAATTAGGTAATGAAAAATGTTTCCCCTATTTAACTAAATCATCGAACTATATTGTTTTTTGCAATTAATGAAAGTTATAATTAATATTTCTTATCAAGATCATTAAATCTATCTTGCAATATACTAAGTGAATATGAACATAAAGTAAATAGGTTATGTCAAGTTATATATCTAACATTACGTCAGGTTAAGTTACGTAGTATAACAACGTCTGTGTATCCAACGAGGTTGTGACGACGTTGATGATACTGTGAATTTAATATTATAATAATATATTTTACAATAATTAGTTTAATAGTTGATAAAATGGGTCGATTAGCAGAGGTACGATATTTATTAATATTAAATTATGTAAATTATATGTTTTGCAATGTAAAATATAAAACATAACCTATTATCGAAACTATTTTATATACAGGTGGTTAGCGAACAATCATCCGAAAAATGTAAAACTTTTGTATTCATGGGTGAAGGTTATACTTTGGGAAATTCTTTAGTAGCAGTAATCTCGCAAAAGTACGCCGCATTAATTAGAACGTAAGTTCAACCATAAATGGATCATTAATTATTAATCATCTTTATTATAGTCCTGATGTGGAGTTTTGTGCTTGTTTCGTCAATCATCCAGCAGAAGGAAACATATACTTGAGGATTCAAGCGAAAAATGGAAAAGCTATAGACATACTAAGAAAAGGATTACAAGATTTTGAAAAGATTTGTGATCATACTTTAGAAACATTCAACAATGCTTATGAACAATTTAAGACTTCTAAAGATATGTTTGTAGATAATACGTAGAGATACTATTTTTTACAGAAATATATAATTTATTTGATTTTTATTTTACATGTGTGTTCTGTAAATTTTTGCATCTTTATATACCATAAGTGCATAAACATCTACCAGTCTACCTATAAAATATGGTATGTAATGAAAATGGGAAAGAAAAGGGAAAATGACCAGAATTAGGTAATTTACATGGAAGTTTATTTCTTAGGCAACCTCAGCAGGCCTTTGTCTGCCCACAACTTTGTGGCTTTTTGACAAATGGTCTGCGAACTCTTGATAAGGAGCTTTCCTTAGTGCCTGATCGTGCCAGAGATCTGGTGTTAAGTAGGCATAAGTTTTGGCAATAGCTGCATAAGTAGCTTTTGCAAAATTACCAAGAGTACAAGTAGATCCTCTGGCCGAGGTATAGCAGTCTTCTATACCAGCCATCTGTAACAATTTCTTAGGCACAGGTGCTGATACAATACCTGTTCCCCTTGGTGCTGGAATTAGACGTACCTGAACCGATCCACACTTGCCAGTAACTTTACATGGTACAGTGTGAGGGTCACCAATCTTGTTTCCCCAATAACCACGACGTACTGGCACAACTGAAAGTTTAGCCAGTATGATAGCTCCACGAATGGCAGTGGCCACTTCCTTAGAGCATTTTACACCTAGGCCAATGTGGCCTTTATAATCCCCAATAGCTACAAAAGCCTATAAAATGAGAAATTACTAATATTATCTCTAGTGAATTAATAATCATACTAAATCAACATTTGAAAAGCTATGCCTATATAAAGTTACCTTGAAACGAGTACGCTGTCCAGCTCTGGTTTGTTTCTGTACTGGCATGATTTTTAGTACTTCATCTTTCAATTCAACTCCAAGGAATTTGTCAATGATCTCATATTCTTTGATAGGCAAGGAGAAGAGATAGATGTGTTCTAAGGATTCTATTTTTCCATCTTTAACAAGGCGTCCAAGTTTAGTTACTGGCATCCATTCTTTGCTATCTTCTTTACCACGTCCACGACCACGACCTCGACCTCTGCCTCCACGGCCTCTACCTCTTGAACCTCCACGGTCACCTCCTCCACGAGTACCAAATCCTCCACGAGAACCAAACCCTCCACGAAAACCTCCACGCGCGGCTGGAGCAGTGTCCGCCATTCTGTTTAACATTGACAAAAGAAATAAGATTCATAGATTATTAAATGAAAAACTAAATAATTAAATAATGTATTTAATAAAATAGTTAGATTAAGTTTGGATTACGTTTTTAAACGGTAGAAATATTTTATTTGTTAGGGGGCAGTACTGCATTAACCCCAAAACGCGTGTCTCTCATAACTAATAGATTAATATTTTAAATATAAAATTTAATTTCTACAATATTTATTAAAATTATAGGATTTTTTATATTTATAAAAGTAACAAAAACGTGTTTTATAAAGAATCGAATAATGAAAATGAAAAAATTACTTGTAGCATACTTACGTTCCTTCTCTCTCCTGAGTTACGGGAGAAAGTACATCACCTCTCTCACATTCACCAAGTCGAATAAGTCGATATATCTCGATTAGATGCTACATCCGATATTTAAATATACATTTCAATAAAACACGAACTCTTAATGTTTTCATTTAACTAATTTTTTTATTAACTTTTTATCTCTTTGGTATCCTTTAATTTAAAAAAAAAATCATTTTCTTAACGTTTGAAGTAATATAAATACATATAAAGTAGGCCATGAATTCTGTCATCATGTTTTACATCGAGCATATTTAATTAGGCAAAATGGTTAAATGACATTGATATTTTCATAGCTAGAACTCTATTCCGCTACAATTGTTAAATAAAAGTAAGCAGAAAAACAGTCTTAAATTATTATAAAATGTATAAGAGTTTTTACACAACATTATAATAGTTCTGTTTTTTTAATTACGTTTATAAAATTATGAATTTGCATATAAATCTGCAGTCTACTAATCAGTTATGAATTATTATAACAGGATCAGTAGAATGTCACTTGTGGATCACGATATCTCATGACGACTTTGAGTCAGACTTTATCCGAGGAGGCAGTTTTATTAGCACGCGGTTATAAATTTCTAAAAAAGCTGGGAGAAGGTGCTTACGCGAAGGTTAATTAACCATCTCGCAAATTATTAAGATTATAAAACGATACGGTAAACGATTTACAAAAGAGGGGTATAATTCAAATTCATTCCTCCTCTCGGTCGGTAACATCGTTTTCTTTAGTTGGAATTATCAAATATATACACTTTTTTTTACAATTTTTCTTTGATTAATATAAAATTTGTGTTTGTTTAATCGTAGGTGTATCTGGCGGAGTATAAACCAGAATCAGATCCAGAAAGGAATAGTACTTTGGCTTGTAAAGTGATAGACACCGGGCTAGCGCCGAAAGATTTCGTCCGAAAGTTTCTTCCCCGGGAGCTCGACATCCTGGTGAAATTGAATCACCCTCACGTGGTGCATGTACATAGTATATTCCAAAGACGTACAAAATATTTCATATTTATGCGTTACGCTGAGAATGGCGATCTCCTGGAGTTCATACAGAAGAATGGTGCGGTTGCAGAGGGACAGGCGCGTGTATGGTTTCGACAACTTGCTCTTGGTAACACCGATATCTCTTTAAATCAGAGACCATATCTGTTATAACTGAAATTTAAAAAGTTATAGTATAAGAATTCATATTTTAGTTTAAATGATTTCTCTTACAAATAATCATTGTAAATTTAATATTTTTTAAGATTAACATTTTTTTTTTTTTTGTTATTGGTAACTATTGATCAGGAGAGTCTTAATCATCTATAGTAACTATTTATAGAGCCAGTACATTTAAAGTTTGATTTTTTAATAAATGTATTTTTTGGAATATTTTTAAGAATTAGAAATTTTAAAAACAATTACTATTTTGGTCCCTGCTTTAAATACAGTACATGATGAAATAAATAAGATTAGGAGGATTATTAAAAATCATGACTATTCTATATTAAAAACTGTGTTTCAGGTCTTCAATATTTACACGAAATGGAGATTGCTCACAGAGACATGAAATGCGAGAATGTTCTATTAACGTCAAATTTCAATGTCAAGCTTGCGGATTTCGGATTTGCTCGCTACGTGATAGATAATCGAGGTAAACGCGTTCTGAGCGATACTTATTGCGGTTCTCTATCGTACGCTGCCCCAGAGATCCTTCGTGCTTCCCCGTACAATCCAAAGATCGCGGATCTCTGGTCCCTTGGCGTCATCCTCTACATTCTTTTAAACAAATCGATGCCCTTTGACGACACTGATATCAAACGTCTGTACGAGCAACAAACAAATCGCAAATGGAAGTTCCGAAGTAAAATCGCAGAAACCTTAAGCGAACAAGTAAAGAAGCTAGTGACTCGTCTTTTGGAACCTGATGTCTCGAAACGTTGGAAGCTGGATCAGATATTGCACAGTGAATGGATTGCAATGGATCCTAGACTTCTGGTACTCACACCAGCTGAACAGACTGCTCTTAACAACGCAATGCAGGAGAGGAAGAAAATCGAAGAGAAATTCTCTACGAAAGATCCTGTGAGACTGAAGGATTATTTTTTCATCACTATATTACGGATGTATATGCAATTTAATTCTTTTTTATTAAAATATTTGTTTTTTAGAAATTGTTCAAAGTGGAGGAAAAGAAGAAAACGAACAACACGGCTAATGCAAAACCTGAAGAGGTCACCGTGATTAAGAAAGCTGCCAGGGTTCGTATTTTATTTTATTCTTTTTATTTTCTTTTGAAGAAATATATATAATTATTTCTGCTGCTTAGGTAACAATGTCTTCTGTAGCTGCTGGACCCATATTTAAACGCTCTTAACGTTCAGGAGTATACGTATGTTGAGCTTTGTATGAGTCTCCATGACCATAAACCATCAAGTTGCTGTCAAGAGAATTTTTCTACACCTTCATACATCTTGAACAGTTTTATACACCTCTTAAAGGTTCTATTTTATTAGATTCCTTCATACTGAATAACAATAATCACAAATCATTCATTGTACATTGAAAGACCCAAATATTAGCAAAATAATATTTAATATACTTTTGATTAAATTTCTCAGTTACATATCAAAGATAATGCAAGAAAATTAATTTAACAATCTTCAATTTCCTATGTATCGTGCTTTCATTAAAGTTGTATTATTTTTTGAAGTACATTGCACATAGAAATTATGTTCATCAACGAACGTCTCTACTTTTTCTTTGAGGGGAATCCCAATAATATTTCTAGGACTTGCTAATCCTTCAAGATCCCATACACCATCTGATAGTAATAACAAAAGCTGATTATTTGGAGATGTACTTATTTCAAACACGTCCGTGACTGGCAAAACATATTCTTGCAGATCTTCCCATGGCTGATAACGTAAGACCAAAGTCTGTGTGGTCAGTCGTAGAACGATCCACAAGGTATCTATTCTTGACTCCGCAAATGCTTCCATTATTCTTGGTATATGTAGTTCTACAAATTATGAAAGTATTTACATAAACATTCGTAGTCTACTTATTGACTATTGAAGCATTTCAATAAAATAGAAACATCAAATGAACATGGACAAACCTTTTGAATGAACAAGTTCGTTCTTTATATTATTAAATAAAGATATGGATACAGAATCAAAGTTTACAAATACAATGAGTTCTTTTTCGTCCATGACAATTAATTTTTTGACATGAAAGTCAGAGCCGTTCAGTGCAGATTTACTAAAACAATGCGAGGAAGAGTTTGTAGATTTGCATTGTACTGGTTGAATAATTTCAGATTCATTGGAAGCAACAATGGTGTCTTCTACGACTTCCAATTTATTTATATAAACAGCTCGATCTATAATGATAAAATATTTAAGTATTAATAATAATTAAAGTTACCTGTTGTTTAAGGGGGGTATACCACTTTGTCTGTTTCGAAAAATTGAAAAAATTCTTTTTATATATTTTTAAGTTTGATATGCATAAAATATTGTGGTGTGCCCCCTTAAAAATTAAAAGGAAGGATGTAAATGTAATACTTTGTAAAGCTGTATTAATGGTTTCGGCTGCCTCTAAAAATATCTTCATTTTTTCAGCAATGGGTAAAACACTCGAATAACTTGTGTAAAAATTCTTCAACTCTGCTCCTCCATAAGTACCTTTAACTATAAGATCTCCACGAATATGTAAGCTGTTTTGAAATTCAATTCCTGTTTTTATAGTTTGAAGATGATTATTCTTCTTTAACTGATGATCTACTAGCTCAGTCAAATTCACATCATTTATTAAACCACTAACAATGAGCTCAGATGCATTAATAGAACCTTGAAACTTTTTCTGACCATAAATTCTTTGATCCGTAGATTTTGTTAATACTTCTTCTATAGTATTTCCCATTACAGTTCCAGACACCCTAATTAATAATATTGAATAATAACAATTGAATATTAATTTTAGTTAAACCAATTTAATGGTAAATAGATTAAATTTTATTAATTACTCTATATCGCTAAACGTAGCATTGATAAATGTTTTTTGTCCCTTTATGATTGCATGTTTCTTCAATTTCGTCAAAGCTTTAGCAGCCCATTTATCAAAGTTGTAACCATTCAAATTCTCTGCAGTTAAACGTATGACTGTTTTCTTTCCAGTTACAATATTTTCTCTCAAATCGTGTCTCATAACATCTTTCTTGAGATCCAGTTTGTTAATCGTGTGTTTTGCAGTCAAGTTTCCTAAATTTTGCATATATTGTAAAATTTGTTTCAAAAATATTTTGACAAGAATCCTTTCTTTTATCTCATAATTTTATCATTATTACCTAAGACCTTTAATGTATAGAATGTCCATTTTGCCTTCACTTGTTGGTCTTTATCCTTTAGCAAAGAATTCTCAAATATATCATTGAGATCTGATAGTGAAGATTTTAGTCTTGAAACATTTGAGCCCACAATAAAAGGAACTTTAATATTATTCAAAGATACGGGGTATGATATTTCCTGTAACTTGGTTTTGCTTAAAACACGTTTTGAAATGTTTTTCCACATTTCAATATTTAATGTACTTATTTCATTCTAAAAGTGATTATTATTTTAATAATGATTTGTCCTATAATATTATAACAAAATATTTATATGATAATTCATTGCTCACATCTAAAATAACACTTCCATTTATCACTATATTTTCAAAATGCAAATTCTTTCCATAAAGTGTTGTAACATTTGTTGTCAACCAAATTTCTGAAAACAGTTTTTCTAGTCTAATATTATTTACATTTGTTATTGCTGGTTCAAGTGGAAATCTTGCAGATCCCTTAATGAAGATATTAACTGGAGTCTCATCTTCAGCAATTTTAAAAGAATATGGTAAATTTATTGCATTTGCTTCTATATTACCAGAAATTCTCTTTTTATGCAAATTAAGATCTTTCTCTGTGTCTATCAAATGAAATGGAAGATGAGAAGCATGTATATGATTCGTACTAAAATCGTTACCTAAAACGAAGTACTATTAATAAATTTAATAAAAAACGTTATATCGTTAATTAATTTTTATTAATTTTTATTAATTATAACTTACGAAATATTATATTTTGCAGAGATTTCATATCGGTGAGCCTTATAGCATTATCCAAGAAATCAGTCATATTAATATTATTAATGTAATCTACATAAACATGTTGTTCTAATATTAGATTTTTAATTATCTTGTTACCTAATTCTATGTAAAATCGAACAGGTAATCTAAGAGTATTTGTTTTCAAGTTTGTTGCTTCTATAGAGGTATTGAGAATATTAGGTTCAATCCATGAATTCACAAGCCTCTTCAAGTCTGTATAATTAAAAAAGAATTGATGAATTTACAAATTGTATCAAATAAAATAAGAAGTATCAAATAAAAATGTAATATTTAAAAAATTATCTTATTTTACCTGTTAAATTCAAATTATTCAGTTGCGTTGTAAATATATTTTTTACAGTGAAATTATGATAATACAGTTTCTCAGACAAAATAGATTTGAAAACTACTTTGAAATTATCAATGAAATAATCTTCACTCAAGTTCCCGACAATTTGTGAACTATTTAATTTTTTTACAGCAATAATATCCGCTATTAACGTTGTAGTTTTAATTTCCGGTGCAATAACAGAAATGGCACATAATGTTAAATCCTTTAAAAATAAATCTTGCTTCCTTTAAATAAAGAAAATATTGCTTAAATATATTTATTTTATATTAATTCTTGTACTAATGCAAATATTAAGTAAACTTACTCTGATTTTAATTTATTGTAAGAAAACTTTGTTATCTCTACATTTTGATGAAAATGTTTATTTCCAGATATAATACCAATATTTTGGAAATTCGCAGTAATCCATTTTTTAAAGCCATACACAGTGATATTGCTCCATTTCTAGAATAAAACTCAATTACTCCTTTTACTTATTATATCATAATATATTTCCAAAATTAAATATGTAAGAAATATTATACTTGCCATTTTTTCACTTGAAAGGATTAAGGACACTGATATATTATCATGTAAAGATATTGCATTTGACAAGGTACTTTTGATTGACCCTGTCTTACTAGCAATTAAGTCTGTAGACGTTAAATTATCAATCTTGACATTTTCTAAATTGAAATTGTTATATAAAATCATGGGCTCACTAATGAATATCGTAGGTGACAATCTTTTCCATTTTCCTTCTATTTTTCCCCTTAAATCATCAATATTTTTTATTTTTAGTTTAGGTGTTTTGATTGAACCAGTAACTATTGAGAATGAGCCATTTAATGGTAATAAAATCCCTCCTGTTGTTAAATTCAGTTCTTTAACTTTCATCTCTCTTATTGTTACATCTTGCTTTGTTAAGAATGTGGCAATATTTAATGGCATAAAAGCATTTGTTGCCTTTATGTTAGTAAAAATATGTTTTCCTAAAATAAAGATTTCATAAATTATTTTCTATAATTAAACAGTTAATTAAGAAATGAAAGTCAGAATGTATTACCAGAAACTAGTTGATCACCAGTTACTTTCAAAGCATTTTCCTGTAAATAACCTAAAGTTATTTCATTAATTAATTCAGAAACTATAATATCTTCTATTGGAAGACTTAAGAGAGGACATTTCCAGTTTCTTAGTTCTTCTACACTTAATTCATCAAAATTTAATTCTTGATTTGTCTTTATTGACATTATTAATTTGGTCAAGAAATTCATATTCTCCTTAACATTCAATCGATTGATTTTACACTTTGTTTTACATTTCACTTGAATTGTTTTTGCATGTAGCGAAGAAATAGTTTTAATCTTGGGATGCCACTTGTTACTAATATCAACCTTTTGTGCTTGAAATCTAAAAGCCAGTTTCTTATATTGCTTATATAAATCTTTTAATTGTTGTAAATTGTGTCTGTTTATCTGCAAAGGTAATAAAAATATTAAATTGATTTGACTTAATTTAGTTTATTAAAGATGCAATATCTTACATTATGAACACGAAGCTGATCAATATGACCTCTTAAAATTGTGATAGGATCTTTTGGCATTGGAATTTCTTTCATTGCTCTTTGAATTCTATTCTTGGCATTAATGTTCCATATTCTTATTTCTTCTTGTAAATTCTTGTTAGATTTCTTTTTAATCCATAGTGGTTGTTTCAACGTCCATTTATTATTTTTACTTCTCATTAGTAATAATTCTTCATTATATAGTATTACTCGACGAAATTGACTGATTCCAGATAATTTTGCATTTAATTCTACGAATCTCCAGCCATTATATTGATAGGCTACTATAGTGTCTTTATGTAAAGTTAAGAGCATAATTGCTTTCCTTGAAATAACTGGTAATATAAAATTACCAGAAGAAATTTGTTGAAATGGTATAAAACGATCGTGTATTTCCTTATAAATAACAGTGAAAGACTCTGTTGATAGAGTTAGATAGTGTTCTATGAAATGGCCTTCTGTTAATTGAAAGTAAGAAACATCTTCACTCAATGGCAATTTTTGTACCATTACAAATTTATTGGTTCTTAAGGAATACTTAAAAATCAATGTAGAAGGACCAGTCACTGCTAAATACATAAATCCTTTACTTTGGAATGGAATTAATTTCTTAGTACCAACATGAATGACCTGTATCAGATCAAAGTAATTATCAAACCAGATGTAAATTGAAATGTTTGATTGAGAAACTGTGCCTAAATGCAACCGATTCATTCCATTCCAAATTGTTAGATGATTTATATCATTCAACTCAAAATCATGAACTGGCTGCAGATAATAGTTGTTTAGAACTTTGGTGAAACTTAAAATAACAGATCCATTTTGATTTTGGATAATGAGAAGCGCTCCATATGGACAACTGTTTACAAATATTTGTTTTCCATTTAGCACAGGATAAGAGATTGTGTCATAAAAAATGTTATTCTGAAATGAAAACTAATTTATAAAATTCAGCATTTCACTTTGATTTTATAAAAGTAATAGAATGTTACATTTATCTGATACAAGGATACTTTAGAAATATCTAAAACTACAGCGAACCAGATTGTTTCAAATTCATTTTGAAGAGAAAAGAACTTAATGTCTTGGACATTTACGAAATTGAGTCGATTAAGATCATGAAACCCAGTGAATACATTAATACCTGTAAAAATTAATATTGAAATTTAAATTTAAATTCGATTTAACAAACGATTTATTTATCGATTTGGTGATTCGATTCGATTTTTGTTTATCGATTCAAATCACGGCGCTGTCTTACTAACTGGCCAATGTTATGTACAGGTTAAGTGGCCGCCGCTATCCCCATTAGTTCTTAAAAGTATCAGTATAGAGGATTCGTGGTAATCGTGATATAGACCTTCCCTTGATAATTGACCAGGATCACCGATTGAACGACCTGCGGTCAATTATCAAAGCAATAACACACGTGTGTTGTTATCTCACTGAGTCTCTGATAACCTTAACATTATTTATTTTTTTTCTATTTAAATTAGAAATAGTTTTAACGTGTACATCCATATGTGTTTTAACGAGCAATATGTCAACATACGAAGAAATAAAAGAAAATTTAACAGCTCAGGTTTGCGAGCTGGAAACATTGGAATCTATTTATCCAAAAGAATTAAGGATTACAGAGCGTGGAGTGTTGGCTGATATTAACGAATTCGTCAGGAATCCGATGCAGGAACTGCCTCAGAGATTGGAATACTCCATTAAAATTCCATTCAACGATGTAAGTTTGAAACAAACATTTTTATTAATATAATATATCAGTAGAATGTCTGCTAAAAATCTAGTATTTAATCATTCACAGGAATATATAGAATTATTTATTAGTCTATCATCTAATTATCCTAAAGAAAAGCCAGAGGTTTATGCAAGGAGCTCTTTTCTGAGCCGAACTCAACAATTGCTATTAAACCAGTCATTGAGCGATATTCTCGAACATCAAGAAGAAAATGAGCCTTGCATTCAAGTATTAATATTGTGGCTGCAAGATAATGGCGAAAATTTCCTTATAAAATCTAACAAAAATCTAGACAACGAAGTCACTACTAGGTACAAGAATAAAGATCAAAACAATTCAACGAGTTTTACCAGATTTTGGATTTATAGTCATCATATATATAGTAAACATAAAAGAAAAAAGATTGTTGATTTGGCAAAAGAAAATTCCCTTACGGGTTTCTGTCTGGCAGGAAAACCTGGAGTAATTTGTATAGAAGGTGCCTTTGAAGACTGTGACTATTGTTGGCAAAAAGTATCAATTTTTTAAATTTAAATAAAGAAGAGTCTTTTTTTGTATTTTCATAATTATAGAAAACTAAATTTTATATTTTGAAAATTTTAGATCAAATCTATGAATTGGCAGAAAATACTATTAAAACTGGTAGAAGAGGAGAAAGATTGTAAAGATATGATGGATATAATGCGTAAATTTAGTGATTTTCAAGAAATATTCTTTATTACTTCAGGACGTCATAATGATATGAGCCAAGTATTAAAGTATTTAATGGAACACAAATCTCAACATGTGTTTAAGGAATTGTTTAGTATTGAAGTTAAATGTACTGAACTAGCAAATTGATAGTATGATTAATGATTGATGGTAGATATCTATCATGACTTTAACAATCTTGTATAAATAAATTGATGAATAATTTGAATAATTAAGAGTATATATCTACCATGACTTTAATAATGTTGTTAAATAAATAAATATATTTGTAGAGAAAAAATATACTTGTTATTTTTCAATTATTTTTAATAAATACTTACCTTCTCCAGAACTCTTCTGTAATTCTCTTTTATGGCGGATAGAAATCATTTTCGATGTGTTTTTAATGTGTTCCGTAATTTTTGTATTAATTTCAGTTAATGTATTATTTAAATTTTTCGACGCTAAAAATTAGATTTCGAAATATAATATATGAATAACATTTAACTTCATTTTATCGTTAGAAATTTCATACCATAATCTAGCTTCAATTTTCCAAAGAAATTTGACGTATCTTTAAGTACAGCATTTAATGCATAATTTTTTTCGGTATATTCATGACATTTCACGGTGTTGATTAATATTAAAATAAGGAAAAACTTTAATATCATATTTCCACACTTGTTACTTAGAATGTTGATTCGCAATTAGAAATAGTTCATAGATGAAAAGGTGGTCTTTACATTCACTGTTTACATTTTTTCCCCTTCCAGGTAACAGGACTAATTCAAATTCGTATATATATGAATTATGTGTGTAACATACAATTTCATATTGTAACTGAATTCTAATGAATATTTCATTAATATTCCTTGTTATTACAATTTGTTGCACAACGATTGTTTCTTTATCTAACTGTAGCATAACGCAAAAATTCATTGGTAAGGAAGTGGCCTGCAATGTAGGGAGCAGGTGGTCCAAGAACATCCTGTGTGGGACTATAAACTTTAATTTGTCTCATGTGCGTGTCTCGTCCATTCTGATGGTTGCTTATTACTGCTATTTGTATCATAAATGTCCTAATAGGTCTATCATTTATGTCCTTTATGGGAATGATAACCCAACCACTTGGTTCATTCAGATCCATTACTTCTATTTCTTGGAGGTCATTAAAATTTGTACCTGCTCTGATACTTATCCTAAAAGTAATGTTATAACATTAACAATTATTTAACATTTATTACTTTCAAGTAACAAAAGATATATACAACATTTCTCACCTGCTGGGAGTATAACTTTCATCTAACTTGTAATCTGTGTATATACATATGTCACGAATCGTTGTTTTCCTTTTAAATTGAATGTTTACCAGATGTGGAAGTTGTCCATCAGACTGCCAATATGTCTCTGTTATATCATCGCGCAACTGATCTACGCCAAAGCCAGGCTTACAACTGGACAGACTCCAAATTGCATGGTTTCCAACTTCTCGCACACGACCAGCTAGCTCCTCCTGTATAGGATCTATTTCTCCTAAAAAAAGCATAACTATTACAGCAAATACCTTTCATTCGAGACATGATTATATACAAGATATTTACCTGTATTACCAGTCTTGTTACTCATTGTTAATTTTTTAAACTATAGGTACTTTTTTAAACTATAGGTACTTGATCAATCACAGAAACTTCTTAATACATTGGAAACATAAATTTTTCGTAAAATAGTAGAGAATTGGGTAATTTCTTATCAAATGGACTAGATGTCGAATTAGATACAATGCTATTTATTTAAAGGTTTCTGTCAAAGATAGAATGATGTGATGTTTATTCTTTTGCTGCCATCTATGACTAATCCATAAGAAATTTGAAACTTAAAAAACAGAAATGTGTCGATAACTAAAATGAATGTCAATGTTTTCATCTAAATATTCGACAAGTTACGTTCGTGCAGTCAGTAATTAATTGCGTATATCAAGGCAATGGGGAATATATCTTTTTCATATTCGATAAAAATAGGTTGAGAACCCCTGTTACTGTTTGATAAGTCAGTGGTAACCAATTTACAGCCCGTCAAATGGTTCATCAGGTGTAAACAATTGTGAACGAACAGAACGAAATGGATCAAATAAAAATCTCGAAGGTATCGTGATAAACACCTTTCATTTGTCGTAAAGCTGTTTCGAATGAATTTTTAATCACAATTACGAACATCTGTCAATATGACATTCACCAATATGTCTTTTCAGTCACTGCATATTGATATCTGTAAAAAAAAAATAACAACAAAAAATAATTGTCCTTACATAATTGTATTAGAATGAATATAGAAAATTGTATGCATTTATTTTCAATAAATATATACTTTATAAAATATATATTTAGAATTGCAGTAACATTATGATATGCAAAATTTATAATTCCAGGTGGGGAACGTGAGGATTTTAGATAAATATAGTAACAATCATTCTGTTGGTACTCTTTATTTAACTGTAACACATCTTATATTTACAGAACGAAGTGGAAAAAAGAAAATCTGGGTATGAATATAATTTTCTTTTATTACGATCATTTGTTTTACTTTTATTCCCAAGTAATATAAATATTTTTATAAAGCTTTTTACCATAGGTGTTATATACTCACATTGCGAATATAGAGAAGCAGCCATTGACTACGACAGGCTCCCCATTATGTATTAAATGTAAACACTTTTTCATTGTAACATTTGTTATTCCAAAAGAACGAGATTGCCATGATATATATCTTACTCTCTCAAAATTGTCTTGCCCAGGTGAACATTGTTCTATACAAAGTAGAACTTAAAAAATCAGTTTCTAACATTGTATGTTTTGTTTTTAGTAAGTTTAGATGATCTTTATTGTTTTCATTATCAAGAGAACAAAGACACCTTACCGCAACATGCAGGATGGAATTTTTTTAATGTACAAAGTGAATTTCAAAGGCAAGGTGTTCCAAATGAAGAATGGTCTCTAACGTATTTAAATACAAATTATGAGGTACAAATTTTATATTTGTTTTAAAATTTAATACTCATTGTGAGGTTTTGATGTTCTAAATATATTAATTCAACTTTTAGCTTTGTGATACTTATCCAAAATATTTGTATGTACCTAGTACATGTGCCAACAGTATCTTGATAGGCAGTGCAAAGTTTAGAAGTAGAGGAAGATTGCCAGTTTTAACATATTTATATTCCAACAAGGTATGCGTATTTATTGAGATAGATAAAATATGAAAAAAATAAACAGGTCCTACGTAAAATATTTTACAGGCTGTTATCTGCCGATGTAGTCAACCTTTATCGGGATTTAGTGCACGATGTCCGGAGGACGAACAAATGATGTACAATATTTTACGGACAAATCCTAATTCTAAATATATGTACGTTGTAGATACGCGACCACGAGTAAGTCTATAAAACGTTCACCAAAATATGTTTATAATTGTAAACTGTTTTCAATAATACCATTATAGAAATCAGTTTTGTTACATTTTTGTAATATTTATTTAGATCAATGCCTTTGCTAATAGAGCTACAGGAAAAGGATATGAGAACGAGAACTTTTATGATAACATAAAATTTCACTTCTTTGGTATTGAAAATATTCATGTAATGAGAACAAGCTTAAACAAATTAATAGAATGTGAGTCTTTTATTTTAGATTTTTTACGCAAATTATGAATATTTATTATTTTAATGTTTTTAATTATTATCTAGTACAAAGGATGACATCAATGAGTGCATTTTTAAGTGGTTTGGAAAGCAGTGGATGGTTGAAACATATACGATCTATTTTAGAGACTGCTTGGTTTATTGCTAGAGCAGTTTCAAATGGAGTTAGCGTAGTAGTGCATTGTAGTGATGGTTGGGATCGCACTGCTCAAGTATGTTCATTGAGTGCTTTATTACTGGATCCATTCTACAGGACAATTCAAGGTTTTCAAGTAAGAAATGATTGAATATTATTATTGTTATGATTATTATCATAAATTTTTAATTTTTCAAAACCAGAACTAAATATTTTTGTTTCATTTTCAGGCATTGATAGAAAAAGACTGGTTATCGTTTGGACATAAGTTTAGTGACCGATGTGGTCACATTAACTGTGATAACAAAGAATTAGCCCCAATTTTTACTCAGTTCGTTGATGCAACATATCAATTGTTGCAACAGTATCCCCATAAGTTTCAATTTAACGAATTTTTTTTGATAACTCTTCATGATCATGTACACAGTTGTCAATATGGTACCTTTATAGGGAATTCAGAAAAAGAAAGACAAATTCTCAGGTATTATTTTCAAGTAGTAATTTATTCTTATATAAGTAACAATTTATTATATTTTTAATTATTTTTAGAGTATCGGAAAGAACATATTCTCTATGGGGATACATTGCAAATAATATGCACGAATATATAAATCCTTTATACAAATGCAATCGTTTCAATGAAGAAACTAATCCTGTTCTCCAACCTAAGTTGGCTCCACAGTGCATTATGTAATATATAATTTTATTATGTGAACGTATTCAACAATTACAAATTACATAAAAAATAATTTTCTAGTTTATGGCGAGGATTGTACTTTAGATTCGAGAATGGTATTCATCCGAGAGAAACGTACGAAGATTATCTTTCTATAATGCATGATCATACCAGTTGTTTAGAAGATCATGTTAAGCTTCTCATAAAGGTATAAATATTGTTTGACAATTTTTTTTATTTTTGGATTTTTAATATTGCTTTTTACTTTAAACAGAGAGCTAACTCTTTGAGTTCTGTATTGAATTTAAATAACATTAAGAAAAAAGGAGTACAAGGGAAACTAAAATTCGATAATAAATACACAATGGATCCATTATCTGAAACCATCATAGAAAATACACCAACTCACGAAGAGAAAGCAAAGTGTAAGATAAAAATTAGTCAGTTACAAAACGAATTGAAAACAGTTTCCTTGGACTGGAAGTTATTCCGTAACATGGAAGAGTGTGTATGTTCTACTACATTTGACGCATTTAATAAAAAGGTAAATGTATATTATAACTTAAGATTTAGAACTAGAATTATATTTCCTTCCTCTTTTTTTCAGCATCACTGTTGGTCATGTGGAGAGGTATTATGCACAAGATGCATGGGTGCACACACTATTCTTGCTGGACATAATTCACAACGTGCAGTGCCTACTTGTAAGTCTTGTACACAGAATTCCAGTATTCCTTCTACTAGTCCCTAAATTTATTCCTTTGAACACTTATTTAAATTTGTAATCTGTACCTAAAATGTATATTATTAGATTATATAACATTAAGGTAGAAATAAGATAGTAACATAAACTAAAAAATTTGATCTGATGGAAACTGTTAATAGGGAATTGTATATTTCACATTTCTTTTTTTATATGTATTCGAACCAAAGCATGTCGATTTTAAAGAAAAAGGATATATAACATAAGAAAGTATTACGAATAAAAACAATTTTATTTTAACGATCCACCGCAAATTGTATTATAATAACTATTCTTCTAATAGTACACAATCATACTTTTTTAAATAAGACTGTTTTTTTAATACTTCTATTATATGATATGCAGATGACAAAACGCAATGTTTTGTTTTTAAGGACAGAAACGGAGTCTCTCAAAAATAAAATTTAACTATTTTACATTTGCTTATATCAATGTAAATATTATATAATATATTATATCAATGTAATCTTCTTTTTAATTTTTCTTTTTTAATGAAAAAGATAATAGCATAATTTAGTTGAATTGTTTTAAGAAGTGCTGATTTTTTCATAAATTTAAATAGAAATTTACTTTGTTGTGTGTGTTGTGAACACGGAGGAAAAGGATTTTCAGAATCTACTTGTTTGAATATTTTTAAACAATTTCAGACTTATTACTTACAAATAATACAACATAATATAATGCATAAAATTATTTCAGTCACATTGCATACTTTATTAACATAATAGCAAAGGAATGAAACATTATTTAAGAAAAATCGTTACATTGAATAATATAATACATGCCTATGAAAAATATTAATTAGTAATATTAAATAACAAATTCTATATGGATTGTGTGTAAAACATTATTAGACACAAGCAACGAACTTTCTAAAAAAAACACATCATCCGCTCTGTTATACAGAAACTGTGAATAAATCTATTCTATTATTCGTCTTTTTTTTCTTAATATACAATAACAAAAATTAAATTGTTACATAGTATTAAGACATAAATAATTACACCAAACATCATTCTTACAAAACTGTTGTTTCTTTTTTTTTTTTTTTTGAAGTACTTGTATCACTCATACGCGTGAGAAACATGCTTCAATGTGAAAATTATTTTGCTTAAAAAGTATGACTTAATGAAAAATTACACATGAGAACAAAATATCTAATTTTTAGATAAAAATCTGGCTTCTAGTGATATTTTATAATATATAATTAGATACTGAGAAAATTCTAACGTTTACAATGCAAGTGTCAAGTGGAATGTGAGTGTTGCATAAATACCTTAGTAGTACGAATTCTTTTCAAATAATCTTAATTCATTCTAGTCTTTGTTTGGTTTTCTTCGTCGTGGTCCATCACCACCTATTGCTGGGTTATCCTGAAAGCAAATTAAAAATTAAAATAAATTTCAAAAAATCATTTTCATCATAACATAGAAACATAACATAACATGGAAGAAATTTTTACTAACATTATCTTCACTTTCTATTATTTCTTCATTTTCGTTTAACTTTTCAGTTTCTTCCTCTGCTTCGGTATTAGGTAGCTGATTTTCTGTTTCTTCTTGCTTCTGTGCTGTTTGTTCATTTGCTTTTAAAGGTTGTTTATCTTCATCTTTTACATCATATTTATCCTAAAAGAAAATTTATAAATTTCTTACTTTATAAAGATAGAGAATCTTTTACAAAAATAGGGAAGATTACTCCCAAATATTTTAAAAAAATCAAGATTTAATATTAGCAAACTATCGTAATTAGCATAATACTATCATTACAAAGTGCGTAATGTAACTATAAAATTAAAACTACTGTATATGTTTTATATAGTTACTATATTAGAAAAGAATAGTTTATAAGGGTTGATAATTCTTTTATACCTGAGGAACTAAGTAGCAGTAATATATTAGTAGCAATATGCAGAAGCCTGGAATTATTACACATGTACCAAATATCCAGCGATTTTCCGCAGCAAATATGCCAATCTGATGCCATACACTATACTGTATAAAATAATCATAAAATTACAAGTCATACAATTTACACTGAATTTACTTAAAAACTAATAATCAATTAATAAACTTCTAAATATTTATATCCTTTAAGTTTTTCACACTACTATTTTGTATAATTTATAGCTGAGGAATATGTACAATTTTTATACTATATGTAAACGATCTACGTGAATACATTATTACTAAAAGTCTAGTCATCATATTGTTATACTTTGGTATCAATATTACAGATATGAGAGCGATCTGCACATTTGAAATTACAAAGTATACCTCACGAACTCGTTTCAGAAGATACCAAATATATAATACAACTGGTACTGCACAGTATATAAAATATAACACCCACCAGCCTGGTTTATAATTTGTTACTTTTAATATGCGACCCCATAAAGTTACCTGCATAGTACAGCGTATATTGATTATATTGATTATATTGCACATCTCATTAAACTTATACCTCTTTTAAAAAATAAATTAATTCATAAATTTAATTCAAGTAAATGTTGCTTTTCAAGAAAAAATTGCTACTTTTCTTTGGATAGAAAAGAAGAATTGCTTACACTCTGCTCCTCGATTCTAGCCCGACGTACTTCGAATGTATCTTCCACCCATTTTCTTACTACTTCTTCATCATCAGCAACAAGAATATTATCGAAGAGAATGTCCGTGGACATCGACCAAAGTTCAAAGCCCACAGCAAACTAGAAATCCAAATATGAAATATGTTCTGTAAATGAATATAAAATTTTGTAAAATATTATAATATATAGAAACATACAATAGGCGACATTCGGAATGGATGTTGGTCATTAAAGTAATTAGGATTATGAATTAGTTTTGGCTTCCATTTGCCTTTATAATTAGGATTGTTAATCAATGGTGGTGACCATTTGCCCTTGTATCGAGGATTTTTTTTCATCTTTTGCTTATATGCTCCACATCCTGGTGCATCTGCACACTTTGGATTTGGAATTTCTGGAGGTTCCCATTCTCCATCCATTTCAATATCCCAATCTTCAGGTTTTACAGAGTCAGGATTGGGAATCATAGGTGATTCGTCTTCGAGCCATCCCTCAGGCATGACGTCGTCTTCGTCGACGATTTGTGCTGGAGCATCTTCGTCCCAATCGTCTGGTTTAACAGCTGATAGGTCAGGGATCTTTTCCTTGTCATCCCAATCTTCTGGCTGAACATCAGTAGGATCTTCTATTTCCAAAGGTGGATTGACTGGTGGAGTGAAATCATCCAGCAAAGATCCAGAATTTATCACCTTATTATCGACTTTGATTTCAAAACTATTATCTGGTCGAACGATTAAAGTATATAGGTGAGATTGCTTGTCTTTGAAAAAATCTTCTAAGCGCTCTCTAGGTTTCTTACAGTGTTTTTCTTCTATCGAACCATTGAGAGGATTTTTGTGTCGAAAGATAAAATGCAGCTGCATTAAAGGAAAACAAGTAATTAATTTTTTATATTTTTGTTGTTTTATTTGTTTTATTATATTATTGTTTTATATTATTATTATATATATATATATATACCTTGTGATTGTTTCCACATTTATCAGGACCAAACATTATAGTATAGGGAGTTTTATCATGGAATTTCTTTAAATCTTGATGCTCTGCATCCAGAGTAAGCAATTTCAAATAAGCCCCACTACATTCTTGGCCTTCTTGAAAATTCACTTCGTATTGTACAATTAATGGATTATCATTGAAGTAAAATGGTTTGGATAATTTAGTAGATATAGCAGCATGTCTAGCTTTACTCTTAAGCACTAGCGCCAGATCTCCTTCTTGCGCATGCTCTTTAGGTTCTTCTATGGACCAAATTCCTACAAAAATAATGTAGATTATAGTCTTATGTCATAAAAATCAAAATATATCATCAGTTTAGTAGAAAGGTAATACAACGAGGAAACAAATTTCTTTGTTACTAGCTTGGATTTTGAAGGTTTCTAGCAAAAATTGTCTTTTAATTCTAACATTTTCCTTACTACATGTATAACTATAGTGTAATTTTATTAGGTAAAATAATGACACTCCCATCTTAGAGAATGGTTCATTACCAGATTTAAATTCTGCAGGTATCACATATATATTTCAAAAGTGTCACAACTCAAAATAGTTTACTTCTGCATTATAACATTAAAACTATGAAAGAGAAATTTCAAGGACTAATAACAAGAAAAAGCATGAAAATAATATTTGACTATTCTTTCCTAGAGTCTATCCTTTTTGTCAATGTTATATGTTTATTACAAATAATTTTTCGCTTCACCTGAAAGATCTTTTTGTATTATGTTAATTTTTTAAATACAATATCTTAAAATTGATCATCTTTTAGATGGGTATGTGCATTGATCTCTTTTGTAAACTGAAGATATATATGAGTAAAACTAGAAACAAGAGGTTATAACCATCATATTTCGCTATATCTTCATCAACAGAGTCTTTCTTTGCTTCTGACAAGACCCAAGATTTCTTAAACTTCTCCTCGTTGTCGAAGGTCTCTACTAAATATGCGAATCCGTAAATTTCGGGTGTCTTATAAACCGCCTTTGCCGCTGTATCCTGAACATTGCTATCACCACTTTCATTAGCTTTGATAATACTACACAGCAGACATAAATGTATAATTAAATTCACTACAAGCCTGGCCATCTCATATTCCTAGAAATGAAAAAAAAATGCGAAACTTTATGAAGAGAAACAATGATTACGAGATGTAATATGAAAAAGTGAATAGAAAAGAGAAATTCCCTTACCAAATTCAGTCGACGTGTATTGATTTCTCGGTGAACAGAGCGAAAGAAAAACGTCGCTCCGTGGGTAATTTAATTAAGTAATAATAGTAATTCAATTATATAGGAGAAAAATATCTGTTTGCAGCTGTATTTCAAAAAGCGACAATATCGAAAACGAGGCGTGCAATGGAAAATACTGTCCCGCTTAATTAAATTAATTGAATTATCAAATGATCCCGCGGTAATAGCAGCGGATTAAAATAATAAAGCTTAAAGACAATTCGACTGAGACGTATTTAAAAATATTAGGTTTGATTCGGCCTCTTATAGATTTCCTTTTTACCTGAAGAGGAAAATTGATTGACCTTTAAGGAAATTGTATTTCCATTCGTACATTCTCTGACGTGTGATATTAATGTAACATACCGATTACCAATCCCCTTGAACCTCGTACAGTAAAACCACATCACAGTGATCCCCAATACAAAATGCGGAATCCTCCAAAATGGGAAAATATTCTGATAAACGATAATTTGTATTTTGTTTTTGCTTTAATAGTCTTAAAAGGGAATTTATATGTAAAAGGGTTTGTTTTTTATTGAAACGATTATTAAATATTGTAGTTTTTGGTAAATTGGGTAAAGATAGGGAAAAAATCTAACAAAACGTTTGGTTATATTTTTATTTTTTTCGTGGCGAGGTTCTAATGAAATTTCGAATGTCGCTGATTGAAAACCACTGTTGATAATCCTACTATGATAACAGAATTATAGGTACTGAATCTAACGTTGCGTAATTTACGCCAAATAATTCTTTAATCCTTCAAAGAATGATGTTATCATTTTATTATTAATAAATGATTCTGAATATTTATCCTATACGGTATTCATGAAAATATAGTATGAAGTGCGCGAAATTTAAAAAATGTTATTTAATCACTTTTTTTATACTGTAAAAGAGTCTTATACTTAAAGAGTTTCGATCTAAAAGATAATCATGCAAAGTTAAGAGGTGATTGTATGTGCAGAAATAAATCAAAAATGTAAAATAACATTTTTTCATACAAAGCTTAATTTTCGTGAAAATCGAGTTTAAAAAATTGGTTAGTAATTTAACTAATTATTGGTTAGGTACAAGTCACCAATCAGCAGATAAGTAATGCGCAAATAGGTAAAAAATGTATAGAATAAAAGTTTTCTGTTTAGGGTCTCGTTTTTAAGAAAATAAAATTTGGATTGGTGCGGTAGATAAATTTTTTAATTTAATTTTCTATTTCTCTTTCCAATTTTTAATTTTAATTTTCTTGAAAACGAAGTATCTTATGAAAAACACATTCGGTATTTTCGACTTGTTTTTTTTTATGTGCAATCGTTACCGATTGTACCATGATTACTAGACAGCAGATTTTGATGTATTCATAGGAAATTTGAAGTGCACAAAATGCACATAATACGTGCAAAAATGCAGAAATATATAAGATATTCAAAGTATAGTATCCTTTACAATATTTAAGAAACAAAATAATTTTCTATCTTCTAAACAAGTTCCATTTTATAAAGTATATTTACAAAAATACAAATTTGCATAAATATTCGCAGTCTAATAAGTACTGAAGTATCCTGTATTGTTCTCATTGTAGATTGAAAAATTGGGTCAATAAGGACATTCAAAGTTTACAACGTCTCTAATTTTCAACATAGTCGCGTGATGTCGCCCGGTTTGCTGCATCGACGAAACTTGGGGAAGTTTCTAAGTCCCGCGTTACGGGTCTATAAGTGCACTCATCGTTATATTAATTGTTTGCAGGGCTCCTGCATTGGGGTCAACTCTTCTTGGTTCGAATGATTTATTCCTCCGCTCTACATATGAAAAAATCAGAAATATTCGCGGTTTGAGGCGTCGGATAACAATTGAAATTGAAACAATCGCCGTTTCGCTATCGTAAACGACTCAAAGGGGATTCGTGGATGATCGATAAAAATGTTTCTTAGTACATTCGATACGCAAGTCAAAACGTTGATCCTGTTCAAAACGAATATTTAATACGAATTCAGTTGGTAAGCATTCCGAGACTAGTGACGAAGAGAATAGTGTTACAAATGTAAATAGAAAGAAGAATAGATTCAAAGTTTTTGCAGAGAGAGGGAAGGGAACGAATTAACCGCGCGTGTGTGTGTGTGACTACAGAAGTAAAACTTGGAGAGGAATTTTTCTTATCTCGATAGACACGAGGAAACGAGAAAGAGAGAGATAGAAGGAAAATAAAAAAAGACGGAAACGAAATATGTCAGAGCTTGAAATGCTGCATGACGAAAATTCGTCGTAACAAGCGTCCTGTGTTGATTTGATTTTTTCTCTTTCTCTTTTTTCCGTTCATTAGTGTGCGCCACAAGCATTATTTTTATACACTCGGTAGTAGAAATCCCTGTTGGTGGTGGCCAACCGTGACTAGCAGTGTTTTGTTTCGTTGATTAAACGATCGATGCTACGATGTCTTGGCCCTCGTGTTTCACGATCTGAAAAAGGGGTTTGTGGCTTTTCTTTTTTTTCTTCCCGTAATTATTGGTCTCGTTCATTAGAGCGATATGTTTAGTTAAATAACATTAAACGTTAGATCTCACGGTTACCCCGGCAAGACTGTCTGTAAGAAATAAAGAAACTATCCACAAAGGAGAAGATATTCGCAGACAAACAAGAAGTGATTTACAAAGATGGCATCATCTATGGTGGCTGTTCCTTCTGGAACAGCTTCGGTTCCAGCTGGAACTGGTATCACTCAAAACGAAGATGTGGAGAATGGGAATGTGTTTACTGAACGAAACATAAACACTGTTACCAGCTGCAGCGAGACATCCAATCCTGGTGATGCCTTGGAAGAAATAAACTGTGGCTCAGGCGAATCAGGTGATCAGGAATGTGCTATTTGCATGAGCAAACTTTGTTCTCCACGAGTGCTCTCTTGTCTTCATGTGTTTTGCGAGGCTTGCCTGGATAAGCTTCTGATGGACGAGGCAGGTGACTCTAAAGTTAGCTCTGTCCTAATCTGCCCGCTCTGTCAACAAGAAACTTCCATTAGTTCTAAGGGTGCTGCGTCACTGACATGCGATTATGTTCTAACGAATATACTTGACATGTCCGCGATTGAGAACATGGCTGTACTCTGTACCTCGTGTAAAGCCAAAGAGAGTGCGGTTGCACGTTGCTCGGACTGTGCCAACTTCTTATGTCCGAATTGCAACACCGCACACCAGTTCATGCGTTGTTTTGAAAGTCACAAGGTCATGGCCTTTGAAGATTTAAAGCAATCCAACGAAGCTATTCCAATACATAAACCTATTTTTTGCGAATATCATTCTGCTGAAAATATGAAATTTTATTGCTACACTTGCCAGGTAATTAGCATGCCTCCACATTCCTTGATTTTGTGATAATTTATTGAGGATTGTAAAGTCCATACATAGTATGGATTATGAATAGACTTAAACCTCTTATTGTATTATTATTATTAAGAGTACTGGTATAAAGATCAAATATTATAAAACCCACTTTATTAATTGTTCAATTTAGGAACCTATATGCAACGAGTGTTTGCTTATTGAACACAAAGCTCCAGAGCATCAGTATGAAAGACTAGTGGATGCAGAACCACGCCAGAAAGAAGAATTAATAAAATTAATGAATGAGAGTAAAGCAAGAATTGCAGACTGTGACCAAGTATCTGCACAACTAGAAAATGCACTTAGTGAACTACAAGCACAACATGATCAAGCTAAAGATCTAATTGTAGAGACATTTCAGAGTTACAAGGCTGTTTTAGAGAAATGTCGAGACAATGCCCTGGTTGAGCTTGAAAAATTACATTCAGATAGGGAATTAGAAATAATGGACACGTTTCATAGGTTAGAAGAACTTTCTTAACTTAGAACAAATATTATCTATATCTTTAAAACGTATTTACTAGACCATTATTCACGTTTACAGCGTTGAAAAGACAGTGGAGAAGATAGAAGATGCTTGTCGTTTTACCTCCAGACTTCTTGAGCATGGTGATGCTGTAGAGATCCTCGCTCTTCGTCGTATTGTAGGAACACAGTTAATGAATTTAATAAAAAACACACCAAAGCCAAATGTTACGTTTTCTATTCAATTTCAAACTGACTACAACCAGTTTGAGAAAGCACTGAAGGTATGTTTATACTACATATGTTCAAATATATCTGAATGAGCAAAAATACGTTAATGAAATATATAATTGTAGGAAGTCTTTGGTAAATTTCATACGGAAAGCACACCAGTAACAAAATCCACTCCAGAACCAATTACAACTATATCAGGAGTTTCTGCGAACCAACAAGTTGTTCATACTTCAATGGGCTGTCCTCGTTCTATTAGTACAAGGTCTCCTATTTCCCTTCCTACATCAATGCAATCCTCCTTTGAAGGTGACCCTTCATTTGTTATACCTCCAACATCCAGCCCTCAAAATATTCCACCTCCACCACCTTCTGTATCTCTTCCTCCAGGTCCTATTCATGGGCTTACTAGTATTCAAGAATACAATCTACAGCAGTTAGCTAGTCTGGCGGAAAAAGTCGAAATGGTTGGAGACACAAACGTAGTTGGGCCGAGTTCGAATCCTAGTCCAACGCCGTCTTTCACTTTAGCAGATTTATTTGCCGGCGATCTGAGTTCTACCAGCCATGCAATTAATAATTTGCAAGCTCTTGCAAAATTAGGAAACACACTTGGTAATCAAGGTATGGGGTTACTGATATAAATCATTGTCTGTGTGTCTCTCTCCCCCCCCCCCTTCTCTCTCTTAAATGTAGTGTAATCATTTACTTCATTTTGTTTATTTCCAGATCTTGGCAATCCTACTATTAATGGTGGTAGTGGTCTAGTACTAGGGAGAGGTCCTTCACCAGCCATTGTGGACACACCAAACTTGAGTCTAGCTGCTAACAGTCTTTTAAATGGAGGATTTCAATCATTATCTTCATCCACTTCCACCATACTTTCACAGGGTGCTGGTAAAATCTCTCTGGACTATTGTATATTTCAAATAAGTCAAAACGACTTGATTACATATTGATATTTCTTGCAGATGATTTAAGAGGAGACTCCATACATAACATGCCTGTAGTAGTAGGGAATACAGTTGGCAATGTAACTGGTTCCGGTTCTGGAAATTATACTCATCCGCGTTCGAATAACACAAAATTAACTCCTATGCAAATTAGGTGTAAATTTGGACAGTTAGGTCCCAGTAAAGGTCAATTCAGTTCACCTCACGGATTTTGTTTAAGTGCTGACGAAGATATTATTGTTGCCGATACGAATAATCACAGAATTCAGGTACTTTTTTCAATATTTGAAAATTAGTCAATTTAAATTCTCTACTCCTATTAATATTCGAAATCTATTTTTAGATATTTGATAAGACTGGCATATTCAAATTCCAATTTGGTGTTCCTGGTAAGGAAGAGGGCCAATTATGGTACCCTAGAAAGATCGCCGTGATGAAGAACAGTGGAAAATTTGTTGTTTGTGATCGAGGGAACGAACGATCGAGGATGCAGATATTTACAAAAAGTGGTCATTTTATCAAGAAAATAGCAATTCGTTACATCGATATTGTAGCTGGCCTAGCTGTGACTAGCGAAGGCCACATTTTGGCTGTTGATAGCGTATCACCGACAGTGTTTGTAATCAGCGATACAGGAGAACTGTTAAACTGGTTCGATTGCAGTGAATATATGAGAGAACCAAGTGATATTGCAATTAGTGGTAAATAATTCCTTTCAAATTATGTTTGGCTATATGGTGTTTCAAGCTTTTGTAAACTATATAAATAAACTTCTTTTGTTTTCAGGTAAAGAATATTTTGTTTGTGATTTTAAGGGACATTGTGTTGTGGTGTTTAACGAGGAGGGAAACTTTTTGCGTCGTATTGGCTGTGACAATGTAACAAACTTCCCAAATGGGATCGATATTAGCGATGCAGGAGATATATTAATAGGAGACTCGCATGGTAACCGTTTTCACGTGGCTGTTTTTTCAAGAGATGGTTCCTTGATTTCCGAGTTCGAATGTCCATACGTCAAGGTAAACGTCCCAAAATTAATCACATGTCCCATTAACTTTCTCTTTTCTGAACAGAGCAACCTTTAATTAATTGAGATTAATTAAAGGTTAGATTCTTTTCGTGTCAAACGATCACCTGACGGAATTTCGCAGGTCTCTCGATGTTGTGGCTTGAAAATAACCTCAGAGGGGTATATCGTAACTCTGGCTAAAAATAATCACCACGTCCTCGTGTTGAACACTCTTTACATATCATGAAGCGAAGAGGCAGACCAAATAAGTATGTCGTAATTTTCTTCAGCGAGGGGAATTATCTTGGTGAATGTCGCTCTACTCTCAACGAAGAACAAATCGATTAATACGAAGAAACAAACGAAAGAAAGAAGAAAAATATCCAATATGCCCGTGACATTGAGTTCTTTGAGATTTGGGCCTATCCAAGCAATAGAATTACAAACGAGTGCAGCATGCAGCTTTAATAGTCTGTATAAAAGAAAAAAAAAAATGGAAAAACAAGTATAAGTGCGTCCCTGTTTTATGAAAGTAACAACGTTCGAAAGAAGAAATAAAAATAAAAAAAAAAATTAGGTAAACGTACGTCTCCGACCAAAAAACAGTATAAATAGTAATTTAGCGAAGTTGCATTTGGTAAACTGCCAAGAAAAATTAACATGATGAAGAAAAGGAAAGAAACACAGTTAGGCAAGGAGTAGCAGAGAGAGGAAATTGGAAGAAAGCCGAATTGGATCGCTTCGACCGGGAATGGAGGAGAAGATGTGGAAGGAAATTGCAGAACGGTAGCTTTCCGTCACAGTCGATCACATCATCTTCGACTTCGTCAGTATTTTAGGTATGTTTATAAATCAAATTATTCTAGTCTCTAACGAGCACTGTTTTACACACTGATTTTTCAATCCGTACTCGAAGCAACGTGTATTTTTAATCTGGTGGTATTACGAAAATGTGTGATAAAAGTGGCGACAAAGAACGAGTGGAAGGAAACGAGAAATTAATAAGACTTTTTCTTCCCTACGTTACTTCGAGATCTATTTGTAGATACACTAAGTTTCTAAGATTTCGTTAAGAATCGTTAAGTAATCTAATAAGCATGTTGAGATACTAAAAGGTTACGGTTATTAGAAGAAGTAAATAATAATACAAATTCCTGTGCTTAACGTTGCGGTGAAGACAAATGTTGCATGCTGCGACACATGGTAGTACTTCCTGCTCTTATCATATCATATCTCTATTTAAAACAAACAAATAAAAAATGAAAAAAAAATAAAACGAACAGAAAACACATCCAGTACTCCTCGTTACGGCAGACACGAAGCTTAAACAAGAAAAAAGAATAAAAACTGAAAAAAAAAAAGGAATAATACGAGCTATGTTCCTGGTAATTCTTCTCCGTGCATTTGAAAATTAGTAGTTCAGAAAGAGTAAGAAAGAAAAGATGAATTTTATGGGGCAATGTTAAAGTAGAGAGAGAGAGAGAGAAAGCATAGAATTACAGATACGTTGAAAATCAAACATTTAATTGTCTTGCGAGACGAGGAATCGTACACGAATTACATTCAAGAAAATAAAAAATCGAAAATAATTATTCTAGACTTGCCACTGATAATAGATCCCGTTTGTGCATTGTTAAAAGAAACAGAAAAAAAAATATATAATAGGCGAGGCACGTAATGGTTACAATATTTACTCAGGATGCTTTATTATGGTCCACCATATAAATACAATATATATACATATATATGCGTGTGTGAATTATTGGTTCGTGGTGCTAGAGAATAATAATAATATATCCATACCATGTAAATGTATTTGTTACAAAAATTACAGAATCGTTCCGAGATTTAACAATGCTGTGGAATGATCATGTAATATATTATACAAGGTTCATAAGTAAAAATTATACCACCGGTATCATAGGAACAATATCTTTATCTATGTATAAAAAGATTAAAAAACGAAAAAAAATTGAAAAAACAACGTACAGTTTGCTAAACAACTTCTATTTATGTATATATAATTAAACATGATCCGTAAGAAAAAAAAGATGAAAATCCATGTAAAACACATACATATATATAGAAATACACATATTTTTTAGGGTTGTTTACATGATCAGCCTTAAGATTTAATTGAAACTATAAAACAAAAATATAAATGCAATGTGTATACAACATATATATATATATATACACATATATATGTATATATACGGATATATTTGGCAGATCGCTATATATTGTATTATAATTACCTACAATAACGATTGAATGTGAATAACTATCTTGCCATACCAAATGTTAGAAAGCACATCCATATATATATATATATTTCTACTTGGATAGCTTTGACAAATTTGTTTTTCGCATACAAATTGGCTATGCTAAATAGAATTGGTTTTAAAGGGATGAATGGCTAGTTAGTGAGGAAAGTGGGAGGATATGTCTAAAACCTCAAGGAGAACAGTACGAAATTGCAGAAACGCTATAATAGAGCTACTCAAAACAAAACAACAGAAAAAAAATAATAAATCTGCGCGTAACATTTGTAGTAAATTGCACGAAGCCTACGTACGTACACCTAAGCTAATAAGTCGTAATCATCTTTTATTATTAGAAGTTTTAATTTTATATATATTAAAGAAAAAAAAAGAAGTAATTCTGAAGTATTTAATAGTCATGGTTAGTAGAGTTATATAAATAATGCCTGTGATAATAGTATCGTCAGGATAAGTTGTGTCCTTACAGAGTCTTTGATGTCGTTGCAAGGTAAATATTATTAGAGGTACCGAAACGAAATGTTGTTAGCGAGACGCCTTGTGGAAGGTGTATTTCTGTTTAATGCACAATAACACCCGATACAAAGCCATCGAATGGTCTCTAATGGTATGTATGAATTATATACACAATACACAATATGAATATAAGAAAAGAGAAGCAAAAAGATAATACTGAGAAAAAGCAAAGAGAAATATGTTGCAAACATTTTTGCCAGTCGTATTTGAAGACAAAGAAGAAGAAAATAAAAAATGGACTCATAGTGTAACGAATGGATGACCATTAATGAGAGGGTCTTTTACCTCACAAAATTATTATATTACGCTCACTTGAATATTTTAGTATATAGATTTACTCTATTTACATATTTTTATCTGTGGAAGACTACTTGGCTAATTTAGGCCACTGTTGAAATTCACCCCTTATTTGCCTTGATGTTTAAATTACAATAATAATATAAAAGGAAAAAAAAATGAAACGGGGATTACATGTTACGTAAATGGTAATTGTGATAGATTTTTTGATGATTTTTACAATCTCAAAAGTCTTATTATCCTAATATGTATAGAATTATAATAGTCACTCTCGACATAAAAACTACATAAAGAAAACTCTGCTTACATTGTTAAAGAAAAATAACTAATAATTATTAAATGACAAAAAAGTAATGAATATATCACCTTATTGTAAGCAGTTTATAAGAGACAAAAGATATATATACTATCAGTCTATTAAAGTAAACGTATTCAGATATGTTCTACGTATTATACTTTTATCTGATCTAATGTTTTTATCGCTATAAAAAAAAAAAAATATATATATATATATATATAAATAAAAACAGTTTCCAAGGCCTTTTTAGATGCCACCTAAATATACTTCTTCGACACGATTTCGGTTTTTGTAATGGTTCTTTGTGTTCGTTTACGATGACGTGCTATCTATGTGCAGCTTAGAAGAAACACAAAAAAAAGAGAGGGGAAAGAGAGAAGAAAGAAATTGAAATTCATAAAAAAGGTGTCCATTGTTTTTACGATTCGTATCTATGATATCTTTATAACAATGAGGAACAAATTTAATTAATTTAACGAAGGATTAAAAAATTGTTAATACAGTAGAAAAGGCTCATAACTATTGATTCGATCATTCCTATGTATTTATTAACGAAGGAAACATTTATATCATAAGTATAATTTGACGATTTAAAAGTGACGCGTGATTTCAAATTCCCATTCGAACAAATTCTTGTGTTTATAGTGTAAATATTTGGTTTTATGTTTCCGACATTGATTAATAATCGGTCTATTAATTGACAATGTGTACAAGAATGAGCTGCTGCAGTTGTAAGAATGTGTACGAAAGAGAAAGATATATACATCTGATAAAAGCCGTTATTTGTCAGCCGTAAAAGATGATGAAAAACAGGAAAATTGTGTCGCATAGTCAAAACCAAAAAAAGCGGAGGGTATGTTACGAACAAGAAAAAAAGATACGAAAAATGAAATATATAAAATATGTTCCTGATTTTGAAGATCGCATCACATTTAAGTGATACAATAAAAATAAGATTACACTTGCGAGTTTTTTGCGGATATCGCGTCGGGGGGCACTTATATATATATAATATATATATATACACAGGTAATATATGATATATACATATACACATTAACGATAGGATTTAAAATGAAAAAAAAAAAGGTTGCGTCATTAACTGAATTCTAGCCTACGGTTAATCATAGTCTTCCTAGAGTTGTGGAAAAAACAGAAAGAAAAAGAAAGGTTTTATCTTTACGCGATTACCGAGTTTTTTTCTATCTAAGATCCATGGCTATCCTGGAAGTCGAACCGTGATCTTTTACTATAGCCATAAAAGAGCGTAATAAAATAAAGAAAGTTATTACCCTCACGGTGTTTATGCTGATGAGAATTGGCAGTCGAATTGATCTGCTTGTGAGAGACATTTTATCGAACATGACTTAAAAGTGTAACTATAAAATATTAACTTTAAAAAAAAGAAACAGATGGAACGGAGATGTTATAGGTGAAGGGAGAAATAGGAGAAATCGTACATGCATAGGTACATACATATATTTTTTTCCTTCGAGCGTTATTATTCGTCGTGTATTTGTACAAAGATTTAAATATAGCGGACATAGGAATTAGAGGAAACAGAAGACGAATTCACAAAGGTTTAGGAACCGTATTTTTTATTAAATTATTCATGTGGAATAAGTGCGTTTTCCTTGTTGCTTTTTTCCTCTTTATTTTTTCTTCCTTTTAAAGTGGCATTTTTTTTCTTCGCTTCACTCATTTCTTGTAGGTCGTTTTTAAGTAATGTTAAACAACTATTTTTTTATCTTCGTCGAGGCATTAATGTGTGTTCTTGTGTCGGTTGTTTAAAAGAAAAGAGGGCATATTTATATGTATATATTGTTGTGTTGATTTTTTCCACATTGTTAAAATGTTGGGTGCGTGCATTTTACTATTTCACACATGACGGACCTATTGTAAAACGGGGACACCACTTTCAGTTTTCCATTTTTTTTTTTTTTTTTTTTTTCCTATTATTAATTAATATGGCATCTCGTGTGGGGTTTTTCTTTCTTTTCTTTTTCCTTTCCCCCCCATAACTTTGATGTCTTATATCATTATTATTATTATAACTATTAATAATATTATGAATACTACTACTACTACTACTACTACTACTACTACTACTACTACTACTACTACTACTACTACTACTACTGCTACTACTACTACTACTACTACTATTACTACTACTACTACTACTACTTCTACTAGTACTATTATTATTATTATTATTATTATTATTATTATTATTATTGCAATTTTTTTTATTTTTGTTTCCTTTTCCTTTTCTTGATTTTTTTCGATCATTGTTACCACCTTGACCCGCTATTTTCGTCTTTTTTTTTTTTTTTTTTTTTTTTTAAATTAACAAATTCTTTTATGTGTATTATTTTCCTTTTTCTTTTTTTTAATCATTCAAATCTACATTTTTTTTTTTTTTTTGTTTTCTTCCTCTCTCCAATACTCAAGCCGAAATGACGAAAGACAAAAGATTTCCTTCGTCTCGTTGCCTCTCGACCCGCCAGTTTTCAGCAACTTATCTTTCATTTCTTTTTTTTTCATTTTTTTTTTTTTTTTTTTTTTTTTTTTTTAATTCAAATAAGTGCGCGAACGCACTTGAACGGCTCTTATTACTATTATTGCTATTATACTTATTATTGCTAATATTATTATATCGTGACCATTATTACTATTTTTTAATAATAGCATTAATTTAAATATAGTTAATCGTTAAGACTTTACACATTTTTTTTTCTTTTTATTTTTTGTGTTTTGCTTTTTCAAGTTGAAAAAAGACGATACGTAGATCTCAAGACAAACGCTGAGGAAAGTTTCTCAATTTACAGAACGGCCATTTTTTTCATACCGCTTCCTCTCTCCCCATTCCGCCTTCGTTGAATAATCATTTTTAATCTTTTATTAGTTGGCTCGATTCGAGAGGAAACGAGATTTCGATTGTTCTTCATCCGACAAAAGAAATTGGGAGGCCCTCGGTTTGAATATCTCGCCAATTCAGGCCGCACGGTTTCCGCCGATCTTCTTTTTTAATTTTTATCCTTAATTTTTTTTTAAATCCTCCGCAGACTTTTACTATTCGCTACGCGTAGTGAAATTCTTTAGTGCCAAAAGAAAGACTAAAATGAAAATAAAATAAAAAAAAAAAAGTAAAAGAAAAATAACAAAACGAAGTTTAAAAAAACGAACGACAGACTGCATAATTTAACGAACGGAACGAAGAGGAATAGAAGCACTTCGATCGCGATCATTTTTCTCTTTTTTTTTTATGTTTTATTTGTCATCGATATTTATTTAATGATGATTTGTTCGAATTGAGTTCCATTTATATTATAAACATTAATAAGAAAAAAAAGAAAAAATAAGAATACATGGGGTATCAGTGGTTCTAGAGTTGTAAGAAAAAAAAAGGAAATATGAAGAAAGGAGCAAAAAAGAAGGAAAGAAAGAAAAGAAGAAATTATTATATATATATATATATAATATATCTATATATATACACACAACAATTATAAAAATGGAAAAAATGAGGAAAGACAGAAATATTAAACGATTATAAAAAAAAAAAAATCCTTGCTTAGTCAGTTAAAGTACAAATGTTTAAATGTATTCTATGATTAGGTAATAAGTATAAAAACGAGAGAGGAGGCGTGCGTGTGCAAGCGTGAAAGGGATGAGAGAAAGAGAGGGAGAGCAAAACGCGTAGTTGCGTATAAACTTGGTTTCATTCCTTACTAAGCCTCTGATATAGCTTTATTTATATTTGCATTAGTTACTTGACGTTTAATAATACTTAAAATGACAGGACGGGCTGATAGAGGGCGAAGTAAAAAGAAAGAAATGTGACTTCTTTTTTTTCTTTTCTTCGTTTCTTCCTACTCATTAACATATGATATATATATATACATATATATTATATATATGTTATATATATATATATATTATATGTATGTTATATATATATAATATATAATATTTGGAATATGATATATATAACATATATATATATATCCACACACCTAATATATATACAAAACCCTCGTTTTACTTTGATATTAATTTTAACGAGACACGCGTTCCTTTTTTTTTTTTCTTTTTTTTTCGGAGATGTTTTCTTTGACATATCAAATTGACCACAAATGGACACATAAAGAAACCGTTGCATTCCATCGGCGTAGGTGCACGCCCTTTGATGTTTCCCGTGATCTCTCTCTGTGTGTTTTTTCACTTTTCCAATGACAAAAACTTGGAACCTCCGCTTTTCCGACAAGAATACACTTCAATTTTGAGGTGGCAGCTAGTTTTAGACTGGAAGACAGGTTTAAAAACGTCCTCAATGCAAAATAGAGAAACAGTTCTTCTATGAATAAATCCTGTTACATTCATTAGCAGCAAAAATTATATCTGAATGGATGATTCTTGGCTTAGTGTCTGGCTCGGCGTTCCTTGGCAACTGGATTTCTGTGATTTTATCATTTGAATGCCTCCTTGAGCCAACAGTCACAAAGATCTTGAAGGAAACCGAAGCAAATAAGTAACAAAAGGTAAAGATTTCAAGTGATACTGTTTTAAGCAATAGGTAGGAAATGACAGAAGACATGCAGCTTATCCCATGTGCAATGTTGCAATAACATGTTATTTATAGTTTATAACTTATTTGTAAGCTGTATCGTTAAAGAAGGTGGTAAGTAATATTTAATAGTTAGTGAGGGAAACGAATTTCATTCTAATTTTTCTTCGTACATTGTTTCAGATTTAGATAAGAAAATTTTCAGGGAATTTGCTAATTTCATATAATATAAGGGATTCCTTTTTATCTTTTACCTTCATCTTGGTCTTTTGTAATCGTGTTTCTTCAAATTTGTTCATTAGTCGCCAAATCTTGTACCTGGGAATGGCATCTCCAGAAACATTCTAGTCATAAAGGGTTCAAAAGAGGTCCAGTTTCAAGCTTTTAATTCAAACTAATGGATTATTAGGACTTATTAGTCTTCCTTATTATCATGGAGGACATTGTGAAAGGACTTGCTTATTCCAGAAAGATTGACAAATCTCTAAATACAGATCTGTTTTGGATCTGAACTGTTTACGAGCTTCTATGGACAATTTCACAACAAAAATGTCTTCAAAGAGAATGAAACAAATCAAAACTTGTTCTATATAGGGAGGGTCAGGGTAAAGCTGATAAAACAAAGGGAACAGTAATGTGTGAGAAAAGAACGCCGAGCCATATACTCCGGTATACTGGAATTAAGTAAAGAAACAATGTCTTTGAGGATAGAATTTAATGTAGCACAATATCCAAATAGATATTGGGCATATGGTTTAAACAGGAACAGAAAAGCAAACAAAGAGAATAGAAATATAAGAAAGAAATAGTAGGTGAAGGGAAGAGTTGATAACAGGCAGAGAAAAAAGAAATTCACGCGGTTTGCTATACGTAAACCATGTTTTCCTGAGACCTCCATTGGTATTTTTTATTAGATGAGACTTTTCATGGAAATGGGAAAAAAGAAAGATGTTCCGACATGTTGCGTAAATACTTCAAAACTGTAAACTGTATAAAAGGATAGTACAAGACAAGGGAGAAGTGGTAAAAATGCAATATGGAGAAAGCGTGTATTCCAAATATATTTTTTATATATGCTAATGGGATGCCAAGGAGCATGGTGACGTTGTAAACGTTGAAAAAAAATCAATACTGTATTAATTAGCGCGAGAGTTACACGTACGGTTATATGTAAAAAGAAAGAAAAAGGGAGAAATGCACATGCATATATCGACCGTGTAATCGAATTGTCAGTTCCCCCCGAAACTACTCAGCCTTTAGATTAAAAAAAAATATATATACATCTATATATATATATATATATATTTATAACCGCGAATTTTCGTTCTCAAAGTATTTCAATATTTATATAAATATATATATACATATATATAAATATATATACATATATATTATATATATACACATATACGTACATATTAAAATACATACATATATATGTATATTCGTTTCTCTATTAAGTCCTTTGAATGAGAAAGAAAAAAGAAAAAAAAGAGCGATATCTTTGATGATTCTAATTTTAATTCCTCATCGTGCCCAACCATCCACTCCTACCGAATTTCCCCAAAGTTTGTTAAAAACCTAGTCTTATATAATATACACGCATACACCACATATAAGTGTTACGATATATATATGTGTGTATATTATGCACAGTATGCATATGTACGCATGTATATATGTGTATATAAAGAAAATGGAGAAATGCGAAGTCTCTCCTTTCATTTCAACGGGGATTTCCGCTTGATTATTATATTAATTATTACTACTACTATTATTATTAATATTATTATTATATTAATGTTTTTCTCTCTTCCTTTTTTTCCTTTTTTCTTCTCTACGTCGGTACCTACTAAATTTTTAGTTTCATTTTTATATGGAATATTCAAATTTATGGTATTATACGTATACACTTCTATATACACTTTTACAAACAATAATAAAATGGAAAAAAAATAAAATGAAAAGTAAAATATTTTAATCTACGTACTACATTAATATTATTGTATTTAAAGATATGTGGAAAACAGTTGCTACTTATATATTTGTCAAATGTACACGCGCGCGATATAAATCTTTGGAAAGGTATCCTCTGCGGGACGGGCAAAACTTGGGGGGAAGGAGGAACAGATTGTTGCTCTGAATATATTTTTCAGAGTTCTTTTACAATAATATTCTGCATAATCATTGCGCTAAGACGCCTTTTTGTTCGTTTCGAAATCTCGTGAGTGAGAAGTATTTAAAAAAAGTATGAGACTCTATACTCTCGCCATTTACCTTTGTCAATTCGCCCAACTTCGTTACGCCCCGCGTGGATCTCGTTTCCAAGCAAAAGAGAAAAAGAAAGAGTTACTCAAATATGTAGGAAACATACGTTCTTGTCTGCGTATAGGCTTACTAAATGCAATAATAAATATATTGTGATGCTCACGAAAGCACATAACATAATTTACCAAAATTGTAATGTTTAAAATATTTCATGTGATTTTGGAAACTGTTATATTTTTTATTTCCTGCCAATTGTTTAATTTGTAATGTTGTTCTTTGTTCTTTTTTCAATAAAGTAAGCAAACCAACTTTACTATCGTTCTCTTTATATTTCTACGACCATCAATTTAAATGTACGTCTATTTCACCTCCATTGGATTTTCCGAATTATGAAGAACTTGACTGACAACGAAGCAGGGTATGAAAGTAAAAGAACATTTTGTACATACATGCTTTTATTTCATGTCTGTTCTTTCATATAGTTTTATATATAAGAAGTATTTCTCAGCATTCAATCAGAATCAGAATCCTGATGGGCATATTGTTGTTTTGGCAGTTTCTCTTGCAATTCCAAGACGTGTTCGATCGGCTTTGGTTTCCCGTCTTCTCCAATCCTACAAGGTTGCATCACACCTTCCCTAAAATAATCAAATATATCATAAACATTGTACCAAAAATGAATTGATTATTATATTCATAAATGAATAACAGTACAAACCTCGTTAACTTATCAACAAGACCAAGGAGCTGCAATGCTTCATACTCTTTCTGTTCCTCTGACATTCCTTCTAAAGGATTAGGTTTTGGATGTTCAAAGCAACCAGTCACAGGATTGATCCTTTGTAAGTACAGAATTTATTAAAATCGTAACACAAACTCATTATGATCTTAAGCTTAAACTTACTGTTCCTTGTGTTTCAAGTATTCCTCAGTTTCACTGTCTTCTGATTCAGAAGAATAATAATTTGGCTTTTTTTTATTCGATCCTAATAATCCTTTATTTGCAAACATACCAGCAGCATTCCCATATCCAGTATACTTTACCATGCGAACAACTAAAAATGACAGGAATATATTATTAACTAAATATATATTATAGTTTATTAAATATTTGTAACCTTACCATTCTCTTTACACAGTATAAACAAGAACTCTGCAACAAGATCTCGTACCTCTACTACAGGAGAAGTTAATAATTTACACAGTTTAGCTCTTAGAGTAGTTCCTTCTTCTGGGCGATGCATTACATCCCTTAAAGGAGGTAAGATCTGAAAAAAAAACGAATAACTAATGCAACAACCTTAAATATCTTGGAACATCTAAATGAAAGAGAGTTTTACCTGTAACCTAGCATATTTTCTAATCAATCTCTCAGCTTTAACCATTCTGATAAAAGTAGTAACAATTGGACTGAGATTTCCTATTAAATCGGTTTTATAATTTAGTCTTTTGTCTAGAAATTTTAATAAAACATATACTGCACTCATGTCCATATTTTGATATATTTGTTTGTGTTTCTCTTTACTAGGAGGTATCATTACTGAATAACAGTAATATGGTATTACAGTTAATAGATTTGCGATATTGCTGGAATATAAATATAGTATAATAACATAAGATAATATACATATGTGACAATGTAAAAGGTAATAAATACCTCTGAAGATCATCTTCTTTCTCACATTCAGATAACAATAGTTTCCTCAAAATTAAAACTAAACGCTTATTCTTCTCTTCTTCTGCCATATCATCTGAATTTATATACAAATTAAATAATGCTTTTAAAATTTCACACAGTAATGTTGCATTATCTTCCTTGATATCATGTGATTTATCTTGTTCATATTGATTGGTTATGTTTTCCAACATTTTTATCAGACATTCATCTCCATTTAATTCTGTTTTGACAACATATCTGGTGGTAACGTTTAGGGCAGTAATTAGGAATACAATTCTGGTATCGAATAATGTCACTTCGTATGGAATGTGGTCATTGTATTTTTTCATACGTTCAATTAGGCATTGTAAACAAAGTGTTTTTGGTAATATTTCCTGTACCTTTGCACTGTTGAATATTAAATTACATAGTAGTTTGAGAGCTTCGATAGTAACTGCAAAATAAATAAATAAAATAATTCCAAGCATTTAATATTTATCTGAACACTTTGTGATTAAATGTAATGTGCTTACCATTGGTATAAATATGTTCTTTTGCACCTGTGTCCTTTAGAGCTGCATTATTTAATATAATACCTAGTCTTTCGTCTGTGATTAATTCGTATAGCTTTGTTTTGTCTCTGCTACGTTAATAGAGAAAAACAATAGAATTACTTAATAATAATAGCAAAAGCTATAGGTCTACATTTAAAGCAATAACACAAAGTGGCTGTCATAAAAGTTCTAATGTTTTGCTAAAAATAAAAATGTGTTTATTCAATAAAGTTTTTTATATATACCCTGCACACATAAAACAGCATATCCAATAACATATTGTATCTCATATAAGTGCACACAGCTATATTATAGTATTACCTAAGTATCCGTAAAGTAGATAAACAATTATGATGAAGCGATGACTGTGAATTATCTGAGAGACAATGAAACAATTTTTCCCATAGCTTTTCTCGTAACTTATCATGGTTTAGTTCTTCGAATACAGTCCTGCTTCCATACTAAAATAATATAAAAATAAATATCAAACAAAAATAATTTATGTTATTAACTCTTCACAAAAGTCTTTGAGACATTTAAACATACATTTTTCTCAAAGATGGCAATATCTTTTGAAAATTCGTCGCTTGTATCTGAAATTATTCGTTGCACTAATGCCTCCATGTTACTATGCGCATAGTATACTTGTCAAATTCAAAAGAAATTATATCGTATAAGAATGACGTTCCAGACGACTTTTAAACGTCTAAGCGACGTTTTATACACGGATCGAGGTCACTGTATTAAAGTAACCTAACTTAAGCGCCATCTCTATGAAACTAGGCACTCAAAAAGAACATTTTAAAATCTCAGAATTCAGATCAATCTTAAATTTCGCAAGGAGAGCTACAATCTTCTCATTTCTAAGTATTTCAATTAAGGAAACAAAGTGGATTCATATTATGTAATAGAGGTTATATCATATAGGTTAGGATTTAGTAATTTCGATAATTTTTACTGAAAAACATGAAAATGGTTCCGATTATCGAATCGATAAGAGGTTTGAAATCGAACATTTCGTAAATAACGGCCGAGGCATCATTTTTATCTTGATCTTGCATGGAGAGTTTGAAAAATTGACTCTAGAAATGAATGAAGATTTTATTATTATTAATTCACGTTATTCAGATTTACATTACATCAGATTGAGTAAGTAAAAATTTAGTTAAACACCTCTAGATTTTTGGATGAAAATAATTTAATTAAAAACTTCGAAAATTAAAAGATTAGAGAATGATTTGAAGAGGGTAAAGAAATTATGATAATATTTAGATCTACGTTTTTATTTTGAAATTATAATGCAATGTTAATATTCTTATATTACATATAAAGGTTACAGAAGAAACATATGGTAAGTACATCTTTGTAAATTTTCTGATTTCAGTGTTAGTTTATGTTAGTTCAGAAGATTTTTCTATAGCATGGCTAGAAATGAAAACAACCTGTTAGGTCCAAAGATAGCTGAAAAAATAGCTGATAAAGTAAAAATAAAAACAAGCAATATTTTAATACATCCAATGTTCTAATATCGTGACAAGCAATATTTTGAAAATTTTGAGAAGTATGAAGAAACACATATTCAACTCTAATACCAAATAAGGAGACAGTTTTGGTAATATAGGATTGACTAACAATATTCGAAACTTTAAAACTGTATTATATCATACAATATAAAATAGTATTATATAATATTAATAATATAAAAATACAATAATAGTTCTTATTATCACATTTTGGTTATCATTATATAGTTTCACTACTAACTCATATATTTCTTATTACAGTTTCCGCTAATAATACCAATCCTCTTAGACTCTTAAACGAAGCTTACAATTTGCAACGCCTTTTCGAAGAAAAAAAATAATCTAACCTTTCTCACGGAATTTAGCCATAGCTCCCTTTAGGTGGCAGGAGAAGCTCTTATTACTCATTCCTAGCCCGCAACATTTTGTCGAAGATTGACCCTGTAACATACATAAGGGCCATTTCTGGGGGAACCGGGGACCAGGAGAAAGGGCGTGGAACACGCGATCAAGGAGAAACAGGTTTCTATTCGCGGAGACTTCCACTTACCGGCCGTCGACTCCGTGGTCGATGCTCTGGCGATCTGGTTCAACGACTTTCTTCTTCGCGTACAAAACAAGCTATGGGCATTTCTTTGACCTCCTGACTAGCGCGCGCGCGCGGATTACATCACACTCTTGTAATCGCTCGGCCACCAAGTTTTTTCGCCGGAGGAGACGCCATGATGCACAAAAACGTATATCAGGAGAAATGTTGGTATTAGGAAAATCATGCATTGGCGTAAGACCTCCCAATTATAATTTATATAAAATATTCAGTTACTATATACATATTAAACTTTCATTATTTTTGTTTCATGTCCATCCATTTACAATGTGCAAGTTTATTAATTTTGGTAAATTTCTATAGGATTCATTATTGATTAAAGATAATTTCGTCGAAGTTTTGTAACACGGAAAGTAGTTTCTCGATTGCCGAAAGTTGAAAAACAGGGGATCATAGTTTAGACAAAATGTCTCTCCCCCATAGCTATGTGCTATTCTTATCATCCCATCCTCCACACTTTCGCACAGTTCTCTTCATGTTAAAAAGGACTCTCCGTCACTTAGTCTCGGGTTATTTTTGACTGTGGCTCGAAGTAACGGTCGAAGAGAAAGGAGAAAGAAAGAAGGCAAAAAAGAGAGAAATAAATTCTTCGATCGCGTCGGATGTGCACATTAGGCGTGGCGAAGAAAAGAGCAGCGATACAACAGGTGCCTCATACAGGAAACCGGCATTGTCGAGCTCCAAGGACATACCGCTATAAAAACTCTTCTATTCCATCCGGGCAGACATAAAAAGGGCGCAGAAGAATAGTGAACGAATGACCTTGAAGGGTAGGGTTGTCCAACGAGCGGGAATAGCGCGCGCATAGATGCGTAAATTATGCGCCACTTTCTAAATGAAATATGGTATTCCTGTCTTTCTTCTTTCTTAAAAAAATACTCGAAGAGCTGATTTTTGGCGTTAATAATACTGATAAAACTTGTTTAGCTTTAAACGATAATAGAAATTCTTTTCCACTACATTTTATAGTAAATTCCATTTCCAGGCTTTAATCTATTAAAAGTCTATTAATATGGTAAAGAAATTAAATATTCTGTTTTGATAATTGAAAATAGAACGTACATATTTTTTCTATCCATTCTAGAACTCAGGGCTCTCTTGTATAATAGTTTATCACTTAATAATATTAATGAATTGACAAGTTACAAGTTGCTGATTATATTATTACTTATTTTTTGTAATTTAGAAATTTTACATTTACAATAGAATAATTAGATCATTTGTAATTTGTAAAATTTATTAATAAAGTTTCATCTGTTTCCTTGTCAAAGTGTGGCTTGTGGCTCATACAATAATACAACTTTAAAATCAATTACAAAGTTAAATTTTTAGCTATTATGACAAAATACGAGGTTAGAAGTATAAAAAAGGAGAAATAAATGAAATAAAAGGAAGCTAACAAATGTAATTTATATCAACGTGTATATAATGCAGTGATCTAACATCTGAATATTATTTCAGGGACTGGTTTGTGAAACCCGGATTTTAGAGTCAGTTTTCCCGAAATCGTACGAAAGTCGTGAGAGGGGAAGGCACCGTGCGTGCGTGCACGCGTGTTGCGTGCAGTAGGCCTACGATGGATGCACTTTTGGGAAATCATGCATATACGTGGCAACATCGCACAGCGGGCTCACATTCCACGTGATCAGGACCGGTTTGCGGGTGTCGACCCACTGACACTCGTCCACTACAGATAAACCTTGGCCCTGCATATGCGATACATACACCTTACTTGTGCTTGTTTTATTGCAACACTGAAGATATTCTAACCACTGATGCATAGAAATCTATTGGACGATCAAAATGGTTGCTGTTTGATAATGGTTATACTACCACTCCTACCATTCAAAAATAATATCTATTTCCAAACATTAGAATACAAACTAATTTGCAGTTATTTAAATTTTTAATCTATCTTAATAGGTTAGGTAATGCAGCAATTTTCAGAAACAGATTAAAGTTCTAAGGGAATGACTCCATAATAACGTCATAGAATTCCATTTCACTAATTAAAACTATATTCCATCCTCCAATGTGCTCGCGTAAATAGAATATTATTACTGTAGAAGAATACCATTAGAGTATTATTATTGTAGAAGAGGAGAGCTTGAAGTTTGATCAGAGGAGTATTGAACGAGAATTATTATCAAATAAATAAACACGCGAGGAGGGTTTGATTCTTACATTAACACCTCGTACAGATGCATGTAAAGGCCTCGGCATGCATTGCAAGGCCATTGACCGAAGGGATCCCCGATCGATGATCGGCTACCTGCTGATACATTGTTGCCTATACAATAGCGAAAGTATTGTTGGTCCGGTGGGTACCCTCCGGCGTCAAGTGCAATTATTCCGTGTAACCGAGTGCACTTTGTTCCTACTGTTCAAGATCTGCTTTGCCTTGTTGCATGGCCATTCATTGCAGCTACCGGGTGCAACGCCCCATTCACCTGTGTCATCGGCCTCTACGAGTAATTCTATGTGCATCCTTTTCTTCTATAGTACACGAATACTACCTCGGAGCAAAAGAAGTTATTAAAAAGTACTATTACTAAAAATAATTACTAGAAATAATTAATTTTATTAGTAAGGTGCAAAATGTTCTTTTTTAATGTAGTCTTCTAAAATTAGATGGCATGAAAAAATGATTTTATATTGAAGGATTAAGCAGTTTATCATCTTAAGTTTGATACAATTAAATAATAAAGATAATTTGATATGCATTTAATTACGTAATCACGTTCTACGAATTTAAATTTTATTCTTTCGCTCAGAAGATTGAAGCAAAATTTCGAGACAGTTTTCTAGAGAAGTCAGGAGGACGAGAAGCGTATGTGAAGAGAAACAGGTTCCTCAAGGGGATTGAAAAGCCGCTTGCATGCACCTTTTCAGATGAGACCAGCCTAGATCCATGTAAAGCTCCCTTCCTTACAGATAGCCTACACCTACATGATTCTTCTGTGTATTTTACGTAAGTGGGATGCACATGTGTATATCTAACGGTTCATTTATTTCATTTTCGGTGATCAACACAATTTAATATTATTTTAAATTATCAAAATTATTTATACAACCTTTATCTAGAAGAAAGTTTCCTAGAAGAAAGAGGAGGTAGTCAGAGTAATATTTTTAGAACGATGCGACAAAATACGCAAGAATACGGAATCAAGAATTTCATGCTATCTGTAGATAAGCAAACAGTTGGTATCCCTCTATCATCGCTTTGCTCACTATAGATAATGTGCAACGTTGCTATAGTTATCACTAATATGTTCTTCCTATTCGTTCTTTCTTTCCTCTATTCGAGGAGTTACTAACTTCCTTTTTAATGGCTTCTTCGGAACGCATGAAGCAGCCTATGGCTTTTCGTTGGTCCTGCGTTTTTTTTAGTGAAAATCCGGTCGTCCTGAGACAAGAGGGAGTAAGCTGGCTGCTAAATCTGGAGCTCCGGCTGGTTGTTTTATTAAATGGAACCGCAACTATTCCCAAAGGCCTTGTGCATAAACTAAGATCAATTCTACGATTCCAATTTACTTTATGATTTAAAGAAAACTTCAAATTGTACAATAAACTGCAAATCTTCAATTTTTAGGTAATTCTATAAATAACGTAGTTGAAATTTAGATTTTGTTAATTTTTTAAATTTAGAAATTCTCCATTTCATTGATATTCGACGATTGAATGAAAATAATTAATAATATTAATAGACAATTAAAACAGTGTTCTCTAGTTTTAGACATGTTCTGAAAGATAAATTTAAATTTAGATTTAGATATCCCATTGCAAGAGGAATGAACATAGCAATTTTATAAATTAACACGAAAGACCAATTTACTACGTGGAAGTAGAAAGAGTCTAGTCGAGGTCGGTGTGTTCAGCCGACATCGAATATGGAATTTTTTCGATGGCGCAACGGTATACAAGGATTCACCTTAACAGCTTCGCATTCCCCCCTTTTCCTTCGTCTTTTTCTTCGCCCAAGGGTCTCGTCCGATGGCGCATTCACTAACACATTCACAATTCTATCGATGTTAGTGTAAAACTATGCATACGTGCACGCGAGCACGCAGGAAAACGATTTTCTTTTATCGTGACCCGCTTTTATCGTCTCTACTTCTTCTTTTGCTGTACGAACTAGTCGAGATAAGGTGGGAATCGAGCCGCATATTTTCGGCCCGTTCTTAATGCGCCACTTCGCGAGCCCCAGTAAACAGGAAACGACGTCCACGTGCGTCTGTTCGTGAGGGAAAGGAGAGAAGAGAGAACTGGCTAGCTTTTTTAGTCATGTTTCATTTAGCGTTTCATTTCGTTTCTTCTATTTTATTCCCTATACAAATTTTCATCGCAATCATCATAGTAGATCTATTTTTTAATATTCTATGGAAATGTACTTCTATAAATTTATTATAAAGTAGAAAGAGTTGAATCGAAGAGTAGAAAGTTATACTGCTGGTTACAATGAAATACGGTTTGATTTGCGAGGAACATGGGACAAATTTTGGATGATTTTATAAGAGGACGCAAGCGCAATCGACGGTTGCATAGAAGCCAGGGCGTGGTAGCAATTTTCGGGAACGCATACAGACACGCAGGTTTCTCGTTCCTTGCCGCACATTAGTCCACTGATGATTAGTCGTAAGATGCCTCTTCAGTTTTCACAATTTTTAATATCTGTATCTCTCTATCTATACGTATAAATTCTGGAAGACTTGCAACAAATTTCTTAATTTTACTAAAAGGTATATTGTCACTCTATTCCTTAACTATCTCCATTAGTTTGTAAACTGAGAAGACTGAGTTTAAAGTTTATGAAGTTTAATGTTATAGAGGCAGGAAAGGCCTAAATAAACTGAATATTTGTTGCTTTCTAAATAGAATTTTCATCATATTATTATGAATTTGTATTTTATATACCAATAAAACATATTCATGTCAGGAATACTACATTAAAATATTCATTCATTTCAGGATCATTGAAACAATACAACGTCAACTAATATGAAGAGGCAATTTTGTAATTGAGCAAGATAATAAGAATTTTTAAATGTAAAATGATAGAGAGGTCATGATAAAAATTTCAAGGAAATAAAAAAGTTGAACCGCTGTTCGAAAACTTGCGAGAAAAAGGGAATCTAATGGCCATCGCTAGCGCTGATACGCGGGTGAAAGACGTGGGTGTACACATACGATGCCGCATAGTCATCCACGCACGCACACGCGTGCAAGCATGCACCACTTAGATGTGTTGCATCGTACCCCGCAGGATATTGGCCTAGACGCAGTGTGATTGGCCGATCATGCAACCAGGGGCGACGATGCCTCTGCAAGACTCCTTGTGCGTGCTATTCAGTGGCGTAACTTTGCCATCTGTATGTTTTGTAGCTTTTTACGCCGAACTTTGAAGCCGAACTTCAATATTATACATACTACATAGCACAATTTAAACTAATAAAATAGTATAATATTACAGAAAATATGAAATTAAAATTGCAAATCATTATCAATATAAACTATCATAGTTTAAAATTACATTCATAATATCTTAATTATACAATTTGGCTCATTTGTGAAACTAATTCATCTTTAATGAATAGATAATGAGTAGTGATAAAGGCATACTGCAAATTGTTATTTGTTATTAATAATACAATAATATAATCAATTAATATAAGTTATTACTAGATTTAACAAATTTTGGTTTCTGAAAACTAGCAAGATTTGCAGTTAAATATCTAGAAATTCAATGAAACATTAGTTTCTCTAGATTTCGTTACCAACAGACTATGGTTCGCATAATCTACTCATTAAACAAACTTGTTAATCGCTTAGTTATTTTGCTTCTGTTAGACAAAGTTATTTCGTTAATCGCGTTAATCGTTCCCGGTTCATTTCTTGCTAATGCATTTCATTCATTAATGATACGTCATTTAAAAGTCCTAACTGGAATATTTCGCATAAAGGGGCGTCAGTTACGCCATTGGATACACGCACACAATGACGACAGACGAGGCACGAACGCACACGTATGAACACCCCTATGCGAGGAGAGCCATGACCAGCTCGGCCTAGTGCGTCTTCCACGCACGACTCGTCAGTGGTCGCCGAGTAGGCCGTGGGAGAGGGTTTCTAAATACGTTAAAGCTTGCTTTTGCTACGAGTGTGCACTCGTATTGTATCGACTAGCGACACCGTTGCTTTCAAAGATACTATAATCATCATCAGGAATGCACCAAACCTCGAAAGAAACTAATGTGACGATTGCAAAAACAAAGCTTTAGTGAATATATACAAAATCGAACAATACATATCTTAAGAAAGACAAGAACAAACATTTGGATAACAATAGAAGATAAAAACAAGACGACAGTAGAAGACAAAGATAAGAACTTCCGTGGGTGAATTTTGTTTTTGTAAATAAGACCATGTACATGATCTGTTCGCAAAATAAGCATTGGCTATTACTGGTGAAGATTAAAGGGATGTGAAGAGATTTGTTTTGATCGGCGGTTTCGCGTATACACGCGCTTCCGCACGCTATGTGCAGTCACTAAGGATTGGATTCTTTACGGCAACGTTTTTGTCGGTTGGTTTCAACGAAATTGAGTTACTAATGCGAGTGCACACATATGCTAACTAATCGTACATCTCCTAACGTACTACTCGGCGGCCATTTGAACAGTTTCGCCGTACTGCGCTAGAGTTTTGGAAATGTAAGTCTTCGGAATACTACGTCATAGATGTTTCAGAATTGTACTAATAAATTCTTTTCTAATCTGTTATATACGTACATAGACTTATCATTATCAGTTTTATTAATTTATTGCCAGTAAGAATAACAATGTTTACAATATTTTATATTTCATGTAGTATGCATCGTGGATTAATGTTTGTCAATCATTAGTAAGTTTTATTAATAATAATAATATTTGTAATAATAGTAATTGTTTACATGCTTCTAACGTGTTTTTTATTTCTTAGTTTTTGCTCGTTGAAGCTTAATTTATTCATCGCAAGATCAATGTTACTCGAATTTTAACTTCCGCATATGCGTTATAGCATAACATGCGTCATGCACATGCGCAGTATTCGATTGTTAAATGAGGGTAGTTTCACAAGCATGACTCATACCTCATAAAATATTATGTCAAATGAATTTCATTTCCAATTAACAGTCCAATTGTTAAAGGATGCGTAAAAAGCATCTCCTGAAACATTTTTACATTTTCATTTTGTAAATTCCAGTTTACCATGTTCTATAATTTTACAAATTAAAAAATTAATCGTGTTCGATGCTTATTAGTCAGTTCTAATCATATAATAGTAAATAATTAATTAGTGTTATAAAACCTAATTATTCGCAATTTCTTTCAGAACCCGCTTTGCTGATTAAGTTAACCGAGATGGCGAGTACCTCGCAGCAGTACTGTTTGCGTTGGAACAATCACCGCTCTAATTTACTGACAGTGTTCGATGAGTTGCTGCAAAATGAGGCATTCACTGACGTGACTTTGGCAGTTGACGGAGGCGCGTCTGTCAAATGCCACAAGATGGTCCTAGCAGCATGTTCCTCCTACTTCCAAACTCTGTTCATTGACCTACCATGCAAGCATCCTATAGTCGTATTGAAAGACGTGAAGTATTCTGAGATCAAAGCCATCCTGGAGTATATGTACCGAGGCGAAGTAAACGTGGCTCAAGAGCAATTGGCTGGGTTATTAAAAGTCGCGGAAGTACTAAAAGTGAAGGGGTTGGTTGAAGAAAATGGCTCCCAAGGTCGTCGGGAAGAGGTTGAAACATCTATGTCACCTCCTCCAGCCATAAGCACCAGTACAACCAGCAGCGCAGCTCACAGTAGTGATCATACGTCTCCTCCACATTCCACGGGCACTACTTACGATATTTATGGCAAATCACCAGCTGATAGAAGTAGCCGTTTACCGCTGCCAATGTGGCCTCTATCAGGGATTCCTATCACTCATTCCAGCTCCAGTCACCAGACGGCGGCACATCAACATTCTGCCATGTTAAGCGGGTCATCATCCATTTTAACCGGTTTTGAGACTTCTCCATTGAAACGCAGGAAAGTCTCAAATATGTTAATGAACAGAGACACGCCGATTCTCAGAACGGTGCTGGGTCAAGGTCACGCGGATAGTTCCCAAGGGATTCCTCTCTTGCATTCGGATAGCCACGAAAATCAGTTCAGAAGCAACAGTAATGGCTCCTCGAATGAGAATGACAGACGCAGTAGTACGGATGTAGTTCATGGGGATCCTGCACATAGTCCTTATACTGATGTGTCTATAATGGATGAAGACGATAAGCAAGCATCGCCACAATCATATATTCCAGACATTAAACCAGGCAAGAGAAAAGAAATTAACATAAGAAATTCAATTTTCGAAAAATTTACGTATTGTTTATTAATCTATATATTTACTATACAGGGTGTCTTATGATTTAGCAGCTAAACTTTGTTAATACGTTCTATTATAAAACTTATTTTGATTTTGCTTCATTTTAATGAATCAATCAGCTTCAATATTAATACCTATTTGATATATTTTTCTTTTTTAAAATTATCCATACATAAAAGTTTAGTAGCGTGGAATTGACGTGGAAGTTCTAAACGATTTATGTTTATATAACATTTTGTGTTTGAGTATACCCGTAAAATGTACTGACAAAGTTTTGCTGTTACTCTATATATTACTGTCATTAAATATAGAAGAATATATATATATATATATCATAAATTAAATATTAAACACAATTATTACTTTTTGTTACAGGGATGGTTAACTACGTACCAGCGCAAAAGCCAGAATGGAAACGGTACAAGCAATACACGAGGGACGACATAATGTCTGCGATCGAGGCAGTACGTTCGGGAATGAGTGCCCTCCAGGCGGCACGTAAGTACGGAGTACCCTCTCGAACTCTTTACGATAAGGTGAAAAAACTAGGAATCACGACATCACGACCATTTAAGCGTGGCTCGAATGGTAGTGGCGCTTGTTTTCCTTATGGAATCGGTGGTAACGCAAATGGCAACATCTACAGCGGTGCCCTCTCGGAAAACGAGAACGAGAGTGGCAGTGTGATCGAGAGTCCTGGATCTATCCTCGATGCATATAAGTCGAGAGACGGTCTTGTAGACCGGGAGATGTTGGACGTCAGTCGTACCTCTAGCCCAATAGTGCATTCCGTGAAACAGCAGAACAACGAAGATCAGGTCGAAGATCTCTCTGTAAGTCGTAAGTCGGATGTTCGTGTAATAGTCCCACCAACCTCAGTAATCAAGGATGAGGAGGATATTGGCTCTGATTCGTGTAGTCACAATTAACCTAGGTTTACTATCTTACCTCTCAAGATTACCGAACTACACCTCTGACAAATACTAAACGTACTATTACTCAGTCCGTTATCACATGAAAACTGTTCGAAAAGTTTCTAGATAATTTAAGGTTATTGGATATTAGAAGAAATTATACGCAAGTATCCGTGGTGTCCCGTGAAACGAAAATACGTTCTAGCTTCGTAATATAACGAATTTAAGAAATTACTCTATATTTGACGGTGATCTGGTTGTTTATTTCACGGGAGATCATAACCCTACAGACAATCACAGACTTGTGTTTGCCTCAGAGAGAGCAACAAGGCAATATAAATGGATTAAAAGACGCAACCAAACAGAAGCCAATTAAGTAAATCAGCGTTTAACAAATGACTCAGGGATCAATAATAGAGTGTCGTCGCAACAGTAAGTCATAAAACATACGTATATACATAAGGAATCTGGTATATGAGGTCCTTCTCAGATTACCTTGCACAAGACTGATTCATGTGTTATGAGTTCAAGAGACTGAAGTATAATCAACAATTGTGTTCCGAAGTTGTTAAAGCCTAATGCTAATAAGGGATATAGTGCCTTCTCATATTGATGTATTTTAACAATTTAAAAGAAAGTATCAGTAGTTCATTAAAAGTTGTTAGTGAAAAGGAAGAAAAACATTGCAAATGTTCTTACTTGAATATTTAATGAAATTGACCACATTTATATATACATATATATATATATATATATATATATGTATGTTTTTGTTTTTTTAGCGTAATTTAATTTGTGAAGTCATGAAGAAATGCGTTTTAAGCAGATCTTCAAGATTTTACAAATTAATTTCGAATCGCATTAAGCTTTAAACACTTTTGAACTAGTGAATATATATATTTGTTTTTTTTTAATTCAGTGTAATCATTGTGATTCGATATTCTCATTTTTTTCTCATCTAGCAATCTAAATAGTAGTAGTATTTTTTAATCTTCATTGATTTTTATAGAATATAAATGCCGCGTGAAAGAAAAAGGTGAATAGAGTGTATATTGTTTTAATGATTTTGTTTTTAATTCATTTTTTTTCTTTTAAGAGAGATTTTCTATCTTTACCATCAAATGCTGTCACTATGACATAGATTATATATACAAATTATATATTATATACATGTATACATATATATATATATCTGTGTGTATGTATATATATATATATATATATGTATTTTGAAAAAGCAGAAAGAAGGAGAAAAAAGGGATAGAGTTATACTTTGAATAATTTCATGTTATTGACTGATGATATCGCTGTTAATTTGTTGCTAATTATAAGAATGCATTAGCGTTACTGATCAATGGCCCTGGGATACAGCTGCAATATTGCTCAATATTAATGCATAATAACATACGAATGAATTACCTCTAAATATTAATCCATAATAACATGGATTAATACTACCTCGAAATATTAATACATAATTGCAAGGAACGAACTACCTCATTGTACAACAAACAATAGTGTTCATTATTAACGTTAAGACTGATAGAGCCGAATTGACATTATTATATATATTATCTGCTATATTATATTATATTACCTACGTATAGATAGTGAAGTAATAAATTTAAAACATACGTTACGACTCACATGTTCTTTTTGAAAATAGATTCAAGCACTTTTTATTTTTCAGTTATAATTCTTTTCACTGAAACATGTTACAGAAATACAAAATGCAGAGTGAAAAATTTAAAAAGTATTCATTTCTTTGTTAATAATATTAAAATAGAATGAAAAACAGAATTTGATAGAATAATCATTCTGAGAGAACATGGAGAAAAATACAAACGAAAGGCAATGTATTTTCAAAGAGAATACCGTACTTCATAGAAAAAAGTTAAATGAATGAGTAACATCCAGTGTGTGACGAATAATATATTTAATAATTATTTCAAATTAACAAATATCAATTTCATAATAATTTCAATAGCTTTGTTTAAAAATTTATAGCGCAAACGACCATTTGAAATTTTTCTGTCCTCCCGCACTGGGTTGTTATAGGTTACTTTTTTCGCGGGAGAACAACTTTGCGCAGTTGGTAGTAGGGTGTGCTGTTTGGAGAATTATTTAACCGCTTAATTTGCGGTTTACGTTCGAGAATTTTGGGCCGAAAATGTAAACAAGCTCGCGCAGCCTTCGAGCCATTCGCACGACTTGTGTAATACGTACTACGGGCTATGCCTATAATATTTACGTTTACCCCGATCATCGTACTACGGGCTGTGCCCTTAGTATTAGGTTAATGGGTTAATAGTGGTGACGAATAACACGAAGTTGTAATTTCACCTCAATATTTTGCTTTCTATTTTTACATATCTATTTTACATATTTTATAGCATTTTATTATTATAACAATATAATTGTAGAATAATGAAAAATTGAACACAATCAAGTGTCTCAAAGCACTCGAGTGTCAGACGAAATGACGATTTCTTGTTACTATTACATATAATAAAATTATCACACTGTACCTGTACGCTGATCGCGATGCGATTATAAAATAGAGAAATAATGTTTATACAGAATGTTTTAGGAATCATGGCACAATGATAATAAGGCGGCGATTTTAATATAGAAAATAAATCGAAAATGTAGAATGAAATTTATTGTGGTCTTAAGTGGATAGACTGCGGATTTTTATGCATTTATGAGAAATTTGGTGGCACAAAAATACACAAAATGCATACAATATACAGAAATATACCTTTGGTGGGCTGGTAAGAGAATATAAATTAGAATTATTAGTTTTCCAGAGAAGCACTTATAATATTTGAAGTGCAATATAAGACCAAGTGTTAGATTTTGGATATACTATTAGAATGATAAGCAAATGACAGTAATGTCAATTATATTAGCATAAAATATCTAAAATAGAATATTTATTCTAATATTTAGCAGATGAAACAAATTCCTATTTAATCTCTATTTCTACATTATGTTCGTAAAAATACAAAGATGCATAAAAACCAATAATCTATAAACGGAGAAACTTTATTCTATACTTCTAACTTATTTCATGTAGAATAAATGTCAGCTGTTTACTCATAACCAGCCGGTAATTAGCCAAGTTCACATAATCGAATTTTTAAGTTTGATTTTATTGAAAACAAAGTGCTGTGTGAAAAAATTTCATTCCATATTCTCGAATTTATTGACGCACGTAGTGTCCCTTCCTGTACCATGATTATTAGAACACCTTGTATAAAAAAATGACTGATTTCAATATAGACAAATATTGAGGCCATATTGTAGCGATAGAAAGAAATATTAAAATTGAGAAAGATAGAAATATATAACAATGCTGAAATAGATATGCATATAACATGCCTAACCAGACAAAAAATAGTTCAACCGAAATAAATATTTAGACTGAGATATATTTAAGACTATACAATGTGTTCAAAATAAAGAGAGAAAGTATATAGTTGTAAATTAAAAGTGCAAGGTGCTCAAGAACATATCAATGAATTTCAAAATTCGCGCTCGGAGATGTCGTTAATAATTTCTGCACAGAATAATGAATTTATTGAAGAAAAAAAGGTAGAAAACAACAAATTGAAGCTTATTTAATAATAATTAATGTATAGAAAATTGTGAAATCATTCGAATGGTCTAAATCAAAATTATAAAAATGATTTAGTATAAAATGTTATGGGTTTTCTTACCTATATGATATAAATTTTAAATGGTTTATAAATGCAATTTTAGATGCCTTACGAAATTAAAATAAAGAATTTTAATTACAATAAACGTCACGTTGAGATTGTACATAATCATCTTAAAAAAATTTGTGGAATAGAATGTTGTCTTTTTATCATAGTAATTTTATCATGGAAATTTAACATCGTATTATTTTTTAAGACTGACTTTTCTCCTATGAGATAATGTATACTTATGTACACATACACATTCATACATATATACACGTATACATGAAAATGCACTTTTGATTAATTGTAAGTTTCTAATGTTTGACACTTTCCACCCCGTAACACGGACTTTCCTATTTCCATTATGTGGATGTATGTTACTAGAATTGTACAAGTTTGTTATAAAATATATTACTCTGAGAAACTCCTGAGAAAATGGTTTTTCTTTGTATATTAATTAATAGATGTTTAAGATATATTTTTTAACAATAAACCGTTATATAGTTGAAGAAATTTCTTTTCAAATCACCAATCTGATCAACTTATTACAAAGTCCTACATTTTGTATTATTGAATAAAAATAATTAAATAACATGTCGTTCCCTACATTATCGACAGAGAAGATATTAATATTAGTACTCGTCTGTACTCTATTAATAATAATCGAAAACTGTTTCCTGTTCAAATTATGTACCTTAATTTTTATTAAATGGTCTAGACTACTTAAATCGATATCAGCCACGATTAACTCACTATAATAATAAAATGTAGATCAGAGAATAGAAACAAAATATTATATATATATAATTATAAATTAGCGATAAATATCTCGTTACTTAATTAACAATGAATAATTTAAAATATATTTAGTGAATATTTTTCTTGTTCAAAGGCAACGTTGAGACCAGTTTCACTTATCTTTGAAGAGATTTCACTCTTCGTGAAAACCCCTTCTTGATTGTCGTCGTGTCAGGAACAGTTCACCAATATCCCCGCAAGGAAAACTTTCAATCAAACGACGAGACAACCAGTCCTGAGCTGATGATAAAACAACCAACGAATTAACTTTGTATGGTAATTAAATGATACAACAAAATCTTTGCAGTAAGACACGCTATCAGTTACAAGTGAAAGGACAATTTAGTTTGATAAATTAGCGTTAACAAATTTGGAATTAGCTTGTTAATAAAATTTTCATAGTTATGTGAAAGTACTATTAAATGGTATAAAATTTGATATACTTGGTCTTAATCGATTAATATGTAAAGGCTTTAATGCATAGAATGATGGATATCGATATGGAGAATGATAGATAGATGAGTATCTTTTTGTAGCCACTGTAGAAAGAATCAGGAAGAGATGAGGAGAGTTAAGTACAAATAGAGAAGTAAGAGAGACTCAAGAAAGGAGAAAAAACTTTAGGACAAGAAGAGGCGAAACAAAGTAGGAGAAGGAGAGCCGGTGAGAGCTAGGAAGAGATAAGTAGAATCAGGAAAGGGTAGAGATACTGAGGAAGGGTTAAAATGAGTCAAGATTGGTCAAGATACCAAAAACTGTAGAAATGAATGGTAAAAGGTGCCAAGAGCCAAGAAAAGGTAAGGAGAACCAAAGAAAGGCAAAAAATCAGAAAAGGATAAGACTAATTAAAAAAAGACAAAAAGGGGCACAAAGAGGCAGGGTGAGTAGAAAGAAACGGAATTACATGACTACATCAACATCCTGGACCAGACGCCAAGATGATCAAAAGCCACAGACTGTGCCGGATTATCCTAGGTCAGTACGCTTGGTTCTGGTCATCCCGCGCTCCACAGTGTTCTGTACGTTTAATAAGTCTCATTCCAGGCTACGCGCACCAAGAGAATAATTATGGGCTTGCGCAGATCGTTCACCGGGGGTGGGGGTAGGTGGCTAAGGAGAAATAAAGCCTCGAGCCCAGGCGGTGAATGCGGCCACGGATTGCGAAATTTCCCCGGCCCGTTTCGTCCTCCCGGTTAATCGTAGGACCTCCATCCGAGTCAACCTGCTCTCTTGTCCTTCCTGTTTGCGGTAAGCTCTTTGATCTCGCGTCTCATTCATCAACGCGATGATTGAAATAATAAACCAGTGACGAATCGTAATTCCAGGATGTGTGTGTATTGAGATATTTTTTTCTGGGACTTGGTGTTTTTCAGGACACGTTGGAATATTGGCAGCTGCTCGCGACGTTTTCCTGGATGCTGAGGCATGCGCCCTAAAAACTCTGGAATTGATGTATTGCAGAGCGCAGGTACAAATGAGACAAATTTCGCGTGTGTGGATCGTATCCGCGCTTCCTATCCGTGATACGCGGACACTCGCATGCTCAAAAAAGAATTCTCTCGCTCCATTTCATCTAGGTATCTCTCATGTACCCCTGTTTGTACTTTCTCTCATGGCTTTTGTAGATCTGCATTTATTACCTGCTGTGGACAGCGACGCTTACCTTAGAACAGGAAACCAGTACCGCGAAAAATTGGGACTGCCCTGCAGAATGCATTTGCCTATCTCCGAAGCAGGTAATTATAGGATGCTTATAAGACAGGAAACAGCAATTTAATTGGATCTTTCCTAAAACACTAAAAATTCGTAACATAACAAGGTAAAGGAATCGAAGTTTAATTTGACATGGATTAAGAGCTCAATAGGAATTAGTTTTCCGTGTTTATCTGCAATTAATTAGGCTTCCGAAAGAGATATGCGTTACATAGAGTACCAGCCAATCGCATGCCACTCTACTCCATGTGCGGGCACAATGGTACAGTCTTTGAGGATTAGAAGGCAAAGCTTAGCTGAACATAGTCGTGTACGTAGGGATTCCAAGAGGAAAACAGGATTCCAGGAAATTAATTAGCCACCTTGAAATCAAACGCAGCATTAACATAGTTTACTACCAAAAAGTATACTTTTCTTTTTCAAAAAATAACGGACCAACAAATTTTACAGGTTCTCTGCAATACAGGTGGGTTAAAAGACATTCCTACCCAGCAGCTGCCACAAACAGTGGAGGAGCTCTCCCTGACAAAGAACAACTTCCCGGTAATAAAAGGCGACGCATTCGCCGGCTTGAGAGTGCTGCGAAAGCTGACGATGGATGGTAATAACATCTCAACCATACGTCCATTCGCATTCCGAGGATTGAGCAAGTTACGTGAACTCTCCATTCAACATACACCTCTACCATTCATCGAGAAATTCTCTTTCGCCGCTCTACAAAACGTATCATTATTGTTATTGGCGAACAACAAAATACGATACATCGAAGGCTACTCATTCGCCGGGACTTCCAATGTCCGTTTAATTCTATTGAGCAATAACCCGTTGCTCAGAATTCAAAGCCACGCGTTTTCAGGCTTGACGAACGTGGTTCGCCTGATATTCCCATCAGGAATAAGAACCATCGAGCCGGACGCATTCGATGGCCTCCAGTATATTGGTCTCCTAAAGTTGACCTACATGGACCTGTCTTCCCTTCAATCTTACACATTCCGTGGCTTGTCCTATGTACAATCGTTGAACATTCAGGAAAGCGATTTGGGCATCGTTGAGAAGGATGCCTTCACTGGGCTCACCCACGTTGATCGACTGAATATCGTAAATAACAAGATCGATCTGATCGAGAAATTGTTTCTACGATACGAGAACAATATAGATATGTTAAGATTCCATGGGAATCACGTATTGGAGGCGCCTCGACATGTCAAAGATATCAACCTGGAAGTGAATTCTATCAGCGCTATTGATAACCACTTTCCCTGCGACTGTCAGGCTCACAATGTACTGGACAGCGATTTTGTCAATGGCACTGTTAGCGAATTTCAGAAGAGAAATTATTGTATCTCGCCAATCGAATACAATGGGAAACACATGGACCTAGTAGACTTCGGATTAGTCGCCAGATGCTACGACAACGTCGTGCAGGACAACCTGGGCTCCGGTGTCGTTGGAATCTTCACTCTGCCAACCACTCTGTTCCTCATTCTTCTGTTCCCCATGAATTTATTCCAGTGAACCCAGGTCTGCTTCATAAGGGTTAGACAAGAGAATTTTCGAAAGTAACGTATACCAAACTTTTCCTATAATTCTTTCTCATTTAAATATTTATGTATTTATACACATAATAGATCGTTTCATATAATACAGATAACCTACAAACTGATACATTTTTTTGATCTTATTTCACATAAAACATCGAGATAGATCTACACCAGTTCCAGATCCGATAGAGGTTTAACTATCAATGCGGCTCCATTTCGTGAAGTCACTATCAAGAAACTTTTTCTATCGTTCGATTATTATAACTCGTACAATCTTAAGCATGCGACTATGAGCTTTAACTGACCCATGTAACTGGGCTGGCGAAACCGCATCTATTTGGATTTATTCCGTAAACTAAAAGTGATTCCGAGTAAGTGACTTGTTCACGTTTATCACGTCATATTATGTTAACCCTTTGTTTTATATGAGCTTTCTTTCAATTATTTTTAACTCATTCGAGGCCAAAATCTTATTAAAAGAGAATCTCCAAGAACTAGCAGGATCAGCTTTTGAACTTTCTACTAAATTCCTTTTTATCTCAGAGTTTAAGCCAATATTTATTTTAATTCTTACATAATTTTCCTACCATCTGATTTTTGTAGGAAATTATTTTGCTAGCATCTTCTTGAGACTGGTATCAAGACGCACAAGATGCGTCCGCCTCGAATGTGTTAATTATTCAAGAAATTTGATTGAATGCCTTAATATGGATAATATGTACTGCCACGACTTTTTAATGTACCTTTGAATGTATGAAGCAAAGAGTTAACAACCAGAGTTGAATAGATAATTTACGTCGATGATAATGAAAGTACATAGGGAGTAAGGATATAATAGGATGAACTTATGTAAGAAACCTTTGGTGAAAGAGTCAAGTTTTTCCGTAACCCAAGGAAATAAATAGCGCCACTCGTGTTTTGTCTTAGAAAAAGTTAACTCTCAGTGGAATTCTCAAAATATTTTACATTTGTCAGTATTTTTTATCATTTATTGAGTACCACATTTATTATTATTGAATTTGAGAAATTAGTTGAAAATATTTCGATTCTCTGAGAGTTAACTGATCATGTGAATTCTACATGTGCGTAGTCTTCCTTAGGTAAACAAACCGCTCTAATAAAAAGTTCGATTTTGTTATTTATACTTGAAAATAGTAATATGAAGTTTTTCAGGATAGTTTATCTTCAGATTTTTATTTATTTTTAATAAAAAATAAGATATATCTCGCGGCCTAAATTATTTCCTTTTACTGATTATAAATTAATATTATTATATTACGTACAAGAATAAGGACTATTTACAAATATTTCATTGTTTCACCGAAGTTTAAACTAAAAGTCTAAAACCGTGCTTTTAACTACGAAAAAAACGAAAAGAGAGAAACGTTTTTTCTCTTGTCATTTGTAATGTAAAATCTGCGTGGCCTTCGGTCAGCATAGTAACCGAGGACCAAACTAGCTTATATTTTTTACCAACATCAACCACATAACGTATAACAAAAAATAATAATATAAAATAATATAATATAATAAATAAAAAATAATCTGTAACCTTTTATTGTAGTTAGAGCGATCTGTCATTTAATAAATGATTAAAAAAAGATAAGCAGCAATTCTTATTGCATAGACTGACAGTAGTGACATATAATTTTTATACAGTGTGTACAAAAAAAATATTTTTACGCAAAAGTAATAACTCGAATTCAAATACTATACAGAAAATTATAACAATTATAACAATATAATTTTATATTAGTTCTTTATTTAAATTAGAACACTCGTTTTTTTCTATAAGCTCTAAATGTGAATGCTTTATTTTGGTACAGACTTCACTTCAGGACGGACAGTTACCTGTAATTCTTCAGCCTCAAGTCTGTTCATTACATATGGTTCAACTTCCCATGGTATTACTTTTTTAAAATCAACCGGTGTTATTCCTAAATCTTCCAAAGTTGGTAAATTTGGGTCTATCTTATCACTGGCATGATGCTAAGAAATTAACAAATATTCTACTTAGTTTTAATGGATACACTTATCGATAATTTAAGTTAATTACAAGTTTCGAATACTTACAAATTCCAATATTTCCCACGATAAATCTATAGTAGGATGTACTGGAGCAATCAATTCTGCAAATGTAGTTTTCAACCAAAAGTATGGGTTAATCTTCATCTCTGATACCAACATGTTGTTTCCGACGTATTTCATTTTGATCTCAAACATCATATTAACTAGATTGTTTAATTTGAACCTTTCTGAACTGAAACAAAGTATATTTTATATTTTTATACATATAAGCTTTATTTGCAATACTATATATATTACATACCCAACAAATTGGTAAGTTTTACCAGCAGTATCAGGATTCCTTATTATCGCCACAAGGCCTGAAATTACATCGTGAATGTACACTGGTTGCTTTTCAGTTTTTTCTCCTTTGTGCCACAATGGTATGCTATTGTAAAAGACGGATTTCATATTATTATAATATTATGGTTCATGTTATTATACATATATGTAGGTCATAAACAATTATAATTGAACATACTATTCGAAGGTCGTTCTATCTGCACTCATATAATGACTAACAAATTTATCCATGCGTCCATATATAACAGATGGTCGAACTATAGTAGCTTCTGGGAATTCTTCTCTCACTGCAAGTTCACCTCTCCATTTTGATTTTAACATCTTCGAACCATCTTGTATTATCATTGGCTTAAAAAAGAGAATAAAATCTACTATCATTAAAAATCATTATTTTAAATATAATTGATAAAAGTAATGATACAAAGTTAGAAGATCACATATCAAAATTAAATTTATATACATATATATCCAAGCCTTCTACAGAATAAATTGATAGTATTGAGAAGATAAGAGCTAAAAACTTCAATCTAAAATAATTCTAAAAATTGCATATAATCCTGAATATCACAGTATCATGCTTTAATTTATAACTTTGTTACATCTTATCTACCAACTCTATAGTTTAATTCAATTAACCTACTGTAGGTTTCTCTTCCGCATTTAAGCATGACATGTGGATGAAACGCTCCACATTGCATTTCTTGGCAAGTCTAGCCAATGTTCTTGCTCCTTCTACATGCACATCATCAAAACTGAAATTTGACGTCTCATAAGTTTGACCAATCAAATTAATAACAACATTGGAATATTTTATACTCCTGATTATTGATTCCTCATCTTTGAGATCAAATGGATGATAGTAGACTTGTCCAAGATCTCCACCTACTTTCAACTCTCTTATGTGATATGGATCACATCTATGTGGAAGAATGAGCTGTAAAAAAGCATTTAACGTAAAATATAAATTTTTTAAGTAAAAGATTCTTTTTATTCACTTGCCTGAGTTCCAGTTTTCCCTAGTCTAATACTTAAGGAATTTCCAATAAAACCACTACATCCAAATATTGTACAAACTGTACCATTGAAAGAGCTACGACCGCCAGTACCCCTTTTCAAATTGGCTATAGTAGGATTTTTAATAACCCTTGGTTGTGAAGAATAATCGTAGCTCTGTACTGCATAAGTGACAGGGCCCACATTTTGATTCTCTACGTGTCACAAGTTAAATCATTATTGCAACATAAGTATAATATAATTATGTATTATTACATAAGTATAATATAAGTTAATGATGCATTTACAATGTATGTAGATTCTGAAACAATGATTTTGTTCAAATTGCTAGCATGTTATCATTATTGAATTGTCATCGAAATAAAATAATAAACATGTGAAATTAACAAACTTACTTGTCACCCGTACGACTTTGGGAATCCAAGCCGCCATATTTATCATTTGTCGCGAATAGTGATGTACATAGATTCGGAAACGAACGTTACGCTTCCTATGTTAAGAGGAAGCAGTAGAAAGATCGCCAATGCAATATTAATAACATCAGCCCAAAAATGCTATCTAATAGGAAGGAACTTTAGCGGCAGACAATCGAACTATACGCATTTCTCCGGTGCTCTTGGTGGGCAACATGTACATATACATAGCTAGAGGGGAAATGTGCTTTCGCACTGGGGATCGGCAAAAGATAAGGGTCAAAGCAGAATTCTGGCGAAATATCAATTTTGGGAAATTCCTGGAATATGATATCACTTGTTGTGTAATTGCCAAAATTTGTGCATTTGTATCCTCGACCAATGGAGTTAAAATTCATTCAAAAATGAGGATCAAAATCTTATAAATGCTAGGCTCAGCGTCTCGCTACTCGTTTCTCATCTGTTTCAGAACCGATGCAGAGGAGTCATCTTTTTCCGCATAATATCGCTACGATCATATGCCTTTCCTTATTCTCCCAGTTAAAAACAACGAAAACACACATAATATGATTGCAGCGATATCGCGCGTACAAAAATCGGCTCATCTGCATCGAACATAAGCGTTTATTTTTGGCCCATTCCGTACAACCCTGTTCGAACTCACATTTCTCTTTCCGCCAAATATACGTATGTTTCTCTCACAAAAAACATCCAAGGAAGAAAATGTGTGTATAGTTCGGGCATTTGACCACTGGGGGGCGGTAATTCGTAGAGCGTATTTTTTATGCTCTTCCGCGATCTCCTTGCTCATCTCTGTCCAAAATAAAACTAATTTGTGTTTCATTTGGCATAAATGCAAAATTTAAAATAGAGTCCTGTCCTGTTAATGTAATTTGATTTTTTCCTATTAATATTATGTAATATTAAGTAAATGCGGAGGATGAATTAGAGCATGCAAGGAAAACTAAAGGAATGAAACTAAATTACAGAGGTTTCTTCGATCAGTCACTAATAATTTTGAGCGCAACATAATTGAAATAAATTTTTATATCATGCTGTTCATATGTAATATTTAATTAGTATCTCAATATTATTAGTATCAATATAAGTTACAATGTCATCTTACACAATTTAACACGAAGTACATAATATTTTTTCCCAATGCGATATATTTCGTATATATACAATTACATATCATAGATTATATATTATATTGAAAATTATATTTAATGTGAATTATTGTGTATTTCTCTAAATGTATTAAATAAACTAATTTCTTAAAAGGAATATGTACAAGCTAGTATTATATATTTCATACATGTGTATAACTTAAATTTATAACTAAGGCATATGTAACGTGAATATAATGTGTATAGTAAATGTAATGCAATGAATCTAATAAATGTAATAAAGAAGGATATAAACAAAGAGTATAAAACGAAAGGCATATAACAAAGGCATATGAAAACTTCATACTCAATTTTATTGTATTTTATCTTTATGATTATTAATTTTATTATATTGCAAAAACATATAGTAATAAACCACCCAAGAATAAGTTACTCCTATGGCGCAATATAATGAAGTAAGAGCTAGAGGCAAAAACGGTAATTTTTCACCAAATATTAATTTGTGTACAATGGTTTCATACACTGTTAATACCGGCAAATTAATCATATATATATATTCGTAAAAATAAAGAAAGTTTACATTGAACTTTCGAGAGAAAGCTAGAAAACCTGCACTCATAAATACCAAAAGTACCAAAATCTTTAATGGAGTTAAATTACTTGGATAAAGTAAGGGTAAAAGAGCAGTGTGTCCTGCACTGCTTAAAATTAGATAAATTCTAGCATCATTCTTATCAGTTGCTGCTAGTACACTAAAATATACATAAGAATTAATTGATTATGTTTAATTAATTTCATTTCCTTTTTCATTTACTTACCACAGTGGTATAATAGCAGTTAAAATAGCTTTCTCATGTACATGCCAACCAAACATGAAAGAACACAAAACACAGAGAACTAAACATCGTACAAACTGCTTTTTATTCATATACTCTTTTTTACATAATAAGCAGTATAATGCAGGCTGTAATATATGCAATACTTTTATTTATTAATAATATTATCAACAATTGAAAAGCTTATTACTCACCATCATAGTGAAAATAGTTAATAGAAATGTTACAATTGGCGTAGGAGTTGGTAGAACTAAAAATGATTGTTCTTGCACTAAACCACCAGTCATGACTGCTGATCTTGTAATTTTTAACCATCCTAATTGCTTTAAAATTAAAGATGCTATTTTATCTATACCTATATACAATGCCCAAGCATTTGCTGCCCAGTATGCATGTACTAAACCCCTTTTGAATGGAAAGAGTCTTGAAATTACCTAAAATAATCATAATTACTTAAGGAGAAAGAATATGATTTAACATTGTTATTTACCTGAGGCAACTGTAAGGCAAATGGGCCAAAAGAAATTATTAAAGTAATAATAACTATGCTTCCAAGCATATACAAACGTCTAAAGAATGAACCTCCATTCATGCAATATGATCTCAGTAGCCAGACTAGAAATGCTGGTGCCACGTACAAATAAATATGTTTTAAATTTAATAGCAAGGCAAACCACAGTGTTCCAAATAAGATAGCCTTCTAAAAAGTAAACTGCTTAGCCTTTATGTAGAAACAAAATGTTTCCTTATATATTTACCTGTTTATTTATTTTAGAAACATTTGCAATAGCAAGTAGAAGAATACCAAGTAAGAATCCATTGTATTGAAAATGTACATGATCCACTAGGAGTAATCCCATATTACATAAAGAAAAAACTATAAAGATCACATATTCATCAAAGGATGTACAAAATACTTTGCCAACTCTAGAGAGAATTTAAAGTATAGAATATATTTTAAATATTACTTTTTGAATGAAGAATGATAATAATGCATTAAACTTACTCTTTAACTCCATAAGCATATACTAAATCTAAAAATATAACAGTGCCTCTTTGGAAAAGGATAGTATTGGAGGATGCATAATTTAGATTTTCAACCTTAAGCATATTATGATCTATGAGTCTTGCTATATGACTCAGAAAGTATTCAAACCATGCAAATAATGGTGGGTAATCCAATGTCCATTGTGAATTGGCATTCATGTACCATTCTTTGAATGGCAAACTATGTGTCATGGCAAGCCAGTTGCGGTGAACTTCAAAATCTGTGGAATGACTAAAAATCAAATGATGCATATATGGTTACATTATGTGATCAAAGTATATACGGATAATAAAAAGTGATCAAAGAGGTATACAATTTATTTAAACACAAAAAAAAAAAAAACATACTATGTAGGCATTAGAAGTACTTTGAGGCACGAGACAAGTAGTAATACACGAAAAACAATTTTGTTTGCGTCCCATTCCTCCAACGTTGAATTCATTTTTTGCACCTTTTTCGGTGCAAAAACATTTTTATTACTCGAAATATCCATCATTAAAAAAAGCTTTACGTGGCATTTTTCTACTTCGACGAATTTAGCGGTTACTCAGTGTTGCCAACCATTGTTGATTTAATGTTCGCTTTATATAGTAATTTTTTTACATAAATAGAAATGAAATATAAGTAAAAAAAAGGAGATTTAATAATAGGGATAAAAAGAATTCATTAGACCATAGATAATTTTTTCTACAAAAAATAGTTCCATTGTTATTTAATTTATAACATCAGTATTATTAAATATCAATTTTCCATAATTTTGCTATTTTACAATGCAACTTACAATGTAGAAAAGAGAAATCTTCGTAATATTGAAAATGCAATTTCACGATACTTAATCCTTTAAGTACCAAATTAGGAAGAACTGAACCAAATGGATCGATAACAATTTACAAAATAAACACATTAGATTGTCATGTAAGTTATTTTTTCGCAAAATTCCGAACATATCTACAACATAAATACAAATGAAATTTATGACATAAATAAACAAGCAAATTATTTTTTTCGATCATAACTTGCTTGTAAACACTACGAAAATCTGGCACTGAAAGGATTAAGAGAATTTTCCCTAATACTCATGGCGATTCTCACGTAACTACAAAAGATGTTATCTGTTCCTTTTAACAAGTCAAGAAAACAAATGTTAGCGAGATATGTACATCAGTCGGTCGCAGTGATCAAGGACTGCGCTTCTAACAGGCTTTTTGTAGCAAGAATGGAGCTGTTCATGATTGGGGTGCTCACTATATTCCCAGATTTCTTATTTGAAAATGGATAGAAGCTATCGATATTCATCTGAACGGAGTAGCTGTTTGATTTACCAGTAGGCGATCCGCAATTACCATTTATGTTCATCTTCAACTGATTCACATCATTTCGTAGTAGCCTGGCATAAAGCTCAATATGATTCCGACCACCATTATGAATCTCCAGTGTTGGTATCCATCGAAAGTAACACTGAGTCCAAAGTTCTAGATTCGCGACATTGTACAGGGGTTTTATCACACATTTCTCCTTGGAGTCTGTCTCGCGGGGATTGTAAAGGGGATTATCAAATAACAAAATATCTTGGTCGCTGAATTGCTCTCTCCAATCCCACACACTTCTTAGAACAAGAGGTTTCTCTGGATCCTAAAAGACATTTATTTTTAAGATTAATAAGAAGTTACTTATACGCTTACACTCCTTGAGAATGTTAGATATTAAATATAAGATTAATATTTCTATATTCTGTCCAATGAGTTGAAAACATATAAATAAACCTAGTTTACTATGTAGGTAGTCATTATTAAATTATGAAGTTTGATGTTTTCTTGATTGATTGTTGATTTTGATCACATTTATTTATGTTTCCTAACTCAACTCTCTGAACAGAGTGTATACTAAATACTATATTAAATACCAAGATAGTATATTGAATGCTAAAAGATTTTAAATAAATTACCGTAGCTGCCGCAACTCGGTCTTTCTCGCAGTTAAAAATGAACGTGTCGAAAATGGAAACATGGGCAGCATCCCACAAAGTTGTCAGGTACGTTTCCGTGAACTCGAATTCCGCGGGAAATTGTTGACTCAATTGCCAGACACAGTCAAGGTATAAAAGAAGCAACGGAGACTATTGAGAAAAGAAAGAAAGAATAAAATTTGTTAATTTATAAACAATTAAAATCAGATTAATTTACCTTCTCTGAAGTCCTCTTAGAAATATGACCTAATCTATCACAGAATGGATGTCCACCTGCAACCCATTCTTTTTGCAAAAGAGACTGAAACCCATTTATGGTTCGAAAATAAGGATCAAGTAACAATTGAACTAAGCTCGATACAATACAACAAAGATCTGTGCCAGCACCTTCTAAAAAATTAATCTTATTGAAATAAAGATAAAGAAAAGAATTATATTACATTGTTACCTTGCAAAATAACAGAGAATCCTAAATGAAGGTGCTCACAGGCCTCAACAGCTTTTTGTAAACAGTATGATACATGCTTTAACCATTTTGTGTTCTCTACTAACGAATAAAAATTATTATCCTGTAACCAAAACTGCCTAATGTTTTCTGAAATAGATAATAAATATTTACAATACTTATTGTAGAATTCACGGTTTCAATAAATAAATTGAATTTACCTGGAGAGCACAGGTTGACAAATTTTGAAAAAGCTAATGCTATTAACTTCACGCTAATACCTTTATTTAGCTCTAAAACGATTGGTGGCATTTTTTGTGGATGACTTTTACGAACGTTCTCGAACATAATGTTTTCTTGTATTCTATTGGTAGCTAACGGCGAAAGTTCGGACATTTTTACTAATGCTGCACCACGCTCATTCGACCAAGACCAAATTGGTGGACGGTTACCTTGAAAGCGCTTAGCTGCGTCTATTAGCTGACCATCGGTAATCGATGCCGGTATAATTATATATCGAGACAAACTATAAAAAAGTTTACATTACTGTGAATTGTTCAACGCACGATAGAATATTTAATAATTAAACTACGGATTTTTATGCAAATATTTTTGAGAATACAATAAAAACAGTAGAATCTCGGCAGAAAATTGTTTTACCTACCAAGTATTATAAAAAGCACTGTACTTCGGATATTTTTTTATTTTGTCATATTATGAGCATTTTATGCGTTTTTGCACTTTCATATTTCCTATAAATGCATAAAACTCCGCAATCTGTTAATGATCAATTGTATTTACCTACGACAAAGCTTGAAGTCTATATTAACGGTAGATAGTCTCCAAAATTTTCTGAGTTTTTCATTGCGTATGGTGCGTTCCAATTCGTTATGCCAATCCGAAATATCCCGAAACAAACGAACAGCTTTGTCAAGACTACTATAATAAGCTTCTCTGAAATCAAACGAGAGAAAAATAAATCATTTTGTAGTTTTAAAACCGCAGTTTGAAATATTTATCTGAAAAACTAACTGATAATCATAACCAAATAACAACTGGTGTCTGCTAGGGAAAGCATGATGTAATAATGCTTGCAAAAGATTCTTCCCATCTCCGATAGGTGAAAATTTGAAAGAAAAGGACCACGTACGTAAATTCTAAAACCCATAACGTATTTTTCGATTAAAATGTGGAACGCGTAACAGATAATACATCGTTCATAACAATACATGGAAAACAATTACTTTACAAATAATAAATATCCCTTTTACTTTAGATGGTACAATATTTCCGGGAATCAATTTTCTTTTCTTATCTCCTACAGTTACATAAATATCTTCTATGTTTGTTAAACATGTGTCCATATACCCATAAAGATGATTTTGTTGACGAGCCACGTCCTGCAAGTAAAATACATCTTAACAACTTTTAACAAGAAAACCACAATTATGTTGATACATTTAGGCTTTGTAAACTTCCCAAAATTGACTTACTTCTCCATTTGTCTCATCAGTCGTAACAAAACTAAGTTTGAAATTTGTAACAGATAGAATGCCAGATGTTCCTTGATTTAAATCACTAACGGGTGAGAACATAAGGACATTTTGTGCTTTGGTGATGAAGATTTCACCTGGTAACAACTTAATATTGTTCTCGGATACAGAATTACGTCGACTAGAACCTAGTGGCTGCACATAATTCATGAAAACATTGTTAAATTCAATAAAAAATTAAGTAAATACGTTTTTTAATATATATTAAGTCACTGAGAAAATTCATAGATTATGCTCCTAGAAAAGTAGAAAACATCCTGTATATTTTCAGCAGTCTTGGGCACTGTTTCTTTGAAATGAAAATAGCACATAAAAATAATAATAATTACTCTAAATAAGATAACAAATAGTAAAATAATTTATTTTTCAAATATGTTGTTATTTGAATAAAATCATCTAAGATAATGTAACAAAACAAATAATAAATAAAATAGAAATTATATTTCAATAGCTATTTGTATAAAAGTTTATTGTAACAATGTCCAGCCCCGATTTCCAATATCCGAAATAGAGGTTATGTCTGAATGTTTACATAAAATTGTATCTGACAATTACCTGCATCTCGTGTTCCTCCAGTCCAACATAACTTATGAAATTATTGCAACTTTTGCTTTCCATCGCAAACGTTTGAACGATTGCTGTTGATTGATGAGAACTAAAACCATAGAAATGAAAAATTCGCTTGGTGCACGATTCCTGCTTTTTTATTAGTTTCCCCTTAATTCCATTCTCGTTTGATCGTGCGAATTATCATTGTAAATTGAATGCGGGGCATTGTTACGTTTATACAGAGAGATTCACTTCTTGACCCGAAACAAAATCATGATAGAATCTCCCGTTTCAACCATCCTGAATAATTCTTTCTACGGTTTCCTCTTCGTCCGTCGCTTTCGCGTTCGTTCATTGCTATAGTCTTTCAGCCTGTATTTGTCACTGTCACCGTGCATACAATTTTGCATCGTGTAACACGGACGTTCGTTATCTGTTCAAATTTTATTTAGGATAATATATACTTTACAAATTGAATTAGAGCTAAATGAAGAATGAATAATGAAAGAATAAATATTTATTGATTAAAAACATATTTTAAGTATAAAAAAATAATTACAATTCGTTCTTTATTTACAGTGGCTACAAAGTATTCATACATACTCTTATACTCCAATGAAATGTTGTTTTATGAGGTTTAACATTTCATTTTAAATTTCTGTAGCTAATACTAAATGAAGCTATGAATGAAACTATTATCATGAAAGTACTACTAGATGATACTAAATCTAATTAATTAGTATATAGATACTATAATAAATACAATGGTGTACAAATATTTTCTTTAATCACTGTGCTTTTAAGATTCACTCTTGTTTACTCTTCAACTGCTATACGGCAAAGACTTGTTTTATTTTTACGGTTATTGACAATTATAATCTATAACTTAATCAAATTGAATAACACTCAGATCCAAGCTCCTCCTCCTGTTTCTTAAATGGGCTGTAACAATTTCCAGGAATTGCGATCTTTGTAGGAGATTATAGGCAAGGGATAGTAAATTTAACACTTTAGTTTGAACGGAAAAAACACCGCTAGAAAATAAATCGTGGCCTAACTCTAGAACTGTGCCGAAATCACATTCATCGGCTGCGATCGTTGCTAATCGTATCACCTCATCCAATTTAGACATTGGGATCTTCCTCGCCTCCAGTGCCGGAGCATCTTCTATTTGTTTTAACAATTTTTGTAGCTCGCCTATAGTACAAATAATCATTATGAATTATATATTATGAATTTATTTAATTTCTTAATATATAGTTACTTACTATTACTAACAGCCAAGTTTCTGTATCCTAATTGAGTTTTCTTATCGTACGGCACCACAATGCCAGCTTTGTGAAAAGTTCTTGCAACAGTTTCTCTCTCTCTGGCTTGCATATTTTCTGCTCTTTTTTCTAAAGTTATATTTCTTTCCTTCGCAAAGCTCTTTAACTTTTGACGCAATTGTGCTATAGGAGTCTTCTCAAATGGAGTAGCTAACTTCAATTTTTCTTCAAAATGTACACTATGTAATGTAAAATGAAAGTTACAAGTATATTTTAATAAATTTACAAATACTCTTACTACTTACTCCAGTGTACCAAATATATTTTCTGCAACAGGATCGATTATACAATTCACAGCTGCTTTGTTCTTTGCCACAAATACAGGCTTTCCAAAGACATCATCCCTCCAATAACCAAAATGCAAACCATCCTTGGTATTGCTTTTGATAACTGTCTGTAATGAAAACTTCATAATTATTTAATCAGTATTATGTGATTATAAAATATTGTAAATTATAATTCTTTTACTTGAAATTCTGGCGGATCGTAATAATACCTCCAATGCCTTAACAGAGCTTCTTTATTCTCAACTTTAGCATTTATAAATCCTTTTCCAAATACATCATAAGGACCAACTAGTTGCAAATGAACAATTTTCAATGCATTCAAGGGATCCCTTTCACAAATGCTCTTACAGAACTCATAAAGCTGAAAGAAATCTTCTGGCATTTCTATAAAAAATAAGTGAGAAATGATTTCTTTTGCAGTTGATGGAAGTATTTCACCATTTTTTAAATATCTTCCATTTTCAATATCACCACCATGTAACAATGATGCAATGGTGATTAAATTATTTGAATTTTCCACAGATTCTGTATTATTTGAATCTTCCGATTTTGCAATAACTTCACAAGATGTATCATCATCTTCAATAATATTATTCCCTATGTTAGTTACAGCATTATACAAATCTTTATCAGTCATTTCATCATTTGTTTTCTGTATTTTCTTCTGTGGAGAAATGCTTGATACTTGATCATTAGCTTCATGTTTCCTTTTGTTATTTATCATTTTTCGTTTTGTAATTTTTCCCTTTTTCTATACATTTTTAAATAAAAATTTATATAAAAAATTAATTTATAACATAACCAATATAATGAAATGCAATACTTTTATATGAAACAGAAATAGAATAATTTAAAATTCATACCATTTCTTTCGCAGGAGGATGTTTATATTTCTGATGATGAATTGCATTTTTTTGGTAACATTTAGCTCCATATTGACAGGGAATTCGTGTATCTTCTTTATAAGCTTTAAATTCTTTTTCTTTGTCAGACATCTTCTTTTTCGGTTAAATTTGGCGCAAAAAAACTGAAAGAAAAAATTGTATATGTCGAAATTTCATAAATAAATAGAAGATTAAGTTAATTAAATTTATTGCATGAATTTCATTAAATATCCTTTTACTTATATTTATTATTCTATTTAAATATAAATATTGTTTCTTTTATCTTCCATATATTTGAAATATTAAACATAAAACTGTGTGTAAATCACACAAAAGCTGTGTGTATGAAATTAAATACATATAATTCTCTTTATAGGTTATACAATTCTCTTTAAATTACATCGACATATAATATCATTTAAATGTATCAAAATAAGAAAGAGCTTACGGTACTTCAGATAAAAGATTAGATCAAGGTTATCACACTTGTTATTTAAAATCGTGAAATATACTTTCGAAAATGAAATTCTTAATTTTGATAGGTTATTTGGGGACACCACAACGAACATCTACGTGGCTCCATCGCACGGTTGAAATCTAGATTTCTTGATAATTTTCCCAAGGGAAAGCGATAGTTTTCGTCCTAAAGAAATTTTCTCCGCGTCTGCCGCGTAACTCAACAATGGAGTTTATAACACGGTGTCAGTGCATTAGATTTTCAGATTTTATTTAAGATTTTATCTAGAAGACGGCAAACTTGCTAAACGTATTCATTTACTTAAAAAATTCGTCGATTGTCAGATAATAAGATTGTGAGACACTTGTTTCTCACCCACGAGAAAATGCTCCTTCTCGTATAACGATACTCGATAAGTGGTTACGTGGGTATCATAATGGTAAGTAATTTACTACGTTAAAGTCATTTATGAAAGAAATTTCCTTATTGATTATCATCGATAATGCATTTTTACATAACAATATTCCTGCAAAAATTTCTATATACATCAATAACAATTCATCAATAACTCTATCAATGAGGATAATTTAATAGTATTTGATGTATTTTGAAAATATTTATAGTATATTTCATATTTCAGATGAGGTGACACCTGGTCCTGCCATGCGGAACAGGTTAGTCACTGTTATTTTCGGCTCTCTTGTTCTGTGGGGCTTCATCACATATTTTTTGATTTCTGATGAACCAGTGAATAGAGAACGAGATACGGTAAGCCAATGAATTGACATTTGGATCTTGTGATTAAGCGATAATTTTATCTTTAGGCTAGAGTATCAAATCAGATTAGTAAATTGGAAAGGGGAATAAAGCAAGAAATAGCATTGAATCAGGAACTCCTTGAGGATATCAAAGAAGATAAGCAACGTAAAAGTATGTTGATGGTTCAGATAATGTTAAATTTCACTTGAAAATATGATGTCTTAATTTGTCTTTCTTTTATTTGAAATAGAAAAAGTAGATATTGTAAATACAAATGCAGATGAGAAACAAAAGGATATAAATCATGTCAATGAAGACAAGCTTCTCTTTGAAAAGGAGGAAAAGGATATCAATAATAATGATAAAAATGCACAGCAATTGCAAATAGAGCCTATGTATTCAGTAAGTATTGTAATACATTTATCGCAATTGAGCTTCAATAATATAATTCCATGTGCTTCTCTTTAACAGAGTGAAGCCTCTTATAATGTTCCTATGAAGGGAAAGCTACCAAATGGATCTCCGATATTAGCAATTTTGGTGTTTTCTTGTAATCGCATTACTGTACAGAGGTGTCTCGATCAGTTGATCAAATACAGGCCCAGCATAGAACAATTTCCAATTATTGTCTCGGAAGATTGTCAACATCGACAAACTGCTGATGTTATCGCCAGATATGGAAATCAAATTATGCACATACAAGTAGTCCATAATATTAATCTTTCTTTCTAGTGTATGGGATGACCTTAACAGCATAAATATAAGATATTTTCCAGCAACCCGATCAATCGGATATTGAAGTACCTCCGAAAGAGAAGAAATTCAAAGGGTATTTCAAAATCGCACGCCATTATGGATGGGCTCTTAATTATGTATTCTTTCAACTTAGATATGATACTGTGATAATAGTTGAAGGTAATTTATTTCGTATTTATAATTATATCTTAATTGTATTAAGTTACTTTGTTAAAATTCAATTACTTTATTTAGATGATTTGGACATAGCCCCAGATTTTTTTGAGTATTTTTTGGGCACATATCCTCTATTAGTATCTGATAATTCTCTGTGGTGTGTGTCCGCATGGAATGATAATGGTAAAGCTGGTTTGGTCGACGACAATGCAGCAGATGTATTATATAGAACAGACTTTTTCCCTGGATTAGGCTGGATGTTAACGCGTCAATTATGGACTGAACTTTCACCGAAATGGCCGAAATCGTAAGTAGGAATTTTATTTAAAAAACTTTTATTTAAAATCGATAGACTGATTGATTTATTTTAATAGATATTGGGATGATTGGATAAGACAACCTGAACAACGTCGAAATAGAGCCTGTATTCGACCAGAAATATCTAGAACTAGAACGTTTGGCAAGACGGGAGTGAGCAAGTATGTACTTAAATTAATAGGAACATATTCTGTTAATTTAAATTTAATCTGTATGTTATTTGCAGTGGCATGTTCTATGAAAGGCATTTAAAGTATATCAAGCTGAACACTGAATTTGTGCATTTTACAAAAATGAACTTAACTTACTTACTAAAAGTAAGAAAAAGTAAATTTTAATAGTGTTTAATAATAGCTTAATTCTAATATTGTGTAAGGTATATAAAATTAAAAAGAAAATTTATCTTTATTTTAAATAAATCTTTCAGGACAATTATGATATAAATTTCGTCAATGAAGTGTACCATTCAACGGTAGTGAGTTTTTCTGAATTGAAAACTGGAAAAGTTGTGGCACCTGGCGCTGTACGAATTCCTTATTATTCTAGACAAGCGTACAAAAACACTGCCAAGCAATTTGGATTAATGGATGATTTCAGGGTACTACCCAATTCTTAAATTATGAAATAGATTGTAGTATTGTTCGTAATATAGCATGATAATTAAACTGCGAATATTTATGAAGATTCATATTTTTATAAATATAGTTAAAAAGTTGGAATCTAAGTGGGAAATTATTGTTGCTACTAAATATATAAAATACTCAAAGTACATTATATTCTTTAAAGAGAAATGCTTTGAGCATTTTATGTATTATTATATTATATTCTCTATTAGGAGAGAATATTATACTTTCGGTATTTTATATATTTTTGCATATTACGTGCATTCTGTACATTGTTGCAGTTTTATATTCCTCATAAATGCATAAAAATTCGTAGTTTAGTGATAATAAAATGACTCATGTATTAATGTTTACAATGGATTTGATATTCATAATTTTATGTAGAGTGGTGTACCAAGGACTGGCTATCGTGGAGTGGTCACGTTCTATTACAAGGGACGACGAGTACATTTAGCGCCCAGTGCAAACTGGAATGGTTATGACACAACATGGAGCTAACAAAAGATTCGATATTACATCCCCTTTTTAGACTTAAACGACTAATTGCTTCCATAAGATCGTTCGTTGAAATCGAATGAATATTTTAACTACATTGAAAACACACATGACACACGAAGGTTTATTAGTTATAAGTGTTGCCAGTCGAATTTGTGTCAACGAATTCATCAAGGATTAACGGCTGCTTGTAATTTTTCTTGTAGAAAATTCCTCAGCGAAATTTGGGTAAATATTGTTACGTAATAAGAGATTTGCATAGTGCCTCAAAACTCATACCCACCGTTTGTACACAAAGTGCAATGTAGATCATGGTATACGGGAAGTCTACTTCGAGTATAAACGTAAAAGTGAAAATAGCGTTCCAGAATATCATGTCTATGGAGTATTGTATACCGAATTGTAAAACGACTGATAAAAAAGATTTGGATTATTCGTGTAATTTGGCTTTACTTGTATTAATTCGCTTCCATTTTTTTCTTTCGTTTTATCTAGTCTAACTATAAATGGGATAATTCGTTTGAATAGATTTATAATTTCTATTCTCTTCCAGTAATATTTTAAGGTTTCTGAACATTTATGTAATTCAGTGGGATTTCCTATTCCACCTATTTGAAAATCATTATTATATAGATCCGTGTTGCACGAATAACCTAAAGTCTTTTTATTGTGTACATAATGTTTATATTATATCAGGTGTATATAATTTGAAAAGAAACCAATGTTTCAGCTGAATTCATTCTTGTTGCTTACTTCCGGGACGCGTAAAGAATTTTGTATGTTACTATTAAGTAATAATTGAAAAGTCAAGAAGGTATGACTTCATTGAATTATTTCCGGCATTATTTTAAAAGATTTCAGTGAAGCATATACAAATGTAAAATAAATAAATTCCGTATTTTAATTTGTTTATCGTATAATGACAAGCAAATGTTCTATTAATAATAAAAAGATCATATGCAAGCACTGATATTGATGTTTACTTTTATCTTTTTATTTCATTAAATATGTTTGATTCATAATTTAATTCATTTTCGATGCATGCATGTTGCTTGCAAGCATTTATTCACAATCTTATACAGAGCAAATACAAGCCAATTATATGACAATATTCATTCTCTTAAACTTGTAGTGTATTTAGACTACAAAACTTGCAATTATACTAAATAATATTACATATTGAAACCACCACGTCCACTGTACTTTGGAGGGGGATACGGTGGAGTAGGTAGCTGAGGCACTGCATCTGGAAATCCTCGTTCTTCTTGTGGTGGTTTTGGTCTTGGTGAATCATGTACTTTTGCTTCGCAAAAATATCCAAAAGGTGGTCGTTCTAATTTTAAGTTTTTTACCATACAATCATCAAATACCTGTCTGGTTTTACTGCAACTAATAATTATTAAATTATGTTACAACTTGGTAAAAACAAATTTATCTTTTCATATTGTAAATCATTTCTTTTTATCTTTCTCTTCTTTGAAATATTATAGTAATCAAAATTGTAAATATTCATCGTAAAATTTTTTGGTCAACGGAGGATAACAAATTTTTTATATTTACATACTGTACAAAAATTTGTATCTTAATTTTACGTACTATTCATCATCGGTTGCCGTTGAAGATGTGTTTATAACACAATCCACGTGTGCTTGGAATTCGCTTCCACAATGTTTCTTAATGTCCTGGAATCCTTCTATCGCACACTTGGTTACTTCTTTGCCTTCTTTCAGACATTTACGAGGATCTTTCAATTCGTATCTACATAGCATAAATTCCTAAAATGAGGATGTTACTTCAATTAAAAATTTATTGATTCGCAACTCATATATTTATAATTAGACTGCAGATTTTTATAGGAAATGTAAAGCTGCAAAAATCTACACAACACATATAACATGCAAACATATATAAAACATTCAAAGTAAAATATTTATTACAATATTTAGTACATGAAACTTTCTGTTTAGGTTCCACTTCTTTAGTTATGTTCATAAAATTATAAAAATGCATAAAAATCCACAGTTTATCCATAATAAATGATTTATCATACATTGGAAATTGGGAGTAACAATTGTTATTAATTTGCATAAACTTCATTAAGATTATATAACTTCGAAGGCACTTCGAATCGCACAACTTTGTGCGATTAATATCAAACGATATTGTACTTTATAATAAATGAAAGGGAAAAAAGAAACACGTACATTATTAAACCATTCGCATCTTTTTGCAAGAAAGACAGCAGCGGCAGCAATATAAGGCCAACTGATATTTAATTCTTGTGTATTTAACTCTTCGTCCGAAGGGAGCTTGAAACTCTTCGAATTAGTCATACTGTATTCTACTGGATCACAGTATAATAACGAGATAAATGCCGTGTTTCATGAATTAATTGATGGCAATCTTAAAAACAACAATTACAAATTCATTTCAACATATTGGTTCATTGATTCATTGATGTAAAAATACAATAGATATTACTACGTAGATATTACTTAACTACTGCGTTTTCGAAGGCGGATCTGGGTGCCCTCCTCTTAATATTTAATTTTTGTTGATGTGAGTAATGGCGGTGTATTCAAAAACCTAAAAGTTAAAAATATATTATTAATCCTTTAAAGTATTTGAAGAACAGTGAAAAAAAACCCTTTATAAACATTGACTAATATTTCAAACATATACATTTTTCTTTGAGTTACCAGCGACCATACAGTGTCAGAAATGCGTTATTTTAAGGTTAGAAAAAATTATCTCTACCTAACAATGATTCTCGCGCTACTGTGTGTGCTAGTAACATTTGGTAACAAGATGCTGCGCATGTGCAGTGATAGGAGTACAGGAACACCAACTTCAGGTTCCTTTGGAACCTCCGATTAAACTATACTTCTTTCAACTAAATATAAATGCAAAAGCATTACTTAAATTTTATTGGATGTATAGATATCAATTAAATTAAACATCATTATTGACTGCAGATTTTTATGCATTTATAGAAAATTTGAAGACACATTTACAGAAAAAGAAAAAATACATAAAATATTGAAAATATAATATTCGTTCTGATATACAAGCTGTTTGATAGATCTTACCAAATTTCACCTTTTTATTTGTTATTTGTTATAAAAATACGAATTGACATAAAAATCCGCAGTCTAATTACATATTATACATTTTATACTTGATAGCATACATTATTTTATCATATAGAAGAACAGGTAAATAATATTATAAAAAGATATTTATGAATATGATTGTGCATTCTTCTAATTTAAAGATATGTTTTCATCAAAAAAATGATAATGATAATACTGAAATTGATCTTTAACAAGGTTGTTAAATTACATACCAGAGAAAGTTGAACACCACTGCAGTAGTCATTCTGTCATGGTGGTAGTGCTCTTTTGTGTTCCGTTAAAAATGAAATATTTCTGTATTTTAAAGATTATAAAGATATTCTAAATAATAAATTCTGTAAATATCGTGCTCAATAATAATCTACAACCATGAGTGATAAAAGGCAACAGAATTTATCGGTACGTACTCGTATGACAATATATATATTTATGATAATTTTAAGATACCCATTTTTTGGAGTATTTAAGTTTAGTATTAAGAAAAACAAATTTTAATCTATTAAGTTTAAGATTTTAAATAAACATGTTCCATTTACTATCTTTTTAAACTAATTTTTACAAAATTCCATTATTGTTAAATAAAAATTCTATTTTACAGAAAGAAGAAATAGCAAAACAATTTATGCTGCCAGAGAGAAAAAGCAAAATTGCTACTTTATTGAAGCAGGATGGACAAGCATATTGTATCTGCAGAAGTTCTGACAGCTCGCGTTTTATGATGTAAAGTATAAACATAAATTATTCATTGTTTATCACCTAATGCAAATCAATGCTGAATGAAATTTATATTAATTTCAGAGGATGCGATGCATGTGAAGAATGGTATCATGGTGACTGCATAAATATAACAGAGAAAGATGCCAAGCATATAAAACAGTTCTTTTGTATTGTAGGAATTACTTACTTTTAGTGAGCCATTTGTATTAGGTTGTACTAATTGAATATATTTTTAGCGTTGCAGAGAAGAGGATCCGACTCTAATAACACGTTACAAACCTCGAAGAACAGATCAGGAAGATCGTAAATACAAAAAGCATAAAGAGAAAGAAAGAGCACATCGATACGAGTATGATGCACCTTGGGATCCTACAGCAGTAAAGAAATCGTCTAAACGTTGTGGAGAATGTACAGGTTGCGTGAGAACAGAAAATTGTGGAAAATGTGATGCATGCAGGTAATCATAACATGAATATAAACAAAAAAACTCTTAACCACTTCTATATTCACTAATAATCATTTAATTTTTAGACATTTAAAAAAATTTGGGCCATCAGTTAGATTGAAGCTTAGATGTATACAGAGAACTTGCAGAGTGTTAGGTGATCCATTAAAACCATCAAAGAGCTTCAACAAAAGCTCAAAATTTATTAAGAAACGGAAAAGAGACTCCAGTAATGAAAGGAATGAACATTTGGAAGTACCACGACACTGTTATGGGCCCGCTTGTACGAAACAATCTCGACCAGGTAGTAAATATTGCTCCGACGAGTGTGGCTTGAAATTAGCAACTAACAGAATTTACCAAGTGCTACCTCAACGGATTCAAGAATGGTCATTGACGCCATGTATAGCAGAGCAGAATAATAGAAGACAATTAGAAACAGTTAGGAAACAGCAGCAAGACGTTCGAAGAATACTTCAAGAACTGGATAAGAGGCACACAGAGTTGGACAGAATTATCGAACGCGCCAAGCACGCGACGATTGATCCTCAGACAGAAGTGGATGACAACGACGACACAGAAATGAGCATGTATTGCATTACTTGCGGCCATGAGATTCATTCAAGGACTGCTATCAAGCATATGGAAAAGTGTTTCAATAAGGTATTATCATAACCCAAGGAATATGTAGTGCGTACTACAGAACTAAAAAGAAATCTCGCTTATAATCAAGCATTGTTACATTGTTTTATTTGTATGTACATTATCATGTATAAGTATATTGATATTTGGTGGTATTAAAAGATTGATAGTTTTATTATATTTTCAACATTGTGATAGAAGAATGTTTTTCTAATTCTTTACTTCTTACCATAATGGATTAAATATTCTGTTAAATTGAAACTGAAACAAGGAATATAACTGCATCAATCAAGTTCCATATTTATCTCTAATATATAGCTGACACATCCTAAAATCTATATAACTTTTAGAATGTGGTTTGAAATACATATTGCAATTATTCTAAGATCTCTACAACTTATTTTCAGCTCCATACAATCTACCTTTTGATTTTTTTATTAAATTATATGTATTTATTTTTCAGTACGAATCTCAAGCATCCTTCGGTTCAATCTTCAAAACTCGTATTGAAGGACAAGTAATGTTCTGTGACTTTTACAATCCTGTGAATCGAACTTATTGCAAAAGGTTAAGGGTTCTTTGCCCCGAACACTGCAAAGATCCAAAGATCAGTGAAACCGAAGTGTGTGGTTGTCCGTTGGTTACAAACGTGTTTGACACGACTGGTGAATTTTGTCGAGCGCCAAAGAAGAGCTGCGTGAAGCATTACGTCTGGGAAAAGTTGAGACGAGCAGAAATTGACATGGAGAGGGTGAGACAATGGTTGAAAATAGACGAACTTGTCGAACAGGAGAGGCAAATTAGAGCGAATATGGCTACTCGGGCTGGTGTCTTGGCTTTAATGCTTCATTCTACATATAATCATGAACTAATGGAACAAATGACGCAAGAACAAAACAGAGAGCAGCTAGAAGCTATGGAAGAGGAACTGCAGCGAAGGTACGGCTTGCTCCAAAAGGAGCACTCCGCAGAATAATGATTGTTCTTGCTATAAATGGTGTCTTGTAGCTGATGGTATGTTGAATTTTATAACATATCTCCATGATGTGTTCAATATCGTATTTATAATAACATACTGTACAGAGTAATATTATTAATAGCGAAAAATAGGAACGTATAACGTTTAACAAATAAGATTCGTGGTTAGGAATGAATAGAATAAATGATAAATTTGTAAAATAGTTATTGTTAAGAATTATGAAAAAATCTTCTTGGATGAATTGAAGAAATGTAATTACTCGATTATTGAGATTTAATTGAGAATGAAATTATTCATAACGAAAAGAAAAAGATTATTAGAAATTATTGTTAGAAATATAAAACATTGAGATACTCGGTTCAATGAAACTTTTGCAATAATAATATTATAGTTGACTCGCTTAATAATAAAATTAATGAGTTACAGGTTAGAGAATCAAAGGGCGTATAGTTACAAAAAAAGAAGCTGCAAAAAAGAAATAGAAAAATTGTCTCTGGCTCGACTTTGTATAATTGTGTATTTCTCTTTATTTATAACGTTCAATTAAACTTTTGTAAATTCAAATTTATAATATAATTTTTCATTATCTATTTTAGTGTTCACAATATATCATTTCACATTATATGATTGCACATGTGAAACAAATCAATAACTCGTTATATGAAACATAATTCCAACGTTTCTAAAATTTACCACACTTTAACTTCAATAAATATATTACTTGCTTAATTTTAACCAGTTAAGTTCCGACTCGTCGCTAGAAAGGATACTCTCTCAAAATACTTCTGAATTACAACAAGTTTCCAATTATAACACAGGATATTACATATTCTGGCACAATACAACTTTTCAGTTTTTATTACTGCCTGTATATACATATAGATATATATGTATATATATATTCTGAATATCAGTAATGGCATACATATTCTGAACACACACACACATATATATATATATATATATATATATATATTTATACATATATATATATATGTATATATATTTATACATGTCACATCTTTCCTTCGTATCTTTTTATGCTGCTTGGTATGTTTTTGAGGCAAACTGTGAGAATTAAAACACACGCTCTCTCGTTTTCTCTGGGCATCTGTATCGGCAATAACCCATTGACAATGGAATAAACTTCGAATATCCTCCAAAAACGCTTTGGATGAAACTCGCTATAAATAACTAGCTTAATATATTTAGTGTTTTGTCAAGTGTTGCGCTCAATATAGTTGCAAAAAACAATCTGCGTAACTCCTAGGATTCGTACTTGGGAACGAAGGCTTATTTACCAAAAAATTTAGTTCTTTTTATAATTTCATTCACCACTTTCTTCTTCATTTTTTTATTTTCTTACGTCATTTATCAGTAAATTAGTATTGTAACAGTGTCCAATGTCTCCTCACTATATGTATACGCATTTAATATTCTTTTAAATGATCTATGAGTTAACTTTATCTTTTTTTCTCTTGTTTCCTTTCTTATCCTTTTTTTTTGTTCTTTTTCTTTTTCTTTACACGTAAAGACATGCACGCACTTTTTTTTCATGAACTTACTCGCAAACTGAATGTGCATTTTCTGACACACTGTCATTATCCGCCACCGGCTTTCGTGATCGGCGAAACGGCGTTCGATAGCCTGGAAATCCAGTAAATTGAGAAAACGATGGAAATATAATCAATGTATACGTACGTATTTTTGTTCTTTTCTGTTTTACTTTATAATCTTTCAGCTCTGAGCGCGCGCACGACATAGCTAAGATTTTCTTTTTAGGTATAATTTATAAACGACGAGACACAACTAAGCTGCCGAAAGAAATCGTCTCTTCCGCTAGCTCAATGGTATTATTATTATTATTACTTTTTTTGTATACTTTTTAATACTCTTTTTTTTCTCTTTTGTCTTTCTAATTACTCTTGACGATCGTCGAGACTTGGTCCCAACCGCAATGGTGAGTTTTCTCGTGTCGCTCTAGATCCATTAATAACTAGATTGCGGATGTTTATGCAAATTCATATCTTTCTAAATATGAATAAAGAAATGGAACTTAAAATAGACTTGTTCCGTTTTTTAAATATCATTACTAGACTGCGGATTTCTATACATCAAATTTTCTGAACATATGCAACTGGAGAAATGGAACTTAAATGAAAATTTATTTCATCTACTAAATACAATAAATACTCTACTTTGGATATTTTATAGATTTTTACATATTATATGTACTCTGTGCATTTCTATACCTTTAAATTTGCTATAAATGCATAAAAATTCGCAATCTAATCATAACTTTGATGCTTTCACTTTGAATATATTACATGTTCTTGCATGCTATATACATTGTGTGCATTTTTCCAACCTTAAATTTCTCATAAATGCATAAAAATCCACAGTCTGCTAATAACAATCGATCATGGACTCGAAATTCCAGCCGTTTCTCGGTCCTCACGACGGAAGCCGCATTCTTTTCAAACATTTTTCTGACGAAATTATGCGAATCTGTAATTTTCTTCGAAAATGTTTAAATACATATATTTAAATATATATGTTTAACCCTCAACTGGTATCGTTGCAGTAGAGTACATTCTTATTTGTCAAGTATTTTAATTTGTTTAAACATTATGTCTGAGGCGATAAAAATAATTAATGATACTTTTTCTCGAATAAATTTATATTTTAATATTGAGTACCGTAAACTTGTAGTTACCTATATTAGCCAAGGATAACAGTTAAGAGCTAAATTAAAAATAAAAAATTAAGCGACCAAATTTGCCGCGTGTATGGCTTATGTAACAAATTCGTTTGTCGTTTGGTATTAAATTTCGAATCTCTTTCGTTAAATAATCTAAAGTATGTAAAAATATACATATTAGAATTTTTTAACAAAGCAAAACAAATTTTAAGTTAGATAGTCTATTTCCAAAGGATAATGGAACAAAATTTACTTAGTAGATCTATACATATATATGTATAATTAACCTAACTTATCTTCAGAAGATAAGAGAACAAAATTTAATTAAAATCTAGTAGTTAAAAATGAATCTTACGTAATAAAAAACGAAAAAGTAACAATTTTTAGCGAAAGAACTTATTACACAACATAATAAATTAAAAATTAATAATTATCGACATTTATGACATATAGAATTTTGATTTCTGTATTTAAGATTTCGACAACTTCGATTTTGTTCTTCGTTCGAATCTGTACCAAATTTGGAAAACGATCATAACCTATAAAAGAATCGATTTTGTTTTCTGTATTTCTTTAGTTAATTACTTGTTTATTTTTCAAAAGGATAATCATGGAAAGCGATTCGAAGGATAGTCGACGTTTCAAAAAGAGTACAGCTAGGTCCGATCGATCGACAATCGATTTGTTCGCGATCGATAATCGGACGCGAAAACGGCGGGAGATGGATGCAGAGAACAATGATTGTTTGCCTAATGGCTGCAAAGATAATGACGAAGGCGCGACAGTGTCGGCGAAATTGAACAGTTTACAGAGGTTATCCTTTCTTTTTTGTATATATCTCGTAAATAATCTTGTACTTTAATTACTGAAATGAGACGACAAGATTTTCTTTTCTAAACAACGGGGCGGGAATAAACGTCGCTAGATGTGTAAAATATAATTATTCGATAGATCCGCATAGTTTTTTTTTTTTAATACAAGTTTCGACGCGTCTAAAGTAGCTCTTTTTTTTCAAACTTTTTTCTCTTTTTTTCCCCCAAGAAAGTTCGTCACGGTTCTATGGGATCCCTTCTTCCCTCTTAACACGAAGAAGAAAATTCGCCGCTGCTTCGAGCGCGATAACGATCGATCCAGCAGTAAGATATTGCAGCACTCGTACGGATCACTGGTATCGATCTTTCAAATCGTCTCGCATCGTTCACTCTCTCTATTTTTGTTTATTGCTTATAGTACAAGGACGCGATTAACGCTATTCAACTTTTTTTATTTTTCCTTTTTTTTACGTCATTAGACGTGAAATCGATCTCTCCGACAGCATGAGTCGAGTTTTACTAACCTCTTTTTAATTCTTTCTACAAAAAATTCATGTACAGTGAAAGCTGGATAAGTGTGCGGCACGATAACTTTGTATTTCGTCATTATTCCTCCCTCTCTCAAATCTCTGTCTCTTTCTGTTTTACTGTCTTTTTTGAAGTTTGGTCTCGACCAACAGATCAGCATTTTTCAACCAATGTACCGCGAGAATTTTGAAAACATGCAATATCTAATTATTTAGTCAGGGGCACTGACCTCTTTTCCTTTAGATTGTCAAATAAAAATATGCTGACAGCCAAAACAATAGTCGCCCAGTATGAATATCCTGTCTCGAACCAAATATAATATATCTCTTGGTGTTCTGCAGAATTTTACTAATTAATTTAAGCCTTAGTACTAGTTCGTCAAGGATTAGATAAATGCAAGTTCGTGTTTCTTTTTTTCGATCACTTATTCAACTTTAACTGTATCATATTGGAAAAGTTCTAATAATTAAATTACTTTAGGTATGTTTTTTAGGTTAAAAGGAAAGGAAATAGATAATCAGTAGAGGAAAGAAAATCTCGATGCACGATGTCTGGAGATGCATAACGCGATTATTATCGAACAATGGCGGAGCGTAAAATCAAGAGAAATTACAGTGTACGTTAAATGCCATTACGAAAGTGTCAACATCCGGCGTCTCGATACCGCAGGCAGTGGCACGTTTCGATTCTATACGATAGACCGGAGATACCAGATTCGAAAACAGAATTTTTGTGGCTATGCAACCATCGATCGACAGAAATTCTCCCAACTATTTGAAAATACTCAGCACATTTCCTTCTTTTCTCTCTTCTTCTTTCAGTATATCGTGAAATGATATTACAAATGGTACGATATTAGCAATATTACCACGTGAATTCGTTATTCGAAATTTTCGTTTGCGCATGGGCCACAAATCTCTTTCTCCAACAAGATTAATTCTTTCGCAAACCAATATCAATCAATATCTATTGTGAAGTCGATATTGAGAGTCAATTATCATTATCATCATCATCGTCGTCGTCGTTATTATCACTAATATTATTATTATTATTATTATTGATTCAACAAGGACAGAAGACAACGGTTAACAATAAATTCTGTGTAAGAATATTTAAATGCCGCAAAAGGATTAACCTTGCAATCTGGAAATACCGACGGAAACAATTTGATCGGTGATGGGGACGACGATCTCCGGTTTAGTCAAATCTACGAGAAAGTTTGCGTCACGGGCCACCGGAAGTCGCCCCCCCCCCCTCTCGCTGTTCCTCTAACTCTCTGATACAGTGATAAATAAACCGCGGATTTTTATGCAATTATAAGAAATTTAAAGATACAAAAATGCATAGAATGTATAGAATGTATAGTATAAAGAAGTATATCTAATATCCAAGGTATAATAGCCTTTATAACATTTAATAAGTAAAAGAAATTTCTGTCTAGGTCCTACTCATTTAATTGTATCTCTTGAACATACGAATTTGCATAAAAATCCGCTGTCTAGTGATTAGGTTTACTTTACAAGGGTATACAAGTGTTTTCTGGCTACTCGTCTCCACCGAGTTCCTTTAAACAAAAACGAACAAAATCATCGGATTGCTTGATCAATCTATAGGACCATTATCATGATCGTGATCTAACCAATGATAATATATATTTACAACAAAAACAAAGGACATAAATATGTAAAAAGATTGAAAAAAGGAAAAATACTATAAAAAGTAAGTAAATGATTGAGAATTATTTTATACGTCAAACATAACCTATACATATAAGAAAAATTTTGAGCATGATAAATGCTCCTAGAGATCGATGACCGATTAAAGGCGCGAGAATACTATTGTATGTATATATATATAGTATATATATAGCATATATATATAGTATATTTACATCGTTAGGTGAAGACAGCTCGATCTCGTTACAGGATCGATAATCAGTTCGAAGCACGAGATGGGAAACGACGTTTACGGATCGATGCAATATCATACCGCTGCACGAACATGATTTTTCTCACTTTTATCGTGTCGGTTAAGTTCACACTTTATATTTTATCCTCTTCTTCTTTTATTCATCCTCTTCTGTCTTTTATTCCATCTTCTTTTGTTCTTGTTCGTAGCAACGTCGAAAGGAAACACAAAAGGTATAGAGACGTCCCCGGAGCAGAGTGGCCGATTTTACAAGGATTCGCACCGGTGACGATCGTCGCGAGGTATATACAAGGACAGTTTCTCTTTCATCAACTTCGATGCTACGAGAACTCAACTATATATTGTGTCTCAAGAATGGCCTCGAATAAAACCTTACACACGAGCAGCTTCTATGCCGGAATATCAAGCTGACCACAGTGGCCATATTTTTCTCTTCTCGTACTTTTATCTCCCCGTGGAATCGTTCGTTCTCTCCCCCCCTTTCCTTACTCTTCTCATAAACACGCGACTCGTCCGATACATCGGTCTGTATCGAGAGAGGACAGCATTTTTGCTCGTTTCATTTCATAACAATACTTTTTACTCTCATTCTGTATTGGATATCGAAACTACACGATTTGTTCCTCCTTTTTTTTGCTTTCCGTGTACGACATTAGTTTTTTTATACTCTACACAATCTTAAATAGTCGCGAAATGCGTTTAAATATAGAGTACAGAGTAAGAACAATCGGAGCGTACAAAGATGCTTAATGCAGTTTAGGGACGGGACAAGAGTGACGAGTCGAGTTTCGTTCATCTTCTATTTTTTTTTGCATTTTTTTTTTTCATCGTTTTTATCTCGGTATTTTTTGTTCTCTTCGAGTTCCACTCGGATGATCGTGCGATCTCGACGGCGGGCAAGAAAAACGTAAAAAGGTATACAACGAGGATGACAATAGGGTGAGAAAACGGCAATAACGAGAACGATGATTCCGAGCATGCAGAAACTTCGATAACAGCAAGATATCGATAACCTGTATGTGTGTGTGTATTTTTTTCATTTCTTATTGATTCTCGATTTTTTCGTTCCTTTTTTTTTTTTAAGAGGATGTTCAATGCCCATTTTTAACGACGACCGTAATTATAACAATCGACACTAACATTTTTTCGTCGTTCGGCTTTATTTTTTTTTTAATCTCCCGCTGTTGCGGATTTTCCAAATTTCTGGAATTAATTGTGGGCAACATTTTCACCATTCGTAAGACGCGATCGTGTCTATCAAAGTCTGCGTGAAATTAGTAGCGATCATTCCTTTCTCCTTTTTCCTTTCTTTTTTTAAGGATAAGTTTCCATAAAATATGTTATTCTGTTTCCATTTTCGTTCTTTACATTTCTAAGTTCTGACTAAAACAATTAAAAGACAGAGAAAGTAGAGATAATACACATAGGCGTGCATGAGTATCAGTGGCAAGGATAAGAAAACTAGGGCTGGAGACATAGTGGAGCGAATAAAATTAGACAGCACACAGAGGTAACAGTCAAAGTGATAGAAACGGATTCTAAAAACCAAGTAAACAGAGATAAAGATGAAAACTTAACGATAATAATAATAATAATAACAATAATAATAATAATAATAATAATAATAATAATAATTTTAACGATAATAATAATAGTAATAAAAAAATTCATGGTAGATATCAATATTGATTTTCTTTCTTTTTTACAGAAAAAGATTAGAAACAATTGTGAGGGGGAGAATGACGATGTAGGTGACTAATCATGAGACAAACATAGTACACGATGACGGCGAGGTCGACGACGACGACGTCGACGACGATAGCATCGTTGTATATATATATATACGTATATGTGTGTGTACCGTTTACAGATATCCATAAGAATAGCGCGTCTTTATAACTGGCAGTGTAAGGCATAGAGTGCTTAAGACTAGAATACGGTGCATGTAAATAGGCCTTGTAAAGCCTTTTCATCTTTTTTTTCACTTTTTTCTCTCTTTCGAAACTAAGTCCTATGATTTATTTTTTTCATTTTCCAAACGGACCTACGAAAAAATTTGTCCGCGTGAACGCAACACGACGAATTAACAAGCTTCCGTGACTCGAGCGCGCGCAAAAACCAAACCACCGTCGTTCTCCGTATACAAGGAGAATACCCATCGTCCATCTTTCTTTCGCGTTTCCCCCACCATATTCCTCCGCCCGCGCTCTTTTTTTTAACATCAGCACACACACACACATCGAACGAACTTTTTAGAAAGCTACACGTACATATTTCAAACGAATATATATATATATATATACATGTATATAATATCTATATATACATATATATTATAAGCATATATATATCGGCTACTGACTTCATGGAGACTTGGTAAACACGCATTACGCTTTTCTTATTATTTTTTCCCCATTTTTCTTCTTATTTGGCAGCGGTTCCCATAATGTAGTTCTTTTCCTATCTTTCTTTCTCAGTTAACTAAAAACGCATAATATATTATACTCGGTTTGGAGTGAATATCGATTATCGATATTAATTATAATCCAATGGCGCAAGAATACTGATTTTTGCATTAACGAAAAAAGTTTGTCCCTCTAGCGACGTACACGATTATCGATCCGTGCTGTCGAAGATCGCGGGCACAATCGAACAGCATCGGACAATGGAGGTGTCATTCGAGATATATATATATATATCGATCAGAATTTCGACCGATGGTCGATACACGCACACTTCGTTCTCGATTGAAATCGATAGGTCCTGAGAATAATTACAGTATAGCCACGTGAAGTAAAATTAGGAAAGAGGAAAATATGTAAATGTTTAAAAAAAAGATAAGTGAATACATATGCGTGTTAGTTTCGCGGCGAATTTCAAAACTGCATGGCCAGACACGTTCTTTTATGTTGTTCATATATATATATATATATATATATATATATATATATATATATATATATATATAAATATATACGCATGCTTCGGCGAGCAGAGAACACAAAAAAAAGGTGTCTCGTTGAAAAAACGTGTTTAATAATTTTTTTGGGTAGATCGTAGCTATATATTTATTACTAAAAGTACATGCAGGTTTTCGTACCGTGGCGTGATTAACGTCTTTACTATCAGGATCTTTATATCGATTTAAGCGTAATAATGGCAATGTCGTGGCATTCGTTTTCCATTTGTTCAACCTTTTTTGGTTTCTCCATTTTTTACTTTCGTTATATTATTCTTACTGTTAATCTCCCATTTCTTTCAATTACGCGGACGTAACAAAGAAGAATCGGTGCGACAAATTATCTTTTTTTTATTCCTTCACCTCATTCCCCTTATGCGATTTTTTTCGCTTTTCTTCTTTCTTATCCATCATGAAATCTCGTTTTACACACGAAGTAAGGCTAAAAGACAATGCGCAGTTCTTTTTATATTTTTCCATTTTTTTTCTTAAACTTTGTTTTTCGGTAAGGCACCCCCAGTGCTGAGTATATTCACGGAAGTATTTAGCAATACAAACTAGTGACTAGATCATGTTTAAGTCACGCGAGGAAGAGAGACAAAGATAACAGCGGATATAACAAAGAACAGAGAAAGAAGAAAACAAGAAGAAGAATAGTACAGTGAATACGTATTGTGCGAGGCAGAAATAGAAAGAGAGATTAGAAAGGGGAACGATAGATGGGAGCAAAAAGAAGCCAATGAAAAACAGAATGACGTACGACGAAGGGAACGAAGAAAAGTCAAGAGTAGGAAATTGATCAACAGCGACACGAGACTGCAAACAAAAAGAAAGGAAAATCCGTTTTCCCGGCAGACGAAAACGCGATCTTAAGCGAGTCCCATGTCGCGTCGATGGAAACAGTTTCTCTCAAGCTAACTTTCTTCGTTTTCGTATTTCTTCCCCTGTTTTCTCCACCTCTGCTACAATTTCATGTGGTGCAATTTTATTATAGGAGAAAAGAATGAAAAAAAAAAAAGGAAAAAGTACCACGTAATATCGTAGGAGAGGGGGGCGATGGTACGAAAACGACGTAACAAAGAATGAAACGGATGAAACTAAAAAGAAGACCGAATATTCGGTGAGAGAAAGTGATAGATGCGCAGAGAGCGAGGGAAATAAGAAAAAATGAAGGAAACGTAAGTAACAACTAAACAGAGGAAAGGCAGTGGTGCGTTACTTTGGTATTTTATAATTGGTGTTTCGCACGGATCAACTGAGATGTCCGCGGCAACGTATCGTGGGCAGAAGGTCATCGTCATCGTGTTTTTATATCTTCCATTTCATAGCTTTTTTCCTTCTCTTCTCCCAGACTGAACACGGCATGACCGACATACGATAAAATCGTCCATTCTACTATAATCGACCGCCGATAACAAAGCACGAACAGAGAAAGAAAATGACGAGGACCTAACTCGCGAACACGTTTTTTTTTATTGTTTCATTCGACTTCGTTTGACTAGGTTAGGAATACGATCCCCTTTCTTCCTTTGTTGTCCAGGAAGATCAATGCACACGATTTTCGTCCTGTTTTTTTCATTTTTGTTTGTTTCTTTTTTCCAAACGCGCTGGCCACGAGAAAAACAAGGATGAGGATGATCAATTTTTCGTCGTGTTTTACACATCGTCAGAGAGGATCGAACATAACACACAACTTGATGAAGACTGTCGTCGTCGTGATGGCTGTTGAGATCCACGCCATACTTCTCCTGTTCTAAACGGCGGTCTCGGTGTGACTGTGACTCGACAGCCTTTCCACGTCTATCTCGGGTATGGTCAGCTCGTCTGGGTTGTTGTCGGCGTATTCGATGCTGCTCGTCTGCGAGAGCCGCTTACTTAAGGACGACTGTTTTCTCAGTACCTCCGCCAATGTAGTGGTGCTGTGCTCGCTCGTGTAGCGCGCGTCTAGGCCCTGCCGAAATGCGTTCACTACGCGGATCTGTAACCGGAAACCTTTCTGTCAATACAGAGCCTTCGTAACCCTGGCTATGCCACGAGCTTTGGGAGAAATACACCGTTAGATAAATCCACTTAGGTAATCGAGGTTGATCCTCTATCCCATTATACCCATCGACATTCTTTTCGTTTCTCCTTTGTGCTTTCAATCCTAACAAATTTCCTTTATTTCGTTTGAATCTGAGAAGAAAACCAGTAAGAGTACTTACAAAATCAAATGATCCCTAATAACACTAATTTCCCCTAGATTTAAGTTTGTATTCTTTTTTTCCAGAAGATCAACGATACCACTTCTTCCTTGGATTTTGAGACATCGAATGTCGAGGGGAAAAATGCATGTGGCTCAAAAGCAACAGTAAGTGATCAACGCTGGAAAGCAGGATATTTTTTAACAAGTCACGGGAACAAGTAGTGTCAAGATATTTTTTAGTTAAATCGTTCTTTGACGGATACGATGATCAACCTCCGCAAAAACAGATTAGGGAACAGTTATGTAGATATATATAAATATAATTATGTGTATGTATAAAGAGACAGAAAGCAGCGGCCACACGAATTACTAGAAAAACTAGCGGGGCGTTGATACCCTGCACGGCAAGGCAATAGTTAGACAACAGAATCTGAAGAGCGACGTCGATGGTATCCAGAAATCACAGATTAAAATGCTTCCTTAGTAACAGATTAATCTGTTCAGAAAATTTTCTTAATCTAACTTTTTCTTTCTCCTTATTTTCCCTGTTTCTCCCAACAGAATAATTAATTCTACGACCCATAGACGTCAGCACCTCAAATTATACTTGCAATGTCACGCAACACCACATGCACCTGTCGATCGTGGAGTCCTCCACTGTATCTCGTTTCCATATTCCATTTTGGTAACAAGATCGACTATTGCTTCAGACAACGCGCGATCATCGATGCAGGAAGCGGATATGCGAGGCTGAAAAGCGTCTTCACCTCCAGCTTACGTTAAGCGTAATCTCAACTATGTCTATATCAGAGATCTCTCTGTTTGAAAAAAGTGGCAAAAAAACAAAAATCGTTGAGTCCTTTGTAAAGCTATTCTAAACAAAGCCAACACAGATACTACGTTTTTGGCAAAAAACACATCGTCCAAAAGTATACGCGTCTTGAGACTGGTAGGACGCTTTTAATACCAATATAGCGATAGAAAAAAAAGAAAGAAAATTGGAATTCCACGCATATACACTTGCATCGTTTGGTGAGCTGTAATACAGCGTGACAGATTGCAGACTGCAAGAACTTAGCATGCATTGGCGTAGTATCACGTAACCGATGAACATTGCTATATTCAAATCAGCCAAAAAATTTACCCCCGGATGGAAAAAGAACATCCCCCATCTGAAAACACCCGCGAGAGGTAACTTGTTTATTTTATTATTTTTCTCGACATAAATATATCACAATATATTCTATATATATGTATATATAACAGTAATATCAAATATATATATATAGAATAAATCTCTCTTTCTTTTTTTTCTTCCTTCCTTTCTTGCATTTTCATGGAGGTGGCAGGAAAATGTGTCGCGTTAATGATTCACTGTGTATATTATAATTCATTTTTTAAAGATTCTCTTTTTTCTTAAATCATTTCTGATTGCTTTTTTTATTGTTGTTTGACAGAAAACATTGAGGGAATACTTACACGATGCGCCGTGGAGAGAGGTCCCCTAACCAGGCAGACAGTCAGACTCTTTAACCTGGTCGAATATCCGGTTTAGATAATGTGTTTCTCTGGTACTTTAAACATGCATGCTATACCACGCAATGCGCTCTGCTGATCAACGATTCTCCCCTCCACAGGGAGACAACGATCATCCCATTGAATTTGTGTTTTTCAGTTCGTCATTTTTCTTTTTTTTTCGATTTTTCAGTTCTAAGCAGCTCACAGGTCAGTACACATGGTCTGGTGATTCCCCGCTTCACGAACGAAGCGTCTGCCCTCTTTACTCTCATTACTGAATTACGTAGACGCCCGCACATAATTATATATAGAGAGAGACACGCTAGTAAGCTTAAATTTACCCTTTTTGAAGTTGGTACAAAAATAGCAGTGAGATAAGAAGAAGATTAATTTTTGTCTCCTTTTGATTGTTGCGAAAGCTTGAAGGAATTGGTATGTTGGTAAAGTACGCAAACTTATCGACAGTTGATAAGTAATGACGAAATGGAGGGAAGTCGCATCAATCGTGCCGCTAAGATCAGCCAGAGTGTACAAACTTATTACAAAACAGAGAGAGAAGGTGAATGGTGGCAAAGAGAAGTAAAGAAGGATCTTTCAATCAGTTCAAAAAGAGACCGTAACACGTCTTTGAAGATCATCAGAGAGGTACTAAAATGAATCATGGATCGCTAGATTACATTATAAGTTATTCAACAAAAAAAAAAAAAAAAAGAAAAAAAAAAGAAAGAGAATATTAATTGACCCTGACTTGGAGAATTATTTATGAGCTAACAAAAATTCTATCTGATATTCTACAAAGGTGAATCATCGCTTCTCTATTTTAACGATCGATCGGTATCGAGTATCCAGAGAAAAAAATAATTCTTTGTATAATTCGACTGAAGAAACTGTCTTGTAAGCTAATTATAGCATTAAACTTTCAGAAAAAGAGTGTCACTTTTAAGGATCCTTCACAGGACAGCCAACTTGCATGAATAAAGATATCCAGTATTGCAAAGGAGTACATACAAATCGCACACCGCTTTGCCAGGGACTGTAATTTGAAAGTATTTGTGGATCTGTGTTCTATACATAACGACCGGAAATACGTTCACTTAGGAAAAATGTAATTATATTAAATGTACTATAAAACACGTGGTATAGTCGTAATGCATGGAACATTAGTAACGTGCCTGCGAACACGACGTGGATCGTGTGAATAAAAGTATGGATCGTGAAAAAATGTGAATGTGTTATGTAATAGTACATTGACTTTTGTTTGAAAGTTTCTATTGGCCAATTTCTGCGGCCATATTGTAAGCGATACTTGAAGTTAATATTCGATGGAAGTACGTTGGTTTAGTCAACTTTATCATAGTGATAATTTTCCATAAACAAAATAGTAGAATCGACAAAAGAGATGATGAAGTTACGCGAACCACGTCGTATCATAAATGCAATCAAAGGTATGGTACTATTTGCTTGCATATAAGCATAGTTAGCCGAAAGGTCAGCAAAATGTTTGTGAAGTACAAAGAAGATGAGCCCTTGAGGTTATCAGGGCAGCAAATGGTACGGATTAAATAGCAGATGTTTAATTCAGATCCATTCAAAAGGATGAACAAATGTCCCGTGAAATTAGGGGAAATATCCCTGTCAAGCAATAAAAGAAAGATCTCGATCGAGCTATGTCCATTATCAATGACTGTCGCAACAAAGAATTTCATTTCGATGAAAAATTTCCGATTATATTCGATTATTTCATTTTCATAATTATTTTAGTAATTTTTAATAAATTTGCTTGTTACTAAAAGCAAATTCTAAAATATTATTTTAGATCTTACTAGATCTTGTTTCCAGAGAATATTTAGTAGTATTTCAAATTTAATAATGTTCATAGTTCTAGCTATTTCTGGTATATTAATGAATTGTATTTTTATTTTAGGTTTATTAAATATTGTCTTTTATCGAAACGAGAAAGACCGATTGATTTATCGCAATTCCTATAATTTTCGAAGACATGGAAAAAAATAGGGTAAAATCATGAGATACGAAGTAACAGAGAGCAAAAATGCAGCGTGCCACTGAAAAAGTTAAGAGGAATTCTTTGTTATCAATCTATCGATAAGCAATAATAAGTTCTCGACACCCGTGGTGATCTCTGATGGAACTGTTTTCACAAAATATAGTGATATTTTGTGAAATCCCCAAAATTATAATATCTTAGTGATAATAGTTTTAGTAACAATTATTTTTTCATGTAAGTAGTACTTAACGTGCGTAGTGATTAACAAAGTTGTCATTAGTTAATTTAAAATAAAGCTATTGCTATATATATATTTACTATAATAAACAAATATAGTACTAATAACTTTATAGTTGTTACTAATGGAAACGAAGTGCTACGTTTTTTGTAATCCAAGATAAAGAAACACAGTACTACGTTGGTAAAACGGATACTGTGCGTCTCTAATTACATACAAATCTAACTGAAGCAGTTCTACAACATGGTCTATTAAAACTAATTTCAAACATCTAGTATTTAAAATAAAAGAAATTAACTTGTAATCAAATGTCACCAGGTGTCGAGACCTACAAAGAAAGAGAAATAGTTTGAGAAACAGAAGCGGCCAAACAATAGCTCGTGCGCGCGCGCGCTATCATAGAAGTGTTCTATGGCTGTGTGTGTGCATTAGGGGAGATTCATACGTGACTAGAGGATGTCGCAGACGCATAAATCAGCGAGAAAAAGGGGAAATCGGGACCTGTCGATATGTACCACTAGTAAAAAAAAATCCCTAACCTTTCCATTGCTTAAGATTTCTGGTAACTTTTATCATATTTCTTTTAAAGATAATGAAAGAAATCTTATAATCAATAAAATTTTATTTATTTTAGATTGAGTCAGAAGGAAAATGAAAAGGCTAGGAAAGATTAGCACTACCAACTTATAAAATAAAAATAGAAGACAAAAGGGGTAGAGAGAAGGCGTGTAAAACGAAAAGCGTGTGGAAGAAACAGAGAGAAAGAGATAGTATTAGACAGAGATAGAAATTCTGTATGTATGTATGTCTGTGTAAAAGTATGCCTGTATGTATATGTTATATGTATATGTGTGTGAACATAGAGTAAAAACAGTTACAGTAGACAGTTACAGACAGACAGACAGACAGACAGACAGACAGACAGACAGACAGACAGATAGAAATAAGATAAAGATCTAGCGAAAGTGTGAAAGATAGAGCAGAGAGGAGCGCTTACAGCTTGGTCTGTCGAACTCTTGCTGTAGGGTACTGGTATCAAACGTTCCTGCAACTCGCCACCTATTACCTTCAAGAGTAAAGGATAATATCATGGTTATAACTGGATACAACGAGCAGTTAATGCACTTAACAGTACACCATTTCTCGAAATATTGGTGTACTAAAAAAAGTAATTCTTTTTTAACATTCCTGAACCTTTGTCCCGGTATTGAATAACACCACGCTCTCTGCCTATAGGCACCTTTTAACTGATGAAATTATCTCTTTGAAATTTCCCTAGGAATAAATCCAAAGCTATATTTATAGTTACCATCCCTCATGGAAATTTTGTTTAGCAGATTATACGAGAAACGATTGAACTGGCCTCCAGGATACCAATTTACTATTTTAGAAACTACTTTGTTTGGTGTTTTGTAAGGAGTATTTACAACAGAAACAGATATTTAGAGATAGTGAAGCTAAAAAGTGCCTGATCGTCAATAACTATTGAGAAAGAAGTACACTTAAAAGTGGTAACCTGCTGGTTATGTATAATCATTATGTATATGTTATTCGCGTGAATATCATTGGATGTGTAAAACTCGCGGCACTCGATCGCACGAAGTATATGGAAAAAGGAAATAAAAAAGATAACAGAGATTCATAAGTGGAAACCGAGAATAGCTCATACATGCAACGTAAGATATAATATCCTTGAAGATATACACCCTCGTACGATATGTTTTTCATTTATCATTTCTAAACGAAAACTGTTGTAAGAAATGCCTAGCAATGTATGTATTTCCCTTGTCCCATTGTTTGTTGATATTAACTTAACAGGTGAAAATCCTACGACAAATGAATCCTATTACAGTGTCAAATTAATTAATTAGCCCAGTGAGAGACGAGTTTCATAGATTTCATTTATCTCTGCACTTTGAACTTCTCGAGGCCTACTCAGTGAGTTACAAAGACACACATATATAACAATGATCTTTATTACATGAAGTAATAGTATCTTCTGATAGAGTATCTTCTGAATAGCATCACGAAATGGTGAAAGTCTAGGATAATGAGTGAGTAGAATAAATCCGAGATTAGAGTTTAGAAAGTTTCGTAGAGACTCAATCTCAAACATAGTAGAGTACTACGCATCTAGTTGTATGCATCCCAGTAGAGTACCGCGTGTTTAGTTGCATATAGAACACCGTGACGTTCAGTAACAAAGTAGTCTACAGTAGAATAATCAATGACTGGCACAGTACCAGCTAGTAGTAAGAAGGAGTAGTCAGATGGACCGCAGTGAAATATTAAACTTAACTTCGTTTTGCAATGCATCAAATTTGTCACTTTTTTAATAATGTATGATACTTTTTGGTGAGTAGCATTTAAAAATATTAGTTACATTATTACGAGTTATTCATATAGAGCTCCGTTTTCGAAAAAACTGAGATTGTATATCTGTTACGTTTGCTTGCATTCCACTAACAGTACTCTAGAATTACTTTACCCAGTCTAGCTAGCTACTGTTACCTCCACTTGTGTCTACAAACAATATCAATCAGGATTTTGTTTGTATATCTCTCAAAACAATGATTTCCGCGCCTTAGAACTGAGGTTTTTTAATTCTACTCGCCAAAAGCTTATCATATGTTGTGAAAAAAGATCACAAATTCGATAAGTCCCAAAACGTTCAACCAAATATTCTATATTAGAGTTCATGTACATTAGTGTCTTAAGGCCATCGAAGAGTAACCTCAATTACAGTGCTGTCCATCAGTAGCAGGACTTCTAAATATACCTTCAAATGATTTATATTTATATAACATCCTTTGTTTGATTATATCCATAGAGAGTACTGAGAAGGTTTGGCTGTTAAACCTGGGGATGCCTCAGATATGTTTATGTATAACAAATTCCTGTATCATTATAATATATAATTTTTCAAAAGACCTATAACAGTCAACTTGCGAATAATGTTTTGACACCGTTACTTTAATTTAGTGCTCACACTCTGAAACAAAGGTATTTCTCTCCTTCCTGGGGAGTTTTACACCGCAAGTGGCTCAGTTACGTGTTACGCCATACAGGTGGGGGTGACTACTCGAAAATGACCTTGAAGAACCAACATTTGAGAACTCTAGGATAGAATTAATTAGACGTATCTTGGTGATACGTTTAATAAGTGATCTGCTGTGCAGGATTCCATCGACTGATCTTTTCTTCTTTTTATTGTATTACAATGTGCAAAAGCATTAGTACGGTCTTTGAAAATAAAATCAGGCTCTGGAATCCCCGTAAAATAAATCGATTTGCGAGCGAGAGTGGTGACTTACGAAACATACGAACAGAAATGTTAGGTGAGCGTGAGGAAAAACAGAATAAAGTGAAAGCTGATGTGCCTTGGTTCACAGCCGGAAACAGTGCTCTTGAATACCTTTCCGGAAATGCATTTGTTTCGAAGCTTCACATGGCATTGGTGATACAACCATTATTTTTTCAATGCAAATACAGAGATTGACAATTGGGAAAAAATATATGTTCTTATTATGTCAGACGGAGAAAGCAGAAATTTATTTTCATTAGATGAGCCTGCTTTGACAAGCTCGCAACTTATTTCTTTTTTCTATCGTTGAGAAAAATCTTTGAGGAGAAGATGGACATTAGAAGCAGCTGAGTACTTTGCACTTTTCATTTCCTCGACCGTGAAGGAACATCGTGTGTTCGTGCAGCAGAATACGGTTTAACGCAAGCAATGCATAGAAACCACAGAAATGCTTTTTTTAGTGTGAGCATACAGTGGACAATCTTAAGTAATTTTCTCATCTTATACTTAATAAAACGCAACCTTTTCAGGCACTCATCTTCATTTCAAATTCTCTTAATTTCTCTACATTCATCCTTGATCTCTCATATAACGAGATAGTTAAGGAAACGCAGTGCCTAAGAAGTTAATCAGAATGCAGACTTTTATATTTCTTTGGTCTGAAAGATTCAGATCAAAAACAAGGCTCAATATAGACAAAGTGGACTCACGTTGAGTTGTAGAGTTTTACAAAGTGCAAGCAGATACAGTGTAAGTTACAATATCAATAAGAAGTGAACAAAATTAAAAAATTTCTCTATTGCAGTCAACGATACTTTCATTGAAGTCTCTTTCACAGTGTTCTTTCTGATTCTGATAAGACTCCTAATACTTTCTGTTACGCTGTGAATAATATGAAAAGACATATAGAAGTTTGGCTGTAGTGAGTAAAAAAGTAGAAATATTATGGCATCGCTTGAAGAGTAAGTAGTTATAGATATATATATAATAATTGAATAGAAAATAATCCACATGGGAGAAAGATTTTCATAGAAAAATGCACATGGACCAGTATCGGTTGCCTTTAAGAATCAGTATTTACTTTTATTCATCAAGTTATTGTGCAGATTTGTTTTTTCCATTTATAAGCACGCGAATCGAGAAACGGACTTCTATGACGCGCGCTCTTATTTTCTCCGTTCAGTAGAGGGATTAATGAACCATAAAATCGAATAATTAATCCTCTGCAATAGTTTAGTTAAATTAATTTCACAATATTTACAATTACGCTAACTATTTGAACTTGTTGTTTTCTTAATAATAACTATTATTTCATTATATTTTACTTAATAGTCTATCATTGTCATAATCCTTTCTTTTTCTTTTTTGAATTTTTCTTGGAATGAAACTCCCAAGTATCGCTCATATACAAGAACTTAAAGAAATCTTACAGCTTCATTTGTCTCTCCACTTATTTTCTATATTGAATACTGGATCACAAAGAAAATTCTCTTCAAGGTAAGAAATAATTTAAAGAGAACTTATATAACACTGAGTATTTACGCGCTATCAAATAGAATGAAACTTTATGACGCAGTATGTATGTACATTGTACTCCAACATTATTTTATGTTATATTTAATCAGATGTAGAACAAATTTGTCGCATTAAAAATACTCACACATTTTGTATAAAGAATGTGAATGCAGAGGTTTAATATCACAGTGAAAACGACCGTAATACACATAATTTTTTGCTACATGAAAGAAAGAAGAGAAAATCCAATATACTAAAGATATACCTAAGAATGTTCATGCACCCTCTGCTGACCGGTTTCAATTAAATATAACATTCGGATAACGTGTCTTAAACTTTATTTTATATAATAACAATAATAATAATAATAGTCGCTAATAATAATTAATTAAAAATTAATATATATATATATATTATATTCTCTACGTGTATCGTTATAATTGGTAGTCAATCATTTTCATCAATCCCGTATATTAAACTAATTTTAATGCGTCAATATGTAAAACTGAACGTCTTCTCCCGATTGCAACATATTTTCTCTCATCGTTATTTGCATAAAAACATTTGTAGCCTGCATTAGACAGATAATCCCTTGACAATGATGATTTGCAAATACACCAAAATTCGTCTGCTCCTTTCTTTTTTCACAACGACGTGTCACAGATTTTCTTTAATCTGTGTATGTATTTAATGTGCAGTGATTTCTAGCCCGAATCAAACAGGTGAATCACGACAGAGAACCCTAACATAGAAATGGATAAGAGATAAGGACGAGACAACTTGAACTCCACAATTGGAACATTTGGAAGTTGAACCTTTTTTTTTCCAGAAGAACTCGAATATGCCCCATGAACAAAGTAGATCTTTCTGTTCTATGTATCAATGAGACAGATGATCATGTGAAAATAAAACCAGCATAAAATAGGCAGATTTATGTACAGCGGTTAGAATAAAACGTTCGATATAACCGTACAATATATATATATATATATGTATATTTCTTATAAAAGAGATTTTATTTAACATTTTAATGTATCGCAGTTCGTGTGAATTTTTGTATAGTCATCAATGAATTGATAGCACACTGTGATGCATTAAAATTCAAGCTTTCAGATTCGAGTTTTTCAAGTCTTTAACTTCTTCCAACGTCCCACTCTATGCATGGGTAGTTAAAATAGTACCAGAAACAAGTTTTATAGAACCAGTAGTCCAGCAGAGTTTAGTTGCAATAGAATACTATGTACAGAATAATCTGATATTTCACCAACGCAACTGGAATTTAAACTGGGTAGTTTCACGAGAAGGATTTTTCTAAACTATCCATCAGTAACGTGGTTACTTTTGATCGGTGATGTTATGAATCATCATCGCAACCAGGAGAGAAGACCTAACGCTGAGTAGCTGTTTCCTCCTTTCTCGTCTTTACAGCTCTTTCACGAAATATTAATATCATAGTCTTTCTTTTTTCCCTTGGTTTTTCTGCTTCATGCTTCGTTTCTCTCGCAATCCTGGCAGTGGATATCGGCTTTTAAGTCGATGTGTTTCACATTGACACACACCTGGTGCGCGAAACGTTTTAAGAGATTACAAAATGGAATAGATAAACTGACTATATGACTCTATCCGTCGATCTGAATCGGATTAAAAAGTAAGTTTGCCTCGTTTCTCGTTCGCTATCCGAGCGCAAAAGAAATTCTGATCCCTGCCGATCATATTACTGATAGCTTATGACACAATTCCTGAATGAAACCTTGATCCCTCCTTTCAGAACTTCCTTATAACTTTTGACTTTCTTCCGTCTTATAGCATAATAATTTTCTAATGTTTTATAACATAAAAGTCAAAATAAATTAGAATTTATAAATAAATACAAAATATATATGTTTAAATACGTTGTTGTCATGAATTAAAAACTTACAACTTTGAATCTTTTCAATTGTCCAGCTATCCATGTTCTAAAATAGATGAATCAAGATTTTATCATGCTTCTGAATAGGAGAAGAAGCTAGGAGGGAGAAGAGGACAGCGACGAGATCCGATCTCACGATTAAGTACTTCCTTTTGCCATCGTCGTTCCATTGATTGCTTCTCGGTAGGTCCTTTGTGCTTTTGAGTTGAGAAAAGAAATGAATCATGCTCTTCGTGATTCTATTGGAGGACTATGGCGGCCTATAAATCGATTGTCTCATGACTGCTAGCTTTGTTTTCTTGATATATCGCGCTCTGACATTGTCCCACGTATTTGAAAACCTGTTTGGGTGACTCACGGAAACACAGGTTCTAGAGAAACCGAGCTACAGAAAGATTCCCCTCAGATGCGAAAGTGAAATATTGCACTTTGTACAGAGTGTTTATGGAGTCTTGATTTACTGCTGAAATCCTTGAAACTTTTGAATATTTATCATTTTGGTGGATTATTAATTAGAATACCATATAAATTGCTTAATAATAGAATTATGAGTATATTTGTCAATTAAAAACTCAATTTAATGTCAATTTAAAGTCCTTGAATTATCCTTGCAAATACAGCTTTTTCCATCTATGTAATTTGTCTTTATTTAATTTTATATTATACTCAGCTCAAAATCTCATCAGAGACTTTATTTCATTAAATAATTTTAAGAATTTCACGTTGCTTTAATCTCCAATTTATTTTGAGCACAGTACATCATGCACCGTCAAGCTTGACACATGACACTGATTTAATAATTCTGGACACAGCTTTCTTCACTATATTTCACAGTGGAGTCAAACAGACAAAGACAAGACAATAGGATTCCTGGTAATTGTACAAAAGATTAATATATGGTATGAAAGAACACAGACTTTATAAACACCCTGTACAGTATTCCTAAATGAATACTAGATAGTGACGATGAACAAGTCAAATGTGTTAGGTCTTGATGATATGTTATGCTTCCTAATTGATCCTTAAAACAGAATGAAATGAATAAAACAGCTATCAATTTTTCTCTGATTATAGAAGCTCATTTTTATGATAGACAATAATGGTCTCTATATATACAGGCTTCTGGAGAAAAGATAAGTACATTTTCTGTTAAAACAACAGACTTTGAGAAGATTCCAAAAGAGACCAATGCATCTTTCAACTCACCCTGACAGAGTATTTTATACATAAAGTAATATTCTTATGAAAATCAAATGGAATTGCTTCTACTGACAGAAATGGATGAAAACTGTTCCGATATGTTTGAATCAAGTTCCATGAAAGTTAACTAGGCGAATAGGGTAATGTAAATGACGAATGAATGGTGTGTGAAGAGACATATTAGTCAAGCAAGCAAACATTTAAGCCGGACCAACGTGCACGCAGACAGTAGGCAGCCAGTCTAACATTTTAATGGATTATTATCAGGCATTGTCTGTTGCACATTGAACTTAAAATGCTTTAAATAAAACACACGAAGTTTTACGCACAAAAAAATGAGCGAAGATGTACAAGAAAAGAGTGAAGACACTTGTTGACACAAGGAACATTAAATGCATGAATAGTAAGTTCCAGATTCCTCCAACTTACATTATTTCTTTTATATATATATATATATATATATATTATATATATGTATATTATATATATTATATTATATTATATATATATACACACACACACACATATATATAAATACACACTCATTTATATAATAAATATATCTTCCGAAAATTAATTAAAATATTTAATATAGTTTAATTTATGAAGTAATCATAATTTCTGTTAAATGGAGGAATCTCAAGTAATCTTTAATTTCTGAAGTTTCATTTTGATTGATGTTAAAGTAGAATAATGACTCTGAACGTAAATTGTTTGTCTCGTTTTCTGTGCTCGGTTTCCTAAGGAGGAACATGAAAGAGGCTGAACAAACATTTCTAGAGCCGATGAATTGGGCCGCCTCGTGAAGAAGCTCGGACGGACAGGCTGAACAGACCTCTGTTTTCAAAACGAACCTTAAGTACTTGCAGTTCTCTCTTTCTCCCAGAATTCGAAAGAAGCGACACTTGACTGTTTCGAACATCTTTAATAAAAGGAGCATTTCGTTCTAACTCCGTAGGAGAAAAAAGGAGAAGAAAAGAAAGAAGAAGAGGATAGATCATGTCTTGGAATAAAAACGCTCTTCCTTGGAGAGAAGACAGCAGGAATGAAGGTACTATGGAGAATCCAGTGGTCTCTCGGATAAAAAGCAATCACTTGTGAGAGCTAGAATAAAAATTATGATGAAATATGAAAACCCTAACTTTAAAAAAAGGTAAAATCTTGATAACAAGTTAAAGTACTTTCGATGCAAGATAAGGGACAGTAAAATGCAGAGAATAAGAAAAATCGACTACGAGTCAGTCTACAACTGACAAGGAGTTAATACCTTATGGCTTCCAACGTAGACACAGAGAACAGATAGATAAAATATCTATAAAATAGACAACAAAACCCGCACGACGATTCTATGAATTGTACTTGTAAGAAGTAGAAGAAAAAGAAGACAAAAGACGACATATATAGAAAAGAAGTTTAACAATGGTAGGTGGAAGTTAATTTGCTAGTCCTTTGAGGCTACCAGCCATCGAAAAGTCATGAATGAAAATCTACGACCCGGTTATTGATTATCATTTTAAATGACTACCATAAGTAAGTAGCTGAACAAGAGAAGAAATCAAATGAACGTGTCTTGCCACAAAACAGTGGCTCGGGCAAGAACCAAAATTGGCAGATGGTCTAGAACCGAGGACAGTGTTCTGACTCCTAGTTAAAACTTAGAGTAAGAGAAAGAGAGGGTTGAAATGGAAATACAAAAAGAGTATAAATGAAAAAACGATTCATGACTATGTTATAGAGGAAAGAAACAAGAAGGTGAAGTGAGAGTAATAATAATGACGAGAGAAAAGGGTAGAATTTGTGGATGTACAGTGGTGACACGCAAAGCTGCCTTTTAAATGCTGGTTTCATGCACGAGCTTCGTCAATTCCGGGAGGGCCAGATTATTGGAGCTGAGAAGCAGGGAGTTTCCTGTGTTGCTGTCTCTGTTGCTGTTGTTGTTACTCTGCATCTGCGTATGGTTGGGTTGTTGGGCCTGGTTTAGGGCGCTATTGGACGAGGATCTATTGTCATTGGTGGTGTTTATGGTAGTATTATGATGGTGGTTGTATGCGTTCCCCGATCCCGTGACGCTGAGCAGCAACGGCGACGTAGAGCTGTTCATCCTGGCGGCTGTGTGGTCCTGGTCGGCGGTTTTGTTCGGCAAATTGCCCTTGCTGGCGTTCAGCGCGGTGTTTGTCGGGTCTTCGTCAATGTATGTGAAGTCAGATAGTGGTCGGGGCCCGGTGTGGCTGCGTGAGCTGCGCATACTGTGTAAGCTGTGTAAACTATGGACAGAGCGACGCTCCTCCAAATCTTCCAGAGTCGACTTGAACGCTCTTATTACTCGTAGCTGTAAAAATAGGGAAGAGGATGTTCTATCAGGAAGCGAGGAGGCAAGCCAGCGACACACAAGCACGTCATACTTGTATTTATCTCAATTTGTGTGTGTCAAACATCATATGTTTTTCATGTAGATTGTCCTTTCTCTCTCTCTATATATATACACATATATACACAGATAATATACATGTGTATATATATATATTCTTACTTTTCTCATTTTTGGTGGAGCTTTATGATTACTCGGTTGTTGGTCTATAGATGTGTATATTTGTGCTTTCCCTCTCTCCCTTTGATCACAGGGAGAGACACCCGGTTCTCTTGCGGGGATAATTTGGGTGTACAGCTCTATAGGATTTTCTCTAATCGTGTGATGTTCGTGTAGTTGTATATATGTATATGTCTCGTGTGCATACACTGATGGGTTGTTCTCTTCGTCGTGGACCTGGTTGCATTTCACCCGAATTCAGACTTAAATGATTGCGTTCTGGGGCATGGCTCTACCGCCAAGCGTACATGCGCGCATCTATATTTACTGTGCGTACCTATTTATTCTGGCTAAAAGCCGTGGGAATATTCAGAGGGACCAAAATAAAAATAATCAGGAATTCTTTGCTTCACTACGTATCATCGTAACAACTCAATTCTTTCTCAATAAGAACGAATCTGACTGGACGAGTCTATTTCTCATCTCACAGACTCAGAGAGTAATACTAGATTACACCTGCACTTTGGTAAGCTGATTCTAAACACCAAACAACAGATTTCTAAAAGCAGAATCATCTTCGCATCTTACTTCTGATCAGTTGGCCTCTTCTAAAAGTAAACACGATGGACATCGAATGGATCATTCCATTGGATTTTATTTTCACCGCCAAAGTCCAGTTACAATGGTATACAAAAATTAGGATGATACTCACAGAATGATCGTTGGTTTAAACGTATCCTGAACCAAAGTAATAGGATCAAAATTCTCAAGGGTGAAAATAAAGATGTCAGGTTGCTGAAACAATTTGGGACAGCATGAAATTCCTTATTCGAATGAGGAATTTGGTGTCTTGGAAATATTAAAAACGTCTTCCTAGTGGTCAATTGGAAATGATAAATCTTGAACCAAGAGCTGGACAATGGAGGCTAGTTTTGATGAAGCACACGCTTGAACCGCGACCGTGAGGAGAGAGTCAAGCGTAGGGAATTGAAAGTTAAGATAAAAATAGCGACAAAGAGACACAGTGTACAACAGTGTAGCAAAGAGTGTGTATACATTCTGAAGAGAAAGAGGAAGAGAAAGAGAAGAAGATAGAATTGAAAGGAAAGTTCTATAAATTAGAGAGCATTCTGGTGAACTGTCGTGACTTTATGCTAATTTTTTGTGATCATGCTACTCAAATAACTTTGCATTCCACATTTATGACGATTAACCGATTCCTTTAAGGAATCTTTTTGTGCAGATTCAAGTTTCTCTCTCTTCTGGATACCAAATACAAATTGTTTACTTTATGAATTAATATATAAAGTTGTTTGCTCGTTTTAAATAACAAGCAATAATCCATAAGCTTATTCTATGTTCTTACATCCCTTTGAGTCTAATGACTCTATCAGTACAATCTTTATAATCAGCAGATTAATTAGAAATCTGGACTGTTCGAGACTTATGATTCTTTAGTCTCAACATGTACCCAAAATAGCACTGAAAATGAATCTATTTATGTTCAGTATTTGAACTCTGATAATAGTTGCATATTTCCTGACTTTGGAAGTCAACCATAAACGGGATAATGCCTTAGTGCACCATTCTATTGCTTAAATAGACAAATACTGCTGGCAATCGAATCCCAAAATAGATTGCCTTGGTGAATTCCAAGTTCACTATAGGGCGCACCGTGCGGTATTGAGTCATTTAGTCACTAGAAAATTAGAGTCAAAGATGCACAATCCAGTTTGATGAATTTGAGATACGTTCGTTTGAGAACGTGGAGATATCAGGACGATTTACATGCCGGCAATTATAATAGCAGTTACAATACATCATAATTATAGTAATTGTAGCCACTAGAAGCTTCTGTTTTGACGAAACCCTTTTTTTTTTATCTGGTTTAGAACGCACAAACCATTGCCAAACAAACTCAACCTTTCTACGCCACTTGCGCGCAACACCGTGTTAGAGATTGGGCAAACACAAAATCGATGCAAACGTGAGCAATCGTGCACACGCACACTCGCATACCGCGTCAAAGAAACAAATTAAACGGATTTATACAGAGGAATGCCATATGCCACATCTGTGTAGGGTTATCATTGCTTTCAGATAAGTTATTTCCTTTTGCAGCTTAGAAACTGACGATTCAAGTACACAGTGTCTCCTTGAAGCTGCAGAGAAGTGAACATGCCATGAACTTTCTTTTAGGATTCAAGTGTACTTGACTCCAAAGCCATAAATCAAGTAATCCATAAATCAAATGATAATTTTTCTTTCACTTTACTTTTACTTCACTCTTGCTTTGAATCTTCGTACCTACTATTTAAGCAGGATCTAAATCCTACTGTTGATTTATGTTTCAACATAATATCCACTAGTCTCCAAGTTTATCGATTTAAAATAGGAAAAAAACAAACTCTCAAAAAAGAAAAAAGTATTATGCAAGAAGCGTTCACTTTCACCAGCAACTGTAGGCTAACACATACAGTACAGATCCTCAGTAAAGAGTGAAGCAACAAAGGGAAGTAGGTCCACCTGCAATTTTTGATACAATAACCCAGCCACGAGCAGCAGGTGGCACAGGAAAAGGCAAGGAATCATATGAGACTGAGAAAAGCTGAGAAACACATTCGTTCACGAGAGAGGTTGGAGAAACCATATTTTGATAGGAGATTGAAGAGACTGTAGGAGGTTTTCAGACAATAACACGCCGTGAAATTTCTTCCTACGGTTAATCTGTAAAAACAAAAAGACAAAAATTGGTTATCACGGTATTACACGCTTGTAAACGCGTTATAAAGGAAGACTTTTCACGGGGTGCTGGATCTGAGATCCTTCGCCAGTGACACAATGCGGGGAGGGGGAGGGGGAGACAAACACAAACAGAAAACGCAAGCAGCAAGGAGGAAGAATCTCCGCTCGACCAGGCAGAGCTTTTTAAAAAAAGCTGGACAAGATCGCCTCTCTCGTCGAGGCAGTTCTATAGTCCTCGTGCGAGTGTACGTACGATACCAAAAGAGGGATGGTCGTGTTTAGTTAAAAACAAGTTCCACACGGCCGCCATGAAAAAAGAATGCTTTTTTCTTTTTCTATTATGTTTTTTCTTTGGTGCTAACAGTCGCGATATTATATCATATGAACAAGTATGAAAATGATACAGTATGGGGGAAAAACACGCAGCACACAATCATGTCAGACAGCTATACACTACTGAAAAAAGAGGGGAGGGCGGACGGTGGTCTACCAACACAAGAGGCTCTTCCATCGATTCCACCGACCAACTCACACCCACTACACAAAAACACAGTGCAACGAAACATCGTTGACTGGATCCGCGCTGAGGAATCGTCGCCTTCGTCCCTGGACAATTTCTCAAACTTTATCTAGTCTCGTATTTCCTAGATTTTCCAGCCTTTCGCTATGAACGAACTTTGCTCATGTACCTGTTTATTTATCCTAATATAAATGCAAAATATCAGTCGATAGTTACCTATATAAAAATAGAAATAGAATTACCTTTTCGTTTTCTTTGTGTTCTTCTTAAATTAAACATCTTAAATATCTTCTTCGTTATTCCGTTTTAGTTATATTTGTCATTCTGTAGTATTTTGAAATCAGCTACGACACTAAACAATACAATGTTTTATATTCTCTGAATAATTTACAATTACTTTTCTCTTTTATGAAATTGATTTCTCAGTGGCAAGTAATAAGTAGCGAAAGGGTGAATGTGACCGGTTATTGAGAACAGGTCCGATGGCGACGTTTCACTCAGCACACCGTACGTACGTCGACGATCCGTCCTGTGTATGCGTACGTATGGCAGAATTGACGATACAACGTATTATAAACGGCAGGCGATCTACGTGAGCTACGTACTTGTTTGTACTCCGACAGGATAAGTGTGGCGGCGGGCAAGACTGCCGCCCCGTTATACCTCAGTCTCCCGAATGGGTTCCGCTGGCTAACAAACCACAAATCATACCATCAGTCTTAATCTCTATTCTCTCCGTAGTATCGTTACTTGTTTTAGGCGTGTCTTTTTTTTTATTTGGCGTTTGCGTCAGTATTTTAATCCCTGCTTACACTGGCATATGTGTCTCGTTATCTTATATTTTAGTTCTGTTTCTTTGTATCTGTTGTTGCTGGACTCTTCATTCTCGCTAGTCAAAAGTTTCCCAGTTATCTTCTTAATGAGTCTTTTTTCAGGTGTGTACGTGAAAGTGTACGTGTGCAGAGTTCTGGAGGGCTCGAGACTTCGTGCAAGTTGTCAACAGGCTCGAAGATCACTTGGGATATATTCTTGAAGAATTGAGTATTAAATATCAACTAAATGTTTCGAAAATGTTTAATGAAATTTGTAAGTTTACTCTTGGCTTCTTAAAACCTTCCTCAATAACCTCAAGATTCATCAATATACAAAGTAACTCGAACCTTTTGTGTAAGAGAATCAACAAAGCTTGAAAGCTTGCATAGAACAGAGTCGAACGGTCAATTGCTACATGCAAGCGTTTTTCTTATGTGAAATAATGTAGTAAAAAATAAAGTATGTCCAGCAGGTTCTGTAAGTCCAGAATAATGTGATCGGTGGTCTGGTAGTGATGTTCTTAGAATTATGAATAAAACATTCTTCAAGTTTTCAACGAAGCAGGTCATCCAAAACAATGTATATTCAATATATCAATATTATTCTTCCATTATTCACAGTTCTAAGGATTTCCTGAAATCCAAGACCATTAAGTATTAAAACGTTCTTAGCTTCCTTTGGCTTAAAGACTATTCTCTGATAGGCTTCATCCCTTTTTAACCAAAGAAAGTACAAGTAAGTGTATAATAAATGCACATCCGCCTCAAGCTTGCAAAAAACGATAAAAATCCCTATGTGTTTGTGACATTGTTTATGTGTGTATGTACAGGTATGAGTTAACTGCCAGTTTTCTTGAAGGTTTCTTTATCAATAAGAGCTTCGACTGTCGTGTACACAGCAGAAACAGACAAACAGACAGATAAACAGACAAACTGTGCACGTACATCTCATTATATACGCAACAGCACACGCACATCGAGAGACACACGATGCATTATGGCCATGTATCATCCACCATATAAATGTTAAGTGGTATGGTATAATATATCACAGCAAGACTGGCACACACTGCAACGATTAAAGAACAAAAATAAGAAATAAAAAGGAGCAGATATCAGCCAATAGAACCTCAGGTGTCCACAGAGCAGTAGACACACATGTATGAGTATAATTATTATACTGTTTGTTTCCCTGATGCAACAGCGTGTCGTTGTTGGTTTGTGGTTGTTAATCAATGTTGACGCTTTGTTTGTCCATATTACACGTATCATCTTTAAGGTTCCTGCCATAAGTTCTTGGTCATGCAGTTCACACGCATAGCACACGTACAAGGTACTCTGGGGCTGCTTATATTCAGTAAGTGCATCTCTTGTGAATTAACAATTGTTTGAGTTTTAGGAAAGCTTCCATAGAGAGAAAGATTGCCTGTGCTTTGTGAGAGTTTCAGAATCATCATAGCTGCTTTTTTCTTTGCTTTGTTCTGTATCGGGCATGATAGTTACTCATATGTTAACATATGTATACAGAATGATAATGGTGACAGTGACAACAATAGAGCTTGAGGCAAGCTGTTGGAAAACAAGTAGCTTTTTCTTTATAAGATATATAATAGTAATAATGGAAGTGATACAGCTTGTGTGGGTGGTGCTAAATTGGAGTATAAATAGGAAAACTTTTCCTTGTGCCCCTTTGTCTCAGTTACTGAGACTACTTTTTTTGGACAAAATAAAGAATGTTCTAGAAATGAGCAAAGTAAAGTAAGATATGAGGCACTGAAGAATGTTCTTGTTACATTAACCATAGACTGATTGGAAATATATAGTTGAAGCGTGACAAAATATATATATGTATATATATACATATACATATATATGTAGATATATGTATAATACCCAATGTATCTTTCATGGCAGAAGATTGTTAAACAAGAGAAAAAAAAAAGGAAAGAAAAGAAAAAAGGCGAATACGTTTATCCTCATGATATAGAATTTTCATATTGAGAGATATAATTGTGTTATGTAAATATTTTTCTATTGATAAATTTCTGTCTGATAAAAAAGTAGTGGAAAAGAAAGGTACTTCAGAAGCAGATAGCGAAAACACGTAAAAATTCATTCTCAATGCTCAACAAAAAAAGACTGCTGTATCGTAAGGAACCACTGAATCATTTGGTAACACATTTTATAAACAGAGCAATTCCTGAAATTAAATCTTGTGTCATAAATACACAATAGAAGTATAAAGAGAGAAATAATGGGTTAAAACAGAAAGAAACATGTTTCTAAGAGAACTTAATAAAAGTGAATGTGTTATAAAACTCAACATCGCCTAAAAATAAAGATCACTTCGATGATTCTGCCAATGAATACATATACATATATACATATATATATATGTATATATAATTAAGGAGATTGACCGACAGTGTTTTTAAAAATGAAATGAAATAAAGAAAAGAAAAAAAGAATTGCAAAAGCGTACCTTGCCGCGCGTGTATGTGTGTCTTGCACACATATATACGCATATACATACATATACGCGTACACATACGCGGATGCATTTTACATACACGTGTGTATATATACATATATCTACGTATGACACGTATATACGGGCAACTTATATACGTACATACATACGCACAGATGTGCATGCAACACCTTAGAATCAGTGGAAAAGAAAATAAAGATAAAACAACAAAAAAACAAAAGGATGCATAAAATTTGGAAGTTGGCAAGATAAGGAAATCCAGTTTAACTTTAAGACCGGGTTGGTTTTTACTTTATGGAAACAGGAAACCAGAAATTAAGAAATAAATATATCCAATGTAAATAAAACTAAGCATGTAAGGTATTTTTTTACTTGAAGAGAAGAGATTAGGCTTGAGTGCAAAAATAATACATACATATATACTGTACTTTTAAGATGCACAATTATTCATAAAAGAGAAATAAGTGCATCAGTAAAGTACATGATAAATAATTAAATTGATAAGTATTAAGTGACTATATTTAAAAAAAAACCATAGTGATTAGTAATATATCTTTACATTACTATGTATATATTATCTCTACAATATTTAAAAATTGCAATAAAGGATAATGATAGGAATATCTTTTATCTAATAAACAACCTTCGACTCCTGTTTTATTTCATAGTAACAAAGCTCTAAAATTTGCAGTTTTTAAAGCTTTGTATCTACAAAATGAAGCAAGATGAAGCACATGATTATTAGATAGAAAATATTCTTCTCTAGAGATATTGAATATTAATATTTTTCAAACAGTTGGAAGATATCAAGGAAATCTGGATTAGGTAACCCTTTGAATATTATGTCTGATATTATGAAGATACTTATGAGGAAAATTGAATACTGAAGTTAGAAGTTGAAAAAGAGAGGCTGGATTGGACGTGTTTGAGGAACTCTCTTCCCTTCAAGCAGAGGATGATGTGGATGCCGACTGGAACAAAATGTCTGATTTTAATCCGGATAACATGAAGAAAGAAAGGGGACAGAGAGTAGGAAATAGAAATATACAGTTGGGAAAAAACAATAGCACAAAATAGAGGGCAAAAAGAATATCCAACGGGTCGTATGTCTCCTCGCTGTGTTCGTGAAAAATAAACCAAAAAATAGCACGATCTGCGCGAAAGAAGCGAGTAGAAGCTTGCGATTTGCAAGCAGAACTGCGACGAATGAAAAACAGGCGAGAGATATACACGTTGGAGAGGCAAACAATTGGAAGAGACAAACTCAGGTTGAATAAAATGAAACTGAAATAGAAGGAAACATGGAATTCTTAAAAAAAAAGCAGTATGTTAGAATATATTTTTCAAGACCAATTAGAAATTGTAAATCAAAGTAAGCTTTGAGTTGATGTTAAAAGTTATTAAGAGAGGCAGAAAAGTATAGGCATGGATAAGAGAGGAACTAAGTACGTCAAACAGAAAGCACCAGTAAGAAGGAAAACTCAAACTGGTTAATGAGAAAAAAAACAAAACCATCGAGAAAAAAAGTAATCAAATGGTAATCATAATAAAGAATTAATATTTAAGAACGGTCAAACAGTGCGGAGATTGGACTTGCGGACTAACCATATAGTAATCCTGAGAGGGGGATCTGCCTGTCACAGATACATTCTGCACCAGAGTTCTATTGCTCGTCTGAAAGTAGGTTACATATTCAATTTACATAATTAGCTTAACTGAGTGGGTATCTATAGTATTTTGTTTTGTTTCTTTTTCTTTCATTTGTTTGTTTCTATAGTAACTTAAAATATACAGTTTCATATAGACACATTGATATTCTTGTGTAGATTTAAATCTGTATATATGTGTAAATCTTGCTTCATAAAAAAATCATTTCTTTTTTCTTTTTTTTTTTTTTTTTTTTTTTTGTTGATGACAGTGCTAGATCATGAGGTAGTGTTATCAGAGTAAGAAGAAAGGAAATAAGAGAGAAAGCGAAGTATAAGTCAACAGAATAAAGAAAGTGGAAATCATCTCGGTCAAACTTTACTCCTCTTTTTCCTTTTTGTACCTTGGATTATGCGACCATTCCATCAATTTCTTTTATTACTTCTTAGATAACAATCGCAATCAATTGGTATTGCAATGTCAATAATGGTTTCTTGTCGCATAGTCAAGAGATGTTCTCAATAAAATAGCAGAAGTAACATCGTGATGGCATAAAATAAGTAATTTACACCATCACGAGCCGCGGTGTTGGTCAAGTATGCGCTAGCTTCATCAGCCTTAACCCGTTCCCATCGAGAGAAGTGAAAGAATGAAAATAAAAGGAACAGAAAAATACGAGAGGCGTCGTCGACGAAGGGCTGTTTGTTTTTCCTTTCCGACTCTCGCTCGGGTATCGATTCCTAAGTCTTCAAGCGCTGAACAATTCTCCAACTGTCCAGAACTAACTTCCTAATATATCATTAAATTAATAAAAAATTTATATCCACAAAAAGATGTCATTTTATGGTCCCAGTTGAGTCTCGGTCTTTTCTTTAGAGAGCCTCAATGCTGGTTCTCAGGTTAAAAAAACATTTATATTCCAAAAACGTATGAAAACAAACTTATGAACTTCCTTCGTACTACATTCCTTAGTTAGAATTCTACAGATTCATCTCTACAAGGAGCTAGAAGGCACTTGTACCTTCTGTTCTATAGCCATTCCTGACTTCAAGAAGTAAAGTCTAGTCCATGAAGGGGATATGACTTAATGAAATGGAGCATTGACTACTTAGACCACTACTATAAGTTGGTCCTAAATAATCAGATCTGTGCTGCTTCTATGTAAATCTGGTGACTAGCCATCTAATACGTGCTTGGACTCTATGGATCATAAACGATGAGGTAATCATCATTGAAGTTAATACAAACTGAAGAGATCTACTATAGCTCTCTACGCCTTACTCATCCCTGACTATATTCATCGCCCTTAAGTAAACAATGCAATTTTTGTCTAACTGGAGCTGATTTCTTGACTGAGCTGGTTGAAAATGGGCGATTAATGTGACTGATGTCGAGAGACCCGAGTAGGTATTTAAGAAATGGGTAAAAATCAATTATTCGAGTCGTTCAATTAAATCTTAATTGACTTCCTTGTGCTTCGATTTAACCTCTTCGAGCTTGAATCTCGATGAAATAGAAATGTTTTTTATTCGAGAAAAGCAGCAGATTCTTCTGTAAAAGAAAAAGTTGCGGATGAGAAAACCATGTCGAAGAGGTTAAGCGAGGCAATAGTAACACTTTTAGCTTATAGTGTCCAAATATTTTTCACTTCTTGAAGATATTCTCTTTGGAAAGAGTAACTGAAACCGACTGCTACATACAGTGAGTATGTTAACCCTTTATAAGGGGTGCAGTGCCAACTATAAGAAAGTGGAACATAATCTATCTGAAAAAAAAAACATAAAGAAACATTAAACGCATTTTCCTTGGAAAATAACTAAATTCTGGTTAAAAACAGGAATATTCAGTATCTGAAGACATTTTTTTCGAAGAGACTACGTAGTTCCGTTCAGTTCAATTTTATTTTGTCTTATAAAGGGTTAAGAGCCAAAAAATGATACCTAACAGACTATAAAAAATTTAGACGAGTTTCAGAAGACCCCATAAAAAAGATTCAGTCGCTGAAACGAGCAGTGAAATAGGGAAAACGACCTGAAGACGATCAATCGGGTCGAAGTCAATCTGGTGACTCTCAATATAAGGGGCGCATGTTTTGTTTAGATCGTCGAGCTTTCTTTCTTTCTGTGGCTAATGCGAGATATATCGCAGTATCAAGAGGGCAAAAACGCAAGGTACGCATCGTCGAGGTAACACGGCAAAGAACTCAAATGAAAATGCAAACCAAGGTAAACAACGGTCTCGAACGAAAAAAAAATAACCAAATGAGAGAAACTAAAAAACGTACGTATATATATATATGGAACAAAGTATATAACGTACATGTATATACTTTTTGACTGTGTGGCTGCCTAGACTATACCATTACACGTAAATACTCCTTCATGGTAGATTCAGAATTCAAAAACATCAATGAAAAACTGGTTCGTGAACGTGGATCTTACTTGATCATAATTACAGATCCTAACTGCCTCTATTGCTAGACAAATTGAAGAGTTTGTATGGCTTCATTTCTTCCAATAAAATAATTCAGAAAGTATGAGACAGTATTCTCATGAACGAGAAAAGCAGCTGGGAATCAGTAGCAAGCAAAATCCAGGCTAATTTCAGTGTTTCTCTTGTCATTTCTTCATCCTGATTCTCTGCCTGTGAAGAGTCATTCACAGTGTAGTGGCCAATCTGCGCACACGGTCATGGTTAAAAAAGAGAACAACTTGTCGCTGCGATGATATGGTATATATTGGGCGTTGTAATATAGTCGATGGCAAAATACACGTGATTCAACAAAGAACGTTGAACACAACCGATTCGATGATGAAACAAGACCTAGAAAATCGACGCCAGGACGACGGGGGAGACTCGTCGGTCCAAGGCCAATTAGAGAAAGCAATCGGAGCGTCGCGTGCGCGGCTATTTCAAGTAGTCTCGTTAATTCTATATTATTATTCTTTTTTCTCATATTAACTTGATATTGTTTAACTTCATCTCGGGGACGGGGAGAGGGGAGCCCGAGAGAACGCTGACTTCGAGTGATGACATGAGAGTGAGAGATAGGGATAGTTACCTGTGTCTGTAGTCGTGTTAGACCACGGATCCATAGAATTTGTCCTGCGCGCGGCTTTTTATCCGAGTCAGGGTCGAATTTCTCATCTCCGAGATTGATCGCACCGATATCATCCGGCTGGCCGCGGCCCCATCTGTTTTTAAAAAACATGAAACCAATTCTTCATCACTCGATCCCTGTTACACACATGGTCTATAATCAAAGTAGGTTGTTTTTTTTTTTTTTTTTTAAGAGGGAAACTTTGATTTTGATTCTTAAATTTTTTTTTTATTTGGCTGACTGATGACGCGTAGAACCGGCTCCTCGACGCACTGCACCCAAAATTTTCTCTGTTCTATGGTTTTTCCCCTCGCTCCTTAGCTTGGATACCTAATCACGCTATCTGTTTAACGGTATTCGACGACGCTGGCTAGCTCAATATTTTTTTCTTTTTGTTTTAGGAAAATCGACTGACGGTGGCATAAACGGTGATTGGAAGTGGCCGAGAAAGGAAAGCAGACGGACAGAGAGGCGTACAGGCTGTTTCACAGTCACGAGATAGTGCTACTCTTGGGTTTCAATGTGATCCTGTGTTTTGTAAATGAACTAAATATTATTTACTGGAAGTAAACATTCACCTTTCCTCTCTTTCGTTATCTTATATCCTCCTTTTTGTTTTGCGATAATATACAAAAGAAAGTTTAAGAGATAAATGGTACGAACAAAGGCCAGAATTGTACGAACTGAAATTGTATTTTGACGAAAGCAATGAATGAATGTAATATATACCCTGAGATAGATTACCGTTGCCTATAAGATAGAAGATGTTTAATACAAAAGCTGTTAACATTTACAGAGATTAAACTTTCTTTTGTCCATCACTATATATCTTCTTTGTCACTAGAATATTCAAATCCATGGAACAGAAGATCACCACTATTTCTTAGAAAATTTTACTTCCAGTGAGCAGCGCGTTTCTCGCCGAAACAAACGCATTCAAAGAAGAAACCTGCAACTGCGAAACAGCCAATAATATATACACACATACAAGAAAAAATGTTTTGCGACGTGTAAAAAGAATGAGCCAACGAACGAGGGGATGCGATGTGAGGTGCAATGCGGACAAAGTGAGCGATAAAATGCAGTTTTCTGCAGATGAAGAAACGACTGTACATGTGTGAATGGATAATGTCTATGTATATGGCGTGTATGATGACGAAAGAGATACTTTTGTACTTGTTAGGAGAAGGGCGACAGCGATGAACAGAGCTGATAGGGGGAAAAAAAAGAGAAAACAATAAAAAGAAGTTAAAGTAAATAAAAAGACACAATGACCATGAGGAGGAGGATTAAGTGATGTAACAACACGTTCTGGGGAACGATGCACGCGTGATCTGGTAAATTTCAGGACTTTGGGTGTGAGATCTTTGGTATTTCGTAAATTTTCCCTTCTCCTCTGGACAGGTTGCTCTTTTATCTTTTTTTCTTTCTTTTCTCTTTCAGTTCAATTTTCGCACGGTTTAACGAGTCTGAATGGCATACATATACAACTTCCGGTATCCTCTGCAACGTGTGCCGTTTTGTCGCCCAGCAAGATGCGAGATCTCCCTTACCTGTTCAGGAGGGACAAATTTTGCAAGTAAAGCTCAAGAAAAAACCGCCACTACTTCTCTATGTGTCCTACGACAAGTGGCTCAGTAAAAGCTTTAACAAGCGAATGCAGAAGATTAATATAAAAACGTGTGAGAACCCCATATATTGTTATGTATATAGCTTTTCGTTTCACCTCCCGTGATCATAACACCGTGTTCGTATAGTTGACCAGGACGACCACACAGAAGCGTCCCACAATACACATACGTATATTATATCCTGTATCGATGATGACCATATTTTGTTATCTGATTATTGCTCGTGTATCTTTAATTATCTTCTTTTTTTTTCTTTCTTTTCTTTTTAGTATTTTTAGTGCGCTCGACGCGAGAGCAGCGAGAATCGCCGGTCCCAATTCGCAAGGGATTCTCGTCCCCTAATTTTCAACTTGCGAATTGGGAGGCATAGCCTAAGCGGACAGAGAGAAACAGATGCAGAGAATGAAAAAAAACCGGTTCAGAAGGAGAAAGTTCGGCTCCGTGCGTGTAATGGATAAAGATGGGGACAGAGAAAGTACAAGAACGAAACCAGATAGGGAGAGACAGACAGAAAGAAAGAAAGACAGATAGACAGTTAAAAGTTGTTGAAAAAACAGAGTCGTAACAGCTCCAGCGAGAGAGCGGAATGATTACAGATAAAGCGCTAAGCGCAAAAGTTACCACTTATTGTAATAATAGTATCTAGTTAGTCCGAATTTTCAGCTCTGTGAGAACTTCAGAACCAAAAGTTCACAAACTTGAACTCGGTTCAAGCGCGCTACTGAGATCCCTTGCACCAAACAGAAAATGCAAATGTTACAAAATACAGTGTATGTTTAGATAATATCGTGAGAGTATAGTGAATCATTAGGACGCCGTTTTCATTGGTTACTCTTTTACACAAACAAGTACGTAGACATCGGAGAAGGGTCTTCAGTCATGCAACGGCTAAGCCTAATATACGAGGTCCAGGTTTACCAAATGAGAAACGAGTAACAGTATAATATCCACCAAGGGAACTAATACTCGTTTTTTTTTTCTATGGAGACTCTACATACTTCCAGTATCCAAATAAATACATATTCAACAAATTCCTATGAATATTCCAGATCCATCATGATTAGATATCTTTGAATCTTGATGCTTTTAATCTTCCAAACATACTTCTTCCATAATTCTCAGTTCAAAAACATTTTCCAGAATTTATTCAGTTTTCCATCGACGAATTTCCAGGTTCTTCAATTTTCATGAAACAATAATTCAAAGATATATAAGGTCTTTCTTATATTTAGATACTGTTTTTGTTTTATTAGTGTCTTTGTCTCCAAACGTTCAAAGTTTCTTCCATGGAGGAAACCTGGAACGTTTCATTACTTGGCCAGCGCTAATGTACAATTACAAAAAAGGGGAGCGAGGGAACAGCTGAGCACGCGCTATCATTCTTGTCCAATGTGTTCAATTCAGATCACAGTGTTTGCATATTCATGGTTTTAATTGGGTTTCCTTAATATCTGGGCGCCTAGGGAGCATGCTACATAAAGCAATACGTTATTATGGTGGAGTGAGAAACATATGACGGGCAAAAGCAATAGAAAAGGATTCCTAGAAGCGAGAACATAAACCAACAGAAGCGCTACGATTATACAGCTATCAATAATAATAGTAATCAATATGATTTCCACGATGCATGCCTCCCTTCTATTACACTTTTACACGATACCGATTATGATGATACTTATCTTTCAAATGGTACCGTCTTTTCGATGTTGCTACACGCATATATCTTGTATATTGTATGATAGCGATGGGTTTTAGTTATATAACAGGAAATACCGCGCGAACAATATATATAACTTGAAAAATCTCTTTAAATTAATATCGAGAATAACTATACATAAATTGTAAGAATTGGAAAATACAACGATAGTTAATACAAAATTCTCGATCTTAATATTATGAATTACATATAAAATTCGAACGATACATCCTTATACAACTATCAACCACCGTCAAGAGGTAATATATTCTCCAATAACAGAGATTCCGTACTCGTACAATAGACGAACGCTGAATTAATCGTGCTTAATTATTAAATACAACTTCCAAGTATTGATATATAAATACATATACATGAAAAATCTTTCTCAATAGAGATTTCGATTAAGATAAAGAGGTTCATGCAAAGGCGACTATCGTGTACCAGGAGGGTCTCAATAAAAACTCATAGAAGCTACGTATGACAACTCGTACGTTAGAACTTCAATCAAGATTCATATAATCGCGCTTCCAATTTCCAAGACTAGTTAGTTTGACATTACAAGACAAGACATACATGAGAGCGTGTTTTTCAGATTCATTCTCAAAGCTTTAAAGAAGTTTCCCAATTACATTATTTTAAGCATTTTAGTCGAACAGTGTAGCATCCCTGATGTAACGCGTTCCTGTCGCGTCACACAATGCAAGAAAGCAAGAAACATTTACAATATTCTCCCATCTTACATACTCCTGATTTACTTAGTAATGCGTGCAATACGGCTGCTTTAGTTGTTCATAGCTTCTAGATATCTTTTTTTTTCTTTTTTTTTTTGAGTAGTCGCTACACGTTGACTTCCGGCATTCTCGCCTTTGAGTTTATATCAGAAAAAGATTACAAAAAAGAAAAAAAGTAGTAAAACAAAAATTATACAATACGAACAAAAGAGAAACTGAAAAAAGAACATGTAACAAAAGATATTATTCCAAAATATTTTCTGAACGAGAACGCAACACGTGGGCGTGACTATTGTATCCTTTTCTTTTTTTCTTTTCTTTTTAAGTTACGTTAGGTTGCGCCCGCTAAACCGAACAGAAGTATCTCTCATCATCTACACATTAAAAAAAAAGGTAGTTTTTTTACATGAATATGTTTATAACTTACGAAAGGATTTTAGGAATCTTGCGCGTAGGAATAGTCGTAATTACTTGGCCCCACAATAGAGTACCGACTCCGAAGAACAGGCACCACATCCATTGTTCTAATGTGAGAGCTTTCGTGCTGAACGCCATTTTACCGTATTGTATGATAATTACCTAGAAAACAGACATAGGATTTTATTGAGGAGATACAAGAAATGGTAATTTCGGTGTCACCCAAGTGTTAAACAGCTTCTCTCGTGTCCGTTTCTCCTTGGCTGGAATTCTTCCCTTTGTTAAACCTATCTTCTAATTAATTGAAAGTGAGAAAATGTGAAATTCTATCTAAAGGCTATTTATTAGCTGACTATTTATTATTAATAGAATAGGAAGCTAAGGATAAATATTAATAGATTCTTCCATTGCAAATTCAAATTCTATATATCATACTATGCTAGACTTGGCTATTAAATAAGTAGAGAAACATTTAATCTCTCTAATATTCTACTATATTGACAATTTCTATCCCTAATGTCCCATATATCAAGATATTGAAAACGAACACGGATATATTGTTGAACACATAATCATAATTCTAAGAATGTCCTTAAGAAATATGTGATATAATGTAGGAAATATGGTCTACCTGCGCTAGACATGTCATGATCCAGATAGAGTAAAAGATGGGGTTGGTGAATATTCCTTGGAAGACATTACGCTGACCATGGATTTTCCTAGCGTTAAATTCGTTGAAAAGAGTCATCATGACGAATGTGTTGAAGATGATGGTGAAGTGCTGCGTTGGACCGCCACCAGCCTGCGCAACTCCTCGGCCTGTTTCGATGTCAAGCATCTTATCACCTATCAATCAAATAGCTCACTGTTAAAAAATGTTTTGTTTTGATCGGTTTAGTCATCTCGAAATCAAAAAACAAAATCATTCTCACGAAGTTATTACGCTTGACAATAATCCGAATTATTTCTTGTCCTCTTTCTTTAATATTGTTGTAGTTCATCGCTTAAAAGAAGGTATTTGGAAAGAACGCAAGCCTGACTGGTTATTTCCAATAGATCCAATACAATCGAAAGAAATAAGATTTCTTATGTAAATCTCAAATGTCACTTTCTGCGCAACAAATAAGTTTCTCAGAAGCCAAACCGATGAACTCTATTTTTTATATATTTTTTAATTTCATTAAATAAGTATACGATGAACATTCACTTCTCAAGAAACTTAACTAAACTACTACTCAAATGATTTACTTCCATAAGTTAATTTATCGCAAGAAGGTGACATAAATAATAGTAAATTCTAAGATGAATTTAAGCAGTGTTTGCGACGTTATCATTTTTCTGTACTTTCCAATTTATGAAGTTGACCAATGTGGTTTCTAAATGGTTCAAATAGTACATATTCGAACTTTTTATATATACAATTTTCTTTTCTTTCTTTTTTTGAATTCAGAGATGACAGAGAATATATGAACCTCCCAGAAGCCAAACTGATCAATTGCACTTTTTAAACTTTTATGAAGTTCTCAATGTCATGAATTAGACACATATTAAAATTGAACATTTTAGAAAAAGAATTCTAAGCTACATTTTAGAAAGTAATATTTGTAATTGTCCAATATATGGCCAGTTTGATCAGCATGGATTCCCCGAGGGACTCATACAATGAATGAGCGAAGAACAAGGATATTTACCAACGAAAAGAAGCATAAAAATTACAGACAATTGATAGACAGCTTGGCCGAGAATGTTCTTCATCATTGTCCTGGAGATGAGCGGCTTCGTGCGACCGTACGGTTTACGAAGAAGAAGGTCAGACGTTGGCATTTCGGTGGCCAATGCAAGAGATGCTAATGTGTCCATGATTAAGTTCACCCACAACATCTGCACCGCTTTAAGGGGAGAATCTTGCACGGCACATGCTCCGATAAAAGCAACTATAACAGCGACGATATTGACGGTCAATTGAAACTGCAAGAACTTCGCTATACTATCGTAGACGTTTCTACCCCACATAACTGCCTTCACGATCGACGAGAAATTATCGTCCGTTAGAATGATATCAGAAGCTTCTTTAGCGACGTCGGTGCCGGCGATGCCCATGGCAAAGCCGACATCCGCCTTTTTCAAAGCAGGACCGTCATTCGTTCCATCACCGGTTACAGCAACAACCTCGCGACTCACGCTCGCTTTGCTATCGATTATGCCTTTCACGAGCGTGTATTTGTCTGTAGGCGACGACCTAGCCAACACCCTTAACCTCGGCCACACTTTGTCCAGCAAATGTTGCTGTACCTCGCCGTTAGCATCACGGATCCTCCTGTTGAACTCTTTGCCTTCTAAGATCAGGAAGTCTTCGTTCGGCTTAAAAATCCCACATTTCAGGGCAATGGAACGCGCAGTATTTATATTGTCTCCAGTCACCATTCGCACAGTGATGCCCGCCTTCTGACACTTCCTGATCGCGTCCGGTACCTCCGGACGTACCGGGTCTTCAATACCGACGATGCACAAACACGTGAGATTGTTTACGATGTTCTCCTCGTCCTCCCAATTCGGATCGTTGTCGATGTGAACCTGATTGATCTCTGCCTTGCCGGGAACGAAGTCGCGATATGCGACGCAGATCGTACGGAGACCGTCGCACGCCATCGGCTCGATCACGTTCTTTACCAGACGCTCCTGCATCTCTCTGGTAAATTTCTCCAAATGACCTTCACGACCATATATAAAGGCACATCTGAAACAATAAAACATGAAGATTATAGAAGAAGAATATAAGTACAATTCTCATGATCTCTTAATTTTCATATTATTCAGCGATTAAAAAGATCTATTTTAATATAACATAATTATAAAAGAGGAACAATCTGTTCCTTTTAACAATAGATAACAAGTCCGTGAAATTTTGTGAAAGAGAAAAATTTAATAAAAAATTTTGATGACACGTGACTAGTTGACAAGGAGTCAAATTTTAAAATTGCTTTCAAATGAAAAACAACAAATCTGTAACAATTTTATGGTAAATAATACATTCTTTTACAATAACATCAGCCTGTAATACAGCAAGTGTTTTCCACGTTTGATCTATGAACTATAATTGACTCGCGAAAGAAAATAACATACTTCTTCATAATGATCTCGGAAGCGCCCTTGGTGAAGAGTCTGTATCCACCACCTTTCCTCGGGATGACAGTAGACATGCTCTTCCTAACGCTATTGAACGTGTACACCCGTGTGAAGGTTTCCTCAGGTTGATCGTCTCGTATCGTCTGATAGTTCATGCCCAGGGCTACTACGAATCCAAGTAAGGCACATTCGGTTTTATTACCGACTTGAAGCGGCAATTCTGTAGGTTCCTGCGGGGGCATTATTCTGGATGTGTACGCCGAATTAACAGCGATAGCTTGAATTATTAAGTTTCCGATGTGCGACGGGATCTCCGAGAACTCCGGGACCTTTTTACTCATTTTCTCGCATATGTACGACTGAACGACGGTCATCCGGTTGGTTGTCAGGGTACCAGTCTTGTCCGAACAGATTGCCGTGGCGTTACCCATAGTTTCGCAAGCATCCAAATGACGTACCAAGTTGTTGTCTTTCATCATTTTCTATACACAGAGAATCATACATAATTGTATACTCATACATCAACAATATTCCTTCACAAAATTTTAATATCAAATAAGGAGTAAAATAAAAAATTTACAGAATTTTAATATTTCTCTATCACTTTACCCTATTCCTTGTTTTTCCCTGGTTTACTCTATTATCTTAATTATTAATTTAGAAACAAAATAAAAAGAAAATATTTATGATAAAGTAGAAAGCTGTCGAGTGCAAGCATTCCGATAATTTAATATGGATAGAGTCTTAAGAAATCTACAACCTTTAATGCGGAGAGTAAATCTCAAGAGTGCGCCTCTCTACAGTGAGGATACAATAATTTTTAAAGATTTATAAATAGAACAGGAGTTCATTTTGTTCGTAGAACCACAATAACGTTTTTTCAAATCATTTTATTAATTCTGAAGTTCTGAGAGAATGAAATTGGTGAATAGTTACCTTAACGGAATAAGCGAGAGAAAGGGTGACAGCTAGAGGAAGACCTTCGGGAACGGCGACTACGAGTACCGTTACACCAATGATCAAATGCCGCACCAGATCACCAGCGTACATATTTTTCCAAGGTTTCCCCTCTATCACAAACGTGGTAACGCAGAACTGAATGACTAGAATGATAACAGTAAGCACTGCTATGGTCGAGCCGGCATAACCGATTTGTATGGCGAGTTTAGTTAGCTTGGCTTGTAAAACACTCTTCTCTTTCTTCCCTTCTGCTCCACCTGCATGGCTGGCTGCGTGATGGTTCTCCCCGCCCTCGTGCTTGCCTCCACTCACATGGCTGTTTCCAGTTATTTCTCCAGCTTCATCTCCTTCATTAGCAACATACAGATTCATTTGAGTTCATCTATAACCACACCGTCTGAAGCTCGATTCCCATTTCTTCCTTCTTGATTTAACGTCTTTTAATTAATTCTAACTTTAAAACAACACAATTTGAAAGTAGTAATATTTAAGAAGATGCTGATACATTGTTTGATTTTAGATTTTTATATAGCAATATTGTCCAAAATTACATAAGAATTAGATGACCAGTGGAATCGAGTTTCCTCGTACTACATTTACAACTACATTGCTTTGCATACTCTAACTAATATTATGATACTGGTGACTAATGTTAGTAATCAGTATCTATCAAAGAAAAGGAAAAAGAAATGTAAACGGTAACAATAAGCCGGCAAAATAGAGAAAATATAATCAAGAATTAATCGAAAAGCATAACAGTTACATGTTATGAAATAGAGGTGAGTAAAATTATTATAAAGTATACAAAAGAGAGAAAAAGAGAGACAGGGCGTTATTGAAATAAATGCAGGAATAATCAGAAGCTATACAAAACTTTAATAGCGGCTAAGATTCTTCTTCAAATATGCATAGAACCACTGCTATTGGAAGCATTCACAGAATCAAATATAACAAAAGGTACAGAGAAGCACGGATGAGACATAATTTTACTCTTTCACACTGTCTTCATAAATCTCCCCCACTTAATTTGTACGAGAACAAATGGATCAAGAAGACAAGATAGGAACAATAGAAGTGAAAGAAAAAAGTAGATTGACTTGACAACAAATTTCTGTCTTCACGTTACAGAGGCCATATACATAAATGTATAATATAGAGAGTGCAGTGAACGAAACATACAGAGTGGTGATATAAAGGACAAAAGTTCAAAATTAAAAGTGTTATCCTATTTATCTGTAAGTAGAACTTAAAAGATTTTTCGTGACGCGTGCGTACTTTAAAGAAAAGTATAAAGAAATCTAGAAAAAATTAAAAGACCAAAATTATTTTTTAAGATAAATAAACAAATACGCGCGCGTGCTCATTTAATGTATATGTCGAACATCAAAATGATGAACAGTAATGATTTATGATAGTACTTTATTCACCTGTTAATGACTTCTTCTTCCGCTGCTTCTTAGCCTCTAGATAAAAAAACGCATGCAAAACAAAATCGATTAGCAGTCTATCTAAAAATGTAATATGCCAGTCGTAAGTTACGCCATATTTTTGAAAATTCTCTTTCATTCTTAATCTCCCGATTTTTATGGTCTTTTCTGTTCTCGTATTCTAGCATAATACTAATTAATAATCCTAAATGAACAGCCCAGAAGGTTTTTCTTTCTCTCATCAACGCTAGCTTTGTTTTTTGTTATTATTGTATGTATTTGTAGTGTCTTTTTTTCTTCTCTTATTCTGTTAATAAACCTCATCTGAACAGAGTATTCAAGGGACAGTGTAAAAAACATGTTATACAACACTTAAAGGGCCTTCCAGGTTGTGCAACATACACAACACACAACAGCATAAATCACAAGAAAGCAAACTGGATTTATGTCTATTTAATCCTTTGTAAATAGTCTTAAGGTCGATTCTTACTATTAACGTTTGATATTTTTGAAATAGAAGGTGGTATAAAGATATAAGCTGAATCCCTGTTCAAAAATCGAGAATTAAAGAGTTACTTGCTCCACCTTCTACAAAAAGTTAGTAAGAATTGATCTATACGTAACAGTAACACTAAAAATACTTCTAACTCATTCAGTGGAGGGTTTTTATACATAAACACATAAGACAGAGATACGAACATTAACAACCAGATGCAGGCCAATATAAATATTTCAAAAAAGGCACATGATGTGAGTAACTAATAATAATAGTAATAATAATAATAATAACAATAATAATAATAATAATAATAATAATAATAATAATAATAATAATAATAATAATAATAATAGTAATAATAATAATAATAATAATAGCTGCAATTAACGTGCGATACTAATAAATATTTAACTGTTTACTTAAAGTTTAATTTCTATGAATAGCAAGATTTTGTACTATTCTACCCATTCACTTTCTACTTCATTTTTCAAAAAATTTCTCTTTCTTTAATGCAATTATACTTTAATGCAATATTATTCTCAATGCAATGGCGATAAAGTCAGCTATGAGCTAAACGTTTTCTTCAAAGGAAAGAAATTAGTATACTGATCAAGGAGTCATTTCAAAAGTACCGCAAACACATGCTAAGGAAAATGAAAGTGTCACAAATAACTGGAAAAACTAAATTCACGATAAAATATTCTCGCGTCAATCCAAAATAAACACCATGCGTCAATTATTGGTTTTCTACTTTTCTTTCACGTATTTTGTGCCATGCGTTTCGTAATACCCGCTACTGCTCTCTCTTAAAACAATTAGTAGTTAAACTTCTTTGTAATTTATTCGCATAAGAATTTCTAGCATTTTCCACAGGGGAAGAGTAGCGAGTTCCAATTAATTTTTTAAAGTACTATAGTGGGAGAACTTGGCAAGTCTTACCATTTTGAAAACAAAATTATCCGTAATATTTGCTTCCTTCAAGATGCCAAGGTAATCATTTTAAATTCCGATGATCTTCCTTAAATATTTTGTTCTCAAAATGATAATTTCCGAACACTACACTACTTTATCTTATCCCAAAATGTTTAAGAACTAATTCAGGACACCTTGCATCGATCGTTCCATTCCCCACTGAAATCGAGTTTACATACCTTTTTTCATCTTCTTGATTTCTTGTTCTTGTTGATCAACAGCAGCACCCAACAAAGTAAAAATAATACCAGCCTGCGAGTTAACGCCCACAGCAGTAACTAACATTTTCCCAGAACCCTCCATCACATGTGTACCTTTAGAAGGGACAGAAGTCACTGTGATTACCATCCCAACACAGAAAACAAATTTAATTATCGGTGTTCGATCTGTGAAACAGAACCCTCACCTGAGAGTACCATGGGATCGAACGATTCTCCTTTTTTAACATGGTCTGACTCTCCGGTTAAACTGGACTCATCCACTTTGAGATCGTTGCTTTGTATAAGGATACCATCTGCTGGCAGCAGGTCTCCATATTTTATCTGAATTGTAGATTACCCAATTTAGGGAAGACCTTGTTTATGTTTTTTCGACGAAGTAATGTTCGTATCCCGAAACTCATTATCGATGCATGTGATTTATTGACAAATTCTCAGACAAAACGACATGTTCAAGAAGTTGCCAAATTTAAGTACAAATGTTTCTAGATTAAATCATGTTACTGATTCAAATATGGGCTTTCGTGTTAACCAGAGAATCGTAAGTCGTATTTGACTGCATTTGAAATATACTTTCTGCTAGTAGAATGCATAGTCTGCTGCACATACCTGACATATGTCACCAACAACAATGTCAGTCACAGAGATCTGTTTGACCTCTCCTTGCCGAATGACAGAGAATCTATGCTCCCCTTCTATCCGACTTTGGAGCCCCCTAAACTGTTTTTCCTTAGAGTAATCATTGGAAGCTGTTACTATTACCACCAAAATCACAGAAACAAATATAGCAGCTCCTTCTATCCAGCCATACTTTGATTCATCTTCATCTATTAAAGCTGTAAAAGTTCATAAAAAAATGCATTTTTTTATATCTTACAGAATACGTTTATTCTTATTCTTTACCCAATAGCTAAGAAATAATATTAAAATTCATACTTACGTCTCTCCTCATCATCTGCTGGCTGATAAAAGCTAAGACCTAATGAAACCAACGCAGCTACTTCCAGGATGATTAATGTAACGTCTTGAAGAGCTTCCCATACTAGTTGTAGAAATGTTTTTGGTGGTTTTGGAGGTATTTGATTGGAACCAAATGTATCTCGTCTATGTTGAATATCAGCCGCTGATCCACTGAGACCTGCACAGTGAAAGTAATTTCTTTTGTGAATATTTCATTTGTACATGCATATTTTGAATCATAGAACTACACAAGAGTAGAATCTTACCTTCACTGGGTGAAGTGTATAATTTTTTACAAATCTCCTGCACACCACCATAACTACTGATTTTATTGACACCTTCACGTCCCCGGAGCTCCATGAGCTCACGAAGTTGCTTAAGAGTGATACCATATTGGGTTGGTCGGCCATCTATTGTTGCCATTTTGCTTTGTACACCGACGTTGGCCTAAGCCAACTCTACTGTACTCCTTCACGCTAGCAGCTCGTATTATTCTCTGGTGTCACTGACACCACTGGCCTCCAGAAAATTGGAGGGCCAACAGCTGCAACAGATAAGAAAATCATCCTAAAACTCCATTGTATTCAACAAATCTTTCTTATATCAAGGACTGCCATTCTCAAACTAAGATATGCATGGTTTTTATTGCTGTGTTATGAATGCTAATTAAAAAATAAGCTATTAGCATATGATAATGGCAATGCGAGTCACAGTTATTTAAACAGATGTGTCATTATGTCATAATTATATTGGTACTTCTGGTCTTGATGAAATGGTAAAAAAAAATGAGATAAAAATCCTTATCTCATGATAATACACTATCAATATTGAAAAGTCTGACACAGAAAGAGCTTTATGGAAATGCAATTCTATTTTATATCACCAAGAGTGAAAGATTTCAAGGTTATATATATGTATGTAGTTTAAATGACACCTTAATTTTTCCGTAAGAAATGAACATTATTATTTCTAAGAATTAAAGTTATGCAATTTCTATAAATTATCAAGTACATATAATCATAGAAAACCAAAGATTCAATTTTATCAAATATTAATACTCTAAAATATATTCAAAATATATATCACAATAGGAATCACAATACTCCTATTTGGCAGAATCAATACAAATGATGAGAGGAAATCCAAACAACAGGAAATCCAAATCATTGAACTTTAAAATTATCGACTGATAAGTACAAACATTGAAAATCGCAAGAATTGAATGAAACCTAAAATTTACAACTGGTTATGAAATAACAGGATATAATTTTTTAATCAATATCCTTCCCGCTTCAAGAAAACAGTTTATTCCATACATTTTTGCATAAATAAGAAACTTCTATTTCCTTGGAAGCATAAAAGAGTTGTAATTAAGCTAGAACATCTTTCTCCTTAAAAAACATTCAAGTTGTGTAAAGCAGATTATTCTGTGGCATGCCATTGTTAATTCAACTAGTAGCCTTTAAGACTTACACTAACGAAAGTAATTTAGGAAATATATTGCTCCTAAAACTAATCTCTGAACTCTGAGCGCACATGTAACCTAAACCTCAATTGCTATTCCTGAGTTATGCAGTAGACAACCTCAGTTTAAATTAGAGTTAAATTTTGTAACTTTAAAATATTTAATTACAATTTATATTCTACATCTTCTACAATGCCAATGATAGCCTACGTCGTTTAAAATGCAGAATATATGTTGAATTAACTAAAATAAAATAAAATAAAATTTAATCTTATCTACAATTAGACAATACTAACTGGGTTTTACATAAAACAGAATAGAAATAACTGGAAAGTTAAAAATTCATTAAATAATTTTTATTTATAACAGTTAATAATTTCATTCGATCCCTGAAAAATCACAAAAAAGGAGTGGTTAGATGCAATAGAATAACCGTAGAGCGCTATGGACGTAAAGTAAAAGACTGCCACGAGTGGCCTGGCCTAGACTGTCATCGAACGCCGACATAGTTTTGAGGTTATGTACCTTGACAAATGAGTCATTACTGAGAGACGGCAGTAAAAGTGGCAGACACTCTCTTCCGAAATGATGTCACAACGAAGAACCGATGTAACGGGAGCTTGCAATTGAACGAACATCGACGATATAGCCTGTCTAAAAATAACACTGATCGCGGAAAAGAGACAGAGCGACGACAGAGACATAGGGAGAAACACAGAGGGATAGAATAGCCCGTTTACCTTCTGGTGACAGTTTACGTGTTGACGGCGACAACAGATCGCGAATTGGCATGCAAACTGACCTCCCCTTCACTGGTTACGGCCACGAAGCTTCATTCTTCCCTGTCAATCACAGAACGTGCAGAAACCCTGATTCGCGACACGAACACCGCTCTAGGCAGCGAACTTGCTCGCCACGGAAAGGCGTGTTAAGTGAAATAAGCCATTAGCAAAGTAGTAATCGATTCGTGTTGCCCTCTAGCTGCTCGCACGCGTACTGCGCAAAGTTTCACTATTTTCCACTGGTTTCACTTGCGGCTCGATGCTCTAAACCATGATGTCGTAAAAGAAACTAACGTTATTATAAATTGTAATGTTTCTAGTGTTGTGTCTCATGAAAGAATACATCCAGAAATTTTTTATTTATATATTGCAGAAAACATTTTGAAATGTCGGTAACGAGATACGACTATCATGATTATTTTGGTCAAATTTGAAACACATGTGAAAATGTATATAGAAGTTACAAGATATTTATTGAAAGTATACACTTCTCAAAGATCATCAAAATATTTGAACAACCAAAGTATTTACTATATCAATAAGCCACAATATTTAGTGAGGCCATTTTTAGCAATAATTGTATATTTAAGACTACTATCCATGCTATATACTAATTTTTCACTGAGTGTATGTTTGCAATATATATATTTGAATATTATATAAATTAAAAATCAATTTCAAAATGTGTATATATATATTCATATATATTATCTCATTACAGAGCTAACGAAATCTCGAAAAGTTGCGTACAATGTAAAAAAAATTGTCTGCGGTAAATGTGCGTACAGTTTTGTGAGCCATTGTACAGATTCACCATTCTAAATTATAACCTAGAATGTTTTTAGATTTATTTCATAAAATTTGTATGTACAATACCTCTTTCTGTTCGAAGTTTATAAAATTTTGATTTAGGAGGCTTACTTCCGTTCAATTGTTTAATATTGAAATTTTCCAATAAATGTACAAGCTATAGAGAAATTCCACTATTTTCTACTAGACCTGACACTAGAAGGTAAAGATGAACCAACATTATAACTGAACTGTGGATATTTATGCAGATTTATATTTTTATGTATGTAATTTAAAAAAACAGAATCTAGTTAGAAAATAGAATAGTTTAACTTAAATATTATAACAAGTAATATATTTTGTCTATTTTTGCATATTATGTATATTCTATGTATCGTATTTTCGTATCTTTAAATTTCCCATAAATGCAAAAAATCTGCAGTCTAGTTATAATTTATAATATTAAATTTATTCAATGAATCTTTTGATATATTTTTTTTATATATTTATAGAATTTTCTATAATTCTCCTTGACAACTGCAATAGATTGAAATGCACTATAACATTTTATTTTTGCAAAATATTACATCATATTTGCGCTCTTTTTTCTAGTAATGTTATCCAAGTCATTCACATTATTGATAATTATTTAATCCACGAACTTTATCTTTATCTCATTTTAATTATTCCAAAAAATTTAGTGACGTAGGTGACCGATGACCACCGTGCGGTAGAAAACATGTTAACTCTGTCACGGATCAGTTACTCTTAGTTCCAACGAGACGTTTGCTATGTAATACCGAAACTTCTTAACAAATGAAACGATCCACAGAGAATTGCTTTGGTAAATAACTTAATTAATTCGTGTAAGCCGAGATATGTACGTTGTAATCTGTGTCGTAGATGCGAACAGTCGCGAGCGTTTTGCAATATGTAATTTATGATATCGTGGAACGCACGAGGCGGAATTCAACACAACAGAGCCGATACATCACATAACGAGTCTCGCAATCAACTGAACGCTCCTGGCCGCACATTTTTACTTGGAAAGTTCAACCTGATTCATTCATCACGTTTACGTAATTTTTACTCACAACTTTATTTTCATCCTATTACAAACGAACTCCCGCTAAACAACTAGTTACCACAGCCTTAAATACCTATTAACAACTGCTGTATGACAGACATCATCGTGCGAGAACGAAAATTCGCGATGATCTAAGCGAAATGATCGCATTCTTCAAGGGTATCTTATAGAAACTGCTCGTGCGATAAATCACTAAACAGCGAATGTTTATGCAAATTCACATTATTATAAATATAATTTAAAAAATGGAACCTAGATAGACAACTGTTTTATCTACTGAAGATCATAAGGAGTACATTTTGTACTGCTAACGATATTTTCTTAATACAAATTTCAAATGATTTAGTTTATAAATTATTAGATTGGTTTGTTCGTATGAAATATGAAACATTTTGAGAAACGACTGTGAATCTTCAAACATATAATATACACCATAGATTTTTAAATACTTCATACTTTTATGAGTATAATTAAGGAAATGGAATCTAAATAGAAATTTGTTTTATCAACTAAGTGTAATAGTACATACTCTTGGACTTTAACTATTTTATACGTTTTTCCATATTATATGCAGACTTTTTAAGTCTTTTAGATACATGTGAATAAAATAACTGGATTACAAAAGAGCTAAGTATATATGGATTTCTATACCAATAGTAAGAATCAAAATGCTATTATTGCATCTATATCTATTTCTATAAACGAATTCGTCGGTCCCTTTCTCAGATAACCTTGTCTTCGGGCCAATTCTACCTTTTGTACTTTTAATTTTAAAAGCGAAAATAATGTCATCTTATTTATTAATATATTTCAATGTTTTTTATGTTTATGCTGTGCCTTAAGAACATTAAGGTAGATAATTAAAAATCCTAGACTAATAAGAAGATAGATTTATGATCGATGTAAAGGCTTCTCTTATAAATGATTTCTCGTTAATTTCGTTTTACCCTATTCTTTTTCCCAGAAGTCGTATGTAATAAATTCCATAAACATAATAAGGTGTCATTATTGAATAACGTAATAGCGATACTCGACGAACGGGGAGCAATAATTGCCTGGATTTTTTCATTCGCAATAAAGCCACCACGATTTATCGTGTTTTAGTAATCGACGCTCTTTTTTCTACCCCAATAACCACTCGTATTTAAAGAGTGTCGTTTAACTAAAAGAAATTGTTTGAAGCGGTCAGAGGCCATTTCCTTGGCCGCGTGGAGGAAAGAGATATTTTCTCTGTGCTCTATATTTCGAGAGTACGTGTCGATATTGTTGATTGAGCTGAAGAGCCGAGAGTCGATACGAGGCAAACAGAGCGGCAAAGCAAGAGGAGAAGAGGGAGTTACTAAAGAGAGAGGAAACGGAATTCTTTTTACCATCCAATTCCAACTATTTTCGTACTTTCACGCGGATTCCCTTCCATTGTTTACACTCGTTCGAGCACTCGAGTCGAGAGAGATAGAAAACGCCGAGAAATTCTTGTTATAGAACTTTCGAAAATTCTTTTTATTGTTCGAGAGATCGGTTTATCGTAATTTTATTTTTCAATAAATTTTCATCCATACTAATCGTCGTACACGACGTCTTGATCATTTCACACCAATCATCGACGGAACTTAATCTAAAAAATTATCGCCATTTTATTTTTCAACAATTTTTTTCTACGTTAATAGTTATATAGATGTACAGATTTCAATTCATATTAATCGTCCTACATATATAACACCTCAAAAATATCGCATGAATCATCAACGAACTTAACCTCAAAAATTATTACCATTTTATTTTTCAACCGATTTTATCCTACGTTAATAGTAATATTGATGTACAGGTTTTTATTCACATGAATCATCATATGTATATAACCTTAAAAATACCGCATGAATCATTTGACAGACTAAAAGATTATCGTAACTTTATTTCTCAACAATTTTAGCTTACATTGATCGTTGTGTATGGCATTTTAATAATATTATACGAACCAACAATAAAGCTAACGTATAAAATTTCCGATTGCACGATTTATAGCGTTTGCAGTTGTAATTATGCCTGGCAATTTTCTAGGCGATAAAATCTCTCTTTACTCGTACCCGTGTGCTAATGACGCAAAGTCTATAGAGAAATCGTGTAATCTCGCTCTTTTTCTCTCATATAAGTTATACAGGTTCGATGGGTGCACAGTTGTGACCAGGGGTGGGCTTCCTTAATTAGAAACTGATTTGATGCGAAGACTAACTACTGCCATAGTAAGCGTAAAGATAGTAAACTGCCCTTATTTTCAGGCGTTGTTTTACAATTAATTTCACGCTCTATCCCTATCAGGGGCGCAATCACGGCAGGGTTACCAACCTTCGAATGAAAAAGTCCACCATCTTTCAACAGCCGTGCTCGTGCGCGCACGCACAAAGGATAATTGAGAAAAAGAGAAAGGATTCTGATATCATGCGATGCACTTTTTCGAGAATGTGAATCTTTTTTCGTACGAACAATATTGATACGATCAATGAAACGTTAACGGGAATCGATCCATCAATAATCTCGGGAAATCCAACAATAACTCCTCGCCCTCTAATTATAATGCCTCACGGGATCAGTTTTCACTGAATCGGATAAAATTGCTCTATTTCGACGCGAACTTACCGCACGGACGATCAGTGTATATTTAGTGTTTTCACGTGTTTGAACTGTACTGTTGCCCACCCTGAACGACATACACACACGCTCTGTCTTATTTCTGGATTCCCTTAAAGAATTCACCATACCTCCATCTTTCAGGGATTAGCCATGACCGCACGTGTCGGTTGCCAATTATATTTTTGCTAATATGTATTGAGTTTCCTATCTGTGTGTACTATTTCTGTCGTTTTGTATCTATGGACTTGGTTAGAAGATAAGTGTGTTACATGCACTGCAATACATATACTTATAACGTCCTATATCCTGCAGTATATATATATTAACTGTATTACATACACTTATCATCTAACCAAGTCCATAGATTCACAGCACACTAATACTACACAGATAGGAAACTCGATATTAGCTCTGGAATACCAATAACCACTCCTACTGCAGATTTCTATACATTTATGGGAAATTTAAAGCTGCAAAACTGTATAAAATGCACATAATACGCAAGATTACTTACTTCTTTAGGAAACATAATAATTTAGACTACATAACTGAAATTAATGAAATAAAGCTAAAAATAAAATAAATTAATATTTCTGTTTTTTTTTATTTAAAAAAGGAACAAAGATTCCGAGCAAATTTACTAGATACACTGACTCGCTGAGGTCAAACGAAACGACATAGATAGTTTGATGTGAGTTTAAGTCAGCGACAAGAAATATACGAGGAAAGAGGAGAAAGAGATACAATCTTTCTCTCTATTCTCATTTCTCATCTAATCTTCTCACGTAATTTACCATAAGAGCTCATTACTCGATTTACGTCATGATTTCAGAGATAACGTTCCGCTAGATGGAAAAATGTAAATCTATTAAATCACTTGCGACAAAGATGACATTTTGATACTCGTGATTGCAAAATTTCGATTGTAAAAGTACGTTAATGACAGATAACGCAAATCGGTCAAAATCTAACGCGCCGATACGTATCGATACTGTTATCGAATCGATATGTATCTACCGATGCAAACATAACCTAAACTGGAGTTAACCTAAATAACATTATCATCCATATTATCTTCTCGAAGAAAAATTCTAGTATTGTAATTTCACTTTTATTAACGACTTTCCGTCACGTGTATTATTCTGAAATATTGTTTTCTCTTTTTATGCTATGAACTATCTTAAAATTTCATTAGCATAGTAATTTAGATGTAACCCAATAAGAGCTATCTGAATTACAAAAAATTAATGTAACCTTCCATTTTAAGAAAAGTCTCTAGTGGCCCCTTTTTTCAGTCTACGATTCGCCTCAAAAAATAAATTGGGCACTAAAACAGTACGCTGTTTAATTACAGTAAAAACGAAGTAGATATCTTCATTAGTTTCTAAGGAAACAGATTGTAGCACTTTATCCGGACCACCCTGTATACTGTTATAAAACATCTAAAGTACTTTCTACGACATTTAGTATATGAAATAATTTTCTACTTCAGTTCCATTTTTCAAAAATTGTATTCATAAAAGTATGAATTCGCATAAATATCCGCAGTCTAGTAATGAGAATCGACCATAATTGTCACCATGTATTCATTAAATAAACTTAGATAAAAAATGAATCTAATGGTCAGATTCAAGCTCTGTAGCGTAGAAATAGAGTGGGATGACCTTAGCCGGTGCGAAGAGTGACAATTAACCCGCGGAACAGGCGAGATTTACAGCGCAGAAAGATTTGCATGCATTTGTGCATTCGTATGCAATTACCCGTATGGAGCGCGCGCGCTGTCGAGTACCATACAAACCATTCAATGTTTCATATCTCATTACTCGCGCTTTTCTGACTGATGAGCCATGTAGAATATAAAAAAACCAGAGAAAGACATCAGTCTACGTTTCATTAAACTTTGCAGAATTCTCCACCATCTCTCAACTTTGTATTAGTTTACAGAATTTTAACCGAATCAATGCAGCGACGAGGTTATTAAATATTATCGACATCGGTACAATCGATTTTCGATGGTTGCACCGACTCAATTATTAACGAAATCCTGTTGGTTCTATCTTTTCGAATTTTCATTAATATATAGGGCATTAATCTTAAATTCATCATTACTGTATCTTAAAGACGTGTTGTATAAATAAATTGCGCGTTATATAAAACATTTTGAATATGTTGGTCATACACATATATGTCACGATTGTGGTGGTCAAATTTGAAATCAATCTGACGATGCATATACATAGAAGTCACAAGACATTTATTGCAAACATATATTTAGTAAGAAATTAGCATACAGCATGAACAATTTTAGCCCTCGACTGATATCGCTGAATCATATTTCATTGCTAACAATTTACAATATATTTAACTTTAATTTGTATCGTATATTTTACAGAATAAAATGTCCCTGTCACGTAAAATACAAAATATAAATTGATATAAAATTCTCTAAAATAAAATAATTTTATTCTAAATTACTCGGAATAATTGCTGACACAACAATTCCAATTAACGTTTAAATATATTCTATAATAAGTAAATTGTACATATTTATGCAAATTCATATTTTTATAAAGACAAACAGATGAACAGAATCTTAGCAGAAATTTAGAACCTACTGAATATTGTAACAGGTGTAGGACGTTTATGTATATTCGCATATTATACGTGCTATGTGCATTTTTACATTTATAATTATCCCATAAATGCATAAAAATTCGCAGTCTATTAAAAATGCTGAATATTGGAGACTCATTAATACCATGGATTAAACTGTTTAAATACTTCCGCTTATATCATTATACGTCTTGTAGCACTTATGTACATTTTTAGATTTATTTCAAACGTTACCAATATAACAGTAACAGACGAGTCTCACTCTTGCGCTAGTGAAAATTCAAAACGTTCCCTATAACACAAGAAATATATATTTATAAAAGCTCTACAAGTATGCTACAAGTATTTCATTAAACTTTTGGAATTCCGGCTATTATATCAGAAAGCGTACTTACGAAGAAAGCCGAGCGCATATCTTCGACACTGACAACGAACTGCACAGACATACGCACACGTTCACACTGGACCGAATATTTATAAACCCAAGGCCGGTAGGACGAGACACACGAGGGTCAACGAGCAACTTCTATAGAGGATTGTCTTCCGCGAGAAGCACGGTTCGCGTTTATAATTCCGCCGGGTGAACGAATTCGCGAAACGCGACTATGAAAGAAAAAAAATTTACAGACGGCCAGTTGGTTGTGCGCGCCACTCAATGGCGACACTAGCACCACACAGTGCTGTGGTGGGGAGAAAGAGAAGTAGTGGAGGCAGTAACTAAAAGTAGAGAGGTGATGATGACCTTCTCGCAGCCAGCCGCCGATAATTAGCCTGACAGATTTTAAGATATTGGGGCCTAGACCGATGTAAACCGGCAGGATTGATAACGTGTCGAAGTAAAGTATCGTGTAAACGTTTCATGACGCTAATGTGCTTCACGCCGTCGTATAATGACGTCAATCGAATCGACGAGGGGCGGCGCGACGGCGGCAGGCGAAAGCAACAGGAACACACACACACACACACACACCGGCTATACAGTGAGAGACAAAAGTATTAAATAGTACAGTTGGAATGTAAAAATAAAAAAATATTTCTTATATTATTAAACAGAATCGAATATATGTCTGTTTCATTACATTCAGATAATTACAGTAATAAATATACAGGAACAAACTGTTAATTAATTTATTTGATTATTGAGATAGAAGTATTTATACAGTACAAGAGATAATTCAAATACAGACTAGAGTCTAAATATGAGCTAGTTGACTTTCTAAACATGAACTTTTACTTTTATTTTAAATATATGATTTGAAAGAGACATTACTTTTGTTCAGTTTTCTTTAACTCTATATCATAAAGCAAATACGTTTTAGACATATATACTGTGTCATCTTAAAAATCTTGAACAAATTTAGCAATAAATCCTGAAGTAGAAATGCTACAGCATATTTAGACTACTTCCTCTACTAGTAATTAATATTCGCATTATTAAAGTAATAAGTTTTTAGCGAAATCCGAAGTTTCATATTTTTCAAATCTTTCAGAGTATTTTATTGTATTTGCGAATTCATCTTTGCTCGTATACATTTATTACTGCAACTGTTTCTGTACAATATATAATTACACACATTTAAGTATATTTAATAACAGAGAAAATATTTTTCTTTTTATTCCCATATTATTCCCAATTGTATGAATATTTTTGTCTGCCATTTTATGTGAACGTAAACATACGAGGTGAAAGAGGCGAGGGGTGTGAGACCGATTAAACATGTACAGAGCGTCTGACATAAGAGAGTTTAGCTCGAATTTCGTACTTTCGTGGAAAATCGTCGCAGTGCTGCTGTCGGCGCGTTATATGGAGAAAAAGTTAGGCGAATACCGCGTGACTTGAATGAATTTATTGATCTGATCTCCTCGGACCGACCTCTGTCACGTGACTCCCATTGCGATACGGAATAAATGACCGACATATTTTTTGGTAAACGCAGGGTGTTCCAGTAACCGTAATACGGTCGACAAAGAGGCGATTTTACGTGAAAAAAAGGTCGATAACGTAGAATGAAACTTTTCATATGACGACACGTTTCCGAAAGAACCGAGTTTTGAAAATTTGTCAAATATACTGAGAGTATCAGATAAGCGAATTTCATTTTTAATCAGATTTCCTATTTTACGGTAGGGTTAGGTTCTACGAAGAATCGATTTCTTGCAATTCTTATTATCATTACCAGTTATTAGACAGTACAAGCAACCTGTAGTTATATAAGTAAATGAAAGGAATATCAAATATACGACCTTTACTTTTAGGTTAGAATTTGGTTCCGTTATTTTACAATGCAGCTAAGAAGATATAATGTAGGATTTGAATATCGCGTCAGTGGACTGATTGTATGTAAAAAATTGAACGTTCAACATGATATATTACCATGAGTTATATAGGGTAATGTAACTATGACAGTATAGTGATATATCTTATACGGAATGTTGGGCTTTCTGTTGCTAAAATGGCACGATCAGGTGATGACCCAATTATTTTGAGCAACGTAGCGCTTGAACTGGGTATCACAAAGGGAGAGCAACGTCCGAGATAGTGTTCAGAATTACGTCAATGTAGATGGAAATAAAGTAATCAACCGTTAGATAAAAAGAGTCGTACAAATCTTTTTATTATAGTACCGATTTCCACAAAAATGTCTATGTCGCGGAACTTCATTTACAATAAACGCTCGGCTATGTGAAAAATCACTTTCCTGTTGTCTCGAATCACGTTCGCCAACAGAATAAATAGTAAGAATTGATTGATCTAATTGATATGTTCTCGACAAGAGAGATATCATAGCATTTTTTAAAGACAAGCTTCGATAAATCTCTCATTAAAATTGTTGTATGTGAATGATCGTTAAACATTTTTCGATATAAATATAAAATAATAATAATTAAACCGCGGATTTTTATGACGCATTAAAGAATGCAAAATTGCACAGAATGCGCATCATATGAAAAATGATATATATAGAAGAGCAATATACATGTAAAGCACCATGGAGAAGTAATATTATATAAATAAAAAAAATCTGTGATATAATATAAATATAGTATAAAACAATATAAAATTTACAAATATGTATAAAATAATGGATTTGTATGAAAATCTAGTGATCAATTACAATAAGTCTGTTACTGACCAGTGTTTGCGAATCGACAAGAAAAAAAAGAATTGAAAGAGCAGATCCCTTGCTATACCGACAGTAGTAAAATGACAATTCGCGGAATCCACCGTTAAATGGCAGCAATTTCAACTTGGTCCCTCCCACTAAATCGGGATCTGCCTTCGGTAAAACGATACAGACAATCCTACGCGAGACATACCAAAATTTACGAACCTTCAGTGATTTGATTCGATACTGGCGCCTCACGGAGAAAATAAAAAACACATAGAAGCACACAGTGCCCCGGTACATATACATACACGTGTGCAGAGATCGTGATTCACTACGGAACAACAATAACACGACAGATTCTTTGTAACGAGCGTCATAATTGGAAAGAGATCTTCATGCAACATGAACACAGCGACATTGTGATGTTACATTACTAATCAGTATTCGTCACGCTAAACGCAACGCCTTCGTGGAAACGGTGAACGAAGGCATGCTCGTGACCGAGCATTATATATAGACTCCGCACGACCGCTATTATGCCTTCACTATTCCTCCACTGCGTTTATTTATGTGGATGTTTTACACATACACAGCTGTGAAGTAATAGGTTATGCACTAGTTGAACCGTCTGTGAACAAAAAATTAGTAGACGAAATTCTTCGCGAGATTCGGATAAAAATGTGTAGGGTAACATTTTCTTTTACAGAATATTTCTTTTATCGAGAGAATAAACATCGAAACTAACCTCGTATACTTTCTATTATTCTTCATTTCTGACTCTCTTTTTTTATATATACAATATTACTTTCTTCTTTTTACGTATAATTTTAATACACTAATTTAATTTTGCACATAATCGAAAGTAAGCATTCGAGTACACAGTCTCACGAAAGTACACAGACTACGATATAATTTTACCAATATAATCTTTAAACTTTACCAATACAATCATTACAGTCATGTTTCATTGTAGCGATAATAAAATTTCGAAGTGTATTATGTAACACATATGTGCAGTATGTACATAACAGTTTCCTAGAGTGACTAAATAAATACCAGATAAATAAAATAAATCAGTAACTACTATGCTTATCAATAACTAAACATATTGGAAAAGAAACGAAAGAGAATTTACTTCACTTAAATAGATTAAACTAAACTAGTATTCTTACCAGTTAGTAGTTCAAGTAACTAAATAAATTGAAAAGAAAAGAAAATTGAAATTTATTCTTTATTTAAATTGACTAAACTGAAGTGGTAACTAATATCATTAAGTTAGTAATTCCAGTAATTAAATACATAAATTGAAAAAGAAAGGAAGATTAAAATTTCTCCCTCGCTTTCTCATTAATCATAATTCAACGACCGACTGACTAATTGTTTCGATCTCATTAATGTACATTATTAATGGAAAATCCGTTGGTCGACGAGATGGTTGCTACTCCCACCACGCGTCATTTAAGTGCACAGCAAATATTGACTCGCGCTGTGGAGATAAGGGAGGAACATATTTGGAGAACGTTGAAAGGAGCTGAAGCTAAAGAGAGAGACGGATATATGTCAGTAGAAGGGACATGCGCTTTAAAGGAATACCAACGAACAATCGACATTTACGATTTTCAATGTACATACACCGTGTACAGTGTTAGCATGAGTCGCGCGCCACTGAATGCGTAACCGAAAAGAATTCCTATCGCAGAATCTAACAGGCTTGGCTAGGCACTATCGTCATTGTTTTTACACGTAGGCGTAGACAGATGCATATTCAATGTTTGAAACAACCGTTCTATATCGAGTTACAAATTGCTTAAACATCGCGTTAAAATGTTAATAATTTTCCAATAATTTTTATCTTTTTTTTAGAAATATTCGGCGATCAGAATCTAAAAATAACACATACGTATATATATTTGAGTCAAGCAAACTTCATAAATCTAAAGTAATCCTAACCTACCTTAATCTGATCTAAACTAAAGATTTAATATTGAATTAGAGGAGTTTGATAAATCTAAACCAAATTAGTCTTAACTTAATCTAACCAAAATCTGAATTAAAGATCAATAGCACTGGACGAGTAGAGGGAAAAATATGAATCTGGAATCTAAGAAGACTAAACTAAAATTGGAAAAGATCTATTCACAAATCTAAACCAAACCTATTCTAACAGAAATTGAATATAACACTATAACCTAACCTTATCTACAAACTCGATGCTGTGATTTATCACTTAGTAAATTTATCCAACGCACGTGTAAATAGAAGTTCAAAATTGAAACTAGTATCTTTAAATTATATTCCCACTATCAGAAAATACATATAGAGTATCTACGAAAACATTTTTTGAAACATTCAACAGAATGGATTCAAATTTGAAAGATGTGTTCTTGCATATTATTCAAAAAAATGAAGCAAGGATTGGTTATTTTGCTGGTCCGAGGGTATCCCGAGCGGCAATAAACACGTTAGTCCGTTAGTGCAACACAACTACCGAACGAGTTCGCTCGCGTGTATTCAGGCATTTTAATCAAATTATTCCGCTCTGACGTTCCCTCGATCCTATTTCAAAGAAACGATCGGAAGTCCGGTATCTATGGCAGGAAAGTTTATCGCTTCGCATCCCTTCGCTCCGCTGTAGTTCTGTGAACGATATCCAGGACCAGCCGACGATCCCGCCCTCTCCTCTAACCTTCCTCGGCTGCTAGCCTAATCTACACGTCGTACGATGTAATTTCGATCTGCAGGAATATCTAACAGTTGTTCAAAAGGAATAACTGGAAGCCTGGAATCTGTGACACAGAACTGTGCCTTACCTATGCCTGTCGACACAAGCTCGATACACGACATAGGAGGAAACCGAAGTTCCACGATTTCGTACGAAATCTCACGAAAATCCTACCACCAAAATAGCGTTACGCGTTTAAGGAGAATGTCCTGATCCTTTTGGATCTTTAGACGCATGTATTTAAATCAGAAAAAATGGAATACATTATATTAATTAAATTATATAGGATGGTTACAAAGTTCTAGTTTTACTTTACAATGGCGGACAAAAGAAAGTTTATAAAGTAACAAAAATATAAAAGATATCATAATTTTATAAAATAAATTTATATTTAATAAGAGTAACGAATAAATACAACATATATCACAGAATAGATGATTGTGATCAACGTAATGACAAATTTCTAATACAAAAGTTACTAAATTTCGCAATGTATTAATTCTACGCTTTCTTTTATTTGTCATTATTAAATAATACTTAAGTGTACTTCCTAAGCAATAGTAATAATTAATAATAACGTAACAAATAAGTAATAATATGTATGCATTAGAATAAGTCGAATTTTGTTCTATCCTTGTTACATATGATGTAATCATATGTTGAAATTATCATTCTTTTTATGAAAGCATATTACTAGAAATATTCTGACGAAATGCTGAAAGGCAATGCAAAGTATTCAACAATTTCTTTAGATTAGGCGGGATGTTTATTTTTATCCAATCGCCCGAATCGTTTGAATCGTCGCCCACATTCATCCACACCCAAAATCGGTCCTGCTTATGATCGTGGGCAGAAAAACATCCTCCGCGCGGTAAATTGTTGCGAAATTAACAATTCATGGCCCGATACGTGCCTCATAGTTATTTAATTATTGGGAAAACAAACGTTCCTTGACATCACTCGGGCGTAAATAAAATTCCGATACCTGTTCGAATATCCCCTCTTTAAATTAGAACATTTCTCAATGATTCAAAAAGATCGTTCCAAAATATCCACTTCGAAATTTCGAATCTCAAATTAACCATTGCGATTTCACGAATTTTTAATATCCTCAGATTATATTCATTTTTTTATACGTTCAAATATCTGCTCGTTCGAACCTCGAATGAATCCCAAATTCTTAACCTAAAGTATTTTCTGAGCACGACATTCGTTAACACTTTATTATACTTAATATAATGAATTCAATTACTTTAGATTTTTTTATTTAAAACCACGTTTAGAATTATCAATACATACTTGAATATCTGCTTTTTTGATTCTGTGAGGAACCATTCCTAACCTAAAAATTTCTGCGCCATTCGATAACAGTTTATAATCATATAATCAGTTCTTTAGATAGTTGACTTATGATTATGTCCAGAATTATCAAGGAAATTAACTATAGTTTATCGACTATCGTTCGAATTTTCAGCGAACTTTCGACGAGTTAATATTGACCCGTAGCGATAACCAATAGTGATTCATTTGTAGGACAAAGTGACACACTGTAAATGCAAATAAAGTGAATATCTACCTGTTATGTGCAAAAACACGAACCTGAAAACATCGACCAGCCAGGATATCTCGTATTCCTGAATCGTGACGCACACAGTGTTATTACGTCACGAATCTTGGGATCGATACGTAGCTCGTATTATCATCTACGACAAAAAGCCGGACTTTCGAGTTTGGCTGAATTCAACCATAGTCTATCTCGGTTTTCATGACAAGAAATCTAACGAGATAATCATGAACACATTTCTTACGGGATTATCTTCTGAATATCGTTCTATGTAACTTTCCTAGCAATATTTTCTATTAAAATATTATTTCTTATATTTTCTTATTTCTCTATAAAAGTATCTCGATTTAATAATTTTTTTTAGGATAATACAATGATAATAGCATATACAAATTTCTAATGATATGCACTTTATATCAAGGCTATTTTTATTGAAGTGTACTTCTTAACCTATAAATAATGAAACAGGTCTTAGTGGATTCAGTATAGTATATACTAATTGTATAGTAGGATTTTATAACATATAGATTAATATTAATATACTACAGTCACTCACTTCAAAAGGGCATTTTTATTTAGACGCAATGAAGTAATAAAACAGCTCCTAATTGGGTTAGCATAGTATACTTTGCAGCGAAATTCTATAACATTTTATTTTAACAAATATATCCATTTCATAGGATGAAAACTTCTGTTAATGACCGTATATGAAATATGCGTACACTATTGTGATAGAATTATGTGAATAACAAGAATACTTCGGTGAATAGGAATTATCCCTAAGATTTTCAATACACCACTAAGGAAACCTTCCCTTCATTGAGGAAAAGAATCATTTCCCAAGCCAGTCATTTCAATATCGATCATTTTGTAACCTAACAAAATGAACGTTCTCTCTTTGTTCAAATATTAGAAGGTAGTGCTTGATACGAGGCATATGGGAATAATAACAATGGAAGCACGTCTGACGACGACAATTAATTGTTAATTGTCCTGTATCCACGTTTGTTGTAACCCAGTTAAGCAATCCAGGGTTAACAAGAATCTCCTGCGTCACCACGCTAATGGATAATATTAATTCAATATCGTACTCGATGGAACACATCCTATTGAAGCCATCCATATAGCCCATCCACCTTCTCTCTATCTCTTTCCTTCTCTTGTCCGCTATATTCCGTGTATAAATACTCAGAGGCGTCAAGTGTACCGGACATCGCGCAGCGAAAGTGTTACAACGAACGTAACAATCGTGACACCATTATGCACGATTTAATGCGCCGGTTAAGATTAGAACCAGAAAGCTAAATAAACCGTTAAACTGCCAATAAGGTTAATTCACATCAGACGTCAATGAACAGGAAATTAAAAGCGTCCGACACGCGGGCCCTCTATTCAATCACCCGGCGACACTTCTTTGTCCTTTTTCAGATCATGCAGAAATACGCATCGATCTAAGGATAAAGAAGGACTGCCACGGTCCAGGAACCTCTCTTTTGATCATGTGAGATGTCACTGCGGCTCGACGGACAGGTCCTGGATCAGTTATGCTTCGTAACTATGCTAGGGATATGTTAGACTATTCTGATACGTCAGAACCATGACAGAGGCCACGACTGTTATAATCCAAATGAAAAAAATATTATATAAGAAATCATATCTTATTTTAATGTTTAACTCTTGATTGATATCATTGGGTCACGAGAGAGCATAATAATTTAGGGCCAGATTACTTCGTTTTGAAATCTTTAAATTAATTTTATTGCTAGCATAAGGAACGTAAAATACAAAATAAAATTAAATAACCCTAAATATTAATAATTTACATTAAGAAATATAGGCTATAGAATTTGCGACATTATGCTTCTAAAGTAATTATCAGCAACTTTGAAGTTAAAAAAGTAATTTAAAAGACAAGGTTACTTTAAAAATATACACTGGAACATCAATCGCTTTTTTAAGAGTAACCGATAGATAATACTGATATCGATATAGAATTGCAGAGATTCGATAAGAGGGGATTTCTTGGAAAAGAGCGCTCTCCAACGAGAAATCGAGCCGATGTGACGTAAATTGGTGCTGTTATTCGAGGTATCGTGATCTAACAAAATTTCTGATAACCTATACGTTATCTAAATACACAATAAAAGAATTTCCTATCGTAATTAATTGTTTCCAGAAGTTAACGTCATATATTATATTAAGTAGGTAAAGTTTAGCAAGAATTTCCTGGAAGCAGAAATTCATTTGCAAGAAAGGATTTTCGGGAGTCTAGAGAATATCAGAAATTCCCTGGTAATATTTATTGCGTCTGCTCTAGTTACAATATTCCTGTAGGACATAATTTATTGTCATCTTGTAAGTTTAGTACAATATTCACTAGAAACTGATATGCAATTTGCAGTGTATTAAACAAACGAAAAAAAATTCTTTTCTCTTTTTCCCCTAGTTATTTTTTTAGTCACAGTTCTCTGGCTGCCTTAACTCAGCTTGAGAGACATTCTTTGGGAATCGATCTACAGACAAACAATACAGAAGTCCCGTGAATCTTCCTGCGCCACGATGTTACACTTCATTTTCTAAGCGAGTGTAGAAGCATGCGCGACCGTAGCCGGTCTATATGACACTAACATATCACTACACGAATGCAATAAATAATTTGACACGCCTTGGACCTGCAATTACTCCGGACTATCGGATATTGTATCCTAAAATACCCCGTTGGTAATGAATATTGAATTCGCATGGATTTCTTTTTTCGACGAGTCTCTACACAGCTGTGTATCGAAAAATCGGTCACAACTGCGACGACTTAACCTCACCCGTACACTAACTTCTATCATTTCTTTAACAACTTTCTATATTCTTGTAAAAATATTGCAAAATTACTTCAAGATTCCTATTTTTGGACATTTATATTTTCGTAATAGAAAATTCTAAGAAATTTTAATATTTAAGTTTCCAATTCTTATTTATATGCTTTCATAACGTTTTGTAATAAATGAATGATATTAAATAAAAATTTTGCGTTCATTCATGTTGTACATTTTGGCTTGAGATATTTTTCAAAAAAATATAAAAATAAGTATCTAGATACCTGATTTTCTTTTAAGTACGATAATTCGACTTTCAAATTAGTAACCTAAAATTTCTAATCAACTAAAAATATCTGAAGTTTCAAATTAATAAATTGTAATAAAACAAATGTACATACAATACATAACCTCTATTTGTCATTGTGATATAGAATCTTAAGTTAACTACGTCACAACTCAACTCTCTAAGGTTAGTGGACAATTTCAAAATGGCGTAAAAGTGCGAAATTTTAGGACAGAAATACGCTCTTGTCGGAACAAAAAAAGTTGTTGAATACCACTTGTGCTCTCTGTCGAGAGCAGATAAACGTTATACGCTACTGGATTATGCGGTATTGATCGGTATCGAAGCCCTTAGTAATAATAAGCGGCGTCCTTGATTTCGCTTTGTTAGACTTCCATAGAATAGGTTATGTACGAATCCGGATGCGATAGTGGAGCCACAGAAACGTGGAAGACAAGATGGTTCTTGTCCTCCTTATGTTTGTATCACTGATATGTAAGTCTTCGATAGTTTATATCTTTAAAATTATCTAATGTTTGCATCTACACTACCGTGCGTAAGTATTCGGACATTTTCGAATAATTGACAATATATAAAATATACCTCAGATAAAGCTCTTCAATATAATTTTCGTCTCTAATCTCATCTCAGACACCAACATATATAGAGCGTACATATTAATTAAAATATTTGATATTAATTAGTATAAATAAAAAAGCAATAACTGGAGGTGAATTAAAATGGTTTCTATGAGAACGCTTAGATAAGTGACTTAGTGTAATCGTTCAATGTTGAGATCTTAGAATAATTGAAATATGTTCCCAACCGCATTCTAAAAGTTATATAGATTTTATGAAATTAGATATGAACATGGAACCTGATTGATACAGGTATATTCTTCGTTTCACCTTCAATTTAGCAGAACACTTGATCCCACTTACGATAAGAAATAAAAAATTAATGATAGAAAAACATTTTTTTATCATAATGTTGAAAATGTAATAAAAATCTCAATTGGATTGCACCAAGATTATAAGTAAAACATATAATCCATATCTTTCATTCTACTTTTACGTAAAATTACTCCATTGCCCATTGTATCATGATTACTAGGGCTATACAATAAATTCTATTAAAGTAGGTGCAATTAGGCGTGTTCGATAAAACGTTAAAACGATAGCTTTTTGTTTGAATGGAGTCGATGCTCCGTCGGTAAACAGGGTGAACTTTTCGTCATCCTCTCTTTAAGTGATCCATGGAACAAAGGAACTCGAGAAACGCCGGGTTTACGTTACTCACAGCACCGTGTGAAAAGATAGATAGATAAATAGATAGATAAAGAGAAAGAGAGAGAGAGAGAGAGAGAGAGAGAGAGAGAGAGAGAGAGAGAGAGAGAGAGAAACAACAAGCTCTAAAGTGCAATTTCCAATACATCTCGAGGCCTCTTCGGGCTGCACTAGTGTCCTTAACGCGTGCACATAGTTGATAGGGATCGATAGCTGAAATTATTTTTGTGCTGTCTTTCACGACCCATTTTTCAACGACATTGTGTGTTCTAGTCGGTTATTCCACGAATCTGTGCCTCATGCAATCCCATGATTTTTAATCAAGCCTTGTGACTACGTAGTTACATTTTCATATAAGGGGTTAGCCTTCTATAACCAGAAATGTTTTAATGAGTTTAAAAAACATATGTAAACTGAAACCAACAAATATCGACCTCCATGTATATATATGATCAATGAATTTACAATTTTCGGAGATTATATTATGAAGAAAATGACCTTAAAATAATAAAATAACCATGGGTTACGAATGTAGCTAAAGATGAAATTAGATAGAAGGAAACTGATGTATCAGTATTTAACTTCAAAGCTATGTTACGTTAGACATGTTATGTTACATTAGATATAGAAATGGCAATTTTATAGAGAAACTAATGTGAAAGGTTAAACAGAATTTGAGAGATTTGAACGTTAGAGGACATTGTCAAAGAGATTAGAAAGATTTTAAAAAGTGATTTTAAAAAATTTGAAAAACTAGAACACCGTGGTTTAAATTAAATACTTAAAGTGGAAGTACTTATGAGAAAGCCCTAGTTACCTAGCTTTGATTTTAGCAAATTCCTTTTATAAATTGGTAACATATAGATCTCTATGTAACAATGATATACGTATACTTTAGAAAATGACTAATTTTATTTTTAACTGCGAAATATATTACGTATAACTTAGTTACAGGTTACGATTTGTCCGTATGTTATTTTACAGAAAAATTGACTGAATTGAATTTGAGGTTATATCGAGAAACGAGATAAAATTGAACGATAAGGGAAATTGATAGAATTCTTCTCCCATCTTGGCGTAATCGTTTCAACGAACCGAGGAAACCTTGAAAACATCTGAGTCAGGTAATTACACGGCTTCTTCCGAGTATATTAGAAATTCTGCCCGTCGGCCGATTATAATCACTAACATTTCGCTTATTGATCATTCATTGACATCGCGTTTAAAATACCCTTGCCAATAAGCAAATGAGGGAACGAAGGTCGGCTATATATACGGTGCCCCGTAAAACTGGGTCGCACTATATCACTGAAACAATTATGTCACCGATCCCTACATTTACCTAATGGACTCCCAATCTTGTTTTCAATAAAATTATATCCACTTTATATCTAATAATTTAGATACAATATACAGAAGGTTAATAACTTTTATAAACTAAAATTATCTGAAATTATTACGTAAAATTATATTCATGTTATTTTACCTCATAATTGAAATCATGAATTCGAAAAGGTACTTATTTGCAAAAACATGTGGTTATCTAATAATGTTAAGAATGTGAATATAATGAGGATGTATGTATGTTCACCAAGATTGATAATGAATAAAGGAGCTTAAAGAAGATAAACAAAAAAAGACTGACTTTATTAAAATACTGATAAGTGGATTCAATCTAGAATCAAATATTTTCGTTATTTATTTAGAAGGAGGCCCTAGTAACTATCATATTAAGGTTAGGGACAGCAAGACTTTTTCAAAATATTTATGGATGGATTTGTGCTCTGCTGGAATTTATCGCTTCAACGTGAAATTATATATTTTCGTTATTTATTTAGGAAACCCCCAGTAGCAGTCCTATTGAGGTTAGGGACAGCGTGAAATATGAGTAACACATCTAGATAACAGAATATAATATATAGTATAGTGTAACACCTACTGGTCTGAAACACACATGGGAAAAGGTGGAAGTTTCAGTAGTACGAACCTAGCTATTGCGTGGCAGTAGTTCGTCAAGCGCCTTCGCGCGATTTAAGCGACCGCTATGGCGCGTTTCACAAGCCACTCACGTGCAAGCTCGATTAACTTTTCATCTAGGATACACAGTCAACCTACGACGAACCTAACTGAATATCGGACATTCCTGATCGAATAGTACTAGTTCACATGTAATTACGAAAGTATTCGAATAATGTAGGAACTCAGGAACCTTTTATGAATATACTATGTGTGTTATGGACTATGTAGGAGCCATTTTGAAATTTCATTAGCACTGCAACAAGGCACGAGTATAATTATGTCGGGCAAATCTGAAACCAATCTGAAAATGTACATACACATCGTATGAAATGTTTTTTAAAATGAAATGTACGCATCATAACGTTCGTGTGTAATATGTACATATTAGGTTAGGTTCATAAAACATTTAATCAGAGCAATTTCCACATAATTCAATGCACTTTCTCAACGCTTATTTAGTTTCATTATTCCAGATTTATAAAAATTACCAGTTCTAGATTCTTAGTATGGAACCATTATAGTTCCTTTTAAAATAATTTATGCGTTAAAAGATCATCTAGATGGAACGGAAAAAATCATTAGCCCCCACCCCCTGAAATGCTAAATTTGTTTCCAGAAATTTTCATCTTTCTTTTTTCAAATTGAAATTCATCTAACAAAGACACATGAATATTTTCATTGCTCATTTATACCAAATTTCATCCTTAATGCAAAACTTAGATGACAGAGAATCGCCAAATTGAAACTTCGAAGAATCCACATTTCACATGTGCCAATTTAATGGAAGCTATAAGATATTTAACGTGAAGATATTTATACAATCAATTATCTATTGTATTAATAAATTTCAATATTCCGGTAGAATTATCTGTAGCAGTTATCACGCGTTTAAGATGGTTATTTATGCTGTATAATAATTTTCTACCACATATATATCGAAACTTTTATTTACTCTTTCAGATTTTTCCACATTTAACCAATATGATTCGTATATTAAATTTATATGAAATTCGCAATAAATATTTTGTAACTTTTATAACTATATACACTGCCAAATCGTTTCCAAGTCTGACCAAAGTAATCAATAAAGTCGTATTTTACTGCAGTGTTAATGAAACTTCAAAATGTTGTATATAAAGCGTATTAGATGAATCTTGGAAGGCGAACATAATTGAAAATGAAAAGAAAAAGGATAAGAAGGTTTTTTCAATCGAAGGTGTACACGAACGATAACCAGAACAATGTATTCCAAGAGACCGGATGTCTAAACATTAAACACAGGATTCCGATGATTTACGGCAATCAAGAAACTTGGCAGACGGTCACGTTAAGCGTCTGCGCCGGTGAAGAGTGCCAAAGTACCGACAGACTAGACGTCGAGTCGACGTACATCAATCCTTTTGGCATCGATTGACCAATATTTTTCCATTAATAGCGTTGCCGAATTTTCAGACGACGTTTTTCATTGACCTCTCGATGGGAACCATTCGCGTCGATAAAACAGTAACTTTCCTACTATATCGGGCGAAAACATAACGCAAACAACGTATCAGAAATATTGCTGCTGAAATTAATATCCATGAGATTCTTGAAAAGCAATTTCGAATTAATTAGAAATTAATTATCTTCATGAAGAACAGCTAGCCTTAAGAGTCGATAATTAATTTAACAAAATTAATAACATGTAGGTTAGGTTATGTTTGGAAGAAAATTCAACAACTTGGAATATTTAAAAAATGTAAAGGTAGAAGATAAATATATCGTAAATATTGACGTAAATTCTTACTATTATGAATATAACTGAATATCATAACGAGTTGACTGTAGATTGTTATAAACGTAATTAAACAAACTGAGTCTCAACAGAAATTCGTTTCATCCGCTGAATATCTCAATGAGTACTGTACTTTGGATATTTCATATATTTTTGCGTTTCTGCATTTTTAAATTTCCTACAAATCCGTGATTGGATAAATGAACGTGTATATTATATTATATACTGTAGTTATAAGTTAACACTCGTGTGACGCTAGTGCCGCTTCATATAATGTTAAGAGAAGATTTGTTCATCTAATATTATCATGCTTGAAATATGTTATTGATTATAGTGGTAGAGTGGTGTGATAACCTAAAAATACTAAAGTAGTGGAGCCTTAGCCATTATTAAAGTGTATTATGGTATTAAGCTGGGTTTAAGTATGTGTTGTCTTGGTTACGACTATGTATGTTTTATCTCCTTGCATTATCCAGAAACGCGATTCCCCGATGGCTTGGAGCAACGTATTAGCTTCTGTTCAATTATTTCGAAACATTACGAGTCACGTTATCAAACACTCACGACTTCGTTAGCGAAAAATTTTCATCACGTTCGGCGACGACCTTTTCTCTAATGATCGCTGATCACGAACGCTTCCCGCCACCGTGAATCATCGTATTTGCTATTCTGGATGACTCCGACTTCGCTGTTTGTCTGCTGGAATTTCAAACACACGGCATCTCTGTTTCTATATCTCTTCCTCGATATCATAGATGGAGCATTGTAAATTTTAGATATCATTCGTATCTCTTGATTTCTTAAACTTACGAATCTCAATTTCGAAATAAAAAACTTAAGATAAATTTTATGGGAAACCTAACGTTATTATTGTTATACAATTAAAAATTTTGTAAGATTCCGGAATTACTTGATTTAAATTTCAGATATTTTCAAATTCAACTTTCTAATTTAGAAATGCTAAAAATGCTTTCAACTTTGAATCTCGAAAGTTTATAAAGTCAAATTTGAAAATTGAAATTGCCAGCAAATTCTCAGAAATTAGAAAATTTAAATTGAGCATGTCCAAAGCTCGAAAGTTTAAATGAAAAGAATCCAAGAACGTAAACGACATCGCAAGTTCCATATTTGCAAATGTTTCTATTTTCCCTATTTCCCTAGTTTCTATGTTTTCAAACTGAGACTTTCGAACGTTCAAATTGCGAGCAGCTCCATGTTCTCAGGCTAAATGCGTTGAAAAAAAAAAACGACTAGTTACCCTAGTTCCCCTAGCTTATAATCGAGAGATCTCGAGCGCAAGAATGCCCGGGATGTTTCGCGGAAAATAATTCCCGCGACGTCGTCTTTGACCCATTTGCCGGGGCGCGCGGTGGTGGAGGGGAAGCTTTTACGATGGCAGGGATTTAAAGGCGAGGAAATATGAAAAATAGAAGGTCTCGGTACACGACGATAACTGTCGCTGCCACGCGCAAACTTACGAACAGAAAAGTTTTGGATAAGAGCAAGACTCCTCTGTCGCTGATATATACGCCCACCTCCCTCCCTCTCCCCTACCCCTTCCTTTCTGTACAAAAGTGGCTTACAGCCAAAGCGAGAACGATATTTCATTCCGATGGAATCTCGAAACTTTCGAACCATTTGCCTTGGAAGCCCGAGACACGACTGTATTGTGCGTCTGTACATTAAACAGACAATGTTTCGATTGCCCCATAAACGTCTCCCGCCAACTACAATACCGAAAAATTACTAAAAACCATTTTACAGTTTAAGTTAATGAAACCAGTAAGGTTAGAAAAGAAACAAAGTTGGAGATATACGTGGTTATTCAGTAACTATGTATACTGAGAAATAAGTTGAGATATTTGGGTGAGGTAGACAGGATTATCGTCACTAAAAATTCCCTAGGGGCTCTACGCTATCTCTCTTACAGAATTATTAATCCTTTCACGGTGCTAACCCCGAGCTATATAGTATTGTGAATTTTGTAGTTTAATTATAATGCAATTTTTAATTTTCATCTTTTCTATACGATATAAAAAAAAATCATAAGAACAAAGAAATAATAATGATTATACATAATTGTAAATCATTCATTTCGATCTTTCCATTTCATTATATTGCCAAAAGGATAAAAGTACTCAGTGGGTCTTACATGGGTCACCATGGATCTCCTGATATATATATAATATATATAATATATATATATATATAAGGCAAGTGGCGCGTGTGTCCGCTACTGTAGCAAACACACGTGGCTTAAGTTACACGAGAATAACGTAGAATTCATTTACTGTTCCTAACTTTTTTGGTATATATTTTGAAGAATAACTGAATCAAACTCAAAAAATATTTGTTTCTACGAAGTAAAAAGAAATAGAATTTGACGCTCTCTTAATACAGTAATAAGAAAATGTACTTCTTATTACTAAAAATTAATGAATTTTTTCTCCAAATGATTTCTTGTCCTAGTGACAAGATAAAAATGAAATTGTATGATTACCAAACACGTATGTAAAAAGGAAACCAAGCAATATATCTAGTATAATTGAAATCTGTAAAACTAAAAATACCTTAATTTCGAAGGATAGCTCGAGAGATGCTGCAACCGATGGAAAAGTCACCAGGAAATAACCTCGATCTGATCTCACTCGCGCTACACTTCGGAAAGCCACCAAAAATCGTTTCTTTAGAACGGCTTAATAAACCAGTCACAGTCCGCGCGTACACGTACAGTTTCCAAAAAAGCGTTTCCACGGAAACGAGCCCGCTAGCCTGACGTTAAAATAACCGCGGCGTCCTCTGTTAACAGGAAAACAACGGTATATCCGTCGTCGTTTATAGGCTCGCGGAAGAGAAGAGAAAAAGCATCTCGGAGGTTAGCAACGATGCATATTGGCCAGCGGCAAAGTTTCGCCTCGAAAAAGTTAATCGACGGGCCGCTGATTTATTTCTGGCCGCCGCGCACGCTCGACCAGTTTCACACACGTGTCTAGTTATTTTTAATCCACTATGATGCGTACCAGCCACACGGAATAGACGGAGACGGGCTAGCGTCTGCGGCGCGACGAGGACTACACACATAACAGCACACTTCCTGGTCAAATTTTCGTATATATCACGGGTCGATAAATTGTCGGCACGTGGCAGTCCCGATGTCTCTCCGGCGATTACTATCGAGCACTAGTGGCCAGACACACGAACACGAAACCATCTTTTATCTCGCTACGCTGCACGATTATAGCCTACGGAGAAACGTTATGGAATGACCGGTGACGGTCACGAAGTTACATACCGCGCATGCGTGCCGCGCATACCTATTCGCGATTTCCATTCGAATCACTATACTGCCGCGATTGGATTTTTCTCTAAAATCGATAAATTTTTAGAACGCAATCTGATAATTTAGTAATTTATCACGAAACAACTTCTCTTGATATTAATTATAATATGACCTAAGAAGATAACCCTCCATGCAGATTAGAAATGGTTATATACACAATGTTCTATCTTTCGATACGTAAGTGTAAATTTCCAATGGAACAAAGAAAGCTAAGTCTCATATATATGATATCAGTTACGATAAATGTAAAAAGTTTAACTCTTACTTTAGCTTAAAAGTGGTTGCATATATACAATCCTACTTTTCGATATGTAAGCGTAGAATTTGCAATGGAATAATAAAAGTTGAATCTAGATCGCGATATCTTGTGCGTCCTCCGAGACACGTTTGTTTCGACGAAACCTACATGTTCGTTGGAATCAAATCGAACTACCGTAAGTCATAAAGGGCTGGTGGGTAGGAAAGTTGCAACAGAATCGACAGTAAGTTTCCTCGAGAGAATTGTGCCCGCCTGCAATAAAATCACTGGACGAAAGGAGCCAAGAGTGGGAGAAGTAGCACAACTTATACTACTTGCAAAAAAGAAAAAAAAAAAAAAACATTTTACCGTCTCGTCCTAACCTAAAAAAATTAATTCGTGGAACAATAAAGTAGTCCAAAATTGCAAGCCAATATTCTCTCTGTGAATCACGATTGTGACGCAATATTTTTATGATTTCTTTCAGAAAAAAACGTCGTTCACGAGAAACTATAAGTTTCCCAAAAATCTTTCTTTTCATCTCAATGCAGTACAAATAAAGAATAAAATATTTGAACGAAAAAAAGCTAGGGTTAGTTTTGCTTTCCTCGACGACTACATTCTGTACATTTTCCCCTCGGTTTCCTATCAAGAATCACATTCGATACACACACAACCACTTAATTCTTTCCACATATATATCTCCGTCTCGAATATAGGTCGATAGGTCGATATACTCATGGCTACAACTTAACCTTTCATCGGAAAGACATACGAAACTGTAGTAGACTATCAACCTGCCCGTAAAACAACTTCTTCCCTATTTATCCTATAAATATCCACCCACGCCTTTAATCATCTCGAAAATCTCGAAAAGCGCGGATGATAACCTACATACTCAACCTGCTCAGCCATCGTGTGATCCATACTAAACTTTCTATTCAACCAGCTAATATTTTCCGCACATGTAAAACAAGCGTACCATTGGTGGTACACATGATTTTAGTTAAAAATAACATCAAATTTAATGTGTTAAATAGATCCTTAAATAATGATTAATGGAAACCAGCATTGCTATATCTTTCTGTACCGGAGATTTCGAGTTTAACAAAAATGACTAGATTTTGATTTTAGTAAAAATATCTGTAAGTTGGTATGATGAGCTAATAAGAAATTTTTGGACGATGATTAACCAACAGTGGTCAACATTGTCCTCTTAATACTATTACAGAAAATTTAGATTTCAACAAAAATCACTAGATCTTGATTTCAGTAAAAGTATTTTTGATTAATACAAAAAACAAGTAAATAAGAAATATTTTATTTACATTTGTCTTAAAAATATATCAAACAGCGACATCTACCTAAAATATTTATTCTCAGAGATTTGCCGGCTGATGTCTTAAGACACCTTTTCCCCTCACGGAAGTTTCCCTAGAACCTAAACGTCATTTGCACGAAATTGCTTTCAAAGAAACTCAACCTTTGTTTTCCTTCAAACAACTTCGCTTTTATTACGACCTCCAAATTCTAATTCACAATTCCCTAGATCTTCCATCGTAATAAAGTGGTAATCCTGGCGATACGAAAATCCGTAGTAAACACCGTAAAAAGGTGTTAGAATGGTGCGCGATAAGACCAACCCTGAGCCAACCACCGAACACGACCGTTTTCCCCACGTGCGTAATTAGTTTTGACGGGCTATCGATCGCGGCCGGTTTCGTCAGCGTCGCGAGTAAGTGTCAAAGGTTGAGTACACTTCCTTGCAAGTGAGTCTAGGTCAGCCGTATTGGGTCGATACTATGAAAGCAGGACAAAACGAGGACAGAAAGCTGGCGTGTGCTAGAGAGGGAAAGAGAGAGAGAGAGAGAAAACGAGCCTTCGATGTATTTCAGGACAAAGCGAATCGGGGAGAGCAAAGGCGTGCGCCCGTGGCAACGTGGTGGGGATAGCCAAGGGCTGATACGAGTAGTGGGGGGTTGAGGAATTTTATGCACGATTATTTCAACGAGAATGGCTGAGTTAAAGGGACGGCGACTACTCGGGTCTGACTAATCGCGACCCTTTCTACTGTACACAAGATCAGACCGGCCCCGGACTCTGCTAAACTGTTATCAATCCTCTGATTCATCGGGTCTACTATTAAACCCGTGCATATTATATACAACGACTCATTCGAAAACGTACCAGGCGTACCATTAGTGTGTACCAGGGTCTCAATAATTCGTGCTTACATTCGAGCCGAGGTTTGTGTAACTCGAGATCGTGTTCTGAGAAAATAAATATTTCCAGCGTAGCACGGTGGAAACGTCGTAACAACGAAAAACGACAAACTACCGGATCGCGCGCGTACATACACGTACACCGTGTGCACATGGACAGGATTACCTCACCAGCTCTCCCAGTGTGTAATTCGAGCCTGCTTCGATTCCGTTTAGCTCGAATCAACGAGAACAGCGTGTAACAATGTTTCCTCTCCTTACGTAACCTAACAGAATTTGACTAAATATCGCTGTACATAATTTCAGAATCCAAATAACCCTCAAATCTAGGGATCCAAAATCTAAGTGTATCAACGTTCATTCCTTAATGGCATAATGCAATTAGTACGGTATGTCGATACATCGAAAGAATTTCAGGTGTCGTATATGCATAAAATAATCAAAGAAGCATCCGCAAGTTCATAATAGCGTACATTTAGACAGATAAACTTCAAGCCATCACGTTATTCCATAAGAGCATACGAGCCATTATCGCGTCATTCACGTATACCTTGCTCTATGAAAGGGTGAAAGCCGAAGAAGAATAAGAAGAGAAGCGGAGCCAACAATGCTGGAGAGGAATGCAGCGCGAGCAGAAGCTGCGCGTGATAATGCGCCTGCCCGATCCCGGGACAGACGAGGTGTAGAAAAGAGAGACCGTTTAGAAGGACGGCGAGTCTGGGCGTCTCTGTCGATCGCACGCGGGCTCTGGCAGGCTGGCTGACACTCCCGAAATAATGTTCAACCGCGACCGGTGCAAAAATGGGAGGGGCGAGAGGAGCGGCGTAGGGGCGGTCGCGCCGGAGTGGGAGAAGGTTGTAGCGTGAGAGAGCCGCGCACCGGGGGTAGGTAGGTCGAGGAAGAAGGAGAAGAGGAACCAAGAGGAAGGAACGAAGGACGGATCGAGCGAACGGACGGACGAACGGTTACATAATTTTCGTAATGTCACTATTGTGCGGCGACCCGTGCACATGCGATCCGGTCCAGACGACGGATGTCTTGCGGCACAGGGGAGGAAGTTCAGCTACAAATTTGAGGTTAGGAAAGAAGGTTAAGGGATATACTATATAAAACTGATGTATTAGAAACGGGTGTCTGAGAAAGAGCTAAAGTAAAAGAAAAATAAAGGTTAAGAAAATAGGCGTGTATATGAGAATCAGTGTATATGTAGAATATAAAGAGACACGAGGGAGAAATATTTTATACGATCGTGAGTAGAAATATACGATCCAATGGTTCGTACACGTGTGTCTATGTGCAGCAGAAGACACACGAGCACGAAGTACGGGTGGATTCGGAGGGGTGGTGAGATGGCACCAGCCTGCGGAGGAGATGGTATTGGGTGGGCACACATAGACGAAAGGGAGGCGGGGCAGGGGAGCGGCTGTTTGCGGAATGGCGAATCAATCGGTTGAGGGTTCGGGGCAATACTCACCGCGCGCTGATGGTCTGCAAGATGTCTCGGTGTCTCGTCGAGGTGGCAAGAGAGAGAAATTTGATGTCACATACGCCGCTTCATCAGGCCACTGCGCGCCGTTTATACCACTCTGCCTTTAGCGCTTGGCGCTTGCTACTAAAAATATACTCACTTGCCGTGTATTCCCCCGCTTCACGTCTTGTACCGTGACCGACACATTTATTCGCGCGTTTCGAAGCACTCGTATACTTGCAACCACGAACAAACGGATCGCTCGATTACCCTGGATCGTGTCACGGACGCCCGCTCGTTGCCGTGTGTTGCTGGCTGCCGCCGCTTGTCGCCGCTGCTGCACGCCGAGGACGACGAAAGACTGCCAAGAGGAACCAAGAAAAAAAAAAGAAAGACGGTCCTCGAGTCTCCCTCTCTCACATGTATTACACACGCAGCTCTTTCTTTCTTGATGGGCAGAAATTGGATCAAAGAAAAGTTCGAAAAAGAAAGAAAAGAAAAACGGAGAAAGGGAGAACAGAAAAATGTAAACGAAGAGATTTCGAGGGGGAGACAGACAGAGAAGCGAGAAGAAACAGCAGCCTCTCGTAGGTTTCGCGCGGCGCGACCCACCAGACACGAGACCCCGCGCGACGCACGAAAATACACGCGCAGCCCCCGGAGAGCTTTCCTCCTCTGATTCGAAGCACGAGAAAACGCGTACCGAGTAATCCAGCCGACACACCGGTGAAAATCTCTGACACACTCTAACACATAGAGAAGAACCAGGGAACGAGCGTAAAAGGGGGGGGGGATAGGTTTCAGGGGAGTATACAGTAATTGTAAGTGTATATATACGTGTACATGTATGTATGTATATGTATGTCGTAATGGGGAAGAAAAAGGGGGAATATTAAGGGGAATACGGAGAGTTTTGACGGACAGGAAAAGAGAGAACGAAAAGAAAGGACGGTTCCGAACGGTTTGAGAACGGGCAAGAACGAGGGAACGCGTAAGAATGTAGCACAGAGAGCCGACGTCTACGAGGAGAAACGCACGGGAAGAAACCGAGGAGAGGACGAAATCGCTACTTCTTACTCTTTCTCCGCGAGGCGCCGCGTCGCGACGCGCCGCGCATGCACTACTATGCCGACGACCGTTGGAAAATCACTTCTCCCTCCGCCACCCCCTTCCCTGGACACCCCTCCTCTTTTCTCCTCGTTGTGCGTCTCCGCTGTGACACGGAGAACACCTATAACCTTAGGCACACTCGGTTTATCGCGTCTCTACGGTACAGGTGATTTTTGTATCTTTATAAAAAGGGGTGCTTTCAGGTCTTTTTCTTCTCCCGCCCCCCTCCCCCCCTCAATATTATAATACTTCTGCACTCGTAATATAGTAAAGTCTGGATAAGTGCTCGAAATTCGAGATTCATGCTAACCACTTAGGATACGGTTATAATGGATGCGTATTTGGACGAATCAACATTCTGACGAACTCAATACGTCACAGTAATCAATAAATATATATATATATATATATATATATCGATTTTTATGAGCGTATGCATTGCAGCCTTCAGATGACTTCTCCTGTTCGTCAGAACCACCAGTTCATTCAAATAAGGATCCACTATAACTACCAGCTTTATCCAGCACAGCTATAGACATTGGTTGGGGCTGAACGTTGAAAGAGCTTCAAGAATGGTGGCGACATAAACTATAAGAAGTGTGGATCGCGGACACAATGTTTAAAAAATGAGCCCCACTAAAAGAGACTCCATATGTCTGTTTCTTTTAACAAGGACCACGCTCTTCATAGCACCCGCGTTCTATATTTCTTATGTCTATGACTGGGGATGACAACCGAGCACTTACGGCATAGATCGTGCCGAGCACTTATCCAGACTTTACCGTATACTATTATCGTCGATACGCGTGTCTTTCCATCCTGCTTCGTTGATCACGAGACAAGAAGAGGAGAGAGAGAAATTGAAAGTAAAAGAAAGAAAATGAAAATATATAAATGTCTCTTGTTCGAAGCTATCACTTGAAATATTCGATACCGGTACAAATTACAGATATCCACCGAAATACAGGTCGATGTCTTTCCCTTTGTGCCGTTTCTCATACAGGCTGGTCGGGTCAGACGTATCGCGTGTTATCAGCGGACAGCGAGCCACACAACGTCCGCGCATGGACGAGCCTCGTTTGCGTGCGCGCGCACGCGAGCGTGTCTTCCGTTTTGCGAGTATGTCGCTGGCCTCGTGTGTCCGTTCGTTCCCGCAAGGTCTGTATTATCGAGATACAATTCCTCTTTCTCTCTCGTCCTCTCCCTGTATGCTATATACAGTCGGAGACAAAAATAAGCGGATAGATAGTGGAAGTAGATAGACATCAATAAAGTTTAATCGAACTAATACCAGTGTTACGTTATATTCTTAAGTTTTACTCATTATATATCCTAAATTAATTAATCGAAATTATTGATTTACATTTTAGTAAAAATTTCATTGATACCTATTAACCTAAAAACTTCATTGATACCTATTTCCACTACCTAACCACTTATTTTTGTCACCAACTGTACATACGTATTACGTATTCAATTATTCTGTGCTAAATGTGTGTCAAAATTTCTCTCTACTTCTGTGTACGTATGTCTGGCTTGCTTTCGGTGTCCATAGGCGCGTGTAATGTTACTTTCTTTTACTTTTAATAATAGTATATTTATTTTACGGTTGTGTACGTACGTGTGTTCTAACTGGGTATTACACGTCGATGTGTTGTGAGAAAAAGAGCAAGAGAGAAAGAGAAAATAGAAAGAGAAGAGAAGAAAAGACACGGATAGAGTGCGCGCGAGAGGCAGGGAGAGGCTGAAGGTCCTTCGTGCGCACGAATTCGGTGCAAGCCACTGCGCCCGATCTGCACGGCACTGCGGTCTCCGTTCGACTGTCATACCTACGCTGTCCGAAATGTCCCGAGATTACGCGCATGCACACTCTGGCGCCCCGACCGCCCAACCCTCTAACATACTACCCCCATTTTCTATCTCCTTCTTTTTGCTTCTTTGTCTTTGTACTATTTCCATTTTTCTACCTCCCTTTCACCCCCTTCCTTTCATTGTTATCATTCTCATTAGAAAATTTTATTATCTAAATAAAATGTTTCTTTTTCCGTTAAAATTGTTTAATAAGATTTTAGGATAATGATTGCAGGTTCACATAAAAGTAGGATGTATTTGCCTGACTTTTGTGGTATGGTCGTACAGGCGCGGATTAAGGGCGACTATAGCCCTGCATCTTCCTACTCGAGGCAAATATTATACAAGTTATTTTACGGCTCATTTATGGTAAACAGATCTAAAAATGCAATTATTTCTTAACAACGCATACCAAAAATTGTTAAATATAACATATCACAAAATTATAGTGCATATACTATAATGAGTAATTCATTCGCTAATCTTAAAAAAAATTTGGAAATAAAGATAAGCCAACTATCTTTTAAAAATTCATAATAAAAATCTTTTAAACACAACTTATCACAAAATAAGTCCTGTTTCATATTTACGTAAATTTATTTCACTTTGATCGTGTCCCCTATTTTTCTACGAAGGAGACCTCCGCTGGGTCAATAGTCCCAGGCCTTAAAAACTTGAATCCGGCACTGCGTGTATGTATGTGTACTATGACCAGTCATACTTCGCTTCCACCCCTTCTTCCACCCTTTTGTTGGAACAGCCGAGCGCGCATACTCGAAGAAACATTAAAAAACTTAAAAATCTTCCGGTATAAGGAGGATCGTACGATTCACCTCCCAGATATTTCTTAATAACTCTTGATGCTTCTAGGGCGATCAGATTCGCGGAATTTTCACGCCAACCGAGAAAATACCGCGGAGATCGCACAATTAAGTTCTCCGAGTCCCTGACCCGTATATGTATGAACTCCTTATTCTACTTTTATCCAACCACTTTTCGAATATCTCTAACCTCATTCTTCTTTTTCTAACAATCGCTTTTATGATACAATCGTGAACCTTGAGAGGTTATCCCATCGATCCCATTTTCAGATGTAATGTGGAACGATCAAAAAACTTTTGCAGCTTTGGGAGAAATAGTTTTATGATACATTGAAAGGTTACATGATCGCATTTCTAAATATAACGTGGAATGATAAATTTGAGAGACGTTTTTTGGTTTTGGGGAAATAGATAGCTTTACGATATATTGAGAGGTTATTTGGTTCCATTTTCAGATATGAGTGGAACACAAATTCGAAAGACTCTTCTGGTGATGTGGTAGAGGGATAACAGTTGTTTTTGTAACGATGACCCATACGATAATTAGGAGCACCGATGCGTCATCCTAGATTCTTGAACTAGAGTTTCCTATTTCTCCAAAGGAATCAGCCGGTTCACCGCATTAAGAGCGGTGATCTTTGATTGCCTCTGCAGAACTCGTGCCGCGCATGTCCAACGAAGCTTCCAAAACCTCAAAATATTTTCTGCCAAGAAAAATTCATCAAACCCCCTTCCTCGACGATATTTTCCGTTGCTACGGCGAAACGCGACTAACCATTTGATTATGCACTCTAGCTTGATAAATTATGGACATCCGTATCGTGCATCAAATTGATTTCGTAATAATTGAGCATGTATTTGAAAATCCAATACTTTACCGATATACACGAAAAATAATCTAAACGGAAATTATAAATTAAAAGCAACGTTATGTTTCTCTTATTCGAATAATAAAATGAAATAGTAAAATATTTTTAAGATTGAATGTAAGAAACCAAGTTAAAAAGATGTTTACATGAAAAATGCTACGATTCCTGAATGTAAATGGAAAATAACAAAAATGATCAATATAATCCTTATTTATTAATATCTGTTATGTAAATTAAAAATGAAGTTATTATCTTCTGTTTGAATAATAATATAAAATAATTTTAAGATTAAATGTAAGAAACAGACCTTAACAGGATGTTCATATGAAAAATTCCATAATTTCTGAATACAGATGAGAAATAACCTAAATGAACAATGTGAGTTCCTTCTACTAATATCCGTTACGTAAATGGAAAACGATATTCCGCTTTTCTAGAATATTTCAGAACGTTAAACACGAAGAACGAGCCTAAAAAATGTTTATAACTAAGCATTCTATAAAAATGGTGATACGCTATCGCATAATTCCAGTTCAAACAGGTTTCTATCGAAATGATGTACTTTGACGTCACCCGTGTCGTTAAAACGTATACATCAAAATTGTGCTACCACTAATTTCGACGCGTGTACGCTTATGGTGGGATTAATTTTATTGCGGGGAATTAATACAATTAATTTTACTTTATCACCGACGATGAGTAACGAGACTGACGTCAAACGACTGAGACCCACAATTGGGGATACGTTCGTTTTCACTAAACAGGAAAAGCGTCAGCTTTTTTATACCAGACATAATCAAATAGTTTCTATATATTTTTCTCTCCCTCTTTGTCTATGTAATCAATGATAATCAAAAAGTCACGAGCTCTCCATCTGCCATGACATAACCTACTTAATACCAGGTCTCACCAAAGGTAAAAGTGCGCGGAGATTCTGTCACAACAATTTATATAAGTACGTACGTATTGCCACCTAGTGAAAGGAATCTGAACTGTGATGTACGTGCATCTATATCAGTTGATAATTAAACTGAAGGAGAGTAATCAAACAGTAATAAATTTGTATCCCTTCAGGCACTTAAAATTATAATACGGTATCACGTCCTAAAGTATCACAAACGTATTCTAATTTCAATAACTTCAACTAAATGCATGAAATGTAAAAATTCAAACGCTATTTTAATGTTTAAACACTTAAAGGAAAGTCGATATTTATATAGTATGTAAAAACACATATTTTGCTCAAGTTGTTAATTAATAACGACAAAACACAACAAATGAAGGTAAGATATTACAATGCAAATATTCCACGAAATGTGTTTCTAGTTGTACAATAACTTACTTCTAAAACGAGATGGAATGTATTGAATATATTGCGGGCTACGGTGAACTTGATCTACAATTTTCACAACTTTCTCATCGAATTTGCCATAAATGACGATTTTTATATCTTAGGACTTCTAGAATGACGTTTCATTAGAATTTCAAGTACCTGAAGGGGTACGTCACTTTTTGATCATTCTTCTTTGTTTCATTTACTAAATATTATAAAAACTATTCTGCCAGTCAGTTCACATTATCGATTATCAGCAGATCGTAAATTTTTATACAAATTCACATTTCTATGAATATAATTAAGGAACCAATTTATAATTATTTAATAGAAAAAACAATATTCTTTAATTGTTCTTTCTATTAAATATTGTAAAAAGTACCATAGTGTGGATAAAAATTAGCATTATGTATAATTATGCACTTTCAAATTTTCCATGAATGCATAAAAGTTCTATTTATCAGACGCCCTACATACGATAAGATTTTTGATCGGAAAAAGACATAGAGGGAAATCACTTTGCCGAAGCCGCATAACCCTCGGATCCAATACGACATGCGTGATGAACAGGTGCTTAAAAATAATTGAATACACAGAGAATAAAATGCAAAAAAACGAATACATAAATAGTCTGACCTGCTAAGGGAAAAGAAACCCTACAAATGATGTGGTTTCTCGATCATTAACAGTACGACGAACAACTATACGTATTAATGTAATTGCGTCAACTTTCCTCAGTTTGATAATTATAAAAATTTAAATTGAAATTTATTTTGGGACACACAGAAATTGTAACTTTCTTTACAACATATTATGATAGTTTTTAACTATTCAAAAATACTAGTTTTAAGGCACAGGGATTATTATTTGAAAATTTATGCGTATATAAAGTTTGTGTATATACATACATATATTGCACATAAACGTTGCTATATAAAATGAGGTGGATAAAGTCACTAGTCGCGATACCGACCATTTTTACGCATCCAGTATCTTTTTGTTGGCCAGTTTATATCATTAACGATATTAATTAAACCTAACCCATCGTGTGTTATTAAATATTGGGAATTCAATGTGCCTCAAAGTGAAATTCAGTCAAAATTTCAATGTCTTCTATTTGTTAAGAAAAAGATTATTAAGTAAATAACTAAAGTTAGTTACAGCAAAAGGAAAATAGTAAAGAAGAAAGTACAGAATTTAAGTAGAAGAAGTACAAATTAGAAGAAATATACCTATAGAGATCAAAGAAAAGTACTTCATACATATTTATAGACTAATTTGGAAAACAAAATTACATAATTCAAATTTTCCGACAGTTCAGTTCGCGATTCCTTCTTTACCATCAGACCGATTTTAAAATATTAACTTTCATGACCATGTGAGTTTATAAACATAGAGGAACTGGTTAATTTGTATAATTACATTCAGAATCTATACATGTATTCCTGAATGCAGGACTTAATTGTGCCTTCCGGTTATATTAACATATTATATAAGTAGTATTCATAATTACGCATTTATGACTTCACGAATCAGAACTACATTCGATTTTACAAGGATAATTGTAAAGAACATAAAATACGTTATTCTTGATAAAAAGAATTCAATACTGCCAGCAAACTAACCTTTCATAAATTTGTTTCAAAATAAAAAAAAAGCAAGGATATTTATATAAAAATTAATATTTGTAAAAATTTATATTAAAAAGATAATCTTGTAATAATATATGACTTTCATACGTATACATCGCGTAAAAACATTTCGGAAGAATTCAGTAACACTTTCAAATATCTAGTCTCTAGTTTATATATACACTACCGTATACAAGTATTTGAACACTTCCAAATTATTGCAAATATATTAAATGTACTTCAAATGAAGCTCTGTAATTAAAGTTTTATTTCCGATCTCATTTCAAGCAATCATATATATAGCCTGTATAAACTAGTTAGTAGATATTAATAAAAACAATAATTAATATTAATTAGTGTAAATAAAAGAGCAATAATTGAAAGTGAATGAAAATTGCTTCTATGAAAACATTCAAGTTAAATGATTTTAAGTGTATCAGTTCAAGTTGAGATCTTAGAATTGGAATATATTTTCCCAATCATATTCTAAAAGTTTCTATATATTTTATATAGTGTCAACTATTTATTAGGGATAAATAAAAAAGTTGATTGATGCAGATATATTCCTTGTCTTAGTTTCAATTTAGTAAAGCATTTAATCCTAACTATGGTTCTTTTGGCTATGGCAAGAAGAATTAACAATAGAGAAACATTTTTCTACTAATAAATGAAAATATAATAAAAATATCAATGTTTTGATTGGATTACATCAAGTGTATAAGTACCTATGCACGGTAGTATACATAAAAGATTTTGCTCAAGTCAAAAATTACTCTGATTAATTTGTTGAAGTTTGATTCTTAAGAAATTTAAGTTTGAAATTCGCGATACTCCTTTAACCGCCAAAAAAGCCGCGCGGGATAACATGTCAGAGCATGCACCATTTTGAACGAATACAAATAAGGTTAAGATTCAAGATGTCAGTAAAAACAATCACAACTTAGAATTAATCTAAAATCTATGCAAATAGTTTAGAAAAATTCAATATTACAAGAGGTCATGTCTATTAATGACAATTAAATTTATTATTTGTGAAAACGTGATTATTCAAATTATATGGAAACAACATAGTCAGTGATAGCGTCACTCACCGATGACGTTCCAGGGCTCTTTCCATGGCCACAACATGCACTCTGCCGATGTTTCCGTAACGTCTTCCAGTATTTCTACACGACAGGAACAAATGTCGTCACTTCACACCAGTTTATTTATCGAAAACTGCAGAAATTTTTCGACAAGAAAACGCAGAAGCAAATAACAACAATCACTTCTGGACTACCGCGCGTAAACTGAAGCTAAAGCCTACTAGGCTGCGCAGTGATTGAAAAGTCTGCTATTACGCAGTTAGTAACAGGGTCGTATGAACTATGGTACCAAATTTTTTTTTATTTTAATTGTTATGATAATGTTATATATGCTACATAATATTAATTTATTGATAAAATTGCTATATTTTTAGCTATATATAACGCTTGTTTATAACATTCTTTTTTAATAAACTACTTCGTCCTATTTATTTTTCTACAAGTCCTCCATGAATAACATATTTACATACATAACTGTGCGATAGGATAGTGGTTTATGGGTAATTTCTTGCAAATTTTTGCACATTTTAACGTGGAAATTTAAATATGTACAGATTTCTAAAATTGATATATCAATTTTAGAAACATATATTTATTGTCTAATATTATTATTATATTATTGTTACATATCAAGTGCTGTAAGATAAAAATAATAATTTATATTTTTACATTTCTTTATTCTAAATAACTATATGTAATGATATATGATTATTAAAAGTGGATTAGGGATAACAAAAGTATGTCTTTTATTCAAAAATAAATTTTTATCTCAAAATATCATTTGCTCTTTACTGGTTAAGCTATTCAATAGAATTTTCTCGGTAGTAACGGGACCATCTGTGAAAAAAAGAATACGATTAGATTATATTATATAAAACTACGTGAAGCTATATTAACATACACGCACACACAAAATAACAAAAGATATACTTTTGAATAATTTTTCATTACCTAATCTGTTCCAAGGATCTTTGTTCCCAGCATCTTCTCTTGCTGACTTAAGCGCATTTTGAATTGCAATAAGTACGCTATAACTTGTACATAATGGTGGTTCACCAGTAGCTATAAAATTTAATAAATACCAAGTTTAACATTTCGTTCATAGAGTTATTAACCATTTGCTTCAGTTTGTTGTTTTACCTTTTGAACGAAGAACGCTTAACGAATTAGGATTATTTCTACGGAAATAAACTCGTAAATCGATAGGAATGTCTTTCGCGCCGGGTGGCTTATAATTCTGCAAACGAAATTTAGTTTTTATTTTTCAAGAATTCTTCTTACGTGTAATATAGCAGACTGGTAAAGCCAATTTGGTGTAAATTAAAATTTTGAAAATTTATATCCAATTATGTACCTCAACTTTTAAAAGTATCATATCTTTCATTCCATAATTAATTAAGTTAGAATTTTATTCTCTGCCTTTTATATTATTATACTTTTTATAGTAATAAACAGTATACGCTATTTTATAAAACCTAATAATGGACTGATTTATACAACTATAATTTTCAGCCCTCCATATATTAGGTTAAACAAATTTAACAACATACCCAGGTTCTATAATTCGTCAGCTGACCAGTTTTGGGATCATAAACTAGATCCTCGGAGGTCCAATAACCGAGACCCATCATAAAGCCGCCTTCCACTTGTCCTAAGTCTAATTCTGGATTCATACTTCTCCCAACATCTTCAATTATATCCACTCTGTGTAATACGTGCTGTCCAGTCAATAAATCCAGTTCAATTTCCGCAATACTTGCCGCGTATATCGGATAAGATTTTATATCGTCTTTTGGAGTAAACCTATAAAATATGTTTCGTAAATATTCGGAAGACTAGATTAATATTTCTATAGCTATTTAACTATTGGAAGCACACACATATATCGAGCGCACAAGTCGATATCTTTCGTATATGCTGTCATTACTAATTTTTGCCATGAGGGGTCTTTCAGCTCGTTTTTTATAGGTTCAAGTCTTTTTATCAGTTCTTTGCAAGCCATCATGGTTGCCTAAAATTGTTAAAATACACATATACATAGATATTCCGAAATACAAGATGTCAGGAAAATAATGGGACCTCTAAAAATATTTGTATGTAGCTCAAGTATAAATGGATTTTGGTCTTTCGAAACTAGAATCCTCGAGAAATTAGGTTTTAGTAATATTACCGATTATTGAGAAATAAAATCAGTCTTATTACTAAATTGCGAATATTTATGCATTTTCATATTTTTATGAATATAACTAAAGAAATTTGTTTCATTTAAAGAGTATTATAATAAACACTCTCTGAATATTTTATACATACATTTTTGTAGAAATATTTTGCACATTGTTTACACTATCTTTGCTACATTTTGTAGATTTTTGCATTCTCGAATTTCCCAAAAATGCATGAGCATATGCAATCTACTCATTACTCCTCTGATACACTATATATGTAATCTTTTTTGTATAATGTATTAATAAATGAAAATAAGTCTTACATATGAGCAAGTCTCGCTAGTAATGCTACCGCCAGTAACAAGGTTGTTTGGAGATGTTAGATTGTTGCTTGGTTTTACAGTAACTAATGATAAATCGATACCCAAAGTATGTGCTGCTACTTGAGCTACCTGTAGTGAAAAAAAGTATGTAAGTAATAAAACTGTTATTGTAATAAATGTATTACTAATAATAGTTAATTTATATTAATTAAGTAATTTGTGTATTACTACCAATAATTTATTATAATATATGTACACTATTAAGATATTTTATTATATGTATATTTTTTGGCACCTTGGTATGAACTCCCTGACCACATTCAATTCCTCCATGAGTAACTGAAACTGTTCCATCCCTAGCATAAATTGATACAAGTGCATGGAATTGTCCCCATATTTGTAAAGGATACATTAAGGGTATCAAAGATATTCCTTTTTTCTTCCATCGATTTTCCTACAAAAGTTATAAAATTATTTAATTAATTAATATTTCATATTATGTATATTAAAATCATGGTGGATAATCGAACTCCCTTACATTGTTGAAAGAATCTACAGCTCTCTTTCTCGTCTCGTAATCCGCGTTTTGACATAGGTCATTTATCATAGACTGCAATGCACCTTTATGGTCCTCATGCATATTTGCATACCTAACCATCAATGGGTCTTTCCCAATAGTCTTTGCTATGTGCTCCATTATGTTTTCTATCATAGCTACAGCTTCTGTCGAACCTGTCAATTAGAAAATTTAATTTTAGGGAGGCTAGTATTTTTGCTATGTTAAAAGTTATTATTCATAATAATTTGAAATACCCGGGGCTCGACAGAAAGTGTTGGAAGGCAGGTCAGTCTTAACCTCAAAGCCTTTGTGGGTCCAGGTTGAGTAGTCATAACAACTAAATAAGAATCAACTATTTTAGACTGTTTATTACAATATATGTTCAAGTATATTCACCTATTGATATGATGTGCAACTAAAGGTGCATGGAATTCATTGAAATTGCAACCAGCATTGCTCCAGTAATTTGCATTTAAATATTGAATGCGACCATCATCATCTACACCAACTTCATACTCCTGACAAGTATCATAACGCTTTCCCATAGCTTGCATATTAGATTCTATTGACATAACAAATCTAGCTGGTCGATTTAATTTGTAGCATACTAAGGCACAAGCACAAGCAACATGACTGGCACGGCTTATCTTTGCACCATAGCCACCTCCTAATCTTCTCACCTTTATATTAATACTGTAATTAATAATTAAGGAAACGTAGTATTAAATATTAATATTAATATATTATATATATATATGATATCTAAAACATTATTAGTCAATTAACTAAATATTATTAAATAAATATTAAATATTACATTAAAATATAAAACATTATATATTATTTAATTTTTAATATTTATTTAATAAGATTTATTTAATTAACTAATAATGTTTTAAATATTATCTGTTTGTAATCAATATTTTGTATATCTTACCTGTTGTTTTTTATATTGAGAAGCTCGGCTACGGCTACTTGTATCAGATCCATCCACTGAGACGCTGGATAAATGTCCATACCATCTTCTACTGGCACACAGACACAAGTTTGAGTCTCCATAGTATAATGATACTGCCCTCCACATCTAAATTCTCCTTTTACCACGTGCTTCACATCATTTCCTATGATATTTAATCAAAAATAGCGATAATGTGTAAAAATGTCTATAAGTAAATGATCATAAAATGCATTAATTTATAAGAAAGGAGATATTAATCAAATATTTTATTTAACACAAATATTTTGTGTACACACCTTTGTTCGTCGCTTCAACGTTAGTTGATTGAAGTAGTCTGGATTGGTTTTTAGATGCAAGCACATCTTCAATCGTTAACAATAGTTTTTCAGGCGTGAAGTCAACGTAGGAAATGTGTACCTTCTGTGCTGCTTCATTCGCAATCGCGTAACTTATCGCAGCGATCACTCCAACTGGTTGCCCAGCATAATCGATATTTTTATCCGCAAACAGCTTAAGATACAGCGACAAATAAGAACAAGTTAGAAATTTTAGACATTTATAGCTTGCGGATTTTTATGCATTTATGGCAAATTTAAAAGAGAAGAGATACATAGAATATACATAATATATATATAAAACTTTCAAGGTACAATATGTGTTATAATACTTAGTAGATAAAACAAATTTTTATATAAATCCTAGCTTTTTTAGTTCTATTTACAAAGATATGAGTTTGCATAAATATTTAGAGTGTATTCATAACATACTTGTTTATGAATCAACTTACTATTTCATCGTAATTCAACATCATTTCTTGAGCACTTGCTGGTATGAATGCATTTTTCCCAGGAATATCTTTGGCAGTATAAAAAGCAATTACTCCTTTCATTTTCTGGAAGAACATATTTGGATTTATGTTATAAAAATAAGTAATAAATAAAATAAGCAATAAGATTTGAAATTGACGATTTTTTAAAATATATTAGATCAATTAGATTAATCGTGAAAATAATACCAATGCTTCAGAAGCATCTATTTTATCCAGTTTCCCAGCCCCTACTGTGGTAAGAACAAAAGCACAGAAAACTTCATCTGACAATGGTGGAATATCATTTGAGTATTGAGCTTCTCCAGATGCTTGATGTATGGATTCCAATTTTGGCAAAGGCTGATTCAAAGGCCATAAATTCTTATTAGTATCAAAGTCCTGTTTGCCTGAAGATAATCCACGCTCCAAAAGAGTTCCACCACTGCGCGCTTTTGGATCCACATTCTCAGGCTTAATACTTAAAATATACTACAAAAAATGTTGCATCTCTGATCAGACATAAAGATTCAATTATTCAAAATCTTAATAGTTTTCATCCAGAAATATACCTTAAAGAAAAGACCTTCCGCAAGTGTTTTTCTAAATTTTGGAGAATAATCAGGTAGGATATGATCAGGATGAAGTTCATTGTCTAATTTATCTAAAGCATCTTTAATTACTTTTTTGTCTAAAATGGATTTCCCAATCAAGAAGTTTTCAGTGTCTAATGCATGCAGCTGGAAAAATCAATTTTGATTTAAACCTACATTGCTAAGTAAACCTGTAGTTTTACTTACAAAATCCTTGTTTATTCCACCAATTATGATGTTTGGTTTCTCGAGCACTTTTCCAGCTCCGTCTAATTTAAACAAGAACCCCGCATTCACGTGAGCATGGGCATTCTGTGCTCGTGGCATTATCTACAGTCCAATAAAATCTTCCAATGAAATCTATGATTCCAGGTAATTTAATTATTCTAAATATATCAATACACAAAGGCATACCTTGTAAGATCTATACTCGTATTCCTTGCCAAGAGCTGGCAACATTATACTGTATATAATTTTGTGCTTCATGTCCAAGTTTAGGAAGTTCAATAAATTCATGCTAGTTTTTTTGCTACCAGCTTCCACTTTTCATAGGAAACAGTATTTAAATAATAAATTTTATATCAATACAGAGAATATGCATAAATGTTTCAAATGATTTTGTTTGAACTTTTTCAGTTACCTATATGCACTTGTGCTCCTGCAGTTTCCAATATCAAAAATAAATCTGATGGAAATTCACGATGCGTGTGCTTGATCATTAAATTTCCTGCTACAGATCCAACCTGTAACATAAAATGTCATCAGTGGTTTGGGATCATCGTACACTGTTAATTATATTTACTTACATTTCTTACTGGGACGCTAGCAATTAAATCGATATGTTTGGCTAAGTGTTGCAAGTATTCGAAATTTGGTTCCTTTGAATATTTCTCAAAAGTCTCCATCGCTACAGTAAGTGAAATATTCCCTCCAATAATCAAAGCGTCGTCAGTTTTTGTTATATTACGTAGATCAGGTATGTCGTTAATATCAATACTTATATCCGGTGTCTTCATTCGATATACACCTGTAAAGAAAAAAGAATTTTAATATAGATAGAGCACAAATAAATATAATATGGAAACCACACAGGAAAAATATGATAATTTCTTATTTGACTTTCATCACTTAATAGCTTCATGTGTAGTTTTCATGTAAAATAATGGTTATTGATCATTACCATGTGCTGTGTTACCACCATGCAAAACATAACTCGCATTTGGATTATTCTGAAATACTGTGAATAAATCATCGACTGCAAGAACCTTATGGAATTGACTACCATCCAATTTCATGGAAATGTTAGCTTCTGTATTCTGGCTAATTGTGTAGCAACCATTGCAACCATTTTCACACGGCATACCAGTTTTCTTGCAGGCTTTTATTTTGAACAATTCCTAGATAACAACAATTTTTTGTCAAGGAAGATTGGAGGAGATTAAATCAAAAGAAGTATAAACTGGTGGTGAATAGCAATGAAACAATTTTTTGGTTTGTTTGCAAAAATATACAGAAAATATAAATATGATATTTGATATCTGTTTAGATTCCATTTCTTCAATTAAGTCTATAACACATTAATAATACCTATAATAGACTGTATATAATATGTAAATTAATATATAAACTATATAAATTATATAAGCATATAAATTATATAATTTATACAACCTATCTATTACTGATAAGCCATGAATGAGCAGTGGGTTGCCCATCAATAGGCGCCTAAAACTCTTTAGAACCTTGTTACTGTTTGTTTGTTTACAAAACAAAACGAAGTTGGATATCTATCTATCAGATAAAAAATGATGCATTCATTATCCTCTGCTGAAATTTCATATTAAATTGATATGAACAATTCTGTACATTGAGGAGTGCACATTTTATCAGCAAGATAACAGATATCTGTTATATCTAATACTCGAGAATAAATACGGAATTATGTTTCAAGATCTACTCACATCTTAATGTTAATATTATCACTGACTTACTTCAATGTCATAAATGTCTTTAACAAGTTCTTTTGGAGCATCGCTCGCAAATGCCTTGAATGCATCCAGAATTGGTCGATAACCAGTACAACGACATATATTGCTTCCAAAAGAATTTTCTATCTGTTTCATTGTTAATTTTTTTCCATTTTTGTTTTGCAGTAGACTGAAAACATTAAGTTAATTAAACCTATTTGTCCAATTTATATTAACATATTATTTGATATTAATGATCTACAATATTAAAATAGCATTTCAATTCTTATTGTATGTATATACATAATGAATATAAATGTAGAAGGTAGAAATACCTATACATGTTCATTATCATTCCAGGTGAACAATAACCACACTGGGAGCCATTTTTGCCTGCTAATGCTGCTTGCAGGGTATGATAGCCTTCTTGCTTGTTACCCAAACCTTCAATCGTCTTAATAGCCCAGCTGCATTAAAAAAGAATGTTAAAATGAGATCTAAAAAAGTGAGCAATATAAAAAATATGATCTGAATAATAATTTTAAGAAATATAATTAATTTGAAACTTACCCATTGCAGATCAAAACTGGTACCAGGCAAGAGTTCACAGACATTGTCTCACCTTTGACTTCCACTGACACAATGCAAGCACCACAGCCTCCTTCATGACACATAGCCTTAGTTCCTCGTAGTTTTGCATAATCTCTGATGAAGACGTTCAAGGATGTTCCAGGTGGGATCTTTTCTGTCACTGAAAATAGTTATACCATCAACATAGTTATTGGTCCTATTCTGCTTTTGAACGATTTTAATTGACTTTAATTATTGGATTCAGACCTGTGTAAGTTTGCCCATTGATGGTGAATTCTACAACCTTCCTGGAATCCCTGTAACAATAATTTTTGCATTAACTAATAAATCGAGATATATATATACACACATATATATAATTATTTATAATTTATAAATAAAATTTATAATAATTATATATATATGTAATTACAAATATTTTATAATATTATAATAATATTATATAAATGATATTATATAAATATATAAATATTTTATTTCTGATATAATATAATAGAACAATAGAATAATAAAATTTAATATTAATTTCAACAAAAGGACGATAGGCATCATACTTGATATTAACACGATCTTTATTTTATGTTACATTATGCTTATTATACTTTCATAGCATCATATTCAGTTTAATTTTATTCTACTGATTTCTTTTAAACTTGAAACGAACACTGCTGTCTCATTAATGAGACAAACTCGTTCTGAATCATATAAAGCATTAGGGGGCTCACTTTATATACTGCAATAAAACAGTTCACTCTATTATTGTAATGGAGCTGATCATTTGATGCAAATAAAATTGCAAGTTCTATCTTTGCACACTATTGGAGGAATAAGTATGTGTAATAAATAAATTGTTACAGGTGTATACTAATAAATAAAAAAGCAGGTATAGTATTTTAAACAATTTTAGTAATTGAATACAATAAAATGTAATCTAATCTTTCGGCGAGGTAAGAAATATTATTCGAAATTTGTAATGAAATCATAATGAGCACAGAAATTACAATATTAGCAAGGTAAACTGTTACAAACAGTAACAGATTATTGTTAGAATTATTTTAGTAATTTACAGAGTTGTGTTTGAATAAATACTATTTTTAAAATACTATTTTTAAAAAGGACTTAAAATCGGCTTCTGTATTCAGTAAAATAACATTGAACCCCTATATCAGAAATTCTAAATAATCAGTAATTATAATAACTAGAATAACTATAGTAATTAATCACCTTCCCTATATCTACTTGAATAACAGAATATATTATAATACATACTACATTAGTTAACGTAATGTCTATAAAATTCATTCGAAATACATAAACAAGAAATGAGATAACCCAGGAACTGTATGTATATAAAAGTATTTCAAAAAAATTTATTTAGTGAAAAAGACGAACAATTTTTGGTAGATAAAGAGATTTTACCTGGATAAATCTTTCTTAATAAAATAACTAAATTTATTTCCAAATAAAAATTATTTGCATCAAAATCTAATAAAATATTAAATATTTCAATTATAGTAAATACTCTAATACTCTACTTAGAATAGATACACTAATTATTATTTATTACTTGTATGTAATTGTATGTACTAAAATCTATTATTATTTGCATTAAATATTAATTAGTGTTTAATACAAATTTTGTATCAAAAATTTAATACAAAATCTTTAATATAAAATTTGTACTATATATTAATCAGAAATACTGCTATTACTAATAAGAAATGCTTTGATCATCAATCAGAAGTATTAATAGCATCTAATACATACTTGTATTAATATAAAAATTATTTGTACTAAAATCTAATATAATATTAAATATTTCAATTAGAGTAAATACTCTAATATTCTACTCAGAGTAGATACACTAATTATAATTTCTTACATGTATGTAACTATATTAACATAGATTTTAGCACAAATAATTTGTATATTAATACAAGTATTAAATACTCTTGTATGGAATATCTTACTAAATGATTTTGTACTAAAATCTACTAAAATTATAGGATCATGCAGGAGATTACAATGTATCTACAATGATTTCCATCATGATGTTGAATATGTTGAATTTCAGATTACACATATGTAAAAATAATCTTGTGAGTAAGACAGTGAAACTAGAATTTCTTACCACTTATTAAGTTCGATGACAAGTCAAATTGTATGTACAATAGATGCATCTAAGTGTGGGCAACGAGCAAATACCACACGTCATCAAAACACGATTTCTGATGATCTTATGTAATAGTCGGTAATAGCGAGGGAACCCTGATTGATAACAATGGCACGCTATAGAAGAATATACTTTATAGTGAACGTCGTGTAGTACATAACACATAACATTGCTCTTCAAATATGTGCAACAGTACCTGCTATCACAAGTGGCGATAAAGCGATAATGCGATTCAAAATGAAGAAAAAACTAATAGTCATTACGTAATCATAATCGCTCAGACATGTTAGTTAGACTGGAAATTGAAGAAGAGATACAATGATCTACGCAATGCATACATTATGCAAAAATATGTTAAATTACACTTATTATAATATTTAGTAGGTGAAATAATATACTAATATCATATATACTATTATTATATACTAGTACATAGTTATACACTATTACTACTATATTACTATACTAATATATCATAGTATGGTGCTATATACTAGTATGCTACTACACCATAGTATATACTAATATACACACTAGTAATAGTATAGTAGTAATAGTATATATTACTATATTATTCTTCTATTTTACCATAAAATCTAACGTTCTTATTTTTTAACAAATTTTGCTAGTAATTTCTAAAAACATTCTCCTATCTTTCCACAAAATCTAACATTCTCATATACAGAGTATCTAAGAACTGATAGCACAATCGAGGAACGGAGAAATCTACATGAAAAAATATATCTAAAATATTCAATACAGTTTTTACATTTGAATTCGTTGTTGAAGAAACCGACTTCAAAAACCGTATTGTTGTATGTAAATTTAGGTGATATAGATATAAGTTAACAATCAACAGGAGATTATTCTACCTGCAAAAATATTTTTCCATTTAGTGCTTCGCTTTCAAGAAAATTAGCCCGATATACGCGTATTCCACTAAATTTCAAATTTTATTTCTTCAAAAACGAAAAATTCTATGTAAAAGTTTTTCTCCACATTTTTTACCCACTTTAACTCTAGTTACTTGCTATTGGTTATTCGTTTCTGTCTCGTTCAAGATTAATCAAGATTAACTCCACTTGACGAAATTTCAGACTCGATCTTCTCGAAAATGAGGCGTCATATGTAATAAAACAAGTTTATTCTTTATCTTCCATTTGTTTTCCTCGCGTGGAACCGCCTTCTCGATGATTGTACCATCAATACTGGAATATCTTGTATATACCGGTCATTAGCAAAGCAACACTTATGTCACATTGCACACTTTGTATACCAGTAATACTTCAAGGAAAAAGTTATTAAATCATTAAATGATTTACACTTTTTAAAAGTGAAATTTCATTGTGATAATAAGTTACCGATTGCCAATCGTTATGCAATCGAGTAATACTCTGGTTTCCAATTTTAAACAACTTGTAGTGAATCATACGTTGATTATCCACCTTGTTAAAAATGTCGGAGATTTGCATAAATGTATGTACTTGCAATGACATAATGGGCTTCTTGTTTTTTACAAGAAATTAACTCGGATAATTGAAGGTCGTATTTTCGGCTTCTTCGCATTTCCCTATGGACATTGTCATTTTTTATCTGCAAGTCGAACATTAATTTTGTATTCCTGTAAAAAGTAATTTGTTCACGTGATCAATATATCATTTCTGCGATCATAATTGCGCATTATTATATATAAGTTATTTATATTTTTATGGAATAATAATAAGAAATGAAAATTTTAGAGAAGAGGCATTTTAATGTATACATTATTGAAAATACTAAATACAGGCTAAATACTTGCACTAAATACTAAATACTTATTACATTAAATGATAAAATTAGAAGCTTAATGCGGACCTTGTATTCAATAAAAGGAAATTTGAAGTGGCTGGAGGTTGTGCCACTATCGATACCAAACAGTGATGTATAATGAAATAGAACGTATCAAACGTGCACATTGCACATACGTAATAAGATTATTATGGGCATAGGCCTCAATAATATAATAAAATGTTGTAAAAATTCTTTTTACTTGTGAAATGTTATATTTAATTTTATATTTGAATTACCAATATTTATTTTACCAATGAAAAATCTGTTTCTATTTAGTAATTGATATTTAGATATAATATCATATCTAATATTAAGAAGAATATAATATTACAATATCTAAATATTAATTATTAAAGGCAGATTTTTATAATATTATATTATAACATTATAATATAATCATATTATAATTATAATTAATATATAATTAATATAATATAATTATATATAATATAATATATAATTAATATATAATATAATCATAATATAATTATACATTATATAATTATTATTAACATAATTATATAATTTTAAATTATAGAGAGGAATTAGAAAAGGTTGCAAATTGTTTCACATGGTCTCGAACTTTTCTTACGCGATACATAACATTCTTCCTCGCGAAATTTATGCCCTACATTTATATTTCAATTATATTCAATTTTTAATCCAATTTAGTCTAATCTAATCCAATTTAATCCCATCTAATCTAATCTAATCTGGTCTCTACACTTGACAATCAGTGTCATTCCTTGACAGCGTAGAAAAGAGAAAAATTCAAAAACATTGCAAAAATTAATAATCAACATCTACACTACACTAGAGAAGGAAATTCGTTATCTTAAAGAATCGTGAAACTAGATGAAATCTTTCTCCTATCGCTCGATTGGCAATAAGTGCAAAGTTGGGTTTGTTTCATGAACTTTGCAAATTTTAAAGTAAACATGCAAAATTGCAGAAACTTATCTTTGATTCAAATTTTATGTAAATCGTGTAAATACATATGCAGCTAAAAAAACAGGGAATGTGTTGAAACTTGTTTCATGACAAATGGTAGTTATTTTTCCAGCGAACAGTCAATATTTGCGGAGTTCAATTTATACGGCATAGAATGGAAACTCGCTTATTCGACCATGACAAATTAAAGTGAACTATTTCTGTTATTCTATATAGTCCCTATATAATCCCATTAGTCACCAAACTACTTGACACGACGGACCAGATCAGCAGACTAAAAAAAAATACTCTACAAATTAAATCCTTAGATCCTACTAGAATCAACAATATAAACTATTATAAACCATGTCATTGTATCAGGCCAAATGAAGTTACTGAAAATTCTCAACGAGAATTGATTGTAAATATTCTAACAAATAAAAAAAGAAAACTTCGTTCAAGAAGCTGTTTTCTGCAAATCTCAGCAGGATCGATCGCTTCTTACCAAACAACGATTGGCTTTCACTTTTCGTGAAAGTTACTGGGATTTATCGTAGGGCCAGAAGGAGTCGTTCACTTATTCTTGGCATCGTGCGCTTAACGAAATCGGATCTCAAACAATGTTTGCAACTTTCTCCTCTGCAGATAGAATTATGCGAACAATCGCACGTTATTCAGCTCGAACAAGCAGAAACAGAGAACATCTATGATCTAATCCTTATAAACGTTTGTGCGGGCAACTATACTGTCAAAATTGATACGACTTCGATAAGTTCTTCAGTGAAAATGTAAAACTGTTTGGAAGCTTGCGAAACAGTTATTTGGCTGTAAGAAAGATAAGCAACTTGTAGAAAATAATTATTTGATCACCACGAATAAACAACTTGTAGAAAACAATTATTTAGTTGTAACAACAGCTTACAAAGTTGTTCAAATGATTTAATTTTAACAATTTTATTGGAACACAAAATTTGAAGAAGAAGTAAAAAGAAAAGGAAAAGGGATGTAGTTTAGAAAAGTAATAGTCGGTAATTACTATTCTTGAAATTTTCCATTCTTAGCTCTCGACATTTTTCACGTTTTTCAAACAAAGGAACCAGAGGTTTTCAACTCTGACATTTCTTTAATTCATAGCTAAATACTGATATATAATTCTTGGCTTTCACATACATTCTTGGATTGCATTCGAATTTCACCAATATGATATTTGAAAATGTTTTATATAAAACATATAATATATATAATAGCTTTTTACAGTGCATCATGTACATTATGTAATATATTACATGTTGACAAAACGTTCTACTTAAGACATTTTTTATATTATTATCTTTTATTATGTGCAGCAAATATCTTGTAATATCTATATAGATATGTAGTTATATAATAAAAGGATCATAGATATTTCTATGTAAAATTTTAGATATAATTGTTGATATAGTGATCGTTACATAAAATTGTAAAATCACTTACCCAATGTTCCTCTGAATACCATTCATGTTCGCAAATATTCGAACCGCAAATCCAACGAAGCAAATTTTCTAATTGTTTTTGGCAAGACAACTTCTACGACACAATCGTCGCGTGGGTATCGTTTAGATTGACTGAACTTGCAAACGATCGTTGTAATGCGTTTCTGCACCACTCTCTCCCACCATCTACAATAAAGATAGTTACAAAAGAGGAAGATTACGTCCGTGATCGTCTCGATTACAAACCTAGTTTTCATCATTTTCTGCTTGATACATGGTATTTTTCTGTATGAATCATCATAATGAAATAGCATTTCCTTTCTTCTTTTTTTAAATTAATCTCCTTAACAGTATCTCAAAGTACTTTTGTGCCATAAGCTGTTTCTTTTTTGTTGATTAACTAAAAATAATTTGATATTTTTCTACCAATTAAATAGCAGGCTAAATCGAAGAAGATTAGAGTAATTATTGAAGAGAATTACAGAGTAGAGTAATCTTTGGATAACAGAGAGTACAGAAATTTCTAGAATAACTGTAAAAAGAATTTTTTAAGTAATCTAGTCATTCAACAAATGGACGAAGCGAATAATAATCTTTCTTTCTTCCTCACAATGAAGAAAAGTGGTCTCACATCCGCTAATTTCAACAAATATTCCATTAAACGCCTTTCATATATTATTGTCAGTAAATATTTAGCTATAGAAAAGAAAAGATAAAGCTTGCTAGGATAAAGTAAATGTTAGTTTATCTCTCTTTTCACGAAGAAGAATGGACACATCTAGTAATTTCAATAAATACTCTATTAAACGCCATTCATGTGTTACATAATAATCGTTTACAACATATTCGTAGCGCATAATGATATCAATGACAATTAATACAAATTAACCGTAAATAATAGCATCTCAACTAATATATTTTATAGTCGGTGTACTTCTTCCGTTTTGAATTTCACGCGCATGAATTATAACTACTTACGTTAAAGAGAGACGTCCTAACAGAAGATAGAACGGAAAAACGAGATGTATAATATGGCATACTAGGGTTTCCTTTTTCCCATTAGATGATATCAGAAAAAATAACGGGTTCTCTCCGTGTTTCTATAGACTCTCTAGTTTGCTACCGATATATCGATTCGGCCGAGCTCGTCCAATCTTTTAGTTCTCTCTCTCTCTCTCTCTCATTCTCTCTCATGTTACTTTCTCGTTAAACAAAATATTTCCGCTAAAGGCTAGCGACTTTACACAGGATTTCCCTCAAGAACGGTCTTTAACACGTTCAGTGCCCTCGACTAATCTTACATTCCCGTACATTTACTGGCAAATAAGTTAAACATTGTATTAACATCAACTTACAATCGGATAGAATGGACTCTCGCAGAAGAAATTAATGATATGTACAATTCATCTAACTAAGTATCTAATTGTATTTACAATAATCATGGATATAAATATTTACTTCTATTCAGGAATAGGCTGTACACTTGAAAATTAATGAGAAATAGAGTTAAATGACAATAAGTTCAACTTACTGTCTACTAGAGATTCCACGACTATTTAACCTAACGTTAGCTAGAAACTGAAGATAGAGTATACAGCTTCTGCTGACTACTACTACGTTGCTCAAAATAATTGAAATATTAAGTAATTATTGGTACAAAACAAAAGAGGGGACACTATAATTTCACTCAATACATAAGTTACATAGCATTCGAGTATCATTTTGAGCTACGTATCACTCAGACTCCACTCTACCAGTTGCAAATCACAATACTACTGGACCCTTGTCAGTCAATTAGTGATCATTAATGATGTGTTGTTCAACATTCATTCCACGACGTTGTAACGCAGTAAGAACAGGGAAGTTAGGAGATCATTCTTGGGTTTCATAACACTGAACGTGTTAATGGCTGATCGATGAAAAATATTGATATAGTGTTCGTTTCTCGTTTTGTTCCTCTCCGAAAATCGCCTTGCCTTTCGCTAGCTTATAGGGGAGAGTTACATGGATCGCTACTGCCCTATAATCCTCGATAAAATATGTGTTATATATGTATATGTAATATTGTCCTGTTACACTCGATCACCAGTAAGTTTACACGAACGTTTGTTTTTTGTGTACTGCAATGTAAAACATTGTTCTAAACGCATTACACGATCGTACAACCAAACCTCTTCAGAGCAAAAGAAAAGAAAGCTAAACCATGTAGTATAAAAAGATCGATTTACATTTATTCCATTGCTCTCAAGCCTAAAGAGAATTACAATTTCCTTTCTCCTCCGCTTTTCGTTGATGATATAGTACAATCTCGGTAATCTGGACAACTCTGGACGATTCCGAAATAACGAGGTTCTGCATTATCATGGTTTCCACATCTTTTGTGCGAAGTGAGATTTCGTTAACCCTAACTCCATTGGATGTTCCACTTGAACTATTTCGATTTAGATTTTCTTTCACGCTCGTTACGATTCAAAAGTTTCTTCGTAGAAATATTTTCCTTTCTCTCTTTCTTTTGCACATAGAGTTAAGAAAAATATAATCGAAGAAACTTTTCTACCTATCAGTGTACTTTGTTCAAGAACTTCTTCGGCCCAGTTCCTCCTTCGAAAATAAAACCTCATTAATTCAAACCTCGTTCCTACTAATTCGAAATAAGTTTTCTTCTATACAAGAAATTCGGATTAACGAGGTTCTACTGTACGAAAGAAAAGTTTCCAAGGTTACGCAGAATGTCAACACAGAGACCACCCATTTAAACTTAATGGTGACCAGTTTTCTTCTTGCATGATCTGTAGTCGTTAATTGAACATGTACTTTATGATCTAGTCTCCTATGGCCATTACTTCCGCCAACTGCGAGAACCATATTATACAAGAACACCTAAGTTAAATAAGTCGCAGACACAAACTTCGCATCAGGAGTGCACAAATTCCTTGAATAATCACGTTTAGAGAATTGGGAACCTCTTAACCTCGCTTCAACAAAGAGATTCATTACTTGAGAAATCATTCGTCGTATTAAACTTTAACAAGTATAATTTATACCTCTTGGATCTTGAATGTGGTTTATGCATGTAGTCCAATGTGAAAGAAACATCTGTGCACTCCTGACCTCCCAAAATCCAACGCTTTGAACTAAACTTTCTCACATTCTCATTGATTCGCTCTTCCTTTCTTACAGCCTTCTCTTCTGCAGTCATAATATTGGGATCTTGATCAAGAAACTCCTCTTGTGCTGAAAACAGCTATGTTTTACTCGATTTGCTAATATAGTTTTATAAATTCATTGATTAAAGAATATTTTTCAATTTTATCAAATGGTTTTACCGAACTTTTGTAAAAATTCATAGAATCTTACAAACCAGCGCTTGCTTTACATCGTTCGAAATTTCTCCAAATAAAGCGAAAATCGCTGCTAATTCACAAATCATAGCGTTCATTGAATGAGTATCAAATAGGTAGGTTCCAGTGACCGCGAAGCATTCAAGTCTCACTTCCAGTTTCTCTAGGTTCTCTTTCCGTTCCTATACACAAGTGTTCCTCTAATCAACGCCATTCGAATCAGCCAGAAAGAATGTTTATAGATGCAACACCACGGGAAATAAAGTAAAAGAAGTTGGTACAATTTACAGGGCATTTTTTCTCTCCGCTTAGGATCTCGTGCAGCCTCTTCGAGTGTCGCAAACTCCAGACAGGAATAAAGATATTTATATTACTATATAATGTATTATGATAATATATAGCAAACATTGTTCATGGAGGTAGCTGCACGCGCCAAGGGGATGAAATGAATCCCGAATTAGACCTTAGAACAGGAATTATTGACTATATATTAATAGTACCATACTGAATCGTAGATCCGCGTGTTACATTCATTATAATTTATCGCATGAGTATCATAATCTTAACTTGTATATATAGTTCGTTTTAATTACCTAATTAAGACAGTTCGGAACGGTATACGGATAAAGAACATTAGTGAGACCACCTAACATTCCATTTTATATCTCTTTCACTCGCACAATCTCACTCTCGCACGCTATATATATATATATGTATATCGTTTAGTATTTAATACTTTAATAAAGGATACGTCGTAACTGCTTCAGCGCCCTGAGTCGAAATCAAAATATATACCGGTAAAGATAGTACGAAAAAATGAAACAGAGCGACACGGGTGCGCCATTATTAGGATTACGCCATATACATACACATACATTTATATATATATGTATAATTTTTCTTTCTCAGATAATATTTATATTTTTAACGTTATATCTTCTCGCACGAATTGTGAAATATAGTCGGGTACGTATGCACCTGCACAATTGCGCGCGCGTGTGCACATGTATACGCAAAATACGTACGTACTTTACATTTTTACTATGGATACATCATGCATCAGCCAACTATGTATAATTTTCCACGATGTGTATGTACGTTTAGAATCGACATGACTTGAAACCAACTCCAACATAGTTGCTCTTTCTATATTATACGAAAAGATGATTCTCAGTTAAACTCGATAAACGTTCCAGTATATATAAAGCTTATATGGAACTACTTTGGACCTCCTACCTCCTGTACCGAAACATTTTCATTAATAACTCCGTCTCTTCGTTCAACCTTCCATTCATTCTTGCTCTCAAATATTCATGTACACGCTCTCTCAGGCTCTCCCTCATTTTCTTCCAGCTCTCCCTTCGATCACTGGAAAACACTACAATATCGATGCAATACTATCACAGTCAACTCATACGGAATAGTTGCATCCACGTACCTCATGGAATTCTAAACGTAATACGGCTCGTACAATCTTTTTTTTTTTTTTCATTTTTCATGTTTCATTTTTCATAACTCTGTCTCTAAGCTCTCTATTTTTTTTTTTTTTTTTCGTTTTTTTATCTTTTGTTTCTTTTAGTCGTTCCGCAAGACTATATATATACGTATGTATACACTGAGACTACGCGTATCTCTGTAAGGCAACCGCCGTAAACTGAGTAAATCCGTATATACGATTATACTCAATCAGCAGTAGAAATATATATATATATATATAATATGTATATTAATGAGAACCCGTCGGCGCCGTCGCGTTTCCCGAAGAACGATCCAACGATAAACTTCGATATTGTTCTTCTTCTCCTTTTTTCTTCATGAGGACGGGCGGTTCTCGGATGACATAGAATAACAAGAGCAAGCAGGGCACATTTCCTAGGCATATTACACGGTATTTACAAAGTTGGTGCTTCGTTTGCTCGATTCCAATCAGAATTCCTGCAAGAAAAAATCAATTTTGGTCATATGAAGATTACTTTCAAACTCATTACTAATATTAAACATGGTAATTCTTGGATAGGTGATCATGTTTTCTTAAGTTAGTCTTTTATAAATATTATAAAGTTTGATAAAGAATGATATTATATAATACAATATCTTTTTGTATCTATTAAAAGCTACTTCATACCTTCTTAACTGATTACCATTTCACTTATCCAAAAGCTACTAAATGCTGTATCTGTTTAGTAATCAAATTGCAATCCTTTGATGTGCTGTCTTTATTTTTACATTTTATGAGTAAAGTTATTGAATCGTTGATTGAGTGCAGATTGACAATGTTAACTAGAAACCAGTGCCATTAGTAAATGAGCCTGATAGGAATTATGTATGTACTTCAGATGGAACTGTGCATCGTTATACGAGTATTTTGTGTAAAATGAAATCTGTTCAACAGCTGTTAATCATTTACAAACAAAGCTGCCTTTGGACAGATTCGCATAATCATGCTATATTATATATTAATCACAAACATATACAGATACAATTCATTACAATATGCTCTGATATGCATAGCTTTCTTCCTTCTTAAGAAAAACTCTCTAGAATAAAATCACCAAGTCTATGCATTTGGCTTATTTTTCTATTTTATTTACAAACTAACTGATTAAAATCCAAGAATTCAATTAGATGAATTAGTGGATAAAATTTGTTACGTATCACTGTAAAAAATCAGGAGACCTTTTAATTTCCAGAATGTCTATTTAATTCCAATCACAATTCACAGTTTTTTCACTGACATTTCTCTTCATGACAAGGGCATAGCAAATAGATACCTAATCTCTTCACAGGGCACCAAATGGATCAAGTTGGACTTGATTATTTTGCGGCTGTTGAACAGCCTGGGATTGTTGTTGCTGCTGCTGTGGCTGCGGTTGCTGCTGAAGATTAGCACCCATCATGGGATTTGTGCTGGGCATCATCATTGATGCAGCTCCTCCTGCGACCATCATGCCACCAGGACCACCAGGCATTGTGCTCATCATTGGCCTCATGCCCTGCATGCCCTGCATGCCCATTGGCACACCTTGCATTCCCTAGGGACACCAGAAAGCCGACTGGTCAGATACACTGTATCTGTACTTCTGGAATTTTTACTACTCCAAGTCCAACTATCTCCAGTAATTGTTTTCCCTTTGTTAACAATGTTTTCAACATTTGACCATTTATATTCAATCAAATCAAAATATATGGAGCTCATTGTGTTTTAGTATTTTGTATTTGGGTTGTCCTGTTTTGTATTGTAGGTTTTGTGTCACTTTACACATGTGTGGATATACGGAACAGTAAAAGTAGTGTATTTACATTTTTACAAATCTGAATCTAGTGTACAATAGATATTTATGAAAGTAGCATTGAGTTTATTATACAATAGGGTATTTCATATGCAATAATCAAACGACATACTTATAAACATACAACTCTGCTAGAGAAAGTAGTTTAAATCAAACACTCAGGTGCATCACACGTATGAATAAATGCAAAGCAGGGAAATATTAAGGATATAATATACATTGATGAGAACAATGGTTACAGAATTCTATGAACTATTCCTCTACAATCAGTTACTAAAAAAAAACTTTGTCATATTTAAACATCCAATAAACATCTAATGGCATAACTTTTTTTCAGGGAACTAATTAGTAACAATACTTGTTATGTACAGCAATGTGAAGTCAAACCAGCGATATGTTCACTTCTTTTTTTTTTTACCATATTTAATTCCATGGAAACTGGAACTTACCAATGGTGCAGTGTGGGGAGGGAAGCCCATAGCAGTTGAAGGGAGTTGCGTCATTCCTTGTCCCTGTAACAGCAGGTAGCATGCCATATGCCATGCATGCATTGTATAGCTAAGTGTATGGATCGACGAATATGTTTTCTATATTCTAATATTCATTTCCTCTTTACCTCGTACTAAGGTGGTCAACGTTTTTTACAATTCTAATTTATTTTAATTCAAAGGAAGTCTAGTACAATTTATATTTAAGATGTTTATCTCGTGAACTTTCAATAATTGTGTTTAGTGTTACAGTGATACTTGAATATAAAATAATGCACAGTGCATCCAAACGTGCAACACGATAACCGAGCTAAATGTTTCAGAGTATTAAAAAGGACAAGGATCTATCGTAATCATTGATTATGTGAAAGCTTAGTGAGCGATAAAGCAAGCGTGCTACGATAATCTACGGTCATATAAACGTTGTAAATTACTCGTAAGTGTTTTCCTGACATTAAACTCGCTGATCGACTATATTTATACTTAGAAATATAAAACGAATTAAACAAGATCGTGTCGCAAGTCCGAAGACGAAGATAATTTATTAGACATGGTTATAGGATAATTATTTATAATAAATAATAATCCTATAACGATAAAAAATAGCATGCTGATAGTGATTCAGTAACAAATGGCGAGAGTAGATAAAGATATCTGACATGTAATATAAGAATAGTAGGGGTCATGATACCCTGACAACAAAGATATCACGTCCAACAACAGCGTGCTGATAATGATATAGCACTGGAGAACTGGTCACCACATTGAACTCACCATTGGACGATACCCAGCACCAGTCGTAGCTGCCATAGGCTGTGGTGTCCATCCTCCAGCTGGACCACCAGTTTTAGCAGCGTTTTTGGGGGAATTCCATTGCATACCCCTAAAAGAAACAAAAATACTACTTTCCTGTCTTCAAGATCAAGTTTTCAAAAAATTTTGTACACCTTACTTGACTTGCTGTTGCGCACTTTTGTTGATTGTCAGATTTTGAGCAAGACTAGCAAGGCTGCTATCCAAATCTCCAGTTAGGACTTTGCCAGTGGATGTTGCATTCTGCTGTTGTCCTGCTGCTGAAATATTATTATCTCCAGCTACAGTGGTAGGCATCAGCATCATGCCCAAACTGTCAAAACCTAAGCAACATCTACATCAGCCAAAGCCCCATAAAGCATAACCCAAGGTTACATGTTCTTATTGCACATTGAATGATACACAAAGAAGGACCAAACTTTTGAACATAAAAAAGCATGGGTTTCGATAAACAAGATGGTAAAATTGAACTACTTGCAATTAACTGGGATAAATTATAATAAAATAAAAGAATATATCCCTTATAATTTTATATATGAAGTTTACAACATTTGCAAGTACATAACTCTGGAAAAGCCATGCTTTTTACTTTAACAGAGTATACAGTGCGAATACGTGTATCATTATCTTGACTAAAGGTAATATATATTCATCTATCATCGTATTATATGGAATAAATGTACAATATACAGTCATTTAATTCCTTGCAGTTTAATTTGAAATATCGACTTATTAATATCCAACTGCAAAAAATTAAAAATGGTAAGAGAAAGATGTAAAGAAAAAGGAATATTTCAAATATATACACAATCTATTGGATATATTATGCATTGATAATTAAATAGTAAATTCAGGTAGTACTTACAATATACCTCTACATTCTCCAAAAAAATAAATTGTAAAAATTTTCCAAAGACATCATGCCAGTACCAGCAGGTATACATCCAAGCATTACAAATGCATCAAATAATCAACCTTTATGAACAATTCAGTGAAAATCTACTTCACAAACCAAGAACAGATACACAAATCACTGATGCTGTATATTTCTGAGCTTGTACTTTTGTGACAAATTTGAAATTGGTATTACAAATTTGGTTTCCCTCTCTACGTTATTCCAGAATTATTATATCATTATATAAATCTAAAACATTAAGAATGCAAGATTGGTTCACTTCTTTATATTATCTCCAAATTACTAGACCCCCTTCTTTACACTAAAATATCGTAAACATTAATCCTTTCACAACCAAATGTTTGGAAGCTTTAGAAGCAAAGATCTTTTTGGTCAATCATTAAGAAAAATATTCTTTTTTGTCTTTATAAGGAAGATATACTGTATTAAAATTAGGACCAGTTTTAATGAAAATAGATGCAGTTATCACTTAATCCTGTTATGCTTATCATTTTTCCAAAAGTATTATTTTATTATTATTATTAATTTTTGATCAACTTAAGCCAGGTGTCCAACTATTTGTGGATGGTAGTGTAAAAAAATTAGTAAAATTCAATATTGATAGAAAATTCTTGATAATGAAATATAGATTCCACAAAAAATTGTACAAATATTATAAAGATAGAATTTCACCTTATCATGGTTTTCTGTAGTCTTCATTTTAAAGTACAACATTGCTTATATGTAACATCTGGCGTGAAAGAGTTAATCATAAGGTACACAAGAGTACACAGGCTCATGAGGGCCACTGAAAAGCATCACTGATGCCTCTGACATGCAAACTGATGATAGTCATCTATACATTCCCGTCACCTGAGGTCGGCTGCTTAGCCGGAGAACCGTACCCCGCCGGGACTTGGGTTGGGATACCGTAGCCGACCATCGGCCCTCCAGGCATGACCGATTGCCCGGTGGCAGCCATATTCGCAGCCATATCGAACATGCCAAAACCCTGTTGCAGAGGTTGCTGTGCTTGTTGCGCGGCGGTTGGTAGTTGTTGAGATATAGGTGCCGGTCTTGACGGAGACCCGCCCAGTGCCATACGAATGCTATCATTCAAATCGTCGAACGCGCTCTTACTTGGAGCGGCGGCGGTGGTACTCGACGTTCCAGTGGTTAGTTTCCCAGCTGCCGCTCCGGACATTGTAGGCGAGGTTGGTCTAGGTGTACCGTTCATCGCTGTCGCGGGAGGCGGCGGTCTGGGAGGCGGCGTGGCAGTGGACTTACCGGAGGTCAGAGTCACAGAGGATGCCGCCTCCGCGGCGGCGTCCCCAGCGACACCCTCCGCGGTCCTGAGCACTGCAGAGTCGCCCCCAAAGAGATCTGCCTGGCCGCCAGCACTGAACAGGTCTCCGCCGATCTGCCCTTGTTGCTGGCCATCGCCACCGCTCACATTAGCGGCAACGTTTGCGGCACTCTGCTCGAAGAGACCGAAAGCGGCTGCGTTTGACTGCGTTGACTGGGAACCAAGGGAAGGGAAGTCGGACATAAAAGGATTTGGTACGGATCCGGCCGTTCCTGGAGCACCAGCTTGCGCAGAAATCAAGGTGCATCGATTATTAGCGTTTTCACTTTCTCAATGCGGGGTTAATTGCATATTACTCGCGAGGGTCTGATATGCTTTCTGACTACATTACTTGTCGTGCCTTGTCCTAACACGTGCACGCTGCATTGAAGATGATACTATAGGTGACTGTACACATGTCTGACAATAAAGTTCTTGAATCGGGCCGATTAATAGAATACTCTGATATATTTCTCAATGAAAGCTTGTTGAATTTTGTATGAAAAGGTAAACTTTATTGTTACATCGTGTAGTCTACGGATCTGTAGTAAGAAGCATGGTCGTTATTCGCATATGAAGATCACAGGTAAAAAATTGATAAATTTCTGATTTTAATGCCACTTTATGATCAAACAGGAGAATTTTAATATAGCATGATTAAAAATTAAAACAATCTGTTAGTCTCAAAGGTGTTAATCCTTTAAAAGTATCTAATAAGTTGACAAAGTTTTATGGGAGTTAAAAATTGTAATTATTAAGAGAAGCAACATTTTCATATCTGCAATATTTTTATGATACAATGAGGAGTATTTCGAAAATTTTGGAAGGAATGAAAAACACATGCTTAACTTCAGAACCAAATGAAAAGACAATTTTGGTAACATGAAAGCATACTAAATGTTAAAACTGCTGTCCTGTAGAAAGCGGAAATATGATTTATTGTACTCCTTCTCCATAGTTTTCATATTCTTTAAATAACAATGCCTCTTATTACATTAGTAATACTATGATACTTGAGAGGTTAACCCCAAAGGTTTTGAAAGAATTCATCTTGAGATTGATCACAAAATAAAAACTACTCACTGTATCCGAAGATTCAATTTAATCGAATTGTTCTTGTCATATTGCTACAACCGTTTTTTAGGATTAACTTGCCCAGGCATCGTCAATGAATCTAAACGATTTAGTAAGATGCAAAGGTATGATACAAAATCTGAAGCAAGAAATCCTTCACCATAAAAAGAGATGAATATATACATGTACAGTGTGAATGTGAAAAAAAGAAGATACAGTGCATTTAACTTGATAAGTGAGAGATCAAAAATCTTTATCTCATATACCAGCGGTCGGTCGGATCAAGTACTCACCAGATTTCGACTCTTGATTACCAAATACGGAAGAGAAACTGTTATCTGTAACAAAGTTATTATTTGCTGGGGGCACTGCGGCGAAACCTACAAATCAAAAAATAAAAACAGACCGATGAAATAACATAAAGAACATAATCATCGTACAATAATCGCCAAAAATGTACAGTGATAATAAATAATACAGTGATAATAAATAAAAGAGAAGAAAAGGTTTAGTATCGTTTTTGTGCTATTATAAGATACAATAATAACATAATTAATTAAATTATATAAAATAAAATACTCATATTTACCGTTACCGTTAGTCATCCACATATTGTTCTGCGTTTGTGTGGTCGATGCAGTTGCAGGCTGTGGCGCTCCGAACATATCCGCGAAAGGATTCCCTGCCAATTGGAGCAAATCGTCTGACGCTTTTTGCGGCTGAAAATAACAAAATGTAATTTATAAAGAAATTATCATGGAAACAAAAGACATTATGTATTCTAAAAAGAGGAAAGTTCCTAGTTACCTGACTTTCAGCTGTCGTTGTCGTTGATGGTGAACTGAATAGATCTACTATTGGTTGATTAGCGTTGTTGGTCGGTGAACTGAGGAATGGATTCGTACTAGGTCCGCCCGATGGGGATTGCACTTTCGCCTAAAATAAGGGAATCGGGTCAGCTATGGAACCAATAGTTTTTTATAATTACTGAGCCCCTTAGTCTTACAATCTAACTACAATAAATGAAAACCACATGGAAAAATATGGTAAATCATCCATATAAAATTGCTGGTTTTTATGACTTTTATGACACTTGGTAGTTAAAAAGAAGTATTTCAATATGAAATAGCTGAAGAAGAGAATAACATGATAGATTCAAAAGTATAAGTTTTTCGAAAATCGATAAGTCCATAATGTTTTGTAAGAAACGAATAATATTAATATAATTGTTATCTTAGCTTAACTTAATTAATATTAGGCTGCATAATTAATATCTTTAACATCTTTGAAATGTTCAAGGGGATTATCAAATGAAAAGGTAATTTTGACGTGGAATTGATTGACAACGTATTGAATTATAAAATTGCTCTTCTATAAAAGACAGGAAATGTGACTTATCACGTGTTTCACATGTGGCCTTCAAATAAAAAATCTTTCAGTACCTTGTACTGATTCATAGCAGCCTCCTCTTCCGCGAGGGCTTGCTGCCGCAGTGCTTCATCGATATGTCCATTTCCGGCGTGGTCAAGGCGATTATTACTGGCTGCTGTTCCAAACGCAGTACTGGTGGAAGACAGGGCGGACACTCCCGACTTTACATTCGTTCTATTGCTGCTCGGGTAATGATTGGGCGATGGATGTGTGTCGATGGAGTGGTGTGGATTCACACAGGAGGAAAAAAGGAAGAAAAGCCATTTTCAGCAGCGAAGATAAGTGTGGCCGTAGGAGCGAAAAAGGAGCGAAAAAGGAGCGAAAAGGAACGTTGATCATTGAAAACAAAGGAGAAGACAAAGAAAAAAAAAGAAATAGTGTAGTACGTATAAAGATAACAACGATGTGTAAAAAATTCAGCTACTCAGTGCTCTTTCACCCAAACGTACATACAGATATGCTCCATAAATATATAATTATTGTACATGCGTAACGCTAGCTTTCCTTCTTTTATCCACAGATATTAATGTGTTCTTTTTATACATCTATATCTTTCACTACGTATGTTTTCAAATGAACTCACACAAGCAATTAAGTTGAGTAATACTACCTAACATGTTTTACAATAGAAACGAAAAAGAAGGAAGGGAAAAGAAAAAAAACACACACGCACACACTTTCTCGTTTGCTACTGCTACGGTACGCACGCTTATATACAGACGACATATGTGCAAGAAAATATCACCTAGCTTTTAATTTTATATTCAAAATTGGCTATTTTATTGTTTAAAGAATGTGTTAATTGGAAATAAATGTTGATTATAAAGGTTGTTACTGTTGTACGAACTTTGGTAGCTCATTGCGCAGGAAACATAATAGTCTCCGAACAAATGATCCAAAAACTGATCTATTTATGATCGGTTAATCAGGATAGAAATCTTAATCAAAAATGCGATCATTTATCTGGAAAATACCGTATCTTAATTTTATATTGTAAACGAGATTTAGAATATTATTAAGCGCTCTCGCCGCAAGTGGTTAAAAATTATATATATATATATATCACCGAGATGGTGATCACACCGTGAATCAACAGAAACATAGATAATCGTGCAATAATCAGCGATAAACTATTTTAAAAAATGCCTGTGATAAAATGTAATCTCTTGAGCAGTAAGCTAAGTGAAATTTCCGTAGAAGACTTGGAACAAAATCTTTAGAAATCATAAGAAGCAATAATAAACTGATCTGATACCAAACATAGTTGACACTATAGCCCGCAAAACAAAAGACAATGAAGAACGAAGGAAACGAAGGAAAGAAGTAAAGAATCTCCTGAACGAAAAAAGAAGCGCACGTTCTCAAGCAGTAGAAAAGAAACGCCAACATTACCTTTTACCCTACAATTTACAAAACATTTTGCGAGGAGAGTAATATGATTAACGATTGGATGATAAATGGGATTTGCATCTTTGCGTTGAATTTGCAATAGAATAGTAATAAAGGAAATAGTCTGATAGGATTCGATGCCTAAATATGCGATATTGTGTTTTTTGAACCATGATAATTCTATAGAAAATATTGTTTTCCAAGTAAAAATACCTTATTCGTAGCATTTTTATACAATATGCGTATCATGTATAACATTTTGTTAACAGAGAAATCGCAAAATATTCCTTAGAATTAGTGAATTTAATCCTACTCTGAACGTTAACACAGGTTTTATATGTTTGTACGAATTATAATTAACACACCTTGCAGACTGTGTTGGAGTGTTTGCTGCAGATCCCTTCTTTCCTTCCAAGGAGGCAAGGTGTTGCTCTAACGCATCCAGTAAGCTACTAGGGGCCTAAGAAATGTCCATTTTCAGAATTTCACAAATATACTTTCTTATAGAACTCAACGTTCTAATTGAGATATATTTCTTACCTTTGTTAGATCAGGTATGTCTCCTTTATCAATGCCAACGTTCTAAGGAGAAGCATAAAAATTAATCTCAAGAAATTTTTGAGGCGTAATTGTGCGATTCATGCGTAAAAACTAATTCAACTTACCTCAGCAACCTTTAAAAATTCACCCACCCGATCCATTCGTATGAGGAACTTTTTGTACAAGTCCAAGGCTTCGCGACATTGCTTTTTATTCATATCAAAATATTTTTCTAAAATTAGGACCAACAATTAAATATTTCTCTCCAAAGATGACATAGAAAATATTAAATTGTAAGTATACTACCTAGTAAGTTAATAATGCCATCATTGTAACAGGCAAACAATCTAATCAGATCTCGGAAAAGGAGCATGAAAGCCATGTTTATGACACCGTTGGTGAGATCATTAGCGGTGCAATCGAACTCCAATAGAGCATCTAACTGTGACTGTAAAACTGGCAAGGTTTTCAACAGCTTCTCAGCGTTCATCGTGCGCAAAGTACGGTCGTCCTTCCTGAAACACAATTTCAAAATAAATCATTTGCTACAAGTACAAGTTTCTTTCATTTTTATTAATCAAAGTTGATCGCTTACCCTCTTTTCACCTTGCAAAAGTCAAACGCTACAGTCCTGTAAGAAAGAGCCTTCTCATTGAGGTACTTCGCGTATCTCCTAATAAATGGTGACATGTCATAGCCTAATGACAGAAAAAAGATCAGTTTAAAAGATAAATTTATCCTTTATCCATATTGTTATACAAGAATCCAAAGAAACTTCAGGATATAGTTAATAAAACAAATAAACATCCAGTCTTTTCCCAAAGGAGGTAAGATGAACTGAAAATTGAATTTGTGCAAGTGCAAAAATTGCGTACATGCAAATGAAAGCGGGCATAGACTTTGTTAGAATTATCGATCTTGACACGCTTTCAGCCTGTAACGTGAAAAATGTGTGCGACACGCAAATTATGAACACATTCATCTTCACCTCCTACATGAAACCTGAACGCATATTTCAGGAGAAATGTGTGATGATGTCAATTTAATTAGTGCTAGAAATCACAAGTGGAATGTTGATTTCCTCAGGGAATTTATTGCATGATACTTAATCACACAACTGGCACCATAAATTTTAAATAATGGTCTGGAATACGGAAGATACAATTTTTCAATTTCCTGTTGTACAGTTTAACATCATCAATAAATAGTAACTAGGAATTAGACTAATTGTTAATTTTATTCAGGATTAAAATTTGGTCAAAATTCCTTTATTATCCAATTTGTTTGCCAAGTGTTAAACAGAATATTAAGTTATCGTTAGGGATAGTAATACAGAAAGAACATTCACAGAGAAAGGAAATCGAAAGATATTTTAACTCACCAATACGAGCTCCTGCTGTGCCCAAATAGAGAGAAAATTAGTTCCAGGTTAGTAAATCATAGACGAATGCCAGATACGCATACATAGCTGCATAATGGTAGGAAGTTAGCCAGGAAGAACTTATTATTAAATTGTTGATTCCAGAATAAAGGCGATGGTGTTGTTAGAAACAGTTATACCTTAACTATATGTATACATATAACTAATTATTTGATTTTGACAATATCTTGATATTAATTATGTTAATACTTTAGCTGCAAATTAGCTTTCACATTTTTAATCCTTTTGAAGGAGTGAAGAAATATATATCTTTTATTATGTTTTAAAATAAAATATTGCAATTAAAGTGTTGAACCGCTAAAGTTTATGAGACTATTCTTATGTGTGAATGTGCTCGCGTGCATGCTGCATTTGGATGTATCTTTTTTACTTCTTGGTAAAGTTGTTAATAGATTATACAGTGTACAGATTGTATAAGACGAAAGCAACAACAAAAATAATTTCATGCTACCTGGATAATGGTTCAATTAAATCACTGTTTAACGCGATTTTAATTTATCAAATTAATCTCCTGCAATTTTGAAGTAAATCATACAATTATCAATTAATTAAATTCATTCGTTAATAGCTATTTTAGCGATTATCATTCGGTTAATGTATATAGCTAATATTCAATCCAATTAAAAATTTCTCTACAATATCTGGGATTCGAATAATTCTCCCATAATTTTTCACATCTCATAATTCTTGTATTAACATATTTCAAAGATTTTATTTCACACCTTTTGCGAACTTCCATTTAATTCTTATTCATTTCTTTATTAATATTTATACTTTATACTGCAACGTCTTTTTTTTAAAGAGAGTTAACCGTTTTAAATAAAATACTACAATTTATTTAAAATCACTGCCAAGATAAAAAAAATAAGGAGCAATGAACATTGATAGGGAGATGACCGGAATCGACCATCTAATTGAACCACTCGACAGAAGTTAATGCAAGAAGATTCTTTTAAACATTGTGGTCACCTTGAACGCCGCTTTTATCGAGAAAATTACTGAGTTGAAACGTGCTGTTACTGGACGCCAGATACTGTGTAAACCTCTGCAACAGAAAGGTCATTGCACTTGTAAGTTTTATTTTTTTAGGATCACCTGATATATACATATATATATATATATATATATATATATATATATATATATATATTTCTTTTTGTTATGTATACTTTGTTCATCTCTTAACAATATACATAAGTTAAAATAACCAACTAATTTTATTTCAAAAGAGACATACAGTTTTTATAATTCCTTATATTTAATAATTTCTAAGAAAATTATTAAAATAATAGAAATAATTAAAAAATTGATCAAGTATATCCTATTAAAGTTCCATGACGAATTATGGCGAACAATGTATGCAATATTTTAAAACAGGTCGTCGCTCGCATTACTAGCATTATTGTCGCCGTTGTGGCTCTGTCCAAGGAAATGACTATGTTACAGTTGCTGTTCTATTGAATTGCATGTGCAAACCGTAAATGTTAGACTCTGGTCACGGACTCATGCTATTCGACCCCGTGCACATTCACGCACAGGCGACTGGCAAGGGCGACGACACTTCCCCTCTTCAACTCATTACTGAACCAAAATGAGTTAGACAACCTCTTGACAAATGTAAATAATACTCCAAACATTCTATTTCATGTTGCCAATTAAAAATTCCATGCAAACAGTTCTTTCTAATTTGGCCTTAAAAATTGCAAACAATATTATGTTTATATCAAGTATATTAAATAGATAAATATATTTAATAGGATATTGGAACGTTAAAAGCTAAGTGACTTTAAACATTTATTCAATTTATCAAAGTATAAAATGTTATCATAAATTCAGTGAACTTTAAGAATAAGATAAAGCATAATATTCAAGTAACAGCAAATCATCATATTGGAGAGCCAATTAAAAAGAATATGGAAGTACAATTGTTTCTCGTGTTTTACAATTAAGTAATCAGATATTCACTACCATATCGTTCCTAAATTGGCATTTATCAAGAGGCAAAGGGAAAGAAAGTTCGCCTGATTGCTTTTGAGAAGTCACTTTATCGAGAGAGCCACTCATGAGTACTCCTGAATCCTGTTCTGCATTGCAGATACGGGGCCTTTACCTCATTGCCGTAACAAAGCATATGGTGCACCGTGATCAGAGCTTTAAAAACGACTGTCCAGTTCGTGTTCTGCGACCGTTCTATCAACAGATTCGCCAGTTGAGGTATCGACACGTTGGGTTCGTTCGTGCACCGCACCAAGTCTGAAACAGAAAATAACGAGTCTCCAATTATTTATAGTCACGAATTTCTTTCTCCTTTTCTAGTAAAATTACTTTCTCTGCTTTTAATACTTATACAAAATACATTAGTATTAATTTATAATAATATATATTTACAGTAATGTATTACAGTACAAAACTTCCCAAGAATCGTGAAAGATGCAATTCTACGTGGAAAAATAGGTGAAAAATATTTTTTCGTACAACGCTTCATTTTTGAGAAAATTGAACCTATAAACATATATTTTTCACTACTATACTTCACTACTATACTATATACTATTCACTACAATCCATATTTTTTCTTTTCTTCTTTTAGTTTAGTTCAATGAGAATAGTTCTTCTTCATGTTAGAAATAGACACAATATATTCACACTATAGTAAAGTTGTGTAAGATAGAAGAGATGACGTGATAAAGAATCTTCATAAATAATAAACCAAGGATTTTCTTTTACTTCTCTCCTGAGAGGACGACCACCCATAAACTTTCTCATTGTTCTCGGGACTAGTAGCAATTAAAAGAAGACCAAGATTAGTCATTATCTCTTCCAAGCCGTTTCCAGTGAAACCATCAAGGGCTATCTACCATCTCGACAGAGTACTATCGTTTCTTTCTCATCCCAACAGGCTACATTATTGATCGAACCGTTGTTTTCTACCATAACAGATGAAAAATCTCGTGGTCGAGAAACTGACCTTCAAACGAAAGAGACACTTATTCTATTTTACATTGCCCATATATATATATAGGATCTGTGTAAAGAAACACGGAACAGAGCATAGAACTAGTTTTCCGCGAATGATTCATAGCTTCCAACCGCGTCTCCCCGTCCCATTCATTCTCTAAACACGGAATGGAACGATCCGTTTATTTGAACTGAAATATCTTTCCTAGAAGACGCCGTTCTACCACTTGGTATGGAAGCAAAGGGATCTAAAATTAAAACCCTACGTCCGTATCGGCAAGAACGCATTTTATGATGGTTTCCAATGGCACAATAACAATTAGAAGGTATAAGAAAGAAGGTATAGTGGCCGACAAAGGGCTATAGATCGCCAAGCGGTTTTGCAACCGACTTCTAAGAATATCGAGTACACCACGTGCGTTCCTTCCCTCATCGAAATCTTCCGCTTCAATTACTTTCTGTTTTCTCCGGCGTTGTAAAAGGTCTTCGAACGTCTTACACAACTTTTATCATTGTTCAGATTAGATTTTATGTAATCTGAGAGCGCAGAAGTGCTGGACATGATCTTTCGCGTGAAATCCTTTGTTTGTTTTCGACGAATAAAAGTCCATCGTAGCCGTTGCCAAAACGGAAAACATGTCTCGAGCAAGTGCTCGACCTTGTCACGCTTCTTCTTTTCTAATAATGTACTCTCGAATACAGACCGCAAGCCGTCTCCATTGAGTAGTGCTCTTTGCTATTTATAAAAGGCACAAACCACGCAGTTTAGTGTTTACTGTTTGCATTCTGCCAGTGGTGTAACAAGTGCAACCGACGCCATTCGTCTATATGTATCGCACATGTAACAATCTGGTAGGCGGGTTGAGGAGTATAAGTGAGATCTTCGACGTGATAAATGCGCTAATATTTTCTACACCGCAGTCTTTTCCTTATGGTTCTAACAGTGCAAATCAATTTTATCTTTTCCTTGCCTTTTACCTAAGATTCTAATAGCATATCCAAATTCTCACATCTGATCTTACATTGCACTTTAAAATGTTGTATGTAGAATATTAAAATATTATAAAACATTTTGAAGAATATTCTTCTTCTAATAATAATATTACAGAATATTATGATCCATTTTGTTCTATTGGAATAATAAAATTCAATAAAATAATATAAACGAAGAATGTTGTGCATTTATTATTTTCTTACAAAACGAAAGAAACCTTTGGGACAACCTAATACAATATTTACTATAAACTATAAATTCTTATGTATATATGAGAAATTCAAAAGTGAAAAAATGCACACAATGTGTATAATATGGAAAGTGTATAAAATATGTAAAGTTTAGCGTATAATATAATATTTAGTAGGTACAACATCCTTACTTGTTTTTATAAAAATATAAATGTGCAGAAATATAATTACAGTCTAATTACAAGTGCTTCTTTGCAGAACTAATTCTTCTCACTTATACATCCCTTATACACATGGGTTAGGAATCTTCGAATTGGATTAGAAAGGAAACAGGTGGCTCCCTAAAATAAAAATCAAGTTAGAGAAATAGTTACAGATTCAATCTGTATGGATTTAGCAAAAAGCGAGAAGATTAAAGGAAAGAGGAAACGAGACTCTTCGTTGTTCAAGATTTTGAAGAGGCACCGCTACCTACTTGCGATATCAGGTTCCACGACTGTTTATCTGTTCTTTACAGACCAGGAAAAAAGCTACACTTGAGCTAACCAATATGTAAGGCAAATACAGAATAGAAGTTATGAAATTCTTCCTAATTCTTCTCAATTAAGTCCTATGGTTGACAAAATTCTTTTAAATTTGTTCAAAAGTATTTCCAAAGACACCTGTTTCAGTATCGGGTTGTCCAAAAAGTTCGTTAATTTCTATTATAGATTTTTATCAAATAATAAAACATTCAAACATACGAATACTATCCTTAGAGAATCAAACTGAAAATTTGTTAATAAAATAGGTTTCTTTTCTTCAATGAGATAACACTTAATCTCATACATCCAGGAAATTTTGAGTCATGGAATGTTCACTTCCATTCCTATTTATCTCGAGTTACTGAACATAGCGCAATTTCAACGTTATTTGTTCTAGTCTTTACAAAACTTATTCAGAAGACACAAAGAAGAAATGAAATACTTTAGAAGCTCGTAAAAGGTATTTGAAAGAATCAATTTTCTATAAAAGATGAGAAATTTTTCTAGGAGAGACTGACGAACTTACAGATGGCAAAAATTCAAAATCTCGATGGATCTTTCCTAAATTTCTCTAAGAATTTTCTTAATATAATATGCTTAGCACGTTTTAAGTTACCAAAATAGCATCTACAAGTATCTTGCAATTGCCTAGGAAGGAAAGCTTGCCATGTATACACAGCCTCGAATAAAAATCGATAGAAAGAGACCCATTCCGCCTCTTGTTTTCGAACTGACTTTATAAATAAACAACGAGAAGCACATTGTAGCGAGTATCGTTGATGGACAACATGTTTATAGCCGTTGGAACAGAGGAAACTTGATGAATCGAACAGTTGTTGAGAAGAACGGGAGATTGGTCGTTAAATGTAGCGAAGAACGCAATCATTATCGGAATTTATCTGGAAGTTGAAGGGGTGTGCATGCTGAGATGTTTCTCCCGAGAGTCCAGACTCGAATGGGGGGCGTCACCGATAACATGTTTTGGTAAGACGATAGCTGCAACAAGCGAGGATTATCAAAATGAACAAACTTTCATATATTGCAAAATAGGAACATCTGGTTACCTCGACCTTGCATCATTCTATTTCTCGCATTCCGTTTTACAAACTTTCTGTCTGCTCCTGATACGTTACATATTTCCAACGACGATACAAATACATATTTTGGATAATCTAGTTCACAGTTGGAGAATAAAAATAGGAAATTAAAAAAATAGAAACTTAGCTTTGTCCCTAACTGTATGAATTAGTAGGCTGGTTCATATGAAATATGAAACACATTTTAAAATTTTAATAGTATTCTAATGAGACTCGATTATGATGATCGTTAGGCTGGCAGATATTTATGCAAATTTTCGTGGTGACAAATGAAAAAATGGTACCTAAACAGAGATTTCCATTACTTATTAAATATCATAATGAGTATTATGAATATTCTATATCTGTGACTTGTTGCAAGAAGTACCAACGTCAGTATTTATGAAGTTAAGATATTAACACTTAAACATACGTTAAAAAATTCATGTTCGAATAACATCGGACAGAAAAGTTTCTGCTGTTTCAAATTTCTTTTCTAATACAAAAACAGACAATTTCAAAGCTTATGCTATTCGTGCTTTTTATGTTGACTTTGGTATTTTTAGCAGATAGCTTATTTTATGAAAAATTTTCAACAAATACCATTATAGTGATTCTTAGATAGAATTTGAAACTGCCGTTTTTTGTATAAAACATACAATCGCTTGCAAACTCAATACCGGGCTTAACTGAATTTTGCAAAAATACGACATTGCCACTTCTTGCATCAAGCACACGATATATTTGTACATATTACGCGATTTCTATGTATTCCTGTGCTTCCAGATATTCCAGATAATCGGATAAAAATCCGCGTTAATAGTAACAACGTTTTCTTCAGTTTTATTCATAAATTTCTAAATCCCATATAATCAGAAAGAAAATTCCAGTGGTTTTCATTTATGTATATCTCTTATTCTTTTGCCGTCTTGCTATAATTAGAAAGTATAGTACAATCTTGTCTCCAGGAACGTCGGTGATCGTTTCTGCAATAAAATTCGAACGATAATTTGTATTCTATTTATACGGAATATTTTTGATAAAAGTTACTTTAGAAAGGGTGGTCTCCCACCTTCCACTGGATAATTTTAAATAATCACGCTGCCAGGAATTACGTAGAAAACGGCGACAGTAGTGCAGTCCAATCCAATCACGACATCCAGCGTATAATTGCAGGAATTCGAAATGGAACAGTCCGAAGGACAATGATTATTATTCAAGAAGGAAAAGGAGCGTGCGAAGAGACACAGGAAATATCGATGGTAGATATCTTTGAAACCGTTGGTCGTACAATGCCCGCGAGCAAATTACACTTTGCAGATAAATTATACGACTTGACGTGTCTTCGAATAGATTATCATAGGCACTTTCCATTGCTGCACGTTTACGTGTCGAATTAAGAGAATTACGTAAACTGTCTTTACCATAATGAATGATTTTATCCCGGGTGAATGAACAGGAATTTATCAGAAAATTCTTTTTTGAGGATAAAAGTAACCTTAAATTAAATTCCCTATAAACGTATAAAAGTCCCCAGTTTAGTGACAAGCAAGAAACCCCGCGACTGGTATGAATCACCTTAATTTCTCCTTTCTCAATTTCTGAATGACGGTATGATTAACAACGACCACGGGGATCTCCGTAAATATCTACTCATCACGTTGAAATTACGTAAGAAGCTTCTATTAACAAATTGCATAAATCATGACGTAATAATTAAGATCCCCTTTCTCCCTAGGAAAAAGCAGGCTGAGCCGTTGATAATCGACTTTCCTTGAAGGAAGGCGAGGTTAGCTATAATCAGGAAAAGAAATCATGCCAGTAATTGCATTACTAGTTTACTACGGCAAAATAATGTTCATCGCCAAGAGAAAATTTGTTATTCTTATACGTATTACTTTTGATTTTAATTTTATTATCTAAGATGTTTTTTGGTTAGCTATGGACAGGGGTCCAGATTGTGCAACTTGTGGAAGAACAATGATTGATAATTATGCGGTTTATATAGACTTTCTCTAATTTCCACTATGTAATTCTCTTTTCATTTTAAGTTTTCTTTTATCGTCAAAATACGAAATTTCAAATGAACCTACTTTTTATTATTTTATTCAGAAAGAGTCAAATTTTAAAATTTCTTCCTTATTTCATCAAACTAAATAAAGATGTATTTTAGATGTACTTATGTTAGTTTTTAAGTTTAATTCACGTAATGTTTAACGTTTACCAAAGAAGGTCGGGTCAAGTTTTAGTAAATTTATTTAAACACGCGTTTGAATGGACGAAAGTATGTAACCTCGTTACGTTTAAAGAATTGTTGGCCCAAATCTAACCCAATCTAACGCAACATAATCTGACCTAACTTAACCTGATCTAATTCTTTTTCTTTATAAATTCCGACCATTAAATAGTTAAAGATAATAAAGCAAAAGAACATAAATTTAAAATCATTTTCCTTATTTCGTCAAAAAAGAGTAGCATCAAATATGTAGCGAAAATTGGAAAAAGTTACTGAATTGCATAACTATAAATTATTTAATATCTGAAATGCAAATATAATCTTGAAGTATAAATTTAATTTCCATTATTTCAATTTTTCTTGTTACGTATACATTTTTTAAACTACCTGGTTTAATAACTCTTTAAACTGACATGCACGAAAGACTAACCGATCAATCAATTTCAAACAAAGCCCATTCACTTCATTACAAATCTATCCAAGGAACGAACATCAAATTTCTCTTTGTTTGTTCATTATAATATTTTCTTAACACAATTTGTCTGTCCCGATCAAAATAAATTTTTCTTTCAAACGTTAGAACTTTCCAATTTTTCATTTTTCTCTTTCGATAATAGCTTCAATCCCAGCGTAAACCACCGAACTTTAAGAAAGTTTCTCTTTCGCGTTCTGACGACTGCGACAGACGCTGCACCGCACGTCAATAATGATTGTCGAATATGACCGCAGAACTTGTATAATATACGATAAACTATAAGAAGAACTGAAATAAAAATGGTACATTTATACTTCAAGACTATCCATTTACATCTCAAAAAGATCTAACCCCACATAACCAATAATTAGTGTAAAAAGAAGTTCATGAAGATTACTTGCTTTTGTTGTTGCTACACCAGAATCCCTCCGCCCCTGAGTCAATAGTTATAAACGACATACTAGGACCAGGAAGAATCGAATCGAATTGATCGTAGAACCGAGAAGATGTAGATAGTCGACTAGACGGTACTTCGCACATGCCCACTAGCAATGCATGCTGGGTAGCTTTCGTTCGAGATTCCGTCTATCGATCGGCCGTACACTCGATTACCAGCCGATGACCTCGCGATCGTTCTGATTGCATGTCCATTCGGAGGCCACGGATGATCAGTTGTCGTGCTAAAGATAGCACCATTCTGCGTACTGTCGATGAAATTTGCCATCAAGAGACACGAAATATGCACACATTTCTGCTCTTTCTTTTTATCGGAAACCTTTCACCAGTAAAATATCAACAACCATAGTAATAATTTATCGTTCGCAATCGAGATATTTCTGGATCGTCAAAAGTTCGATACTGTCTCATGAAATAATTTTTAAGTATATAAGTGGTTTCATTTATACTGCCGTACATAAGTATTTGGACACTTCTAGCACTTTCTATGATACTTGCTAGGTAAAACAATTTTCTACCAACATTTTACCTTTTTAATTGTATTCTTAAAAATATGTGTGCGTGTATTTGTTTAATATGAAGAAATGAACTTGGTTTGCGTGTAAGATACAGTATATTTATTTAACATATGTAATGTACTCGCGCTTGTTCACCCCCTCACTATCAAGCTCTTACGCATATTCACATCTAAATTTAGTATCATCGAAAGTTACGGCTATAATTAAAGACAACAAAAAATCTACTATTGCGACGGCGTTAATACTGTACATGTTTGGTCATTTAAATTTTTCACAAATGCATAATCATCCAGAGTTTAATAATAGGTTATGAAACGAAGAAAAAAAGTGAATTTCTAGTTTTATTGTTGAGAGCAGTTATTCGTGGAAATTTTTCCGAGAAAAAGGACGAATTCGAGCCTGCTGAAGGTTTCGTCGACAGGAATTCGTTTCGCTATCTAAATTAGCAGACCGGAAGAAACACTGCGAGATCCGTTCCGTTAAAACGGAAACGCGCTCTTACTACTAACGAAATATAATGTTAACGTTTTCGCTTACCAGGGGTTGGCTGAAACAAATGCTACTACGTAAAATAATAAAACGATCATTAACTTTGCAATGCGTTAAAATTAAACAAAATATCACGAAATTATTCATAGTGTATCGTGATCCAAGAGAATTGAAAAATTAAATTTTGAAAATGCCAATTATTCTCCAAAATATTGTGTAATTTGATTTCCTTTGCTGCCTCGAATTCTCTTGAGTAATTTTTGTTCTACAATAGTGGTTCCTTCAATAAGAGTGACTCGTGTTTTTCAATTTCTTTCCTCTTTTTATGTTTTAAATGATATCGCACAAACGTATTCAATAACTAGACTGCGGATATCTATGCAGTTTTACATTTTTACAAATATGACTACAGAAATATATTCTAAATGGAAATTTGTTTCATTTATTAAGCATTATAATAAGTACTTTGCTTTAGGTATATAAAATCAAAATTAGGAATTAAAAAATTAGATTTCCCAAAAATGCATAAAAATCTGTGGTGTATTAATAACCTATAAATTAGGTTCCAAATTTATTCCAACAACATATTCAGTGGCCATAACCTATATGTATAAATAAATATGTGTACACGCACATAATTTCTTAATTAACCAAAAAACCATTATGTATTTGAAACGTTTCTTATTTTCTATGTCATAAAGACAAAATGACCATCGCGATTGCATAGCAATTTTTATGAATTTCGTTTGAATACTTTAAATATTTTACAAAATACGAAAGTAGTGATAAACAAAAAAAAAAAAAAACAGTCAACAAATTACGTTATAATGACGAAACACGATGCAATGGTTATGAAATACATATATATTTCGTATATATATATCACGAGAGCTTCTTTCTATATTTTTTTCTTTTCTTAATTCGGCTGAATCAATTAGAAATAATTCGACGCGATTGAAAAGTGCAAAGACCCTACGTCACAGTCTCCGACGAGGGTGGGCTTTTAAATTGGAACAGATACAGGTCACACCACCTACACATATATCTGCAAACCTTGATGCAACCCATGCGACAGTAGAATCGATAATCACGAGGAACTGGTGCGGTTTCCTATCATTTCACGTATAAAATTGCGTATTTTCCTGTCGATAACCAAACTTTTACACAATCGGTAACTGTCCAACTCTAATTAATCGAAGGAACGCGACATAACACAGTTTATGAACATTCCCGTCACCCTTAGTCATCCTACGTCATCCTTAATATTAAAATATTCCTCAAGCCATTTTCGCATTCCACTATTATTTATAATTTAGAATGCATATTCATAGCCTAAAACAATCAGCATACACTGGCTCACGACGATATTCCAACGCTTATACAAATCCTTTATGAATATATCATGTGTGTTATACGAGACATTTTCAAATTCCATTAACACTGTAATGAGATCGACCTTTACGGTTATATTGATAAAGTTTTAAACGAATCTGACAATGCATATATTAAGTTAGGTTTACTTAAATTTTTTTCATATGGTACTCTAACCTCACGTTACATACATATGTATCTAATCGAACCAATTTTCTCATAATACAAAACTCTTTCCCAACAACTGTTTAGTTTCATTGTTCCAGAAGAGAAAGAATTGTTCCAGAATTTTATCAATTCTAAAATTCAATAACAGGACTGTTATACATAGTTTCTTCAGTTAAAGTTTGTTCTAAAATAATAATTACGTTAGAAGATTATTTAAATGGAATACAGAAAATCTCTACCTCCACCAATTTTTTTTTGAATGTATATATACAAGTTTTTCATACTAAGTACGGGAAATATTTTCGTAAGCAAACTGTATATTCTATTAATCCAAAGTCGGTAGTCGAAATTAGAATGATTTATGTACCAACAAAGAAAAAAAAAAGTGATTTTAGTACGAAATTTGAATTTTATCGTATCGCTGTTTAACAACATTGTAAATGTAATAGAGATTATAAAGGGGCAAGAAATGTATTTATCGATACGATTGATAGGCATAGAAACATAATAAAGTTCCCATTCCCGGCAACATTCGAAGAACGTTATGTCACTAACAAGCTTCGACTTCATGGCAACATTCATAAACCGATAATATCGTAACAACTTCACGCAGGAAGCGGCGGAAACTACTTTCGCACGAAACATCTGTTATCAGTAGGATCCAGCGTTCAAAAACTTTCACCATTACTCAACTAGAAATCTCGATCGATTCCCTTCGAATATTTTGCAACGATATGTACATATATTGGTTTTCATGCAACGATCGACTAAAACCAATTTAAAGCTAATATGTAGATATATGAACTCTATATTGTTTCTGAACTATAGAGGTTATGTTGTTAAAAAGGCCTTTTATATTGTTAATTCCATGTTATTAAAAAGAATTCTCCATAAATTTTAGAAATTTTTGTTAATACAAAATTTCACGGTTATAGATGGCACTTATTCGTGTTAACATAATTGTAATGGGCGTGTATAGGTCGGCAAGTACTTTGCCAGCAAACTATACAATCGATACCAGCAGCTCGCGAGCGGTGTGGCTATACGAGCAAAAAGTCTACTAAGTCAAGTTACTTGTTTCTTCAATAAAGAGTAACGATCGTTATCGGTGTAACGGTCGCGAAGGAACGTAACTTGATACCGTGATAGTTATTCAAAATTTCTGATGACGCAAACCGAGTTCTCAACTCAGCGGCATGAAATTATCCAACATTCAACATCTATTAATATTTTCATGCATTTTCATTTCTTTTTTCAGCCGACTAATCGATTTCTCAATTTCTAGCTCTTAGTAGGCGTTGACTTCCGCGAATAGAAACTGCATGAAATATGAAAATTGCCTTTAGAAGTTCTTAACATTAGGTACAGTACACGTATGATGTACAGTTCATAAAATAAGAAATGTAAAAAGGTACCAAAATTTGATACAATCGTAATTTTATAAAACTGATTTTCATTTATTAAAAGCAATAAATAAATAAAATATATTCCATAGAATATATGATTACCAATATGGCGAAAAATTTTTAGTATAAGAGTTATTAGAATTCAATTAAGAATATCAATTTTATCTGTCACTGTCTGTACATATGTCGAATGATCCAGTAAGGTTTTTATAACGTGCTAGAAGACTTTTTAGAATGAGTCGTCATTTTTCCGATATAGAAGTTCAAAGTTTCAGTTACATAAAACACATTAAATACATGAAAATGAAATCCCTATTTTGTTTATAATTTATTTCAATTTAATGGAATTTTCACAATGTAGATAATTCCTAGAAATGTTCATGCTTGATTTTAAAATCATTATAAGATAAAATAACAATTGATTACGCTATAAGAATAGTGCCAAATTGAAGAAGAAAAATAAAAACTGTTTACGTATTTAATAGTATTTTATATAATTATAACAAGTACACAAAAACTGAACAAAAAGTAAAACTGAATTGAACGAAATTAAATAGACTAGATCTCAAACACGAATATCCCAAAAACGTGGGCCCCTTCTGAAAAATCCTATTAGAGCTTTGCAGTAGTAGATATGTACATATACAATGTTTCCCAATAATCACAATACAATCGTTACGGAGATGATACTACGATTTCTATGTAAAACAAAAATGAATCGAAAAAAACATGAAATACAATTTTTTTATAGCTCGCGTCGTTTCGGAAAAAATTACATTTAAAAGTATTTGACAAATTTTATTCTGCATTTTCGTCCTATTTTTGCACGTAGAATCACCATTATGCCGATTTTGTGCATGATTACTGGAACACACTATATAATACAAGTTGTACTAAATCCCAAATTTCGAAAAAGGATTTCCACTTTCATGGCTTGATTTCCTCTCGTTAAAACCTTGTCGATCAAGGCACTTTCGTCCGCGCAACGCCTCGAAATGGAAAGTAACCCGTTAACGTGTAACGGACAGAAACACACACACGTACACACGAAAGGTGCGCGCTTCATTTCTCGTACATCAGACGTGACTAATGCGGTAACGTCAACACCCAGACATTGGCTTAGGTTCATGCACCTTGAAAAACCGTTTGATCTCGAGAAAAAAATGCAGATATTCCCGTCGGAACGTGATTCATCTTCCGGCCAGTCTACGAATCGCATTGTATGTAACAATAGTTGACTATACACACCAGCTATACAAGAAACATTGGTACATTATTGTATTTAATATAGCAGCTAGACTGTAGATATTTATGCAAATTCGTATTCTTATAAATATAATTGGAGAATATGTACATTACAGCGTCCTATTTTAGCCGATAAAACCTAAAATAATACAACAAAATGTACTAATGGATATATAGTAAATTATGACATAGCTTCGACATTTAAATTAAGATAAAAACAAAATATACCAAACATGCACAAACTTTAGAAAAGATTGAGATAAAAAACACTGACTCTCGATACAATAAAGAAATACATATATATGCAAATTAATTAAAGGAATGGAACTTATGTAGAAAATTGTTTGACCTACTAAATATTATAGAGAGTATTATACTTTAAATATTTGATATACTTTTGCAAATTATGTTCACTCTGTGGATTTTTGCACCTTCAAATTTCTTATAAATGTATAAAAATCAATTGAGATTATAATAGTATAGTATATAGTAATACTAGATTATAATGGTATCTTCGTACGGCTACAAATATTTGATACTATGAAAATGAAATGTGGTTCTTGATAAAACTATGCTTCCTTGGGAAAGAAAGATATGTGCCAATACTTTTTGTAGCCACTATACGTCTCGCTGATACTCCTCCATGCGAGGACTAATGTTTTCAGAACAAGGTCCTATCCGAGGTCCTATCCTCTCACTTTTTTCACGTAACGGAATTAGTCGAAATGCTGATAAGTTGAAGATCCAAAACAGTTATGTTTAGCTATATCTAATTATAATAATTATATATATTATATATCTATATACAGCGTAATTATATCTCGATTAAGTTACACGAACATTAAGAATTTTTATACAAATTCATATTTTTGAGAATACATTTGAAGAAGTCGAAAATTGTTTCACCTACCAAGTACATATTGTACGAAGCACTATATTATATTTCATATATTTCCTCATATTATGTGCGTTCTACGAATTCTGCATTTTCAAATTTCCTATAAATTTAAATTCTTTATAACGTTCCATTTTCTTAAATACATAAAAATTCACAGTCTAATTATATGTCATGATATAACGAGCAAAACATTTGCATTGAAAATTTGGGTAAAAGTCGATTTCGAAATTTATGCAGATAATGAATCGCAAAAAGTTTGAATTTCTAAAAAAGGTTATGTATATGTAAAGTAACATATTAGCGATTTGGTTGCTTACAGGTGCATGATTAAGCTTGAAACGATTCTCAAGGGGTGTAACCTAATGTATAACTTATATCACATCTATTCAGGACCCTTATTCCTGTATTAGCTATCTATTTCTGGTAATTGATATTCTAAAATGGGCCATAATTTGTCAATATTTATTAAAAAATACAACGTTTCAAATTTATTACTAGGACCATGCGGAAAGACTTAGCATATGTTAATAATTTTTATGAACATGCCAAGACAATTATTTGCAATAGGAACGCCAAACAAATATCTAATCTATAGACCTAATTGAAATACTTCCTAATCAGATTAATAAACAGATAGCGTGTACAAGATATAAGAAATAAATTTTCAAATTAAAACATATTTCCTCGTAAAAATGAGCAGTATAGTTAGTAGTTAATGCGTTCACTGCCACACGTATTTTGTATATTTTGCCCTAAAATATACTATACCGTAACTTTCAATTTTTGTAAAATATTATATTTGTGCACTTTTTTTCTGACAATTCGCTGGTATCCTCCTTTACCTCCTCCTTTATCCTCCTTACTTAATGTTACCTAAATCACTCGCACCATTGACAGCTTTTTAGACTATGAAATTTATCAGTGTTATCTAAATCATTCATATTATTGACAATTTATTAGTTCATGAAGTTTATCTTAGTTTAATCGGTCTAAAAAATTTAGTAACGTAAGTGATTGACGACCATCGTGACACTAAACGTGCTAAACGAATATGTATCATTCGTCACCGTGAAAATCCTATGTAAAATCACCTCGACTAAATCCGATTCACCTAAGACCTAGAACATTAATCCCATCCTTTCAATGCAAATAACTAGAGCGTGGATATTTACGCAAATTCATATTCCTATGAATATAATTTCAAACGCGAAACCTAAACGGAAATGTCTTACTTACTAAATATCGTAACAGATGCCCTTTGCCTATTTCATACAGTGAATGAATTTTCAATCCTATATTCAAAAAGTAATTTTAAGTAAATTAGTAAGAGAAGGTATTATAATGCACAAGTACCATTATATAGTTATGCAATATTACTTAACAGTTTTTTGAAATATCGCTTTTGAAATACTAAGTGAAAGATCTATCTGTTCGGAAACTTCTACACGCCCCAGTATATTTTTGCCTACGATATACATTCTGTACATTCTTCAACTTCCAAATGTCCCATAAATCATAGAATTCCTTAGTCTACAAACGCATAATCGTGTCTTCGGAGAACTTACATTCGAGATGCTTCTTTTTGGGTCCTATCATCTCCTCGGTAGTAGCTTTGCAGACAGCCTTAGCGAGACCCTGACCGGCGATGCTGTGCCTGGCTGCCAATAGCCTGTCGTTGATCGTCTGTCCCGCCATACTGTCCCTGTACTTCTGTCACACTCGAACTTTTTTTCCTCTAAAGCTCACGCACCTTTCGATTCTCTAACTACTCTCCTCCTCTGTCTCTCGTGTCGTACTATCTATCACAGTCAGGAACAGTTCTGCAGCCTCAACGATAGTGTCACACGCACACCACCACAAACTGGCGTTTCAACCGACACGAGAGTAAAACCTACTCGAGAGCACCAACAGGGAATGAAGAGTTATGTGTAGAACGATATACGTAAAGATTGCGAATATACATGCGTGGAGCCGGTTCCCGTTGGTTCAAGTAGTATTTCCCTCGATTTCGCGACCAACCGGCTTGGCCTCTGCTTTTTGGTGTCGCGAATTCGATCGAGCCGAATGAGCTCTCTCGCGCGCGCGTAAAGGGCTCAGCTGGGCGAACGACAGCTCGGCTCACGGCGACGACAGAAGGCTCTCACAACCTGCCAAAATGGCGACCCGGACCTCCTACTCCTTCGCCGGACCGATCACTCCTGACAGCCAATCCTACTCCTTCTCCGCGAACACGGCCTACTACCTCTGACGTCATACTGCGCTAGTCAAATCAACTTCCGTGAACATATACGACACTGCTTTGATAACTGGCCGCAGCTTGAGACGGAATTTGGTCAGATATTGAAGCATCTATTTGAATTGAGCTTTTCATTAACTTCATAATGCTCGTGCCTGTTAAAACATGGACACAGCTAACCAATTATTTTTTTGTGTCATTAAACAATCACATTTTCGTATTTATTAAAAACGCTTCCCTTTACTTTTTACTTCCTACCTAGCATTTTACATCTGATTGTATTAAAAATACAAAATATAGCATTAGAATTACAAAAAATATGTTGTTACATAGCCAAAACACAATCCTGTCAAAAAAAATTATGTATTTTTAACCGATTTTAATGCATCCATTCTAATCATAACCTTAAATATTTCATTCAGAGCAAACATTCATTGTAACAATAGCTTACGAGATTCTACATCAACATAAAATTGATAAAAAAATAGAAGTATCTGATGTCGGATATCTTATTTAAGATATCCAATATAAATCTATGTATAAGTTGATTGTCGGGATTGGAAATGAGAGAAATGGAAAAACTGCCAACAAGTGGTAGGGATAGTAGTAGTCAGTTTACAAGGCAGGATTCTGGCCACTTAATGAGGGAGTGTTATAGTACGAAATTTTGATAAAAAGATATCTTTAACTTGAATGTTAAATATTTTAGATATTTATAGAATATTATGGTTGATTTATTTTCTCGATCAATTTTGTTAGTTTTAATAGTGTATAATTTGAATGATACATTATTTTGGTGTCAGTTATACATAAAATGAGAGGTGTTATTCTTATTTGGAAATAGTTGCAGAATTTTATAAAGATGATGAAGAAGGAATAGTAAAAGAATTGTTAATTAAAATATCGATCGAAAAGGGAGTCTCCGTAACAAGTTCAAAATCGATAACAACGCTTCAATCCCTGCGCACGCATATTTCTTGCCAAGTAAACCATCTAATGTATATCATATCAATGATTAGATAGCAATAATATTGTCCTTTGTTCTAAATGTTTCGACAATCCTTATGTCTATATAATTTGATGGTGCATTTTAGCAAACTAAACATTTAAATATGTGAGAGAAATTTCTACACGTTCTAAAGAGAAAATGTCACTAGACGATTTAATCCTGCACTACCATAATTCTTCACGAGCTAAATTTTTAAATAAATGATGATTTATCTGGAAAATAGATATTTGAAAATATCCTAATGAATTTTTTCAGAATTTTTCACACAACTTATGTACACATTTTTTGAATATTTAATTTCATAATCCTAAATTATATATTTGAAATAACTTTTCTTAAAAATCTATTATTAATCTGCAATTATACAAATTATAAATTAATTAAGAAATCTATAGCTACAGAGAATACAGATTCTTAATTATTGTCCTAGCCTCTATCTTAGCTCGTTCAATGCTTTTTAATTTAATTAAATTTTAAATTTGAGGAACTTTAATGCTCCTAATGTTGGTATGTCTTGGCACATTGTGACAAAGTGACAACATAGCACTGTGCTGTAAATTGAAAAATCCACGAATCAATTCGAACCGGTTCTAACCACAAAAATTTTCCTTAAAAATGCGTACGTATAAATTTATAAAGCACTATACTTCAAAACATTTATAGAAATCTTTTTTGCGTAATATATTGATAAGATATGTAGAAATATTAAGAGAAATAATATACTAGACTTTCTGATTAGTTAATATTATAGTCACATTCCTATGCCAATTCTTCTAATGTAAATTAATTTTCTTCAAAATAACGATTTAAGTAAGTGAAATATGGAAACAATATGTTTTCTTTTATTTTTCAGCTGTTAGTAGCGGAGTATCGTTTGTGTTGTCATCTATTTTAACAGTTCTCGTATTTTCGGGAATGCAAATATATAAAACTTCCCTGGCATCGTCACAGGTTTATACAATATTGGGAGGATATATTGGATCTATATTGTTTTTGTGTGTATTAACTGCAATAGGAAACTTGGAAGCAACAATATTTGGCAAATCTTTTCAACAAAAATTGTTTCCTGAAGGTATGTTACTTGATATTGATATTAAAAGGTCAAACATCACTAATTCAAGATAATAATCAAATTTTCTTGTTACAGTTATCTTTTCATTGATAATCAGTTTAATTGCATCAGGTTTAGTACATCGTGTGGCAATTACAACGTGCTTCCTGTTTTCTATGATTGCATTATACTATATCAATCGAATTTCCCAAGAAACATATGCTGCTCCAGTACCTACAGTGTCAGTTCACACAAAGAAAAGAAAGTAAAAGAATCATAGAAACTCAGAGTAATTTATCAATCATTACATTACTGCACTTTTAAAAAACTAATTATTCTTGTAACTATATTAACTTATGAATCTTTGCATAAAATTGTTTTGTTATTATTGACTCATAATTAATTATTTCTCCCCATCTCTATAAGAACAGAACTGCAAAAGATAGATAATAAAAATCAAAATATATTTATATTATGTATAAATAGTTTACAATACTTTAGGATTTTGCTTTCTTTTGCTGCTTCTGTGCTTCTCTGCTTCTTCTTTGTCACTGAAATATTCGAAAGATTCATCTGAGTCATCAACACTGAGAGCATCTTTGTTCTCTTTTGCATCAGGATTATCTAAAGTAGGCTGAGACATAACTTGTTTATAAATCGTCATTGCCTAGAAGATGAAGTAATCATATACAACAATATACAATCTGCAAAGTAGTACACAAGGACAAATTTTTGGGTGACATACTTGTGTTACTAAGGAAGACACATCAGAAACATTACTGGGCAAGATCAAAGTATTGTTGACCTTTGCCAATTTGTTGAATGCTTTGACATACTGTTCTGCTATACTATATGCCGCTGCATTTTTTGCATCTGTTATATTGAGAGCATTTGCCACAAGTTTTAAACTCTTTGCACGTGCTTCCGCAATGGCCACTAAAGCTTGTGCAGTACCAATCGCCTTATTTATTTCTTCTTGTTTTATAGCCTCTGTTATGGTATTGTGTAAGTTATTTATAACTTTTTAAACATAATAGATGGTTGACTAAAAACACGATTACGATTACCGGATGCTAGAATCTGCGCTAAACGTTTTCCTTCTGCTATATTTATTTCTGCTTCTCTAGTTCCTTCTGATTCTAAAACTGCGGCTCTCTTCTTGCGTTCTGCTTCCACTTGCATTTGCATTGCTTCTTGTACTCTCTGAGGTAGTTTTATGTCACCTGTTACAAGAAATTCAAGTGACAATAACTTTTTATATCAAGTGAAACAATTTCTTCAATTGGCCTTACGTATTTCATATCTTAGACAAGCTATTCCCCAAGCTTCACTTGCTTTATTTATACTCTCAACGATACAAACATTGAGCCCTTCTCTTTCTCTGAACACATTATCCAAAGATATTTTTCCTAGCTCAGATCTCATTGTAGTTTGAGCTATTTGAACTACGGCAAACTCAGGATCATCAACACCATATGAAGCCAGAAATGGATTAACTACTCTTAAGTATAATACACCATCAATATTTAACGTTACATTATCTACAATAAAAGAACAATATAATTAATACCATATTTATATCTGTAATATTTAAACATATAATTGAATATACCTGAGGTAACAGCACTTTGTTGAGGTATTTCTATAGCTATTTCTTTGAGACACTGAACATATTTAATTTTGTCAATTATTGGTGTAAGAATGTTTAACCCTGGGTTTAGAATCCTATGAAACTTTCCCATTCTTTCGACAATCCATGCCTAGAAGGATTTATTGAAAGAAATTTGAAATGAATTCTCAGTTGGTAAAAAAATAATAGAAATGATTATAAACCTCTTGTTGTGGAACAAATAGTATAATGGTATTCATTGGAGTGTTAGATTTACATCTAACATGTTGTATTATCGGCAGTTTAGCAACATGATGTTCAAATCCAAGAGCTGGTTGATGCTTTAAATAAAATGTTGGTTATATTGCAAAAGATTGTAAAGATAAATTTTAAGAATAATGTTTTAAGAAATGAGATTACCTTTAATATTCCAAAATTACGAGCAAGCTGTTTAAATTGGCAGTTTAATCCCCACTTATATGTTCGCAACAACATTATACTGACAGACACAAGAGATGTTTTCTAGTACTGTATCAGGTTAGATTCACGCGTTTAGGCTACGTAATACCATATCTTTGTAAACGGAAATTTTAACAGAAACGGAACGTTGAACAAACGTCCACTTGGATATTTCCATACAATACCCGATTAATCGCAAAAAAGATGTTTTCAGTCATAAACCATGATATTTCATTCTTCGCATTCCCAAATTTGATAAAACGCCGAGACGTCCAACGCAGCTAAGAGGAGCTATACAAGATGTCCCAATAATCATGATACAATTGATAAATCAAAAATATAGAGTAACGTATTTCATATGACGCTTTTTTCTTCTTTCATTTAATCTTCTTTTTTCCAGAAAATTGAATTTGAAAATTGATCGAATATAATTAAACTTGGCTAAAGAATACATTTCTTCAACCTCTAAGCAATATTTCAATCTTAATTATTCCTTGAAAAACATCATACACCTAGTTTTACTTGCGCTATCAATAATTTAGAACTATTTAAATTTTTCAATTTTTTATTCTTGAATATTCAACAATTCATGAATTAATCTAGAATATACTTGATTATTTAAAAAAAACCGCACAATCTAGTAAATATCTTTTAATCTAAAGATTAAATTTTTATATTTAGTAATAATTATTAAATATTAAAATACTAAAATATTTTCTCATTTCATTTAAATATTTATCACTAATAATTATTATTATGTAATTTATCTTATTATTAAGTTATCGTAACAAAATATTCATTTAAAAATTCAAGTATCGTTTGTAATGCTCTAAAATAAGATTTAACAATGCTGTTTGCGTAATGTTACAATTATATATCACTGTGAAATTATAAACGAGGAAGTTCACTTATTTTTTTGTGCAGTATAGTCATATACTCTATAATAAGAAGAATAAGAAGTAGAGAAAAGTTATATTCACAGACGAAAAGAGATTTAACTTACATGGTCCAGATGACCTCGATTTTTATTATCATATCAAAAGTGCCTTGAAGAAGAACAGAACAAGATATTCACAGGGTTATATTTGAAAACTGTATCATTCGTTACCAAAACGGATGTTATAGATAGCACAAGATAAGATCGGATCGACGCATTATTAAATAATAAAATGCATTCTCTCTTTTGTTCGATTTAATAGATAACGAATATTATAACTTTGAAACTGTGCTCTCATTCTGCTGACTCTATTTGATACAGGTTGCTAATAAATATGAAAGTCGATAATAAAAGGATTTACTTTACCTATAGGTATTATATTGCTATAAAGTACTTTTCACATATCATTCGCCAAATTTGGGGAATTTTGATTCTATCCGTGAAAATCTAACGATAGCACGCATGTGGTATCCTTTTATCCAAATAGAACAAAAACTATCTATTCCAGACTGTAAATAAAGGGGAAATGATTTTGATAATTTGGTTAGAAATTATATCAATGTTGAAAATTATTTTTAAAAATATTAGAAAAAGTGTATCTGGGTTAATTTTTAGAACAAGTACTGGAAGCACTAGCAATAAACTGCAGGAGATATACTGAGGTTCAGAAAAATCGCTTAAACATACTGGTGGACTAGTTTCACACGAATCAACCAGAAAAATGAGATGCTCTTGTGGAAGCATTGATAAAGAAAGCGCAAAACTAAGCAAACAGTCTATAATAAATTTTTCTTCATTTCAATTTTGTTGTAGCAATTAGTAGTATTACTGTGCTTCAACTATTGTACAGTTATTATATCCCAGTCAGGCATAATAATAGAGTATTTTATCAAATATAATTTATAAGTAGCCGTAATATTTTTATATCCGATAACCTTAAAATAAGTTATTTCCTTCCATTTAATTAAATCGAATAAGAAAATTGAATCATCCTTCATAATACATTTATTATCGAATTACACAAAACTTAAAACCTTGTAACGATAAAATATCGAGATTCACGCCATCTTGATCAATTCGATATATTTCAAATTACAAAAAGACTTTAATTTAATTGTTCTTTAATTTCTATATATTTCATGTAATTTATTAAAAATCACTTTAATTGGATTCAGAAGATGATGCTTAGATTTAAATAAATATATATTTATATGTAAATATCTTTCATAATACCAATTTTTGATAATACATATATTTATTATCCATCATGCAAGGTCGAAAGTTTTCAAACAGTACAATCGAGAGTTACGTCATCTCGACTGATTCGATACATTTTAAATTACGAAAGAACCACGTTATTCGTTAGTTTTTATTATATACTAATTCATTTGATTTACTAAAATTTATTTTAATCTTCACGTGTTAACATGCAAGATTTAGTAAAAGAGAAAACTTTGTGATTTACGAAAATTGGAACACTTTATATGGAAAATTTTAAACACTTTAATATAACATATTTAGTAGGGTATATATGTGATATCAAGTGTTATGTAAAACATTTTGAAAATTTGTTAGCGATATGATGAGACAGTCTTCGGCGTTTTTTTTTTTTTTTTTTTGTTATTCCTCTTTAATATGCAAATCAGGAATAGTATTTAAACAATACAAATGCCACATTGATCAATTCCATAAACTGAATCATGTAGAAGTTACTATATCTAGATGTATGATGTTCTAGAAAAATTAGGACGTAAGGTTAAAATCTAACTCGAAAAAAGACATGTCGTATGTACTAACCTAGTATGTACATTGTCAGATTCGGTTCAAATTTTACCAATATAATCACGATAGTTGTGTTTCGTTATAGTAACGAAATTTCAAATTATTTTGTATAATATACGCATAAAATGTCTTTAAAAGTATTTAAGCACTTTCGTGAGCCATTGTACACTCAAGAAATATATTCATGATTATATTCGCAAAAGGTTTATATAAATGTTTACATACTTTACTGAGCCACTGTGAGATTACAAAAAACTCCATCTATTTGACGTATCTTCATATTGCCCGCGGTATGACAGTGTTAGAAACGTGTCTGCTCTAGGGTTAAAAGAAAAGGACCTAACCTCTATTGGTCACCGCAAGCTATTGTTACAAGATCAACCAATAGGAAACGATGTTGTTCACGCGGAGAGAAATAATGCAGCAGTTGGGGGAACAGTCTACTGTGGCAATTGTATGGTAACTGACAGTTCAGTGGAAAATATCGTGTATGTAGGTGCATGTCATTATTCAGATCGAAAAATTACGGTTTAATCGAAAATGTCATCTCCTGCACAAGTGGTAAGCAATATTTCTTCTTATTGATTTTTCAATTCCAAATAATCTTTCCAACAGTCTTTGTTGAATTTATACATTTTTCTTGTTATCCACATCTTGACAGTTCTCAGATGCAGGTTCGTTATTTTCTCCTTCGTAGAACAAAGATCTCGAAAGATTCTTCTTCCTTTTTATTATAGTAAAATACAGAAACTCAAAAATTACAAAAGAACATTCCATTGAACAGCTGTTCTCTTTGTTTTGAACAAGCGCTACCTTTTTTGCGTCCAGCGCTGACTGACTTTCGTTTTTGTTTACGGGCTATTAATAACTAATGTTGGTAGTATTGCCTGAGTCAGTTTGTTTTTACGTTTATTTCCGCCAGCTGGCAATAAGAACATAAAGGATTCGTTCGTTTTTCTTCGTTTCAAATCGATCTATCACTTTTCGTTGTCAGTTTCTTGTTATAGGAAGTATGACGTTTTAAATATTTAGCCTTAACGCGATATACCGTATAATCTAATTAGTAAAGTATACATTATAGCAACTATATGAATTAAATTTGCTCTTATTGATATGAAAATTAAGTGCCACTGAATACTCTTTAACTATCTTGACTAAGTTACTCTGCAATCTTCCACTGATTCTATAATTGATCAATTAACATTATAAAGTAACGTTATACAGTATATGTAATGTTTTATTGAAATATATTTTTGTCTCAGACAAAGAATAAAATCAGTCCTTGAAAATTAATTCCTTCCAATACTGCATTCCATTTAAATCATCATTTAAATTGACTGTTTTATTGGAATTATACCATTGGAATTTTTATAATTTCCAACTATTTGCATATAGTACTAAGTCTAAAGTGCATAGTGCAAGTCTAAGTGCATATTCTTTGGTTTATCTTTATCATGATAATCTAGTTTGTCTTTCATGAATTTTAAACTCAAACAAATATTATGATTGCACAATAGTATTGAACAACAATTAACAAAACCATTATGTTTCTACATTATCATAATGTGCTATTCTATTATCTTATCTTTTGTATCTGTTTATCTTTCCTTTCTTTCATTCTTTGTGCCCCATACAAGATATATGTATTTTAAAACAATTAACTTTTCTTTTCAAACATTTTACATAACTTCTTAAACTTTTTTATAATAACAAACATCCATTACACACGCATAAATAACTTACAATTAGACGCATTAACAAAATTATCCTTTTCTAACATTCTGTTTGCTGAGACTGATTCAATGAGTAAAATAATAAATATGTCATATTAAGCGTAATTTATACATACAACATATAAAATCGATGACGCACCGCATGCGTTTCGTAAAAATTTGGCATATATAACTATCTTGCGAAATAAGTTATGTTTATGAAAATATATGTTAATTATGTCGTAAAATAAAACTAACTGTAAGATACTTAATATCGAAGGCAAACAAAGAAAAGAAAGATTTAAATTAATTAAAATTCATTAATTTTTTGTTAGACGCTATATAATAAAATCGTACAAAAGTAAAATACGTAGATTGCGGATTTCTATGCAAATTCATATCTTTATGAACGTAATATTTAGTATAATATTACAAATATAATTTATAAAATGGAACCTAGATAGAAAATTGTTTTACCTACTAAATATTATAGAGATTCCCATACCTGAATATTTTTTAATTTTTGTAAATTATTTTGCATTTTCGAATTTCCTATAAATACATAAAAATCCGTATTCTAAAAATAAAAATAATAAGAACAATTAAGAGGAATTAAAAGTAAAATAAAAAGAAAAGATTAGTAGTCGATAACAAGAGCATTCAAATGGATTAACACGTTTACTGTCACAGTGATCATCAAATTGTTGAACATGATTAAAAAAAAAATTTTCTGCACTAAGCGATTTTCAACAATATAAATGACTTACATTAAATAATGCGCAATTGCGCATATTAAAAATGCGGAAAAAATGTGCAAATGCGATATAATATAATGCAAAAATTCAATATTATTTCGTAGTATATTTCATTCTTAGGCGTAGTATATTTCATTCTTTTTTCCAGGGTAAAATATAGAAAGTTCGTGTGTCAGTGAACGTGTTAAGAAAAGATCGTTATTGTTAGTACAGTAGCGTTTCGGTTAAGAAGGTGTCAGTCACGTTCACGGTCGGTCATTTGATTCCGATTTCATGTTTTGTCTGTTCCAGTTAAAAAGTGTCGGCCCAAAGCTAGTCCCATTCTTTAAAAGCGTGTCCGTGTATTTTATATTACTGGCCGAGCAGCCGTCCCTGCTGACGGCATGTTTCAAGTGTTTGCCAATTATAAGTCTTATCGTCTTTGTTCTTCTACATGGAATTAGTTTATCGCAGGAGTAAGTGCGACAGAATTTTGCATGTGCCGATCCTTTTTGTCTCACGCCTCTTGTTCTGCAACTCAACAACACTCTATTAAATGGTTGTTTCAATTTTTTATTTCAAATTAATATACGAGCATTGAAAAATTTGAAAAAAAAGTAAAGAAAAGGAAATGAAAATGAAAAATCGCACCAGTAGTGTCACTAGCGCCCCATGCATTTTGGCAATAAAATCGAAAAGTATTAACCGGAGGTAATTTATCGACCTTCGTGTTTCCGTTTTTATTATCAACTTAACGACGCAACGTAGTTGTTACCGTTTACAGTAGCCCATTAAAGCACTTCACATTTAACATGGGCAATTTTTATGTATATATTAGTATGACACGACTATCATGATTATATCGATAAAAAACTAATCTGAAAATATATATATCAATGATGGGTGAACAAAAAGATATAAGTTAAATTTTAGTCAAACTAGGATAAGTATGTCCTTTGTTCGTGGTCTGTGGTTAATTTGAATCATTTTTATAAAACTCAATTATGCCAGATACCGGTTAGACAAATATTTCTAAGTCTAAATGAACATAACAAATGTTTTGTAAGTGCAATGGGATGAAACATATTCTAACAGTTGATCTTACATCGTACTTTAAATATTAGTTAGTAGTTCTCTGCAAAACTAATAATTCTGATTTAATACTCTTTTGTCTGCATAAATATATGATACACTATAATATATATAGCATATAGTATATAGTATATAGTATAATAGCTAGAAGGTATTTTATATTTGCACGAAATATTTTGTAGCTTCTATGTATATTTTTACATTCGGCTGAAATTTTACCAATATAATCATGGTAGTTACGACTCATTATGGTGGTAATAAAATCCGAAAATGTTTAGAAAATGTATGTAATATATAACACGCATAATATATTCATACAGAATGTTTATAGATATTTAAATAGTTCTGTGAGTTACCATACATATGTCATATTATATCTACAAAATGATACTTTTAACGAGCAAGCGTTTAACTGAGCGGAAGATACGAGTTAATCGAGTCAATGTTACATTTCCGTGGCTACTCGTAGGTGCTAGCCATTTATCATACGACCTCGCTTACATGCTTATTTTCAGGTCACTTTTTTTCCTAATCAGTAACGCACATATTTTTAAACTTCCCGCCAAGTTTGTTCTTTTTAACGATTTTCGCACTCCACAGATCGCGCGAAATTCTCGATTGATCTCGTAAGTGCAATTTTCCGTTGGAAACAAAGAAGAGGATCGATTTATTGCGAGGCAGAATATAACGTTCTGCGTCGGCCTTGTGACGTACATACCGATGATTGCTCTTCTTCCTATGTAACGTACGAAATGTTCGCTATTACGTTTCGACAGCCGGCAATATATATATTAACGATATTTCTGTAATATTTTAAACAAAAAAAAAAAAAAAAATTATATCACTTTATAAAAGATGAACATTGATTGAAAAATATTGCAACCGAAAAAGTCACCTGAAAATGTAAGTGTAAGCTAGAATACTTCTTCACTGCTTCTCTGTGCTTCTGTTTGCTTGGAATCTTGGATCAGAGCTGGGCAATAATCATCTGAAATTTTCAGTTTCATTAATTACTTATAATAGAATTATTTATCATTTCAAGTACTTATAAAAAGATAAATAACGAATAATTTTATTAACATATAATGTTGTTGTATTATGTAAAATTTATTTGTTAAATAAAATATATATGCCCATTTCTGCCATGATGGAAGTAATGTCTTTGGCGAAATGTATTTGTCGATTAGTGTTGATACTTATAGCTGATAATAAATATTTATGAATAAAGCTATCATGGAACCTATTTAGTATTGGAACTACCTATGAACTATAACTTATATAAGGTATAGTTTATATTTATTCATAAATTTTTAAAAAATCTCAGGAAAAGTCCCAAAGAATGCACCATTGTAATTCTAGAGATTTTTAATAAAATTTTTAATAAAATTTGCCATACAATTTTTAAGAAAAATTAAGTAAAATCGGTAGTTCTAGTATTACTGTTATTGCTATTTCTGTTTTAACATTAAACATAGATATTCTATTTAGTTTTGGAAATTGAATATTCCGAGACAGACACTTACGATTGACGGTCTTATTTTTCAGATACAGATTCTCCAGACGCATATTGACAGGGTTGATATTCAGTTGCATAGGAGATGCGCTATTGGTTTGGCCTAGTTGTTTCACGCCAGGGATGTGCATGTTTGCCCTGGCCCAAATCATGTACATCAGTGCATTCGGTTTTATACCGCTTAACATAATGTTAGGTACAATTTTATACGCGTTGTGTTCGCTAGGTAAGTCAAGAATGATCAGACTGCGAATTTTTATGCATGTATAGGGATTTTAGAATTGTAAAAGATATACGAAATATTCAATGTATAGGACTTATCGTAATATGTAATGAATGAAAGAAATTTCTACTTATTGTTAGATTCCATTTATTTAATTGAGTTCGTAAAACCAATTTGCATAAAAATCCGTAGTCTACGAATAATCCTCGGTCCTCATTATAAAAATAAACATACTGATTAAATATGGTGTCTCAATAAACATTTCCACATTTGTTGTATGAAAAATCTTTGTTCTACGTTTCTAACGTATCTTTTCACGTAGAATCATCCTCCTGTCGATTGCACCATGATTATCGAGACATCCTACATATACAAAAATTAAACAAGCTTTTGGAAAAATAAAAAGAGATCGTATTTTTCAGTCATATACGCTTTAATGCCTGGTCTGAATGGAATTCTGGTGATTGGCGTTCCTGTTTACACGGTGTTACTAACCACCATGGCGTGGAGGGCAATCTCTAGAGTGCAATTTTACAAAGTACAGAGAAAAGTAGAAAACAAAATGAGAAGTTTTGTTTTGTTTACACACGGTGTTTTCCAGTCTTTTGGAATTTTCATGGATCGTTTGGCTTACTTCCTGCCTTTTATCTAGCAGAAAATTAGATTAGCTGTAGATAAATTGAGTTACATGTTTTGTTACGTTAAGTGTAACACGATCCACTGATCCAATTAAAGGGTGAAACGAGTCATGTAAAAACAAGATGGGTAGGAGATGGCCTACACCTTGACCACGTGCATCTACGTACCATGCTTCCTTGTTCATCACGTCGAAAGGGAGGAGGCTGCGTGTTATAAATAAATTATAATTTAAGAAGCTTTTTATTCAATTATCCAGATTAAAGGAGATGTATCCGTTCATGAAAGGATTATATTAGATCGTTCGAGAAGTTCGTAACGTTTTTATTATGAATTTCTATCCAACACATGTAGCTAAACTGATTAACTGTTATTATTTATTAGACTGCAGATTTTTATGTATTTATTACATATTATACAAAGATATATATATATATATATATAAAATATCCAAAATATAGTACCGGTTTAATATTTAGTAAAACAAATCTAATCCCACTTTTTTAACTATATTTATAAAAGCATGAATTTGCATAAATATATCCGTAGTTTATTTATGATTTAAAAATTATTCGAAGGAATTCATTACCGAGAAAGACGAGAAATTTGCCAAAAAAGGACTCGTAAAATTACAGATTACGAAAATCCGAATTCTAGATAAATCTTCCGTAACTTTCGTTACCAATTTTCCGAGCAAAATAATACGACTGGAAAGCACTGTGCTGGAAAGTGTAGTCATTATTTTCATCATACACGATCTATTGAATAAATCGTATTTCTTCGTCAGGAGTTATGGACGTGGACTAAATTATGCAGCTGCATTGGTAGTATATGTTTCCTCATATCTGATACGCTGCTCGGATTTCACTATTTTCATACTCCACTACCTTATTCTCAGGTATAATGATTTTGATACATAATATTTTTATACATATTTTCAATACGATTTTCTTTATTGTCCTTTTTTTGTTAACTCGTCAAAGTATTTTTCAGGTTTCTATAATGTTAACGTACTATGCGGCTCAATTGGGAATAGCTTTGAGCGCAGTTGGCTCTAAAAATAGCAACAACAATAATAATAATAATGTTAGCAACGATAAAACTGACACAGCCTTGGTCAAGGGTTAAGAGAGAATTTCCTCTTCTGTTTATAGACTATAAATATTGTGAATTACATTATACTGCTCGAAATAATTCGAAACATAGGCACGAATGAAAATACTATAAGATATTAGGAAAGTTTAGTTTCCACAGCGTTGATAGCTGTCGATATATAGATAATAATCTAGCTATTTTGAGCAGTATATTACGACTAGAGACCATATAGATCAGTTTAGCGTAATCGTTGTTTTGAAATAGGTACAATGCACCTCGTTAAAGGATTTATGATAATCGTAAATCTAGAAGTCATAAACACTGCCACTTTCCTAAGGCAAGGATTTTTACCTGATCATTCAATAATTCATTGTAGTCGATATTTATTGCATTTAACGATCGTCTGATGAACGTTATTCATTCCCTTTCTCTCCGACGTGAACGTCGAATCGAAAGAAAGATATACATATATACTTGAAATGCTGTGAATTATTAAGTATAATCATATAATATTATTTAACAACAATTAGGATGCTCTTCGCGATCGCAAGAATTCTTTTTACTCCAATTAATACTACGTATATGCTCAACGTATAATGTTTACTCAGACTTTCACGTTCATTTATATCGTTATGAACGTTGAATATTTATAGAGACGAAAGATTTCAGTATTTCTATATAATTGTCAACTCGAAAAGAACTTCTCGAGTAAAATATTCGCAGAAATATTGACACGTGCAGTTTGTATATCATCTCGTGATACATATTACGAACCAAAATGTATTTCTTTGTACAGTAGTGAGTAAAAATGCTAAATATCTTATGAATAGTTGAATGTTAGTTAAAAGTGTACAGATAGAACGACTTACTTTTACTAAAGTGAATAATGAAATTCTAGATGTTTTGGTACTGTTCTCTCGTTTCGAATAATAATATAAAAGAGAGAGAAGAAAATTGTTTGAGGATTTTAAAAACCTTTAGCAATTATTCTTGTAGTTGAATTTCTACTACTAAAGCTGGAAACTTCACGTAAGAATATAATATATCATGTATTATTTTACTATTGTATTTACCATTATTATTATAGGTATTAGACAATAGTATTGCATTTATTCTAATTATGATAAATACCAAGTAGAATATTGACTTGAACAACTAAAATATTATTTTTTCAAAGAAACTATCTTTTATATATCTATGCCGAAGGAGAAGTACGATTTTCCCTTCGGACAAAAATGCGCATTTTATATCTTAGACATTGTAATAATTGACTATTACACGTTCACTCATAGATCTCGATGACATATCACTTAATATTAATGATTGAACTAATCATATTCAAACCGTAAAAGAACCTGAATTCCTTAGTAGGTATAATTAGAGCTGAGTAAAAATGAACTTGATTAAAAAAACAAAAAAGAATAAATTTCAAATAAAACAACTGAGGTATGAACGAGATTTTTATTAAAATCGAAAAACATTTATTATTTCTCGGCTACAACTTCATTAAATTCAGCTCTTTCAACACATATTGTAAAAAGATATATTTAATGTTGTATTTTAATACAAGACATGTACAAGCATAGCATAATATTGTTTCGTGAAATACATTTAGAACACATATTTCAGAAACAAGACATTCGTAGAAGTGTGATATTAAATACTTTAGCGTATACTTTCTTCAAATTAATCAATTGTTAGTCTTTATAAATTTAACGTTAAAAAATGTTACTGAATGAAAGTTATATAGTATTCTACTTTGAATATATGTAACTGTTTCAATCTAATTTTTAAATTACCGAATCGATCACGAAAATCTGTAAATTTAAATTGTATTTTTTATGTGATTAAAGTTTTGTTAATTCGATATACATATCTCTAATGCCGACAATTTCACTGAATATCTTTTCGTGAATATATATTACTGTAAAACCAACGTTTCTGCTCCTCCTCGTCGTACGACGATTCCATTCGATTGTTTACTTTCCTCGGCACATTTTATTTTACATTTAAACACTCTAAAAAAGATATGTACTTTTACATGTCATTTTTTAAATACACTATGTACTTTACTTACGATAATATATCATTCCACATCTGCGTTTGTTTTTCGTTTACCACGGTGGCTTCTTTTAAACGTTCTTTTTCCATCATTAAATTTTTTAACTTTGTTTCTTCCGCCTGGATGGCAGAGTTTAGTTCCTCTTTTATCTTTTTACCAGGATCAGAAACTGTTGGGTCCTATATAATACAATAATACTTACAAATATAAAAAATAACGAAACATGCACGAAAAACTAAAAAATTGAACAAACCTCTATGTCTCGTTTTATTCTTTCTTCCATAGCCTTCATTTTAGTTATTAGATTCTGCAGTTTGTCC